>NC_091991.1:101817748-102486748 GCF_044704955.1 Pristiophorus japonicus | reverse complement strand
ACTGGGCCTTTATACACTGGAGTTTAGAAGGATGAGCGGGGATCTCATAGAAACGTATAAGATTCTGACAGGACTGGACAAGTTAGATGCGGGAAGAATGTTCCCGATGTTGGGGAAGTCCAGAACCAGGGTACATAGTCTTAGGATAAGGGGTAGGCCATTTAGGACTGAGATGAGGAGAGTTGTTAACCTGTGGAATTCCCTGCCGCAGAGAGTTGTTGATGCCAGTTCATTGAATATATTCAAGAGGGAGTTAGATATGACCCTTACAGCTAAAGGAATCAAGGGGTATGGAGAGAAAGCAGGAAAGGGGTACTGAGGGAATGATCAGCCATGATCTTATTGAATGATGGTGGAGGCTCGAAGGGCCAAATGGCCTACTCCTGCACCTATTTTCTATGTTTCTATATTTCTATGGAACACATACCCCAGTTACCATGTATTACTGGGAGTGTGTGTCACTGTCGGATGTACAGGGTGTGGGTCACTAACCGGTGTGGAACAAGCTGGTACTAGTTTGAATCAGTGTTTTTGTTACGTATTGAATAAATAGTCAGACTGAACACTGTGAGCTCAAAGTAAAGTGTCACCTTAGTCTTTTATTACAGGTCTCCAGCGTGCCTCCCTTGGGACTCCAGGGGATGAGCCCTCTAGTGGTTAAACAAGGTATTTTACAGGTTTACATCTATAACAACACTGTCCCCCCCGCCCCCCCACCCCCAAAGTCAATAGTGTAACTATTTGCAAGGTGAGTCGATCTGGGGCCTTTGTTGAATCATTGTTTTAGGTGACTGATCTCTCCCCGCAAAGAAGTTGCCTGCGTGTTTTCCGAATATAATCAATGGCAAAGGGGGAGACTTTTGCTGTTGGTGAAGACATTGGGAATACGTTTATCAAATGAAATACATTGATGGTGCTCTGCTTCCTATTGACTATAGAAACAGGTGTTAACTATTTACTGACAGCCGGGCAGCACTGTTACATTATTTAACTCCTCTGTATAATGAGTTATTCTTACTCTAAGTATAGTTACGGTAAACACTTTAATATTTTTGGTGCTCATTAATGCCCTTCCCCCAACACAGTCCTGAGAACCTTTGGTTCATGTGTGCTGAATTTAATTATCTTGCTATTACACAGGATGAATATTGGGCTGTGGTTATTGATTATTCCACTGCTGTAACAGATTAAGTTTTGATGAACTGGTTATTATCTATGATTCAGAGATGCTACACAGGTACCGCTGCCCTTAGCTCAGTGAGGCGTGTTCCTGTGAGGACAGACACCTATAACCAAAGAACACATATATCAGGTTTTCATAATACACAGATCAGTCCAGGGACAGTAAATAATATCATTAAATTGATATTAATGAAATAAAAAGTGCAATGCTTCACTAATTAAACCATTTGAATATCAGCAAGGTTGTGAAAGAACTGATGACTGTGATCCATTTGTACTTGATTACCGAGAACACCGTATAACAAAACAGGCCATTCTGCCGAACTAGTTTATGCCGGTGTTTATGCTGCACATGAGCCTCTTTCCACGGCTTTTCATGTAACCCTATAGCGTAACCTTCTACTGATTTCTCCCTCATGTACAGCCAGGGCCGGATTAACCCATAGGCTAATAAGGCTGTAGCATCAGGCACTCAGAGCGTTTACACCCTCGATTTTAGGCCCTAATTTTTGTATCATTAACCCTCAATCTTTGTCACAAAGTTGGTTGAGCAATATCATATATAACTGCATAAATATATCTTCAGAGGTGCAAAATATTGTCTCGTTATGGCTCAAAGTATGTATAAAATTCTGTGGTAATCTTGAAATATGTATAAATATCCAAAAATGATTAACCCGGAGTGTGATGTATGCTGCTCATTGGATAAATGCGTAGAAAGAAAGCAATCTCTGCTGGAACTAAATGCTCTTTGTGCTGTTATTTTTAATGTACATAGCTTTGATTTTTGTCATTTTTTTTCCACAGTCAAGGCCAAGAACTTACCCGTCTTTCTTTGAAAATACATATTCAGAGAATTTTTAGTTTGATATCACAGTTTATAGCCAGGAAGAAACCATTCTCTGTTTGAACTGTATGCTGTCTTTTAATGTACATTGCTTTGATTTTTGTTAATTGTTCAATTTGGATAAATATACAATTATATTTGTTTGATGATTTTATGAATTGTATGCAATATATAGTACATATATAGGCCCTTCCCTCCTGATAAGCCTTAGGCCCTCACAGCCTTAATGCGGCTCTGTTTACTGGTTAAGCTCCCCGTTAAATGCTTCTCTGTTAGTCACTTCGAGTACTCCAAGTTTTCGCGAGTTCCATATTCTCACCCGTCTCTGAGTAAAGAAATTTCTCCTGAATTACTTATTGGATTTGTTATTGACCATTTTACATAAGAACATAAGAAATAGGAACAGGAGTAGGCCGTACGGCCCCTCGAGCCTGCTCCGCCATTCAATCAGATCATGGCTGATCTGATCATGGACTCAGCTCCACTTCCCTGCCTCCTTAATCCCTTATCAGATAAGAAACTGTCTATTTCTGTCCTAAATTTATTACATTTATTCAACTTCCGCAGCTCTCTGTGGCAGTGAATTCCATAGATTTACAACCCTCTGAGAGAAGAAATTTCACCTCATCTCTGTTTTAAATGGGCGGCCCCTTATTGAAAGATCATGCCCTCTAGTTCTAGTCTCCCCCATCAGTGGAAACATCCTCTCTGCAGCCACCTTGTCAAGCCCCCTCATAATCTTATGCATTTCGATAAGATCGCCTCTCATTCTTCTGAATTCCAATGAGTAGAGGCCCAACCTACTCAACCTTTCCTCATAAGTCAACCCCTCATCCCCAGAATCAACCCAGTGAACCTTCTCTGAACTGCCTCCAATGCAAGTATATCCTTTCGTAAATATAGAAACCAAAACTGCACGCAGTATTCCAGGTGTGGCCTCACCAATACCCTGTATAACTGTAGCAAGACTTCCCTGCTTTTATACTCCATCCCCTTTGCAATAAATGCAAAGATACCATTGGCCTTCCTGATCACTTGCTGTATCTGCATACTATCCTTTTGTGTTTCATGCACAAATAACCCCAGGTCCCGCTGTACTGCAGCACTTTGCAATCTTTTTCCATTTAAATAATAACGTTCTTTGATTTTTTCTGCCAAAGTGCATGACCTCACACTTTCCAATATTATGCTCCATCTGCCAAATTTTTTGCCCACTCACTTAGCCTGTCTATGTCCTTTTGCAGATTTTTTGTGTCCTCCTCACACATTGCTTTTCCTCCCATCTTTATATCGTCAGCAAACTTGGCTATGTTACACTCAGTCCCTTCTTCCAAGTCATTAATATAGATTGTAAATAGTTGGGGTCCCAGCACTGATCCCTGCGGCACCCCACTAGTTATTGGTTGCCAACCAGAGAGTGAACCATTTATCCCGACTCTCTGTTCTCTGTTAGCTAACCAATCCTCTATCCATGCTAAAGTATTACACCCAACCCCGTGAACTTTTATCTTGTGCAGTAACCTTTTATGTGGCACCTAGTCAATTGCCTTCTGGAAGTCCAAATACACCACATCCACTGGTTCCTCTTTATCCATCCTGTTTGCTACATCCTCAAAGAACTCCAGCAAATTTGTCAAACATGACTTATGACTTCCCCTTCATAAATCCATGCTGACTCTGCCTGACCGAATTTTGCTTTTCCAAATGTCCTGTTACTGCTTCTTTAATAATGGACTTTAACATTTTCCCAAACACAGATGTTAGGCGAATGTTATATCGATGATCGCCAGTTTTGGACTCATGTCACAAGTCAAACATCTGCCTTATGTTCGCCTTTCATAATTGAAAGGCCTCTATTCAGCCAGCCCTTAACCATCAACCCTAGCCTGTTCAACCTTTCCTGGTGGTTATAATCTTGCAGTTCTGGTATCATTCTTGTCAATGTTTCTCCAGTGCCTTGATATCAGAGTGTAACATGGAGACCAGAGATGTGCACATTACGCTAATTATAATATAACCATGGCACTATATAGGTTTATGATAACCTCTTTGTTTTGATTATATTCCTCTAGAGATGAACCCGAGAGCTTTATTTGCATTTCGATGGCCTTGTTAACATGCTCTACTACTGGAAATGACTTTTGCATGTGCCCCTGAAACCCTTTATCTCTCTGCCCCTTTCAGACGCTTATTTAGCAAGGAGTATTTGGGAACATCATTCTTCCTACCAAATTGCAGTGCCTCAGACTGCATTCTACCTCTGTATAAACTCTACTCCCAATGTGGCTTCCTCTGCAAATTGTGAATTTGTGATTCTGCATCTCGAGTCGATATTGTTTATCCTTGTGAAACATCACTTCTCACCTTCCGCGAATCTAAGTAAATCCCTTCTATCGCATAGTCCCCTCCCGCCCGGCTTCATGGCAGGATTCTATTCTACTCTCATATTTTCTCTGCCTCGGTTGCATCTGTTCTGACGATGCCAGCATCCAAACCAGTGCATCCGAAATGTCTTCATTTCTCCTCATTTGAGGATTCACCTCCACTGAGGTGGACAGGGCCCTTGACCGTGTCAATCCTGTGTTGCTGCCATCGCCCCTTGCCCTCCCTGCCAGAACCCATAGAGGGTTCCCCTTGTCTTCACCTTCCACTCCACACACCTCCACATTCATCCCATGATCCTCTGACATTTCCGCCACATCCACCACGAAGGCTACCACCAAATAGAGGTGCATTTAAAAAAGGTAATACAATAATCATGGGGGACTTTAAGCTAGATATTGATTGGGAAAAATTTGCAGTAATATTGTGTGGGACAAATTCATGGAATGTACACAAGATGGTTTTCTATATCAGTATATTGAGGAACTAACTAGAGAACAGGCTATTTTACATCCAGTGTTGGGCAACGAGAAAGGGTTTATTAATAACCTTGTAGTAAAGGGTCCCTCAGGGAAGTGTGACAAAAATATGATATACTTTTACAATCAGTTGTAAAGTGTTTAGTGAAATCTAAAACGAGGGTTTAAATATAAACAAAGGAAACAATATAGGTATGAGGGGCGAGTTGGATAAGGTCGATTGGGAAACTACATTAAAGGTATGACGGTAGACAAGCAATGGCTAGCATTTAAATAATTAATATATAATTTACAACAAACATACATCACTTTAAGGCATAAAGCCCCACAGGGAAAGTGGTCCAACCGTGGCTAACAAGAGAAGTTAAAGATAGTATTCGATCAGAGGAAGAGGTTATAATTTTGCCAAAAAGAGCAGTAAGCCGGAGGATTGGGAGGATTTTTGAATTCAGCAAAGGACGACCAAGAAATTGATTAACAAAGGGAAAATAGAATATGAGAATAGACTAGTGAGCACCATGAAAACAGACGGTAAAAGCATCAATAGGTATGTAAAAAGGAAAAGATTAGCATAAGTAATTGTGGGTCCCACACAGGCTGAGACAGGAGAAATTATAATGTGGAATAAGGAAATGGCAGAGAAATTAAACAAATACTTTGTGTCTGTCTTCATGGAAGAAGACATGGAAAACCTCCTGGAAATAGTAGCATACCAGGCCAGAATGAAGAAATGAAAGAAATTAGTATTAGTAAAATAACAGTACTAGAGAAGTTAATGAGACTTAAAGCCGATAAATCCCCTGGACCTGAGGCCTACATCCGAGGGTTTGAAAGACCTGGCTACAGAGATAGCGGATGTATTGGTTGTAATCTGCCAAATATCCTATCCATAGATTCTAGAATGGTCCCCGCAGATTGGAAGGTCGGTAATGCAACATCGCTATTTAAGAAAAGAGGGAGAGGGAACCGAGGAACTACAGACCAGTTAGCCTGACATCTGTAGTAGGGAAGATGCTAGAGTCTATTATTAAGGACGTGGTAACAAGGCACCTAGGAAATCTGTTACAGTTTTTTGAGGATGTAACTAGCAGAGTAAATAAGGGGGAACCAGTGGATGTGGTGTATTTGGATTTTCAGAAGGCATTCGAAAAGGTGCCACACAAGAGGCAATTGAACAAAATTAGGGCCTATGGGAGTGGTGGTAATATACTAGCACGGATTGAGCATTGGGTAATGGACAGAAAACAGAGAGTGGACATAAATGGGTCATTTTCGGGTTGGCAGGCTGTATCTAGTGGGATGCCACAAGGATCAGTGCTGGGGCCTCAGCTATTCACAATCGATATCAATGATTTGCATGAGGGGACCAAATGTAATATATGCAAGTTTGCTGATGATACAAACCTAGGTGGGAATATAAGTTGTGAAGATGATACAAAGAGGCTTCAGTGGGTTATAGACAGGCTAAGTGAGTGGGCAAGAACATGGCAAATGGAATATAATGTGGAGAAATATGAAGCTATAGTCCTTACTACTAGGGGTATCAAGGGGTATGGCAAGAAAGCAGGAATGGGGTACTGAGGTTGCATGTTCAGCCATGAACTCATTGAATGGCGGTGCAAGCTCAAAGGGCCGAATGGCCTACTCCTGCACCTATTTTCTATGTTTCTATGTTTCTATCCACTGTGGTAGGGAAAATAGAAAAGCAGAGTATTTTTTAAACGATGAGAGATTGGGAAATGTTGGTGTTCAGAGGGACCTGGGTGTCCTTGCACACCAATCACTGAAAGTTAACATGCAGGTACAGCAAGCAATTTGGAAAGCAAATAGTATGTTGGCCAACAATACAAGAGGATTTGAGTATAAGAGTAAAGACATTTTACTGCAATTATGTAGGGCCCTGGTGAGACCACACCTGGAGTATTGTGTACAGTTTTGGTCTCCTTACCTAAGGAAGGATATACTTGCCATAGAGGGAGTGCAACAAAGGTTCACCAGACTGATTCATAGGATGGGGGGATTGTCCTGTGAGGTGAGATTGAGTAGACTAGGCCTATATTCTCTAGAGTTTAGAAGAATGAGAGATGATTTCATTGAAACACACAACATTCTTACAGGGATTGACAGGGTAGATGTAGGGAGGATGTTTCGTCTGGCTGGGGAGTCTAGAACCAGGGGTCACAGTCTCAGAATAAGGGGTCGGCCATTTAGGTCTCTGGGGAGGAAACACGGCTTCACTCAGAGGGTGGTGAATCTTGGGAATTCTCTGCCCCAGAGGGCTGTACATGCTCAGTCTTCGAGTGTATTCAAGACAGAGATAGAAATATATCTGTACATTATGCAGAGAGGATATTTGCACTCGTGGGGGAAACTGAAACTAGGGGATATGGGGCTAGACCATCCACTTTTTTTGCCCACTTAACGCCCACTTAACGGCCATTTAACCGCTGAAATGACGTATAATGCCCAGATACTTACAGCAATTGTACAGGGACTTGGTGAGGCCTCACCTGGAATATTGTGTTCAGTTTTGGTCTCCTAATCTGAGGAAAGACGTTCTTGCTATTGAGGGAGTGCAGCGAAGGTTCACCAGACTGATTCCAGGGATGGCTGGACTGTCATTTGAGGAGAGACTGGATCGACTAGGCCTTTATTCACTGGAGTTTAGAAGGATGAGAGGGGATTTCGTAGAAACGTATAAGATTCTGACAGGACTGGACAGATTAGATGCGGGAAGAATGTTCCCGATGTTGGGGAAGTCCAGAACCAGGGGACACAGTCTTAGGATAAGAGGTAGGCCATTCAGGACTGAGATGAGGAGAAACTTCTTTACACAGAGAGTTGTTAACCTGTGAAATTTCCTGCTGCAGAGAGTTGTTGATGCCAGTTCTTGATATATTCAAGAGGGAGTTAGATATGGCCCTTACGGCTAAAGGGATCAAGGGGTATGGAGCGAAAGCAGGAAAGGGGTACTGAGGGAATGATCAGCCATGATCTTATTGAATGGTGGTGCAGGCTCGAAGGGCAAAATGGCCTACTCCTGCACCTATTTTCTATGTTTCTATATCGCCCATTTTGGCACAAAATGGAAATTGATGGGCTTTTATAGGAGACTTATCACCGAGCGTTATTTTCCCCATGTGCTTAACGCCGAGAAAAAATATTACCGCCCACCCACTTTTTTGAGGCGGAATCAGCAGAATGGGTGATTTCAAAGCCCATATTATCGCCCAGCGTTACTTTCCTCACGGACTTAACGCCGAGATTCAATAATAACGTCCAGCGACTGCTTTTAGTCGTAACGAGCATATTTACCCAATCTAGCGGCCATGGAGATCACACACCTTCAATTTCACCACCTCGCACACATATCGCTCAGAATATCGCCCGTTCAAAAAACGCTCACAAAATGTGGAACTAACCGGGACGGGCGCCAATGGTGTGACTGGCATTTGTTAAATCCCACTCTTACGTGAGGAGCTGATAACGGAAAGATTTGACTGAATGAGCGCTGATGTGAGTGACAACGCTGACACACTGCTGTGTGTGTGCAGCTCCGACATCAATGGTGCCCATCACCTTGGTGCCAGTTAAAGTTTATGTTGATTGATGTTAAGTTGTATTTAACCCTTTCACGGTAAGGAATCACCAGTGTGTAACGGTCCAGCTATCTGAGACAATGCGCAACAAGGTTATGTTCAATAACAAAAGTTTAATACAAACATTTATCTGAAATCATAAGTATCACAGCCAATAACACCCAACCCCCACCCACATTACACTTTTTCCAACATTGACATAAATCACATGTTCAACATGTCCAGTAACACAGAATACAAAGGCAAAGCAGGAGCATGGTCCCCAGCCCCCATACATTGTAACAAATTGCATGAACTGAGATGGAGATATAACACGGCCATCACCTGTGGATATGCACCTCACTTTCCTTCCCCCCTCTCATTCTTCTCCCCACCTCTATCCCTTCCCCTCCTCGCTCCAAAGCGCCTGGTCGAGGAGCTCCTCAGGTGGTGTCTCATTGCGGGGGATGAAGGCAGATGCATTGGTTGAACGGGTACGGAAGTGGGGGGTTGCCACGGGGGCTACATTCTCTGATGCAGAAGCAGGATCTTGGTCCTTGCTCTCATCTGTCATTCGCAGTGGTGGTGCGGAACCTAGGGGTGGAGTGCCACGCTCTGGGATCACTGCGAGGCCTGTGCCAGCAGTGTTCCTGGCTGTCACATCCAGGGACTCCGCCATGCGCGGAATATACTCAGTCATGGTGGCCAGCTGTTGGGATATGCCCCCCAAAGCTTTGATGAGCTGGTCACCAATGTATACAGTCCTCCTGGACAACTGTACCATCTCTCCGCTGTCTTGTCGCGCTCGTGGAACAGACCTGCCGCTTCCATGAGGCCTCCACGGAGTCGGCACCGTCCTGTGGATAAATGGGGTGCCCTGTGGCGAGGTGCTTGTGGCCGGCACCTCCAGAGTGAAGGCGGGAATGACCAGAGGACCACTAGATGGCCTTGGGATGGAATGGGTTCTGGAGCGTGGCGATGCAGTTTCTTCGAAGTCCGTGCTCTCGTCCTTCGAGAACAGACCCAGTGGATTGACGGGTGACAAAAGGAGCTCCTTAGCACCAGATGTAGTAGGATCGTCCACCGACTCCTGCCCCGCGCCCCCACCTTCTAACCTCTGTGGTCTTGCCTGGGGCCACGCTGCTGACTGAGCTGCAAGACACAAATGAGGTTATTAGAGGAGAAGGGTGTGCTAGGGTGACAAGGTGAGTCCAGCGCTAGACACAGCATATGCACGACAAAAACACCACCGCTCTCAAAATCATCGCAGATGTCACATTTCATGACCATCAACAGATTGTGCATTGCAATGATTTGCATTAGGCCAGCATTATTTCTATGACACTTTTAGAGATCATCTATCCTATGTGATTGGTTGGATATGAGTTGGTGTGGGATCTATTGACTTTACATCACGCAATGGTGTAAGCTTTACTCACGTGGCATCACTTCAGTGTCTGCAGATGCATCCGTGGCCATCCGGGGGTGCTTCCCCAGAGTGCGAGCACTCGCTCCTCCATGTCAGTGATGTCGCTGGGGACTGGTGGCCCCTCACCTGTTCGCCTCTGCACGGACCTCATCGTCAATAGCTGCTTCTGTAAAAGGTGACAGGACGACATGAGATCATTGCGTGATATCATTGCTCGGTACTGTCACAGACATTGATACAACACATAACCGACAGATGTAATCATGATTATTATGGTTATTATCATTCTTTACCTAAAGACGTACACCGTGACCACAGGCTTTGAGTAAAACATTCCCGGTAAAAGTGCAAGACCTCACATCTGCTGATAGTCACTTATGACTTTTAAAATCAAATTATATAAATACATAAGTACATGTAAATCAATGTGATACTTATTCTTGTGGATCCCACAAGGTCGTTCCATCGTTTGCGGCATTGGTTGCCCTCACGAACCTCGTTGGTCGCCGACGAGACCACCTCTGCTATCTCGATCCATATCCTCTGGTATGCCTTTGGGATGGAATCCCACGCCCTCCCTGTGTCAAATCACCACAGCATAACTCGACCTCCTGCAGGAGGGAGGCAGTTGCCTCGTCCGAGCACCTCCTGGCTCTTTTGTGGCCTCCAATGTGCTCCTCTCCCACCTGACTGCTCTCTCCAGCGTCAGTCTCCACAGCATGCTGTGATGCCTCCTCCTCTCCCTCCATTATAGGCCAAGTTCGATCAAATATGTGGCTGGTAACAGCTACTTTTTGTTTGGCTACTTGCTGTGAAGCTCTAAAGTCTCCCTCCTTCCTCCCAAAGCAGCCACACCACACCCAGACATGCCTTCAGTCCCTCTGAGCTCCCTCTCTCTCTGTCTCCTCTTCTGCACATGTCATGATGACCCTTGACCTCCTGAATCACGGGAATCGAGCGTTGCCATGCCGTTGCTAAGGGCGGACAGAATTTATGGCAGAAGGTCAGAAAAATTTAACACGACCGCCCTTTTGATATCGCTCGTGGTAATGCCCATTTTCAAAAATGTAAATTAGGTGTATTGAGAATGGGTGGGCAGCGGGTGATCTGAAAACCTTTTTTACCGCCCACGCAGGAAATAACGCCCATTTTTGGGCGATACGCTGAAAAGTGGAGGTTCTAACTCAAAGTGTTAGAATAAGGGGCCGCCCATTTAAAACAGATGAGGAGAAATTTCTTCTCTCAGAGGGTTGTAAATCTGTGGAATTCTCTGCCCCAGAAAGCTGTGGAGGCTGGGTCATTGAATATATTTAAGGTGGAGATAGACAGATCTTTGAGTGATAAGGGAATCAAGGGTTATGGGGAGTGGGCGGGGAAGTGGAGCCGAGTCCATGATCAGATCAGCCATGATCTTATTGAATCGCGGAGTGGGGTTGAGGAGCCGAATGGACTACACCTGACCCTAATTATTCTGTTCTTATATTGTTATGCAAGTGCAGTAGATGCAACAGCTGCCCTTTCAACTCCTTCCCTCCCATGTCCGCAAACATTCCTTCCACGGGAATCAGCGATTGACTTGTGTCTCTTCCAATTTGGTCGACTGTATTCGCTGCTCAGGATGCAGTATCCTGTACATTGGGGAGGACTAAACATAGATTGAGTGATTGCTTTGTTCAATCCGCCAGTGCGACCCTCAGCTTCAGCTCACGTGCCACGTTAATTCTAAATCCCACTCACACTTTAGTGTCTCTGTTCCCCCTCCTACACTGTCCCTCTGTTCCCCCTCCTACACTGTCCCTCTGTTCCCCCTCCTACACTGTCCCTCTGTTCCCCCTCCTACACTGTCCCTCTGTTCCCCCTCCTAAACTGTCCCTCTGTTCCCCCTCCTACACTGTCCCTCTGTTCCCCCTCCTACACTGTCCCTCTGTTCCCCCTCCTACACTGTCCCTCTGTTCCCCCTCCTACACTGTCCCTCTGTTCCCCCTCCTACACTGTCCCTCTGTTCCCCCTCCTACACTGTCCCTCTGTTCCCCCTCCTACACTGTCCCTCTGTTCCCCCTCCTACACTGTCTCTCTGTTCCCCCTCCTACACTGTCCCTCTGTTCCCCCTCCTACACTGTCCCTCTGTTCCCCCTCCTACACTGTCCCTCTGTTCCCCCTCCTACACTGTCCCTCTGTTCCCCCTCCTACACTGTCCCTCTGTTCCCCCTCCTACACTGTCCCTCTGTTCCCCGTCCTACACTGTTCCTCTGTTCCCCCTCCTACACTGTCCCTCTGTTCCCCCTCCTACACTGTCCCTCTGTTCCCCCTCCTACACTGTCCCTCTGTTCCCCCTCCTACACTGTTCCTCTGTTCCCCCTCCTACACTGTCCCTCTGTTCCCCCTCCTACACTGTCCCTCTGTTCCCCCTCCTACACTGTCCCTCTGTTCCCCCTCCTACACTGTCCCTCTGTTCCCCCTCCTACACTGTCCCTCTGTCCCCCTCCCTACACTGTCCCTCTGTTCCCCCTCCTACAAGGTTCCTCTGTTCTCCCTCCTACAAGGTTCCTGTGTTAAACGTAATGAGGAACAGCACTGTATTTTTCGAAGAGACATTGGTGGATTGCTGCACTCGCGCCACTGGGGGTGGAGGGGAAGTGGGCTGGGGCTCGGGCTGGTTGATCGCCGGTGCATGGCCCCCCAGGCTGGGCCACACACCTGGGTGTGGAGGAGATGAGGGTTGGGGCTTGAGGTGGGTATTCGTGGTATACAGCCGTCGGGCTGGTCCATAAAGCTGGGTTTAAGGAGGTGTGTGCTGGATCTTGGAGATACCTGGTATATGCCCAGTGGGCTGAGCCACAGACCTGGGGTCTACCCAAATTTCTCTCTCACATTTGCCACGCACCCTCCCCCTCAGATGTTTTGCTGTAACCAGTTTCACCTCCCCTGGGCCCAACTACTGTTTCTTTAATTGCACCATTGCCTTGCACCACCATCCGTTAAGTCACTGAATCACTTGTGCCCTGCAGTATATCACAGACCTTCCCCTTTGTCCTCTCCTCACCCAGTCCCACCCTTCTCTGTCTCTATCCCAGCTTTAATGCTCATCATCTCTGATATCTTCCAGTTCTGATGGAATCTCATCGACACGGAACGTTAACTCTGTTTCTCTCTCCACAGATGCTGCCTGACCTGCTGTGTATTTTCAGCATTGTCAATTTAAATTGTATTTACAGCAGTCACAGTAATTTAAATTTACAGAGCAGAAGGAGACCATCGGGCCCATCGTGTCCACACCGGCCAACAAAGAGCCACACGGCCCTCGGTCAACAGCCCTGAAGGTTACATATAAACCAACGAACAATGAGCAATGGCAGAAAGGTAAAGAGCACCCAGCCCAACCAGTCCGCCTCACACAACTGCGACACCCCTTACACTGAAACATTCTACACTCCTCCCCAACCGGAGCCATGTGATATTCTGGGAGAGCCAAAAACCAGATAAAAACCCTGGCCAATTTGGGGGAAAACAATCTGGGAAAATTTCTCTCCAACCCATCCAGGCGATTGAAACTAGTCCAGGAGATCACCCTGTCCGTATTCGATTCTCTGCAGCACTTACCATTATATCTGTGCTGGCCAACAAAAGATCATCCAGTCTAATCCTAATTACCAGCTCTCGGTCCATAACCCTGCAGCTTACGGCACTTTAAGTGCCCATCCAACCATCTCTTAAAAGTGGTGAGGGTTTCTGCATCCGCCACTCTTCCAGGCAGTGAGTTCCAGATCCCCACAACCCTCTGCGTAAAGAAACCCCATCTCAAATCCCCTCTAAACCTTCCACCAACCACCTTAAAACTATGCCCCCGCGTAATAGACCCCTCCACCAATGGAAATAGGCCCTTGCTATCCAATACATCCAGGCCCCTCAACATCTTGTACAGCTCGATGAGGTCTCCTCTCAACCTCTTCTGTTCCAATGAGAACAAACCCAGCCTATCCAATCAGTCCTCATATCTAAGAATCTCCATTTCAGGCAGCATCCTAGTAAATCTCCTCTGCACTCTCTCGAGTGCAATCACATCCTTCCTACAATATGGTAACCAGAACTGCACGCAGTACTCCAGCTGTGGTCTGACCAAAGTATTATACAATTTATATTCTATGCCTCGGCCAATAAAGGCAAGCATTCCCTATGCTTTCTTAACCACCTTATCCACCTGGCCTGCTACTTTCAACGATCTGTGGACCAATGGTGGAGCTTTGGAGGCGTGGCCTATTCAGTTGGAGCTGTGCTGTAGTGAGAGAAGGAACTCCCTGCTGAAGCTCCTGTCTGGAAGGCCTGGAGTGAGCCCTGAGACCAGCCCAGGAAGAGGAGGAGAGGGCTGGCTTACTACAATTCAACATCCAGAGGGAGAGGAGGAGAGCTGAAAATGTATCACTTATTACAACTGCAGAGAGTTGGAGAGAGGGGGAAAAGAGCAACAACCTGTATGGAAGGAGGGAGATTCTACAACATTCTACAGGTGGGTGTTGGTGCATTCCCCGAAAGACATTTGTTTTATTGGTGGGGGGAGAAAAGAAGATTTTCTTCGAGGCCCGGAACATCGCGGGGGGTGTGTGTGTGGAAGTGTGTGGGGGGATCTTGCTTACAGCTAGGCCCCACACACCACTGAAGCACTCCTCCCCCATTGCCTAGCCTGGGATAGCTGGAACTACCTGGCTGAAGATTTACTAATCACCCAATTAAACATCGTTGGGAGTGTGTGCCTGGGTGTCTCCAGCTGTCCCAGGTGAAGACATCTTCTCCTCACACCCGAAGACCATCCCATAAGACTGTGCCTTGCTTTGTTTTCCATCATCTAGGGAGTGCGCCCCAGAAAAACACCCACCCATTGCTGTGAGGGGAGACCTGCCCTCGCAGCTTCCCTCTTTCCCGCCCCCCCTCACTCTCTCTGTCACTCTCTCTGTCTCTCCCCTCTCTCTCTGAGATATCCTTTCCTCCTTAATTGGAAAAACAATTAAGACAACTGAGCAGAGGCAGCAAGGCCTCTCCCCAATTGTCAACTAGGGGAGAGGTGTGCCTCATTGAGAGTTCCTCTGCTCATAAATTCAAACGAGGCCAATTTAAGACCATTAAGGCCTGTGACTCTGGGGTGGGTGTAGCCCTTAAAGGGACCCCGTGATGGCGACTCCATCACGCCGGTGGCAGGGCCAGCAAAGACATATGCGCAGGCGGCGTCCACATCCACGGCGCCTCCTGCGCCTCCAGTTTCCCTGCCACCATTCAGACTAATTACTAAGAAACACGGGGTCAAGAGCTACACTCACCCCACAATGAGCATCGAGGAGTGCGTGCGGGTGATGGCTGGGGTAGTCGGCCCCTCGGCCATTGTCGCAGCCTCCAAGATGTCTGGGAAGGCTGTATTGTTCCTGGGGTCGGAGCGGGCGGTGTCCCTGGCCCTTGAAAAGGGGCTCACGGTGGGCGGGACGTTCCTGCCGGTGGACCCTCTCGAGGCCACCGCGCAGAGGGTCGTCCTTTCAAACATCCCGCCCTTTGATCCCGCTGAGCTCCTCCTCCCTCACCTACACCAACTGGGGGAGGTAAGGTCGGGGATCAACCCCATACCGCTCGGCCTCAGGGAGAACAGCCTGCGCCACGTGTTCTCCTTCCGCCGCCAGCTCTTTGTCCGGCTGGCGTGGGAGGAGGCGACAGAGGGCAGTTTTAATGTGGTGCACGAGGAGACTGCCTACCGCGTCTTCTGGACGTCGGACGGCGTGCGGTGCCATGCCTGCAGGGAGGTGGGGCACGTTCGCAAGAACTGCCCCGCCTCCAAGGCCACCAAACCACCGAAGGCGGCCAAGGCTGGCGCCACTGCCACCCCTCCCCCTAGTAGCGTCCGCGTGCCGGGAGCCGTAGGTGCGCGGGCATCGTCGGAGGCCTTTGTATTCCCGGCCTCCGGTGGGGGGGAGGGAGAGCGTCCGATCGGAAGGAAGGCGCGGAGGAAGGCGAAACATCTCGAGGCGGGTCCCCTCAGTGCGCCAGAAAGTTTGACCACCGCGCTCAGCCCAACCCTGTCACCGGCGAGCGCGGGGTGCCCTGAGCCCGTGCCCGAGCCCTTGACCAATATCACAGAGGGGCTCGGGCGTGGGCAAGATAAGAAAAAGGGGGGAGTGGAGCGGGAGGCATCGGCAGACATGGAGGTCTCCCTGCCTCCGCGCCCCCCCCAGGAACAAAAGGAGGCACTGCTCCAATGAGGCGGAGGGGGAACAACATCCCTCCGCGGAGGAGTCGGTGCCCGCCGCGTGTGCCGTGTCCCCCACCAGCGCCCCCAAGCTGCGCTGTAGGCGAGAGGAATCTGTCCCCGGGGAGGGTGAGACAATTGAGGCTGCCCAGCCTCTGCCTCCCGGGGATGGCGTGGAAGATCTGCCTGTCGTGGGGGGTGCGGGGCCAGTGGAGGAATACGATGCCGCAGGGTCGAGCGTCCCGGGGACTGAGGTGGGCGAGGCCGAAAAGGCTGAACCTGAACCCGCCCAGCTATTAACCAACTTCCCCCGGGACTTGCTCGACTCGGCAGAAATACACAGTATTAACAATTTTAATGAATCTCTACACGCTGGGCCGGGGGGTGGTGGCGGGGAGGGGGAAGAACAACAACCCTCGCCCCCTACTTTGGAGCTGGGGTACTTGGACAACCTGGAGAATTTCCTAAACCAGGTCTCTCCACGTTCCCCGGTTCCTGGGGCGGAGGGGGAACCCCTTCCCCTGTCACTTCCCGACCCAGCACCACTTTTAAAAGAGCCCAGTGGGGACTCCTCTGCCGACGATCCTGGGGGTGGGATCGGGGCGGAGCCAGGGCCGGATGGAGAGGCCGGGCCGTTTGCCGTACCTCGTGCGGTCGACGGGCCGGCTGCTGGTGGCGACCTCCAGGAGGGGGACGGGGACTCGGTGGGGGACGAGGGAGAAGATCTCGAGTCCATCGCCAGTGAGGCAGTGGATCTCCTCGCGCCCGCCGCTGAGTCCCCCCTCATTCCTGCAAAGGAACTCCGGGACTTTTTGGTCCAGAGCCAGGGTCGCCGCAACCGAGCCCATCTGGCCCGGGAAAGATGGTCCGAGCCGGAGCTGCTCGTCGCGTCCGTCCGCGCCGCCGCTAAAACCATGGCCGCGGGCGGGCCCTTATCAAAGGCGCAAGGCCTTGAGCTGCGCCGGCTCAAAAGGTTCCTCACTGGGCTGTTGAAGGAGTGGAGGTCAACAAACGACTCCACTCCCCCACACACAATAGGTTAGGTAGAGGTTGCACTATGCTTTTGTCATGAAGATAACCATAGCCAGCCTCAACATCAACGGCGGCAGAGGGGCACTCCGTAGATTTAATAATATTTCGCTCCTGCGGGAGGGGAAATATGCGGTGTGCTTCCTGCAAGAAACCCACACCGTTCCGGGAGACGAAGCCACGTGGCTCCTGGAATGGCAAGGAGAGGTCCGCATGAGCCACCTCACCGCCACTTCTAGTGGGGTGACCATCTTGCTGGGCCCGCATTTTCAGCCGGAGATCTTGGGGGTCGAGGAGCCCGTGCCAGGCCGCTTGCTGCACGTCACGGTTTGCCTGGGGGACGTGCCGTCCATCTCGTGAACGTGTACGCCCCTCAGCCTGGCCCGCAGCAAACGCGCTTCTTCGAAGAGGTGTCCGCTCTTCTTGGCTCCGTCGACGTCGGCGACTGCATTGTCCTCGGAGGGGATTTTAACTGCACCCTCGAGGCGAGGGACCACTCCGGTGCCCCGCAGAGCATGGCGGCGATGGTGAAGTTGAGGGACCTGGTCGGGTCCTTCGACTTGGTGGACGTCTGGCGAAATCTCCACCCCTACTCCAGCGCCTTTACTTGGGTGAGGCCTGGAGTAGGATGGTCTAGAGTCGACCGCCTTTACGTGTCTCAGGCGTACGTTTCCTGCGTCCCGGCGGCCTCCATGCGACCGGTGCCGTGTTCGGACCACCACCTGGTGTGGGCGGAGCTCGCTTCGCTCCGCGCGAGGACGGGGTCCGCGTACTGGCATTTTAACAACCGGCTGCTGGAGGACGTGCGGTTCCAGGACTCGTTCCGTGTCTGGGCCGACTGGAGAAGGAAGCAGGGGGGCTTCCCCTCCTTGAGGCTATGGTGGGACGTGGGCAAGGCTCACGTCCGTGTCTTCTGTCAAGAGTATGCGAGGGGTCGACCAAGAGGCGGGCGGCCAGGGCCGGGCGCCTAGAAAAAGAGGTGCTCGACCTGGAATCCCGTCTCGGTCAAGTCGTCGAGGACCCGGCCCTGCGGACGGTGTACGAAGCGAAGAAGGCCGCACTGAAGGACCTGCAGCTCGTCGGGTCCCGAGGCGCGTTCGTGAGGTCGCGGATCCGGTTCCTGCGGGATCTGGACCGCGGCTCCCCCTTCTTCTACTCGCTGGAAAAAAGACAGAGTGTCCGTAAGCAGCTCTTGACGCTGCTGGCTGACGACGGCTCTCTCGTCTCGGATCCGGAGGGCGTCAACAACAGGGCCCGTGAATATTACGGGGCTCTGTTCTCTCCGGAGCCGTCCAGCGAGGAAGCGCGTAGAGTTTTGTGGGAGGACCTGCCGAAGGTCAGCCCGGAGGGTGCCGAAAATCTGGAAGCTCCACTAAGCCTGGCGGAGCTGACCGGCGCCCTCGACCGGCTCTCGAGGGGAAAAGCCCCGGGGCTGGACGGGCTGACCGTGGAGTTCCACAGGGCGTTCTGGGACGTCCTGGGGGGGCGACTATGCGCGGGTCCTGGGGGAAAGTCTGGCGACCGGGGAGATGCCCCTCTCTTGGCGCAGGGCAGTCATCGTCCTGCTGCCTAAGAAGGGCGATCTCCACCTCGTTAAGAACTGGCGCCTGGTCTCCCTCCTCAGCACGGACTACAAAATCTTCGCCAGGGCGATGTCTGCTCGCCTTGGCGCCGTGCTGGACCACATGATCCACCCCGACCAGTCCTACACGGTCCCGGGCCAGACAATCCACGATAATATCCATCTGGTCTGGGACCTCATCCATCATTCCCAGGAGGCTGGTTTGTCGGTCGCCTTCCTATCTCTCGACCAAGAGAAGGCGTTCGACAGGGTGGATCACGACTATCTGCTCGGAACTCTGCGCGCTTTCGGGTTCGGGACGCATTTCGTTGCCCGGATCCGACTTTTGTACGCTGCCGCGGAGTGTCTGATAAAGGTTAACGGGTCCTTGATGGCGCCCCTTCACTTTGGGAGAGGGGTACGCCAGGGATGCCCCATGTCCGGCCAGTTATATGCCGTCTGCGTGGAGCCTTTCCTGCGCCTCCTGCGGACGAGGTTGACGGGACTGGCTCTGCAAGGGCCGGGCGTGGAGGTCGTCCTCTCGGCTTACGCCGATGACGTGCTCCTCGCGGTAGAGGATCCCGCTGACCTGCGGAGGATGCGTGAGTGCCAGGAGATTTACTCGGCCGTATCCTCTGTCAGGATCAACTGGGAGAAATGTTCCGGACTCCTGGTGGGTCAGTGGCAGGTGGACTCCCTGCCGGAGGAGCTCAGGCCTTTTGCCTGGAGCACGACCTATCTCCTCTATCTGGGAGTCTACCTTAGTCCCGACGAGGAAGCCTGGCCGGCGAACTGGCAAAAGCTGGAGGCCAAGGTCGCCGCTCGCCTAGGGCGCTGGACAGGACTGCTCCGAGTGCTGTCCTACAGGGGTCAAGCGCTAGTCATAAACCAGCTGGTGACCGCCATGTTGTGGTACCGGCTGGTCACTTTGACCCCTCCCCCTGCGTTTGTCACCAAGATACAGAAGAAGCTGGTGGACTTCTTCTGGAACAACAGGAAGCACTGGGTCTCTGCTGCGGTCTTGAGTCTCCCGATTGGGGAGAGCGGTCAGTCGTTGGTGTGCGTCAGCACCCAGCTCGTGACTTTCTGTCTTCAGACCCTGCAGAGATACCTTTACGTCGAGCCCCCTCCTAGGTGGTGTGCTCTGGCGAGGTATTTCTTCCGCCAGCAGCACGGCCTCAACTACGACACGCAGCTCCTGTTTGTGAGCTTGGGGGGGGTCAGGACGCCTTCCAGGAGCTGCCTGTCTTTTACAAGGAACTCACCAGGGTCTGGAACAAAGTCTCCACCAAGCGCAGCTCTCCGCCGGCTGGAGTGGCGGCTGTCCTGCAGGAGCCGCTGCTCGGGAATCCGTACCTCCACGGCCGAGGCTTTATGTGGCGGTCGGAAGAGAGGGCTGTGGCTGGTGAGGTGACCAGGGTCAGGGACCTGCTCGATGGCGGAGGAGCGGGCTGGATGGCGCCAGACACGCTGGCGCGGCGCCTAAATTCCGGCAACATCCGCCGCGCGGCCGATGCCATCGAGTCGCTAAAAACAGCTCTGGTCCCTGACTCTGTTAGGTGCATCGAGGAGGCTCAAGCACGTGGGGAGATCCCGTCCGAACTGACCCCCATCCGGACGGAATTCCTCATCGGCGCCAAACCCCGGAACCTCCCTCGGGAGCCGGCGCCTCACAACTTGAGCCGCCTCGGGGAAATCCCCTCCGTGCCTTTCAGTTCCGCGCGGAGGGGTTTCCTGTATGGGCTGCTCCTGCACACTCTCAACTTTGCCATCCTCACCTGGCATCCGGACACGCCATGGCGTACCATCTTGCCATCCGGAGGAGGCGGGGCTCCCCGATGGAGGGCACTCTACGCAGGGGTCCTCCCAGTATTTATCGGGGACTTGGCCTGGAGGGTGGTGCACGGAGCAGTGCCGTGCAATAAATTTTTAAGCCGGTTCACGGGCTCCCAGGCCGCCTGCAATTTCTGCGGTCTGGAGGAGTCCGTGTTCCATGTTTTTATCGAATGCACAAGGTTGCAGCCCCTGTTTTATTATTTAAAAGGGCTGCTCCTGAAATTCTGGCTGCACTTCAGTCCCACTCTCCTGATCTTTGGGCACCCTGTGCGGAGGGGAGCGGGTAGGTCCGAGGGCCTCCTCGTAGGACTGCTCCTGGGCACGGCCAAGGATGCCATCAGCCGGTCCAGGCAGCGGGCGGTCGAGGGGGTCGTTCAACCTGACTGCCTGCCTCTCTTCCGCTCTTACATCCGGTCCAGGGTGTCCTTGGAGATGGAGCACGCGGTGTCCACCGGTACGCTCGCGGCCTTCCGCGAGAGGTGGGCACCGGAGGGACTGGAGTGCTTCATCACGCCTGGCAACCAAATTTTAGTTTGATTTTATGTTTTAAAGTTTAATTTGTTTTAATTGCCAGTGTTTTTAGTGTCCCCCTCCACTTTTATAGGGGGCACTTGGAGGAAAAATATATGATTTTAGTGGAAAAAAAGGGGCCTTGGAAATGTTTGGTGCGCCCCCAAGATCGGGGGGACATGATTTAATGATTTCATGTTTTAATTTTCTATCCCATAAAAAGAGTTCTGTGGACAAATGGTGGAGCTTTGGAGGCGTGGCCTATTCAGTTGGAGCTCTGCTGTTGCGAGAGAAGGAACTCCCTGCTTAGCTCCTGCCTGGAAAGCCTGGAGTGAGCCCTGAGACCAGCCCAGGAAGAGTAGGAGGGGGCTGGCTTACTACAACTCAACATCCAGAGGGAGAGGAGGCGAGCTGAAAAATTCAACAACTTTATTTACTTCTACAAAGAGTTGGAGAGAGGGGGAAAAGAGCAACAACCTGTGTGGAAGGAGGGAGATTCTACAACATTCCACAGGTGGGTATTGATGCATTCCCCGAAATACATTGTTTTATTGGTGGGGGGAGAAAAGAAGATTTTCTTCGAGGCCCGGAACATTGCAGGGGGTGTGTGTGTGGAAGTGTGTGGGGGTCTTGCTTACAGCTAGGCCCCACACACCACTGAAGCACCCCTCCCCCATTGCCTAGCCTGGGATAGCTGGAGCTACCTGGCTGAAGATTTACTAATCACCCTATTAAACATCGTTGGGAGTGTGTGCCTGGGTGGCTCCAGCTGTCCCAGGTGAAGACATCTTCTCCTCCCACCCGAAGACCATCCCATAAGACTGTGCCTTGCTTTGTTTTCCATCATCTAGGGAGTGCGCCCCAGAAAAACACCCATCCATCGCTGTGAGGGGAGACCTGCCCTCACAGCTTCCCTCCTTCCCAACCCCCCTCACTCTCTCTGTCACTCTCTCTGTCTCTCCCCTCTCTCGCTGAGAGCTCCTTTCCTCCTTAATTGGAAAAACAATTGAGACAACTGAGCAGAGGGAGCAAGGCCCCTTCCCAATTGTCAACTAGGGGAGAGGTGTGCCTCATTGAGAGCTCCTCTGCTCATAAATTCAAACGAGGCCAATTTAAGACCATTAAGGCCTGTGACTCTGGGGTGGGTGTAGCCCTTAAAGGGACCCCGTGATGGCAACTCCATCCACGCCAGTGGCAGGGCCAGCTAAGACTTATGCGCAGGCGGCGTCCACATTCACGGCGCCTCCTGCGCCACCCGCTGCCCTGCCACCATTCAGACTAATTACTAAGAAACACGGGGTCAAGAGCTACACTCACCCCACAATGAGCATCGAGGAGTGCGTGCGGGCGATGGCTGGGGTAGTCGGCCCCTCGGCCATTGTCGCAGCCTCTAAGATGTCTGGGAAGGCTGTATTGTTCCTGGGGTCGGAGCGGGCGGTGTCCCTGGCCCTTGAAAAGGGGCTCATGGTGTGCGGGACATTCCTGCCGGTGGACCCTCTCGAGGCCACCGCGCAGAGGGTCATCATTTCTAACGTCCCGCCCTTTTTTCCCGCTGAGCTCCTCCTCCCTCACCTACACCAACTGGGGGAGGTAAGGTCAGGGATCAACCCCATACCGCTTGGCCTCAGAGAGAACAGCCTGCACCACGTGTTCTCCTTCCGCCGCCAGCTCTTTGTCCGGCTGGCGCGGGAGGAGACAACAGAGGGATCATTTAATGTGGTGCACGAGGGGACTGCCTACCACGTCTTCTGGACGTCGGACGGCGTGCGATGCCATGCCTGTAGGGAGGTGGGGCATGTTCACAAGAACTGCCCCGCCTCCAAGGCCGCCAAACCACCGAAGGCGGCCAAGGCTGGCGCCGCCACCACCCCTCCCCCTAGTAGCGTCCACGTGCCGGGAGCCGTGGGTGCACGGGCATCGTCGGGGGCCTTTGTTTTTACGGCCTCCGGCGGGGGGGAGGGAGAGCGTCCGATCGGAAAGAAGGCGTGGAGGAAGGCGAAACATCTTGAAGCGGGTCCCCTCAGTGCGCCAGACAGTCTGATCACCGCGCTCAGCCCAACCCTGTCACCGGCGAGCGCGGGGTGCCCTGAGCCTGTGCCCGAGCCCTTGACCAATATCACAGAGGAGCTCGGGCGCGGGCAAGATAAGAAAAAGTGGGGAGTGGAGCGGGAGGCATCAGCAGACATGGAGGTCTCCCTGCCTCTCCGCACCCCCAGGAACAAAAGGAGGCGCCGCCCCAATGAGGCGGAGGGGGAACAACATCCCTCCGCGGAGGAGTCGGTGCCCGCCGCGTGTCCCGCGTCCCCCACCAGCGCCCCCAAAACTGCGCCGTAGGCGGGAGGAGTCTGTCCCCGGGGAGGGTGAGACAGTCGAGGCTGCCCAGCCTCTGCCTCCCGGGGATGGCGTGGAAGATCTGCCTGTCGTGGGGGCCGTGGGGCCAGCGGAGGAATACGATGCCGCCGGGTCGAGCGTCCCGGGGACTGAGGCGGGCGGGGCCAAAATGGCCAAACCTGAGCCCGCCCAGCCAATACCCAACTTCCCCTGGGACTTGCTCGACTCGGCAGAAATACACAGTATTAACAATTTTAATGAATCTCTACACGCTGGGCCGGGGGGTGGTGGCGGGGAGGGGGAAGAACAACAACCCTCGCCCCCTACTTTGGAGCTGGGGTACTTGGAGGACCTGGAGAATTTCCTAAACCAGGTCTCTCCGCGTTCCCCGGTTCCTGGGGCGGGGGAGGACCCCCTTCCCCTGTCGCTTCCTGACCCAGCACCACTTTTAAAAGGGCCCAGTGGGGACTCCTCTGCCGACGATCCTGGGGGTGGGATCGGGGCAGAGCCAGGGCCGGATGGAGCGGCCGGGCCGTTTGCTGTACCTCGTGCGGTCGACGGGCCGGCTGCTGGCGGCGACCTCCCGGAGGGGGACGGGGACTCGGTGGGGGACGAGGGAGAAGATCTCGAGTCCATCGCCAGTGAGGCGGTGGATCTCCTCGCGCCCGCCGCTGAGTCCCCCCTCATTCCTGCAAAGGAACTCCGGGACTTTTTGGTCCAGAGCCAGGGTCGTCGCAACCGAGCCCATCTGGCCCTGGAAAGATGGTCCGAGCCGGGGCTGCTCGTCGCGTCCATCCGCGCCGCCGCTAAAACCATGGCCGCGGGCGGGCCCTTATCAAAGGCGCAAGGCCTTGAGCTGCGCCGGCTCAAAAGATTCCTCACTGGGCTGCTGAAGGAGCGGAGTTCAACAAAAGACTCCGCTCCCTCCCCCACAATAGGTTAAGGTAGAGGTTGCACTATGCTTTTGTCATGAAGATAACCATAGCCAGCCTCAACATCAACGGCGGCAGAGGGGCACACCATAGATTTAACAATATTTCGCTCCTGCGGGAGGGGAAATATGCGGTGAGCTTCCTGCAAGAAACCCACACCGTTCCGGGAGACGAAGCCACGTGGCTCCTGGAATGGCAAGGAGAGGTCCGCATGAGCCACCTCACCGCCACTTCTTGTGGGGTGGCCATCTTGTTGGCCCCGCATTTTCAGCCGGAGATCTTGGGGGTCGAGGAGCCCGTGCCAGGCCGCTTGCTGCACGTAACGGTTCGCCTGGGGGACATGCCGCTCCATCTCGTGAACGTGTACGCCCCTCAGCCCGGCCCGCAGCAAAAGCGCTTCTTTGAAGAAGTGTCCGCTCTTCTTGGCTCCGTCGACGTCGGCGACTGCATTGTCCTCGGGGGGGATTTTAACTGCACCCTCGAGGCGAGGGACCACTCCGGTGCCCCACAGTGCATGACGGCGATGGAAAAGTTGAGGGACCTGGTCGGGTCCATCGACTTGGTGGACGTCTGGCGAAATCTCCATCCCGACTCCAGCGCCTTTACTTGGGTGAGGCCTGGAGTAGGATGGTCCAGAGTCGACCGCCTTTACGTGTCTCGGGCGTACGTTTCCTGCGTCCCGGCGGCCTCCATGCGGCCGGTGCCGTGTTCGGACCACCACCTGGTGTGGGCGGAGCTCGCTTCGCTCCGCGCGAGGACGGGGTCCGCGTACTGGCACTTTAACAACCGGCTGCTGGAGGACGTGCGCTTCCAGGACTCGTTCCGTCGATTCTGGTCCGACTGGAGAAGGAAGCAGGGGGGCTTCCCCTCCTTGAGGCTATGGTGGGACGTGGGCAAGGCTCACGTCCACGTCTTCTGTCAAGAGTACGCGAGGGGGTCGACCAAGAGGTGGGCGGCCAGGGTCGGGCGCCTAGAAAAAGAGGTGCTCGACCTGGAATCCCGTCTCGGTCAAGTCGTCGAGGACCCAGCCCTGCGGATGGTGTATGCAGTGAAGAAGGCCGCGCTGAAGGACCTGCAGCTCGTCGGGTCCCGAGGCGCGTTCGTGAGGTTGCTGATCCGGTTCCTGCGGGATCTGGACCGTGGCTCCCCCTTCTTCTACTCGCTGGAAAAAAGACAGAGTGTCCGTAAGCAGCTCTTGACGCTGCTGGCCGACGACGGCTCTCTCGTCTCGGATCCGTAGGGCGTCAACAACAGGACCCGTGAATATTACGGGGCTCTGTTCCCTCCGTAGCCGTCCAGTGAGGAAGCGCGTAGAGTTTTGTGGGAGGACCTGCCGAAGGTCAGCCCGGAGGGCGCCGAAAATCTGGAAGCTCCGCTAAGCCTGGCGGAGCTGACCGGTGCCCTCGACCGGCTCTCGAGTGGAAAAGCCCCGGGGCTGGACGGGCTGACCGTGGAGTTCTACAGGGCGTTCTGGGATGTCCTGGGGGGCGACTACGCGCGGGACCTGGGGGAAAGTCTGGCGACCGGGGAGATGCCCCTCTCTTGGCGCAGGGCAGTCATCGTCCTGCTGCCTAAGAAGGGCGATCTCTGCCTTCTTAAGAACTGGCGCCCGGTCTCCCTCCTCAGCACGGACTACAAAATCTTCGCCAGGGTGATGTCTGCTCGCCTTGGCGCCGTGCTGGACCACATGACCCACCCCGACCAGTCCTACACGGTCCCGGGCCGGACAATCCACGATAACATCCATCTGGTCCTGGACCTCATCCATCATTCCCAGGAGGCTGGTCTGTCGGTCGCCTTCCTATCTCTCGACCAAGAGAAGGCGTTCGACTGAGTGGATCACGACTATCTGTTCGGAACTCTGCGCGCTTTCGGGTTCGGGACGCATTTCGTCGCCCGGATCCGACTTTTGTACGCCGCCGCGGAGTGTCTGATAAAGGTTAACGGGTCCTTGACGGCGCCCCTTCGCTTTGGGAGAGGGGTGCGCCAGGGATGCCCCATGTCCTGCCAGTTATATGCCATCTGCGTGGAGCCTTTCCTGCGCCTCCTGTGGATGAGGTTGACGGGACTGGCTCTGCAAGGGCCGGGCGTGGAGGTCGTCCTCTCGGCTTATGCCGATGACGTGCTCCTCGCGGTAGAGGATCCCGCTGACCTGCGGAGGATGCGTGAGTGCCAGGAGATTTACTCGGCCGCATCCTCCGCCAGAATCAACTGGGAAAAATGTTCCGGACTCCTGGTGGGTCAGTGGCGGGTGGACTCCCTGCTGGAGAAGCTCAGGCCTTTTGCCTGGAGCACGACCCATCTCCTCTATCTGGGAGTCTACCTTAGCCCCGACGAGGAAGCCTGGCCGGCGAACTGGCAGGAGCTGGAGGCCAAGGTCGCC
Source organism: Pristiophorus japonicus (assembly GCF_044704955.1). Taxonomy (NCBI): domain Eukaryota; kingdom Metazoa; phylum Chordata; class Chondrichthyes; family Pristiophoridae; genus Pristiophorus; species Pristiophorus japonicus. The sequence goes on along the minus strand of NC_091991.1, from coordinate 102,460,046 downwards.
GCTCGCCTAGGGCGCTGGACAGGACTGCTCTGAGTGCTGTCCTATAGGGGCCGAGCGCTCGTCATAAACCAGCTGGTGGCCGCGATGTTGTGGTACCCGCTGGTCACCTTGACCCCTCCCCCTGCGTTTGTCACCAAGATACAGAAGAAGCTGGTGGACTTCTTCTGGAACAACAGGAAGCACTGGGTCTCTGCCGCGGTCTTGAGTCTCCCGCTTGGGGAGGGCGGTCAGTCGTTGGTGTGCGTCAGCACCCAGCTCGCGACTTTCCGTCTTCAGACCCTGCAGAGATACCTTTACGTCGAGCCCCCTCCTAGGTGGCGTGCTCTGGCGACGTATTTCTTCCGCCAGCAGCACGGCCTCAACTACGACACGCAGCTCCTGTTTGTGAGCTTGGGGGGCGTCAGGACCGCCTTCCAGGAGCTGCCTGTCTTTTACAAGGAACTCACCAGAGTCTGGAACAAAGTCTCCACCAAGCGCAGCTCTCCACCAGCTGGAGTGGCGGCTGTCCTGCAGGAGCCGCTGCTCGGGAATCCGTACATCCACGACCGAGGTTTTAGGTGGCGGTCGGACGAGAGGGCTGTGGCTGGTGAGGTGACCAGGGTCAGGGACCTGCTCGATGGCGGAGGAGCGGGCTGGATGGCGCCAGACACGCTGGCGCGGCGCCTAAATTGCGCCAACGTCTGCTGCGCGGCCGATGCCATCGAGTCGCTAAAAACAGCTCTGGGCCCTGACTCTGTTAGGTGCATCGAGGAGGCTCAAGCACGTGGGGAGATCCCGTCCGAACTGACCCCCATCCGGACGGAATTCCTCATCGGCGCCAAACCCTGGAACCTCCCTCGGGAGTCGGCGCCTCACAACTTGAGCCGCCTCGAGGAAATCCCCTCTGTGCCTTTCAGTTCCACGCGGAGAGGTTTCCTGTACGGGCTGCTCCTGCACACCCTCAACTTTGCCATCCTCGCCTGCCGTCCGGACACGCCATGGCGTACCATCTTGCCATCCAGAGGAGGCGGGGGTCCCCGATGGGGGGCACTCTACGCGGGAGTCCTCCCACTATTCATCGGGGACTTGGCCTGGAGGGTGGTGCACGGAGCAGTCCTGTGCAAGAAATTTTTAAGCCGGTTCACGGGCTCCCAGGCCGCCTGCAATTTCTGCGGTCTGGAAGAGTCCGTGTTCCATGTTTTTATGGAATGCACGAGGTTGCAGCCCCTGTTTTATTATTTAAAGGGGCTGCTCCTGAAATTCTGGCTGCACTTCAGTCCCACACTCCTGATCTTTGGACACCCTGTGCGGAGGGGAGCGGGTAGGTCCGAGGGCCTCCTCGTAGGACTGCTCCTGGGCACGGCCAAGGGTGCCATCAGCCGGTCCAGGCAGCGGGCGGTCGAGGGGGTCGTTCAACCTGACTGCCTGCCTCTCTTCCGCGCGTACATCCGCGCCAGGGTGTCCTTGGAGATGGAGCACGCGGTGTCCACCGGTACGCTCGCGGCCTTCCGCGAGAGGTGGGCACCGGAGGGACTGGAGTGCATCATCACGCCCGGCAACCAAATTTTAATTTGATTTTATGTTTTAAATTTTAATTTGTTTTAATTGCCGGTGTTTTTAGTGTCCCCCTCCCCTTTTATAGGGGGCACTTGGAGAAAAAAATAATAAGATTTAAAAAAAAAAACATAAAAAAAAAAACACAAAAAAAAGGGCCTTGGAAATGTTTGGTGCGCCCCCCAGATCGGGGGGACACGATTTTATTATTTAATATTTTAATTTTCTCACAAAAAGAGTTCTGTGGACAAGCAATCCAAGGTCCCTTTGTTCAGCTACACTATTAAGTGGCCTACAGCTTAATGTGTATACCTTTCCTGAATAGCTCTCCCAAAGTGCATCACCTCACACTTCTCTGAATTAAATTTCATTTGCCACTGCTCTGCCCACCTGACCAGTAGATTGATATCCTCCTGCAGCCCATGACTTTCCTCTTCATTATCAACCACACAGCCAATTTTCGTGTCGTCTGCAAACTTCTTAATCATACTCCCTATATTCAAATCTAAATCATTGATATATACCGCAAAAAGCAAGGAACACAGTACTGAGCCCTGCGGAACCCACTGGAAACATCCTTCCAGTCACAAAACTGCACATCAACCATTACCCTTTGCTTCCTACCTCTGAGCCAATTTTGGATCCAACTTGCCACTTTGCTCTGGATTCCATGGGCTTTATCCTTCGTGACCAGTCTACCATGTGGAACCTTATCAAAAGCTTTGCTAAAGTCCATATACACTTTAATGCAAGGAGTATAGCGAATAAGGCGGATGAGCTAAAAGCACAGGTCGACACTTGAGAGTATGACATTGTAGCCATTACAGAAACATGGCTGAAAGAGGGGCAGGTTTGGCAGAACAATATTCCTGGCTACAGGATTTTTAGACAAGGTAGAGAGTGGGGTAAAAAGGAGGGGGTGGTGGGTTGTTGCAATACTGATTAAAGAAACTATTACAGCAGTGAGGAGGGATGATATGTTTGAGGGATCATTAACTGAGGCCATATGTGTCGAATTGAAAAATAAAAAAGGGGCGATCGCACTGCTGGGCGTGTATTTTCGACCCCCAAACAGTCGGAGGGAGATAGAGGAGCAAATATGCAGGCAAATTACTGTGAAGTCAAAATGCCATCGGGTAGTAATAGTAGAGGATTTTAACGATAGAAACATAGAAACAGAAAATAGGTGCAGGAGTAGGCCATTCGGTCTTTTGAGCCTTCACCACCATTCAATATGATCATGGCTGATCATGCAACTTCAGTACCCCATTCCTGCTTTCTCTCCATACTCCTTGATCCCTTTAGTCATAAAGGCTACATCTAACTCCCTTTTGAATATATCTAACGAACTGGCCTCAACAACTTTCTGTGGTGGAAAATTCCACAGGTTCACAATTCTCTGAGTGAAGAAGTTTCTTCTCATCTATCCAAATATTGAATGGGACAAATTTAGTGTGAAGGGTATGCATTCAAGAGAACTTTTTTAGTCAGTATGTAGCAATCCCAACACGAGAAGGGGCGGTCTTGGATTTAGTTTTGGGGAATGAAGCTGGGCAGGTGGAATGGGTATTAGTGGGAGAGCCAGTGATCATAATTCAGTCAGATTCAAGTTGGTTATGGATAAGGACAAGAATAGGCCTGGAATAAAAGTTCCGAATTGGGGAAAAATTAATTTAGCTAAGTTAAGGAGTGATTTGGCCACAGTGGACTGGAAACAGCTACTTGTGGGTAAATCGGTGTCGGAACAGTGGGAGGCATTCAAGGAGGAGATCCGGAAGGTTCAGGACAAACATGTGATCTTAAAGAAAAAGGCTGGGAAAAATTATTCTAGAGCCTCCTGCATGTCTCGGGACTTACAGGGGAGGATAAAGAAAAAAAAGGGATGCTTATGCCACATATCAACGGCTAAATACTTTAGAATCTTTAGAGGAATATAGAAACTTAAGAGGCAAAATTAAAAAGGATATTAGGAATGTTAAGAGAGAACACGAGAAATTCTTGGCCAGTAAAATTAATGAAAACCGTAAGATGTTCTATAAATATATTAAGAGTAAGAAGGCAACTAAGGAAAGGGTAGGGCCGATTAGAGACCATGAGGGTAATCTTTGTGTGGAGACGGAAGATGTTGGTCGAGTTCTTAATGAATACTTTGCATCTGTTTTCACAAAGGAAAGGGGCAATGCAGATACTGCTATCGAGGAGGAGTGGTCCAAACTCCCCCTTCGCCATTCCCGGAATCATTAGGACCATCCCCACCAGGGCAGAATGTGAATCTGTGCATCTGCCTGTCACTGGAAAGACTCTTGTCATTCCTTTCATGGTGCACGGATCCAGTGACCCTGGGTGTTGTGCTAGGCGGAACAGGTGGGTGCTGTTAATCCAGTCCGGGATGTCGCCCCTGTGTATTTGGTCGAGGTTCTCCCTGACCTGCCCAATCATACATCCCCGTAAGTATGGCAGAGGTCTCGCTGAACCTCTGCCTTTTCCACATTGAATTCTCGGTCAATCAGACGGTTAATGGTAGCAGTGTCATGTATCTCACACTACTGTACAGAATTGTCTCTTACCATGCTATACATGACTGTAACTATCGATGACCTGTAACCACAAGCTTACCTTACCACCAGGGGTGCACTTGCAGGAGACACTGGATACCTGTCCCAGACAGGTATATAAGGACAGGTCTCAGGCAAGTGTGGCATTCGAGAGCTGTGTAATAAAGGTGCAGGTCCTGAGTGACCTTGACTCTCGTATGTGCCTCGTGTGAGTCTGTACTGCAGGGACAGGACTTTACAGCGGCGACGAGTTACGGGATTACCGAATCCACAGAATGCCGACCAACCAGCTCAGATGAAAAATACAATGCTGGAGATAATTGGGAGGACTTTATAGAAAGGCTCCAGCAAAGCTTCGTAACCAAAAACTGGTTAGGCGACGATAAGGCAGACAAGAGAAGAGACCAGCTGTGGCTCGAAAACATACACCTTAATGAAGGACCTGCTGGCACCCGAGAAACCAGCAAACAAGTCGTTTGAAGAGTTGAGTACACTGGTAAGAGACCACCTGAAGCCAGTGAGCAGCCTACACATGGCCAGACACAGATTCTACAACTGCAGATGCTGAGTGGGCCAGAGCATACCCGACTTCATGGCAGAACTTCGGAGGTTGGCCAGCTTATGTGAGTTCTCCGATGAACTAAGGAGAGAAGTACTGAGAGACTTTTTTACTGATGGAATAGGCCACGCAGGCGTATTCTGAAAGCTCATAGAGACCAAGAACTTGACCCTAGAGGCAGCAGCACTGGTTGCACAGACATTCTTGGTAGGAGAAGAAGAAACGAGGTTGATCTACACTGCGGGTACGACAACTAGCGAAACATCGGAACAAGGGGTTCACAGCGTGAAACAAGCCGCTACCCCCACACACAGACAAAGGCAGGAGAGCGGGCCCTCAACAGCAGGCAGTGGCACCAGAAGCCATCAAGGGCCTCATCAATCCACAATGCGAGCAATCAACTACAAACTGAGAGAAGCTCAAGAGAGATCAGCCAGACGGAGCTCATCCTTTGGAAACAATGAAAGCGGTCTGTGCTGGAGATGTGGGGGAAGGCACTCATCAAGGGGGTGTCGATTTCAGCATTCTGTTTGTAGAAACTGCGACTTTTCAGGGCATCTGGCCCGCATGTGCAGAAAAACGGCAGCTCGGCTGGTCTACGAATCGGAAGGGTCGGAAAGCGGACCAGAAGACAGTGGGGACAAGACCTGGGACACCAAGGTACAACGGGTCAACACGATCAATGGCCACTGCTCTTACAACAAGACGCCTCCAATAATGATGAGGGTCCTACTCAACGGGATACCCGTCAACATGGAGCTGGACACGGGAGTGAGTCAATCTCTCATGAGCAATCAACAATTTGAACAGCTGTGGCCTCACAAAAGAGACAGACCAAAGCTCACAAGGGTCGACACCAAACTAAGGACCTATACCAAAGAAATCGTCCCAGTCCTTGGCAGCGCCATGCTCTCAGTTATACACAAAGGGACAGTGAACCGACTTCCCCTGTGGATTGTCCCCGGAGATCTCCCAGCACTGCTGGGAAGAAGCTGGCTGGCAAAACTAAACTGGAAATGGGATGATGTTCACGCCATGTCGTCAGAGGAACGGACCTCTTGCTCAACAGTTCTAAGTCGATTCGAACGTCTCTTCAGCCAGGTGTGGGCACCTTCAAAGGGGCTAAAGTCAAAATCTACATCACACAGGATGCTAGACCAGTCCATCACAAGGCTAGAGCTGTGCCCTATGTGATGAGGGAAAAGATTGAACATGAACTGGACAGGCTTCTGCGGGAAGGCATTATCTCACCCGTGGAATTTAGCGACTGGGCAAGTCCCATCGTCCCAGTCATGAAGCCTGATGGATCCGTACGAATCTGTGGGACTACAAATCTACCATAAACAGAGTCTCCCTGCAGGACCAATACTCGCTGCCCAGAGCGGAGGACTTATTTGCCACATTGGCTGGAGGAACACTTTTCTCAAAACTAGATCTCACATCTGCGTATATGACACAATAATTGACCGAAGAGTCTAAGCTACTCACCACCATCAACACACATCGAGGCCTCTTCATGTACAATCGATGCCCATTCGGCATCAGGTCGGCAGCTGCTATATTCCAGCGCAACATGGAGAGTCTGCTCAAGTCCATCCCGGGGACAGTTATATTTCAAGACGACATACTTATCACGGGCAGGGACACAGACTCCCATCTCCGCAATTTGGAGGAAGTACTAAAGCAGTTGGATCGGGTAGGCCTAAGAGTTAAGAAATCCAAGTCCCTGTTTCTCGCACCCGAGGTTGAATTTTTGGGTAGAAGGATTGCCGCTGATGGAATCTGCCCAACAGAGTCCAAAACCGAAGCAATTCGCCTGGCACCCAGGCCCCGGAATGTCTCAGAACTGCACGCCTTTCTCGGGCTGCTCAATTACTTTGGGAACTTTATGCAGAACTTAAGTACGCTGCCGGAGCCTCTCCACGTGCTACTCAGAAAGGAGTGCGATTGGTTTTGGGGGACGCCCAAGAACGCGCCTTCAACAAGGCATGCAACCTTCTGTGTTCCAACAGTGTTTTGGCTTTCTTTGATCCAGGTAAAAAGCTAATTCTTACATGTGATGCGTCAGTGTACAGGGTTGGGTGCGTTTTACAACATGGCAATAGTGCGGGTAAATTACAACCCATAGCCTATGCCTCCAGATCACTTTCGCGGGCGGAGCACGGGTATGGAATGGTGGAGAAGGAGGCGCTCGCGTGCGTGTATGGGGTCAAAAAGATGCACCAGTACCTTTTCGGGGCCAAGTTCGGGTTAGAAACCGACCACAAACCCCTCACGTCCCTACTGTCCGAGTGCAAGGCAATAAACGCCAACGCCTCGGCGCGCATTCAACGTTGGGCACTCATACTGGCGTCCTACGACTGTACCATAAGGCACAGATCAGGCACAGACAACTGTGCTGACACGCTTAGCAGGCTACCCCTAGCGACCACGGAAGGGTCTGATGAACAGGACTGTGAGATGGTCATGGCAATCAATGCCTTTGAGTCCACAGGTTCGCCCATGGCGGCTCGCCAAATCAGAGCCTGGACGACCAGCGACCCCACGTTATCCCTAGTAAAAAGATGTGTCTTAACGGGTGACTGGGCAGAGGCTCGCGATGCCTGCCCGAGCAGATCAAACCCTTCCATAGGCGCATGCATGAGCTGTCACTACAAGCAGACTGCCTGATGTGGGGTAGCTGAGTAATTATGCCTCTGTGGGGCAGAGAGGCATTTGTCCGGGAGCTCCACCGCGAGCACCCGGGGATCGTTCTCATGAAGGCCATAGCCAGATCCCACGTCTGGTGACCTGGCATTGACGCGGACTTAGAGATCTGAATCTGACGGTGTACCATTTGTGCCCAACTCAGTAATGCCCCTAGGGAGGTCCCCCTGAACCCCTGGCCCTGGCCCACCAAACCGTGGTCGCGGGTGCATGTCGACTATGCAGGACCATTCATGGGCAAAGTATTCCTCGTAGTTGTAGATGCATTTTCAAAGTGGATCGAATGGACCATCTTGAACTCGAGCACCACCTCCACTACTGTGGAGAGCCTTGGAACCATGTTCGCAACGCACGGCATCCCTGACATATTGGTGATAATGGTCCATGCTTCACCAGCACAGAATTCCAAGATTGTTGGTGTCTCGCCTGGGCTGTCTGTTGGGATTGCCCTTTTCTCAGGCTGTTCCCTCTGTCTGTCCACCGGGTGTGGTGTGAGTTCCAGAATGTAGTCTGCTTCTGGTTCAGCAGTGTTGTTGGTAAACCTACTTTTGACTTGGTCTACATGCCTCTGGCAGGTTTGGCCATTGTCCATTTGTACCACCAGTAGTACAAATGAGTGACCACGGCATAAATCACATTATGACAGCAACGTTCAAGCCGGCCTCCAACGGCCAGGCGGAGCGAGCAGTGCAGATCATTAAACAAGGCATGCTCAAAATCCAAGGTCCCACGCTGCAGGGCCGCCTGTCGCGACTGCTGCTGGCATACAGATCTCGTCTGCATTCATTGACTGGGATCCCCCCGCGCAACTTTTGGTGAAACGGACCTTAAAGACAAGACTCTCATTAATCCTCCCAGAAATCGTTGAGGCAAAGCGCCGTAAGCTGACTGAGTACCATGACCGAAATTCGAGGGGGAGGTGGCATGAGATAGGGGACAAAGTGTTTTTGATAAACTATGGCAGTGTTCCCAAATGGCTTGCAGGGACAGTAACAGGCAAGGAAGGAAACAGGCTACTGGTGGTACAAATGGACAATGGCCAAACCTGCCAGAGGCATGTAGACCAAGTCAAAAGTAGGTTTACCAACAACACTGCTGAACCAGAAGCAGACTACATTCTGGAACTCACACCACACCTGGTGGACAGACAGAGGGAACAGCCTGAGAAAAGGGCAATCCCAACAGACAGCCCAGGCGAGACACCAACAATCATACTGAACGAAACAGACAGCCCAGGCGAGATACCAGCAGTCACACCTAAAGAAAAACAGGAATCAAGGCAAACAACTGAACCACAACTAAGACGCTCCACGCGAGAGCGTAGGCCACCTGAGAGACTGAACCTATAAAGACAATAAGACCTTGGGGGAGGGTGATGTAATGTATCTCACACTCCTGTACATAACTGTATCTTACCATGCTATACATGACTGTAACTATCGATGACCTGTAACCACAAGCTTACCTTACCACCAGGGGTGCACTTGCAGGAGACACTGGATACCTGTCCCAGACATGTATATAAGGACAGGTCTCAGGCAAGTGTGGCATTCGAGAGCTGTGTAATAAAGGTGCAGGTCCTGAGTGACCTTGACTCTCGTATGTGCCTCGTGTGAATCTGTACTGCCCTCGCTCATGGGGCACTGCATGTAGTTAATACATGGCCAAAAGTTTCTACAGGACTGTAATACCTGTGGCATCCCGGGTAGATATTCGGTATAGACCAGTGCACATTCCTGATAGGTCTGGAAATGTGTCCATATTCTATTGAGACCACCTTCAATACCTAAGGTCCTATTGTACCATATCGCCATACCTAATACTGTAGGTTGGGTTCCCTCACACCTTTTGTTTGGTCCGATTGAGTCACTGCACCCACTCACCGGAATATACCAATCAGGTAGACTCCATTTCTAACTTGGGTCTTTTGATAATCAGGGTCTCCATAGTTCGAGTGTAGTTCATCACCTTCAGCCCCAACGTTAGAATTCTGGCTGATCATCCAGGTCTTCGCCAGTTGCCATGGGGGCGAGTGCCAAAGTATAATCGGTATCGCGATTCTCCAGTCCATCCTGTAAAATCAAACTTCCCTCTAGATGGGATATTCCGTTAGAGTCATTTTAGCTGGGACCAGTGTTTCCACTGTCCTACTCCAGTCATATCCACATATACACACGTGTCGCCACTGATCAATATCTTGTATGGTCCTGACCACTGCGGCGCGAATCCGGTTCATCCCAGTTGCACCTTAACCGTTACTTTCTCCCCCACTTGTTCCTCTTGTTCGTCCCGGCCTGCCTGTCGTTCCCTGACTCCCTGTCTCATATCCTTAAGTTGCTTACTTAACTCCATTACATATCTCCTAATCTGATCCCGCAATGGGCCCACATTGGACCCTCCTGTGATTGTACCTTCGGGTAATCGCATTGCCCGACCAGTCATGAGTCCAGATGGAGTTAATTCTGTCCGGTTAGGGGTTGCCCTTTGTCTCATCAGGAGAGCAGGCAGCAGCTCAGCCCAAGCCTGTCCGGTTTCTTGGATGGCTTTTGACAGGGCTGTCTTTATTGTCCGATTCATCCGTTCTGCCATCCCCGAACTCTGCGGGTGGTAGGGGATGTGAAATTTTTGTTTAATACCCAATGTGGTGCATAGTAATTTCACTACCTATCCTGTGAAGTGGGTTCCCTGATCGAAGTCTATTTGGTAGGGCATGCACCAACGGGGAATCACCTCCTCGGCTAAGATACGAACTACTGTGGTTGTGGTGCAGTTTTGGGTAGCAAAAGCTTTCACCCTCCGTGTAAACATATCAATTATTACCAGCCAGTATTTCTTTCCTCTAGAGCTTGGCAGTGGTCCCATGAACTCAAGTTGTATATTCTCCCATGGCCCTCACGGCTGTGGTTGATGGGCCATTCTAATTTTGATGGCTTTTCCCGGATTATGTTGGGCACATGTAATGCATTGCTGGCAATATTTAACAATGTCTTGTCCCATGCCTGGCCACCACCAATCTCTGGAGACACTACTGATCATGGCATTTCGCCCGGCATGGTCAATGCCGTGGTCAGTTCCATGAGCATCTTTCTTATACAAGTGGGGGCTGCCAACTTACCGTCCTTTCTCCACACGGATCTGGTCTTTTCCATTCTGTCTTCTCTTCATCATTTACATCTACATGTAATTTTACAATGTAAATATCTTCGTTAGTAATGATACTACTTACTGATTCCTCGCTCACTTCGGACCATGCTGCTGCTTCCTGTACAGCTTTGTCTGCAGCCTCATTTCCTTTCTGGACATCATCCACTACTCTCTGGTGGGCTTTAAACTTTATTACCGCCACCGTGGCAAGTTTACTAGCCGCGTCTAATAGCAGCCTAATTCGGCCTTTGATGGCCTCCCTGCCTGAGGTGACGAACCCCAGCCTCCCCCAGGCGGTCATAGACTACTTCAAAAGCATAGCGGCTGTCCGTGTAGATATTTGCCCGCTTGCCTTCAGCGAATTGGAGGGCTTCTGTCAGGGCAGTGAGTTCTGCCACTTGTGTGGAAAGTCCTCCGTCCAGTGCCCCACTTAGGGCGGTGTCAAGTGGTCCATTGACCACTGCCCACCCTGTATGTGGGGTCCCTTGGACCCGTCCACATAAAGGGTTAAATCGGGGTCCTCGAGTGGGATCTCACATATTACCGGGTGAGTCTTCCCACTTTTGGGCGTGGCACTCATGGGGTTCACCCGTGACCAGGAGACCCTCTGCAGGGTTTTCCCCTGTGTCCCGTACTATTTCCATGGACTCATCATGGGGGAATAAAACTGGCTCCCATTTAGCCCTGCATACATTGGACACGGATCTTTGTTTCCCGGTGTTGAGCATTTCTACCAGAGTGTGTTTAGTATGCAGTACAATCTCCCCGCTCATCACTGACTTTAACTGCCCATGTTGCACAGTCCAGAGCCGTTACTCACCGGGACAGACCGGCCTCTACGGGTTGGGTTGAGTAATAGGCCACAGGACGCATCCCGTCCCCATACATCTGAGTGACCACTGCCCCATAGAATCCTTCCTCATTTTCCCAGTAAATGTGGAAAGGTATGTCCATGTTCGGGAGTCCCAGACCAGGTGCAGATATTAAGGCTTTCTTCAGATTATTATATGCTGTTTCCTGCTCCGGGCCCCATTCTGCACTCTCGAGGGAGGGTTTCCCCCCTTTCACCAATTTCTGTATTGGTTCTGCAATTACTGCGAAGTTGGTTATAAAGTTTCTGCAGTAATTAAAGAGTCCCAGTACTTTCCGTACCCATCGGACTATCTTTAGGCGGGGCCTGATTCTGGTTGCTTCTTTCATATCTTCAGACATTGTTCTAGTCCCTTGTGATAACTCATGTCCCAAATATTGTACCACTGTCTGTCCGATCTGGGCTTTCTTGTGATTGGCTTTAAATCCCACCCTTTGTAGGGTTTCTAAGATTTCTATGAGAATGCTCGTGTGTCCCTGTTCATCCTCCGAGACGATCAGCAGACCATTCACATACTGGAGGACTGGGCTTCTGTAAGGGGTTAGGTTCTTGGGTTCGATTCATAGTCCGGTGAAATATTGCCGGGCTATTGTGGAATCCATGTGGCACCCATGTCCAGGTATACTGGCGGTGCCCTACAGTAAAGACAAACTTGTCCTGTGATTCCCGAGCCAGAGGTATGGACCAAACTCCATTGGTTATGTCAAGCACTGTGAATATCGTGTTCGGTTTCAATCTGTTAAAGATTGTGGCTGGGCTGGCTACAATGGGGTGCTGATGAGGTGTCACTTTATTCAGAGCCGTGTAATCTATAGTCAGCCATCCAACTTCTATACCGGCCACACGGGGGAATTTGTGGTGCTCTCAACTTCCCAGAGTGTGCCACTGTCCAGCAGATCTTGTACAATTTGTTTGACTGCCTCCCTGGCTTCGGGTTTGGTTGGATATTGTTTATGAGGAGTGTGCTCGGGTTCCGGGACAATGATTGGGTTGGTGTCTACCAGTCCACAATCTTGTTTGGACCATACCCACACTCCATCAATCTGCAGGCACACGGGGCCATACCCTTTTAATGTATCCCAATCCCTGGTGAGGAGTTGGATGATCCCCACCTTTGCATGGTTGTCCAATTTATTTTGTTCCCCGAAGGTAGTAGTTTTGTGCCCATTTGGGCTTCTCCAAACTATTTTCTTCCTCCAGGGATCAATCAACAGTCCTAATTGTTCTAGGAGGTCGATTCCTAATATTGTACCCTCATTGGGTCAAACATTAGATTGTGCAGGGATTAGAGTCCGTGCCACGTCCAATAATATTACTTGGCTTAGGTGTGACCTTGTAACAGATCTCCCAATGCTTGTGATTAAAACTGATCATTTGGTTGTGGGTAGAGGAATATCTGTCATTGAGGCAGAGGCGCCTGTATCCACCAACATGTCGCACTCCTGGCCCCTAACAATGCTGTTATGTGGATTCAAGGGTCGCCTTGGCTCTGAGCGGGGGCCGCTGGCTTTCAGTCCCTTGCCAGGTCCTTGAGGGCCTGGAGGAGGTGATCCTTGGTCGTGTTCTGGGATTTGGGTGAGCTACCCTGTGATGTGGGTCTTTTCCCGCCCCCACCTGGCGCCCAACACTGCTTTTTATTGTGCCCCATTTTCTGGCAGACGGTGCACTTGGGACGTGGCCTCTTACAGTCCTTGGACATGTGTCCGGGTTTTTCACAATTGTACCAAACTCCACTGGGTCTGTTGCTAGATGCTGCTCCTATTTCTACTTTGATCAGCTTCTGGTGTTGGCTGGCATCATTATTCACTTGGCATGCCCAGCTCACCAGTCCATCATACCTATCTGCGCCTACTCATCTTCAGTATTTTCTGATGGTCAGCTGACAGGCCGTCTTTAAACACCTTTAAAAATGCCTGATCTGCCTTGTCTGGGGCTGCCTGACCCGAGTAATCTTGATATGCGCTCCACAGTCTATGACCATACTCACTGCTGTTTGCATTTTGCTTCTGGCGGACTAACAGAATTAGTCCTCAGTTGGGAGCGGGAGTTCCCAAGGTGGTTTGGATTGCCCGGGTGAAATCATCGTATGCTGTCTGTCGGACTGCCTGAGTGGCATTGTTAAAAGGAGTCCATTCACCATTTCTATAATCCTGTCCTAATGTCTCCCATTAAGGCCATGGGCATTTAGCCCTCACTATCTGATGTAGATCCCCCTCATGCATCTCATGGATGTTCTATATTTCCCTTAACAATCTCCCAAATTTAGAATTGCTGTGTTTTTCCTTCAGATGAGGTAGATCCTTGAGGATCCTGTGTTTCTCCAAAGGGGTAACCGATATGTATTTCACTGTTACTGTACGGTCAGCTCCCTGTCCCATGCCAGACATTCACAACGGAGCTGCAGGGAGCTTAGTATCATCCTCTAGGTCATGCTCGAGTGTTGGACTCCTGTCTTTTCATAGGAAGGGCGTACTCCCAGCTCTCTGCCTACGTCCCTGTCCTAGTCTCCGGGTCTCCCAAAAAGCCCGGACATCCAACGGCTTTCAGTAGCTTCTCTTAGTTTCTTTACTTCTTCCCTTAATTGCCTTAATTCCTCAATTTTGGGTTTCATCTTGTCACTAAATTGTAAAAAGTGTCACACTATAATTATACCGGCTTTCTTGACTCGCTTTATTTTCTCTTTTTCCCACCAAGCCTTTTGTTCGGCTGGTTCTTGTGACGGGTCCCACCTGTCTTTTAACATTTTGTCGATTAACCCCTTCCGGTCATCCGTGTAGAAATTAGTAAGAGAGTTCTCCAACCCCCAGTCTAATCCTTTGTCCGATGCCATTATATGGTCACCTGTCCAGCAACTTCACATCTCTCCTATCAGTAGTTTAATCCAAACTCAATGTTAAATCGTCTTTAAGCCTCATTCTACCGGCACACTTTCTGCACACCACAGTTCTCATCAATGCCGATGAACTAAATCAATGACTTTAACCGAACTTATCACACTCAAACGCCAACAAGGTTTGTTCTTTAGCAGACTTGTTCAGTTCAGAATCCCCGGTTGACCGACAGTCTCGTCACAGAGTTCATCTCATTTTAGAATGGTACTTTAAACTTGCTCACTCCGAGATGTTCTGTCGACAGTCGTCTGTCTATCTCCCGGTGAATCCCATCCTCGTCACCAATTGATGTGGAACCAAAATAAATGCTCAACACAAGTCTGTTAAAACTCAAAATTTGTTTATTTGAGAATACCTTGGCCAAGGGAGAGCGGCCGTTTGGATGGAAGTCCAAACAATATCTGTCTGTTGGAGATTTCACCCAGCTTTTAAAGACAAAAACCGCAGTCCGTATGCGTCACCAGTTCCAAGGATCTAACCACAGACCCTCCGTGACATTTCAAAAGTGCATCGAGCTTTAATGTCATACTCCCAAGTATCTACCTGTGCTCTTAGCTCATCCGTCCTATTCACTGTACTCCTTGCATTTAAGTATATACCATTTAACACAGGAAGACCTCCTTGCTTATTACATACTAACCTTTGTTTCCTCTGTCTTACAGATTCGCTTTCTAGATTCTTGCTATCCAATTTCAGCTTTACTTCCTTCCCTGTTGAATTTGTTCTCAGGTTCCCATCCCCCTGCCAAGCCAGTTTAAACTCTCCCCAACAGCACTAGTAAAACTCCCCGCGAGGATATTGGTCCCGGCGCTGTTGAGGTGCAACCCGTCCGGTTTGTACAGGTCCCATCTCCCCCAGAAGCGGTCCCAATGCCTCAAGAATTTAAAGCCCTCCCTCCTACACCAACTCTCCAGCCACATGTTCACCCTCTCTATCCTTCTATTCTTATACTCATGAGCACGTGGCACCGGTAGTAACCCGGAGATTACTACCTTTGAGGTCCTACCCTTTAATTTTCTTCCTAGCTCCCAGAATTCTTCCTGTAGGACCTCATCCCTCATTTTACCTATGTCATTGGTCCCGATATGGACCATGATCTCCAGCTGTTTACCCTCTCCCCCCAGAATTCCCTGCGTCCGCTCTGTGACATCCTTGACCCTGGCACCAGGGAGGCACCATACCATTCGGGAGTCATGTCTACGGCCGCAGAAACGCCTGTCTGTTCCCCTAACTATAGAATCCCCTATCACTACAGCTCTTTTATTCTTCGTCCCTCCTCCCTGTGCAGCTGAACCACCCGTGGTGCCTTGGAATTGGCTCTGGCTGCACTCCCCAGAGACACCATCGCCCTCACCGATACTCAGATGTGAATATTGGTTTGAAAGCGAGATGGACTCACGGGGGGACTCCTACACTACCTGCCTCGCGTTCTTATTTCATCTGGTGGTCACCCACTTCCCCTCTACCTGCACGCCTTTTAAGCTGCGGGGTGACCACCTGCTCTCATGTAGTTCTCAGCCTCGCGGATGCACCTTATTGACTCCACCCGTTGCTCCTGCTCCGAAACGCGGAGCTCGAGCAGTTGAAGCTGGAGATACCTCCTGCACACATGGTTGTCTAGGCTGCAGGAAGCATCCAGGACTTCCCACATGGTGCAGGATGTGTACTCCATGGGACTGGGCTGCCCTGCCATCCTTCTAGTTAAACTTATCTAGTTTAAAATCTAATTTAAAAGAAAAAGATAAGATACTTACCAACTCACTGAGCTCTGTGGCCTCCCGAACTCATTGACTTCTCTTCCCTCCCGAAATCTCGGACTCCTGGCCTCCTGAACTCCAAATTTTGATTTTGCTGAAATACTTAGGCCTGGATATTAACAGGGTGGGTTATGTGGGCAGTGGGCGTGAGATGGGGGTGGGAGCGGGGCCTCAGACAGGACAAACTGAGACCTGGATATTAACAGGGTGGGTTATGTGGGCGGTGGGCGTGAGATGGGGGTGGGAGCAGGACCTCAGATAGGACACACTGAGAACTGGATATTAACAGGGTGGGTTATGTGGGCGGTGGGCGTGAGATGGGGGTGGGAGCAGGACCTCAGACAGGACACACTGAGAACTGGATATTAACAGGGTGGGTTATGTGGGCGGTGGGCGTGAGATGGGGGTGGGAGCGGAGATTCAGACAGGACACACTGAGACCTGGATACTGGGGAGTCTGAAATCCACAGTATACTTCCTTTGTCCGTGATGGGTTCCCTACCCGGGGAGTCAGTCTGATTGACAGTCGGGCTTGCAGTCAGTGGGGGGGTCTGAGGAACAGGACCAAGTAGGTGTGACCCGACCCCAAACCCACTTGTTTTTCTGCTATAATCCAGCCCTTACTGTCTGGTCTTAGACACCAAGAATGTTTGCTCAGTAATTTCTCGTCTCTTCTGCCTTCTCTTTATTGCAGTGAATTTAGTGGCGATTGTGATCTTGTCCCGGAGAAAGTACGGGCTGTCCTCCTGCACCTCTCGTTACCTGGTGGCCATGGCAATGGCGGATCTACTGGTCATCATCGCTGAGGTCACATTGAGGCAGCTCAAATACTATTATTTCCCAGTTTCTTTCTTGGACATCACCCCTGTGTGTAATGTTATATATTTCCTGTCTCGTGCAGCCACAGACTGTTCTGTCTGGTTCACCGTCACTTTCTCCTTCGATCGATTTGTGGCCATTTGTTGCCAGAAACTGAAAATAAAATATTGCACCGGGAAAACGGCGGCTGTGGTTCTGGGAACATCTTGCATTCTGCTCTGGTTAAAAAATGTTCCTCACTACTTTACAATTGAACCTGCATGGATAATCTACAGTGTGCCATGGTTCTGTGTCACAATCCCAGCCTATTTTACTGAGCCCGGATGGGTG
The DNA here is from genome assembly GCF_044704955.1 of Pristiophorus japonicus. Classification (NCBI taxonomy): domain Eukaryota; kingdom Metazoa; phylum Chordata; class Chondrichthyes; family Pristiophoridae; genus Pristiophorus; species Pristiophorus japonicus. The sequence goes on along the minus strand of NC_091991.1, from coordinate 102,442,881 downwards.
GCATTTGACTGGTTTGATAGGGTTTTAACCCCACTGCTCCCATTCACCTTAATTTTGTTGCTGAACACGCTGACAGTCAGATACATTTTAGTGGCCAGTCGAGTCCGTCGGGGACTGAGGGGTGAGAGCAAGGGGGAGAATGGCAGTGACCCAGAGATGGAGAGCAGGAGGAAGTCTGTCATTTTACTCTTCACCATATCCGGCAGTTTCATACTGCTGTGGCTGGTACATGTTCTATCTTTCTTATATTATATCATTATATCATTATATCATTACAGGAATAGATCCCAATACTTACAATGATTTATATTTATATCATTTGCTTTGTAAGAGTCATGAGTGACTATAATCAAATGTGAGGCCTTTCACTTTTACCGGGAATTTTGTACTCAAAGCCTGCGTTCATGGTGTACACCTTTAGGTAAAGAATGATGATTACCATAATAATCATGATTACATTTGTCGATTATGTGTTGCATTAGTCTCTGTGACAGTACCGAGCAATGATATCACGCAATGATCTCATGCCATGTCGTCCTGTTACCTTTTACAGAAGAAGCTATCAACAATGAAGTCCGTGCAGAGGCGAACAGGTGGGGGGCCACCAGTCATCAGCGACATCACTGACATGGAGGAGTGGGTGCTCGCACTCATGGGGAAGCACACCCGGATGACCAATGTAAGAGATATTATTATAGCAGGCCAAAGAACAGACAGATAAGTGGTGAGAACACAATGCTGAAGGTGGTGAACTAATCAGTATTAGGAGGGTCTGAGCAATTGCCGATGTATGTAACACTTGCTTATGTCGGTAAAGCACGTGTATAACACATTAAAACTGTATCCTCAACCTTAGTAACACATACAAGTCAGCAATTCCAATTTTGATTAGAAATCTCTGAGGAAGAGATAAGACAGCCAGTATTTTGAGAACAGTTACTTTCGGCAGACTGGGGCAGAGAGCAAATAATGGAACAACACAATGCTAGGAGATGGACAGTTCGATATACCGCTCTGAGCCAGTCTGATAAGAGTTGACAAATCAATGTAACTCTGCTGATAGCAATAGACCTATCGATGATTTTGTAGGAGGGTAACTCCTCTCCAAAGACTGTATAAATTATACTCAAAACCTCATGTTTTTTGAGGGTTCTACAACTGAACTTTCCCTTGCAATGCTCGAAATAAAACCTGTTAAACCTGAGGTTTAGAAACATAGAAATATAGAAAATAGGTGCAGGAGCAGGCCATTCGGCCCTTCTAGCCTGTACCGCTATTCAATAAGATCATGGCTGATCATGCAACTTCAGTACCCCACTCCTGCCTTCTCTCCTTCTCTCCATACCCCCTGATCCCTTTAGCCGTAAGGGCCACATCTAACTCCCTTTTGAATATACCCAACAAACTAGATTCAACAACAGGGATTGGACAGGTTAGATACAGGGAGAATGTTCCCGATGTTGGGGAATTCCACAGGTTCACAATTCTCTGGGTGAAAATGTTTCTCCTCATCTCGGTCCTATCCTTAGACTGTGACCCCTGGTTCTGGACTTCCCCAACATCGGGAACATTCTCCCTGCATCTAACCTGTCCAATCCCGTCAGAATTTTATATGCTTCTATGAGATCCCCTCTCATTCTTCTAAATTCCAGTGAATATAAGCCTAGTCGATCCAATCTTTCTTCATATGTCAGCCCAGCCATCTCGGGAATCAGTCTGGTAAACCTTCGCTGCACTCCCTCAATAGCAAGAATGTCCTTCCTCAGATTAGGACAACAAAACTGTACACAATACTCAAGGTGTGGTCTCATCAAGGCCCTGTACAACTGCAGTAAGACCTACCTGATCCTATACTCAAATCCTCTCGCTATGAAGGCCAACATGCCATTTGCTTTCTTAACTGCCTGCTGTACCTGCATGCCTACTTTCAATGACTGATGTGCCCAGGTCTCGTTGCACCTCCCCATTTACTAATCTGTCACCATTCAGATAATATTCTGCCTTCCTGTTTTTGCCACCAAAGTGGATAAACTCACACTTTTCCATATTATACTGTATCTGCCATGCATTTGCCCACTCACCTAACCTGTCCAAGTCACCCTGCAGCCTCTTAGCATCCTCCTCACAGTTCACACTGCCACCCAGCTTAGTGTCATCTGCAAACTTGGAGATATTACATTCAATTCCTTCATCTAAATCATTAATATATATTATAAATAGCTGCAGTCCCAGCACTGAACCTTGCGATACCTCACTAGTCACTGCCTGCCATTCTGAAAAGGACCCGTTTATTCCCACTCTTTGCTTTCTGTCTGCCAACCAGTTCTCTATCCACAACAATACATTACCCCTAATACCATGTGCTTTAATCTCTTGTGTGGGACCTTGTCAAAAGCCTTTTGAAAGTCCAAATACACCACATCCACTGGTTCTCCCTTATCCACTCTACTAGTTACATTCTCAAAAAATTCTAGAAGATGTGTCAAGCATGATTTCCCTTTCATAAATCCATGCTGACTTGGACCAATCCTGTCACTGCTTTCCAAATGCGCTGCTATTACATCTTTAATAATTGATTCCAGCATTTTCCCCACTATCGATGTCAGGCTAACCGGTCTATAATTCCCTGTTTTCTCGCTCCCTCCTTTTTTAAAAAGTGAGGTTACATTAGCTACCCTCCAATCCAAAGGAACTGATCCAGAGTCCATGGAATGTTGGAAAATTTCATTTGTTTACTTCCGTGGTCGTTATACAGAGGAGAAAGGCGAGGTGTCGATTTTGGAGATCAGGTAATCTGCCCCGAGGGAGAGAAGCCTTCCTTTTACCCCTACAGCCACGGACGCAGCTGCAGACTCTGAAGTGATGACATGTGAGTAAAGTATACACCATTGTGTGAAGTAAGGGCAATTGATGCCACACCCACTCATATCCGACCAATAATATATGATTGATGGGTTCTAAAATTGTCCCATAAATTATGCTGGCCTAATGAAAATTATTGCAATGCAGAATCTGTTGATGGTCATGAAATGTGATGTCTGTGATGATTTTGATGGCGGTGGTGTTTTTGTCATGCATATACTGTGTGTAGCACTAGACTCACCGTCTGACCCTAGCACCCCCTTCTCCTCTAATAACCTCATTTGTGTTTTGCAGCTCAGCCAGCAGCGCGACCCCAGGCAAAGACCACAGAGGCCAGAAGGTGGGGGCACGGGGCAGGAGTCGGTGAACGATCCTACATCTGGTGCTGAGGAGCTCCTACTCTCGCCTGTCATTCCGCTGCATCTGTCCAGGAGAACATTAGACATTTGTAACCAGATCCTCATTGTATTGGGAGGCATATTCCGACAGCTGGCCACCATCTCCGGCACCGTGATGGAGTATGTTCCGCAGATGGCGCAGGTCCTGGAGGCGATAGCCAGGAACACTGCTGGCAAAGGCCTCCCAGTGGTCCCAGAGCACGGCACTCCACCCCTAGGTTCCGCACCCCCAGTGTCAACGACAGATGAGAGACAGGATCAAGATCCTGCTTCTGGATCCGAGAATGTTCCCACCTCGGTACCCCCCGCTCCCGTACCCTTGTCTCTGCCTTCATCCCCCCAATGAGGCACCACCTGAGGAGCTCCTCAGCCAGGCGCCATGGGGCGAGGAGGTGAAGGGGTAGAGGTGGGGAGAAGGAAAGTGAAGTGCATGTCCGCAGTTGATGGCTGTGTTATATCTCCATCTGGGTGTATGCAATTTGTTGTAATGTATGGGGGGAGGGGGCCACCCTCCTGCTTTGCCTTTATATTCTGTGTTGCTGGACATGTTGAACATTTGATTGATATCAATGGTCGAAAAAGTGGTGTAGGGAGTGGGGTGTTTTTGCCTGTGATACTTATGATTTTAGACCAATGGTCGTATAAAATATTTTTATTCAACATAACCTTGTTGGGCAGTGTCTCAAATAGCTGGACCTTAACATGAAAGGGTTAAATAAAACTTAACTTGAATCAACTTAAACTTTAACTGGCACCAAGGTGATGCCCACCATTGAAGTCTGAGCTGGACACACACAGCAGTGTGTCAGCTTTGTCAATTACAGCAAGGTTCTTTCAGGCAAATCGCTCATTTATGAGCTCCTGACATAAGAGTCTTGCAGCTATGTAGCCACCATGGGCCCTTTCCTGCAGTCTTGAGCGGGGGCGGGGGCGCCTGGGCATAGTTGCCTAGTCAGCCTGATTGTCTGATCAGCATCCAGCCCCTCATCCTCCGCTTCCCCTCTCTCCTGAGGTGGACCATCAGTCCCTTCTGGCAATTCTTGTCCCCTCCTGATAGCCAGATTGTGCAGCACGGAGCACACAACCACAAATGTTGCTACTTGCTCAGGGTTGTATTGTAGCTCCCCTCCTGCGCTGCTTAAGCACAGTAATTGTTTTCTGGACCACATTGCGTGTGTCTCCGTGGCTTTGGTTGTATCGCTTCTCAGCCTTGGTGTGGATGTCACGCAGGGGGGCCATCAGCCAGTTGGCTAGGCCATATCGGTTGTCAGCAAGCATCCAGCATTGTCCTTGTGGCTGACTCTTAATCATGTCAGAGACAGTGCTCTCACGCAGGATGTGAGCCTCATCGAAGCTGCCCGGACATTTGGCATTCACTGCCATTATTATCTGGTTGTGTTCGACAACTAGTTGGACCTTCAGGGAGTGAAATCCTTTTCTGTTACGAAAAAGCTCTGGGTCCTGAGAAGGTGCCCACATGGCGATGTGAGGGCACTGTATTGCTCCCTGCACCCTGGGGAACTTAGCAATGCAGTAGAATGCTCCAGCCCTGTCAATCTGAGCCTCCATGGTCATGGGGAAGCTGATAAAGTCCATCCTATGCGTGTACAGGGCCTCTGTGACCTGTCGAATGCAGCGATGTGTGGCATGGTGAGACAACGGGAAATGTCGACCGCGGAAGCTTGAAAGGAATCGGACGCGTAGATAAACAGTGCCGCGGTGACCTTGACCTCGACTGACACTGATGTCCTGATGGCAGGCTGATATCTGGCCTGATGAACTCACATATTTCATTGATCACCACCTTGTGGAAGCGCAGTCTCCGAAGGCAGGTGTTCTTGGACACGTCGAGGTAAGACCTCTTCTCCCTGTAAGTGCGGGGTGTGTATGGTCTGGACCTCCTCTTCATTCTGGCACATCTTAGATTGGGCACATAATGATGTGCATTAGACGTTGTGTCATCTGTACTCTGCAGCATCTGCATATTAATTGATGCAGGCTGAGAAATGTCTGGCCCCATTCCAATGAAACTATAATAGCGATTGATCAGAAGCTACCTACAGTAAAACCCAATAGTCTAGAGTCTGAAAAGATGTCTGTTGAGATGGTCACTTCACCTGAAAAGAACTCCAGAGTCAATACAAACTCCCTCGAAGTTGAAGCAGCCTTTTCAATGAAGCGACCTGCGATTTGAAAAATGGCGCCCACACCGCTGTGATTAGTTTAGAACAGTTCCCTTTTTTCAGAGTGGTGTTTTGGGCGAGCGATATTGTGGGCGAGATGTTTGTGAGGTGGTGAAAGTGATGCTGAGCGATATACTGGGCGTTAGTTTCGGCAAATTTGATCTTTCTGAAAAAAAAAAGTGGGCGGTCGGTATCATTGAATCACGGCATTAATTACGTGCCGAAAGTAATGCCGGGTGATAGTATGGGCGTTGGTTTCGCCCATTCTGATGATTCCGCCCAAAAAAAGTGGCCGGGCGTTATTATTTTTTCCCGGCGTTATGTACATGGAGAAAGTAATGCTCGGCGATAAGTCTCCGAAAAATGGGCGTTAAGTGGGCATTTCCATGTTGTGGCTAAATGAGTGGTATACCTCATTTCAGCGTTAAAATGGGCATTAAGTGGGCATTTCCATGTTGTGGCTAAATGAGTGGTATACCTCATTTCAGCATTAAAATGGGCATTAAGTGGGCGTTGTGCATGCAAAAGTAATGGAAAATCGAGCCCTATGTTTCTATGTTTCTATATGCTCAGCTCCTCCCCACCCCACCCAATGTTCTCAGCTCCTCCCCACCAATGTTCCCACTATATTTTTGTACTGAACGGGCCAGAAACTAGTTTTAGCGTGACATTTTCACCCCTGGACAAAGTTTACAACCACAATATTTACAACAATTTTTACAACAACACCAGCAGCAGCGACCACTTAAAAGCATATATAGTTATGTCATATTGGCACGTGTCCATCTTCAATCATGGGACAATCAAACAAGGTTCGATACAAGTTTTATATAACTCTGCTTTTGAATTCTAATCCTCTAGAATTGAACTCTTGCTTTATTTGCATTTTTATGGCCTTATTAACCTCCGTTGTTACTTTTAGTGACGTGTGTATCTGTACCCCTAGATCCCTTTGTGCCTCTACACCATTTCGACGTTTATTTTCCAAGGGGTAGGTAGGGTCCTTATCCCTCCTACTAAATTTCAACACATCAAATTATCTATTTTGCCAATCGATTGTTACTTATATGCCCATTAAGCAAGTTTGTTTACAGTAGAATTAATGAACAGGTTTTTGTTCATCATGTACAAACTTTATTTAAAAGAAAATAACTTGTCAGAAATGAGTGGGATACAAAGGAACTGCATGATAATGTCACTCAGTTACACAGCGTGCATCGACAAACAATCCAAAGGCCCAGGGTGAGTTGAAAGAGTTATATCTATTCGTGCAATTTGTATTAATTTTAAAGTTGTCAACGTATTAGCCCATCCGTCATGTCACCATAACAATGGCTGCACATACAGCATGAGCATCAGCTTTCCTGTGTGCTGATATGCTGTACGTCCACATAAGTAATTAGAATATTAATCACAATACAAACAGACAACCAACAAATATGAAGTGCCGTACTTCTTTAGTTCACAGTATTAAAATGAATTGAAGAAAAATGGGACCCGAATTTCCAACTGCAATCACTTCCATTAATAAACGTGGTCTTCTTGAACCTGCACACTCCCAATGTAACATGTCAGAAATGCAACACTTATTAGTGAATAGCAGAGTTGACAACACCTACTAATACATCTCCAAGGACAGTAGTGAGTAAGCTGTCTGGAAACATAGATAGGATAATAATACTATTGTAGCAGCAGCTGAGCTCAAGGAAAGGGATAGTTTTGACTGATAAGAAACCAGGTGCAGAACTAGCCATGGGAAACCAGGGCAACGTTAACACTGTAGAACAACACATTCCAGAAAGCTGAGATCGGCCCCACATGCTCTGGGAGATGGAGAAGATGAGAAACCACTCAGCAGCCAGTTTGATAAGGGTTGACAAATCAATGTAGCTCCGCTGATAAGCTGTAGGCCAATCGCTGGTCATAGAAGGTTTTGTCGGAGGATCGCACACCTTGAAAACTGTATAACTGTGTGTGGAACCCTTGTTCTTTGAAGGTTCATTTGGAATACTTCCCCTGCATATGCTTGAATAAAGATCGGTTGAACCAAGGTTTTGTCTGAGTGATTCCATGGCTCTGCGAACAGGTTGCAGACACTCCAACCAGATGATGTGGCAGCTATTGGGGTGATTATCCTTTTTTGTACTACCTACAAGTTGGAGCTGTAGCATTGACAAGGAAGGAGGTAATCTGTATAAAGAACTAAGTTATAGCGAACCACGGAAGAACAAAGACTGAGGTAGGATAGGTGTATGTCCTGAAGCGTGACGGTAATAAAACAAGGAGAAGCCTGTATTGATCGTGTACGGTGCAAGCAAAGAAGGAATACATCCTAAAGGCGTGGTGGGTGATGGGTGCTAACCCCAGGATCTTTAGAAAAAACTGGCCATTGGGATGGAATGGGGACCAGAGGAGTCTCTGATATATCTGGATCAGAGGGGGCTCAGGTATATATGCTAGCAGAAAAAAATGTGAAAATAATCACAAAAAACTTACAAGTTAAAACCGACACTTAAGCTGTGGTAGAAAAAAGACATAACATTTATTGAGTGACAGGATGTTGTTTAAAATGTTCAGTTTGTATTGAAGTGTTTGTGTGGAAGTTTCTTGACTGTGGAATGTCTCTGAAAGCTGGTCTTTTAAAAGAGAAATGATTGTCTGTATATTTGTTTTAGCTCCCCCACTTTTCAGACATGAAGCCGAAAGCTTTTTTAACCTTTTGTAATGTTGAATTGGATCTGGGAAGGTATGAATAAATTGAGTGTTAAAATGTTCATTGTGTACCTAGAATTAAATTAGATTTTAAGTTAGAAATGCAGGTGCGGGTTTGTTTTGAGATACGGAGCCCTGAAATGCACAAAAAGCAGGTTGTTTAACAAAAGATAAAACTTCAACCTTGAAGTTACAGTTGCTAAATGAAAAACAAATTGAACGTTTTAATTGGATTACAAAAAATTGTGATTGTCTTTTGTAGTTTAAATTAACAATGTGTGGTCTTGTTTTAAATTAATTTGAATTATAACAAAGCACTGTCTTTTCAATTTGTTTATCAATTGGAATGTTTAAAAAGCACCGCCTTCTTTAGTGTCCCTTTTTAAAAACCCCTGCATAAATTTCTCGGAGCTACAAGCTAAGGGAACTTCTGCCTTCTTTGGTCTTCTGTTTAAAATTTCTACAGTTCATTGGAAAGGCATCTAAAGAAATGAGAAAGTGGAAACTGAGATAACTTACTGCATACCATTTTATTTTATTTTGTCTGCTCTGTATTGTGGTTAGTTAATAAAATTTTAGCTATGAAAAAAAAGGATATTGGTGTCAATTTAATTGGAATTATTGAGGGTATTTAGCCACTGAAAACCAGTCTTTCATTGTGGCCACAGTTAAATTCTGGTTATTTCAAAGTGTAGTTCCAGATATGAAACTTTCACCACATTGAAAAAAGAGATAAAGGACACTCAATGTTGATTTTAATTTTTGCTAGGAAAAATAAAAGTTGACGTTTGCTTGTTTGGAAAATGTTATTTTACATTACGGGAAGTTTCTACTTCAGTAAAGGAGATTTAAATTTCGGGTTTGGAAACCTTTTTAAAATGGATGATACTGGACAGTTTGGAAATAGTGCTAGAGAGTTTAGAGGCAATCTGAAAGAATTATGCGAAGTCACGTAATGACGTCAGGCATTCTTACAAACCTGCAAAGGATTAACCCTTTCCACTGACAGCAGTTTTATTTAGTTCACCAAACAACCTTAGCATCGTTGCATGGAATTTTAAAATATTGGACATTATTAATTTAAGTTTCTGATTTGAAAATGAATGTTTTCCCAAGTGCCAGAAGGAAAATAAATGTGTGTAATGACTGGGAGCAAGTTAGAATGTTTGATCTATGTTTTCTATCATTAATGCGATGTAAAATAACACAAGGGAAATGACAAATGCCTAAGGACAGAAAGGAGGCGATTAGATCGATGCTAAGGCCAGGGACTGTGAAAGGGATCAGGCAGGTACTCGGGCTATTCAACTACTGCCGAAATGCCCAGATGGCCCAACCTATACGGGACCTGGTCAAAGGGGAGAAACCATGCCAAGAGCCAATGGATTGGGGCCCTGTTCAAGAAATGGTGTTTATAAAATTAAAGCAAGTTCTCACAAATGCTCCAGTCCTGGGATTATCCAACCAGAATAGGCCCATCCACGTCTATACGTACCACAGTAAAGATCATTATAATGCGGTAGTGACTCAATTACATGGGGACAGGCATAGGCCAGTGGCATATTACTCAGTTAACCCGCAACCTTTAGCCACAGTACTATCCAAATGTATTGCTGCCCTCGACTGTGCTACGTGGACCATCAGAGTTAGCGAAGCAACAGTAATGTCAGGACACATTATCGTACATACCTAGCATACCTTAGTAGAATTGATTAACACAGGAAGGATAAAAACAGTATCCAACGCACGAAGGCTAGGTGGGAAGCAATGCTCTTACCCCACATCGGGACAGTAACAATAAAAGAAACTGTAACAAACCTGCAGGGTGGATCATTATGGAGAGAGAGGAGCATCCATGTAGCCCGACAGGAGAAGACGAGGGAAGTAGTCAGGCTTGAGGAGGCAGACATGGATCTACCACGATGGGGAATGTCACTACAGCTGGACTCAGATCAAGTTACACACTTCACAGGGAAGGTGATGAAACAGGCCTATGCTTTACTAGGGATCAGGCAAAAATTCCATATCCCATACCATTCGGAATCCTCTGGATTAGTGGAACAAATGAATAAGACCTTAAATGCAGCACTAGCCAAAGCAATCGAGGAGACTGGAAGGGGGAGATTAGACAGGTTACCCCGAGTACTGATAAAATTCAGGACAATCCCTAGTCGGATGTCCGGACTAACACCCTTTGTACAAATGACCGGAAGGCTGTAAGACTGCCAGAAGTCTTGGTTACAGGAAGCGAGGACATAGGACCATATAAGGACAGGATACGGAGGTTTGTGATGGAACTCTAAGCAGTTACATGATTTAAAGGCACAGACTAAAGATCAACAAGTAATCAAGGACTTAGACAACGACACTAAAAACAGGAGGTCGAAATACCCCAAATAGGCAGTCAGGTGATGGTGAGGATTAACCCAGAGAGGTCCGGGCTCGCACCGAAATGGACCGGACCCCATCAGGTAATAATGGTAAGGGACACGTGCGCCTGCGTCGTTATAAGGCAAGTGGAAACAAAGGACCCAGTTGAAAAGACAAGTCACTAACTAACCGGTGATGACCGGAAAACTATTTGTTGCAGGATTCTGGTGCTCGTGGGAGCAACGTGGGATAACTCATTCTCATACCGAGGACAACCGGCTGAGGGATGGCAAGGCCTGTATTACAGGGACTTGGGTGACGTTAGTTGCGATAAAGAACCAGGAACGCTGATGGTAACGGTCAGAGCAACAGTAGACTTAAATTGCAGCGTTGGATTAATGGGCATAAGACAACGTAGTGAGGAGTTGGATCGACAATGGGGATGGACCAGTAACACGGGACTAATAATTAGGGTGAAGGAGAGGGGGATCATGGAAAGAGGTTGCAGATAAGGTGCATGCCAGCTTTCACTCAATTCTCCCAAGTACCCCAGGAAAGGGAGGATGAGTGGAAAGTATGCCGGCTGTCCCTGTGTACAGACGCCTATGAATGGTGTTGGAGGGTTATTTCCTGAGATAAACCCACCACCATGGCCCCACCCACTACTTTAGCAACAGTGAGCACCACCAGAGCCCCGACCACCACACCCCCAGCACCACCAACATGTCCAACTATGAACGCTGGGGAAAAAGGGAGATTGGTATTAAGGCAGACCAAGGATAAGATACAGTTCGGGGTACATCAGCGAATAATTACAGTATTCCTAAACTTAACAGACATAACCATCCCCAGCTTCTGCTAACCAAACACTATAAGCCTGATTAAAAACCTGACCCAGCGAGCACTTGAAGGCGCTAAATCGAAAACCATGAAGTTTAATGTGGAAAGAGGGTCGGGTAAAAAACAGGACCGGGGAAAAAGAAATGGTAGGCGTGGGATATGCAGCGGGATATGCGATGGTAAACACTATCGACCTGCACACGATAGATGATCGGATCAACGCCCCAACATGAACCTGACCGGGATTGTTGGATAGGGATGAGGATAATGAAAGGGTACAGGCACACCTGGGGAATGGCGCGGAAAGGAAATTATTACAAATGCCCACACATTGCGAGACCATGCCAGAACCATCAATCTGATAAATAGAGCGGAAAGAAACTTGAGCAGAATCATACAGACAGAAATCGTATGCGCAGGGTACGGAGCATGGTTACTCAATGGTATACAACATAACCTGGAGCAACTCCAAAATGGAAAGGTGCCGGATTGGAGAACACTTAATGTATTTAAAGCTGGACCTTGGACAAAAACATGACTCATGCCTGTGAGGTGTGGAGGAACAGTCATGCTTGGGTCCCAAAGGTCAGATGTGTAACCGGACATTTAAATATAATAGGTTTTGTATTATCTATACCACAGTATGATGTGACAAAGGGAGATCCTCTATACCAAACAAACAAACAATCTAGGATATAAGAAATCAAACTCGCGTGTGGTACCATGACAATCCAGATATGTAATTAAAGGGAACAACATAGAAACATAGAAACATGGAAAATAGATGCAGGAGTAGGCCATTCGGCCCTTCGAACCTGCACCACCATTCAATAAGATCATGGCTGATCATTCCCTCAGTATCCCTTTCCTGATTTCTCTCCATACCCCTTGATCCCCTTTGCCATATCTAACTCCCTCTTGAATATATCCAACGAACTGGCCTCAACAACTCTCTGCGGCAGGGAATTCCACAGGTTAACAACTCTCTGAGTGAAGAAGTTTCTCCTCATCTCGGTCCTAAATGGCCTGCCCCTTATCCTAAGACTATGTCCCCTGGTTCTGGACTTCCCCAACATCGGGAACATTCTTCCCGCATCTAACCTGTCCAGTCCCATCAGAATCTTGTACGTTTCTATGAGATCCCCTCTCATCCTTCTAAACTCCAGTGAATAAAGGCCCAGTTGATCCAGTCTCTCCTCATATGACAGTCCAACCATCCCTGGAATCAGTCTGGTGAACCTTCGCTGCACTCCCTCAATAGCAGGAACGTCCTTCCTCAGATTATGAAACCAAAACTGAACATAATATTCCAGGTGAGGCCTCACTAAGGCCCTGTACAACTGCAGTAAGACCTCCCTGCTCCTACACTCAAATACCCAGGCTATGAAGGCCAACATGCCATTTGCCGCCTTTAGCGCCTGCTGTACCTGCATGCCAACTTTCAATGACTGCTGAACCATGACACCCAGGTCTCGTTGCACCTCCCCTTTTCCTAATCTGCCGCCATTCAGATAATATTCTGCCTTCGTGTTTTTGCCTCCAAAATGGATAACCTCACATTTATCCACATTATACTGCACCTAAATACTAAGAGTCTCAGTATAAATGGTTGTTATAAAAATAACCAAGTTATTTTATGTCGAGATCTACTATGAATGACCAAGGGCAACTGTGGATATGGCCAAATTGATGGGTGCACCTTGAGTATCGCACTCCTGGCACGGGATTACAGAATAGCTACTAACTAAAATGACGGTTACCAATAAGAGAGGGGATACCTCCTGCACCATCATGAATACTGACTTCTGCTTTACCACGCTTGCTGAGACACATCCAAATGGATACGAAAATAAATTCTGAACTAAAAGAAGAAAGCATCAATGGGACAACGATAGACAATATCCGAGAAGGGTATGAGAAGGCCATCGGGGCGCAAGGAGAACTGATACACAAACTAAATGAGGAACAAATTTGACTAGAGCAGAATATTTGGAGGCAAAGACTGAAGTACATAGTCCTGATGGAAGAAAGAGACAAACTGCAAAATGACACTGAGGAGCTGTAGGCCAGTCAGCCTTGGGACATGAAATTCTGGACTCAATGTGCAAGTGCATCCGTGGATACAGATAATATCACATGTACTGGTTGTCGTGCAAGGGGTCATATTGGTAATCTTGCTGTTGTTAGCCTGTCAGAAATGTAACTATATAAAGGGAACATAGACAGTCCGGCTGAAATGACTTATTTTGTATAACCTTGATGGGAAAGCTAACAGGTCGATCCTGCAGTTCGGGATGTAGCAAGTGAAAGGACAACCCTGGAGGCTCACCCATGAGGAATTAATTGTGAAATGGCCTATTTTGGGCATATAGCCAAGGGCCATAAGGGGGGATTGTAAGGGGTTAAAGTATAAAGTAGACAGACAAATGGTCACTAAATTGGATACTGAAGCTTGTGAATTGATCTGATATGTGAGATGGTTCAGATTAAAAGGGCTCATCAGTATTAAGAGGTTGTGAGGAGTCGGGAGTTCCTCCCCCTCAAGGTAGGGATTGTAATATATCACCTATTGACAGACTGTATCTAAAACTCACTTAGAAATGATAGAAAATGGCCAAATAACATAAAATGAAAACTTTACATAGTCAGTACATTTAAGGAAATGAGGGGCAGAGTTGACAACACCTACTAATTAATCTCCAAGGACAGTAGGAAGTAATCTGTTTAGAAACATAGATAGGATAATAATACTATTGTAGCAGCAGCTGAGCTCATGGGAAAGGGATAGTTTTGACTGATAATAAACCAGGTGCAGAACTAGCCATGGGAACCCAGGGCAAGGTTAACACTGTAGAACAACACATTCCAGAAGGCTGAGATCGGCCCCACATGCTCTGGGAGATGGAGAGGATGAGAAACCACTCAGCAGCCAGTTTGATAAGGGTCGACGAATCAATGTAGCTCCGCTGATAAGCTGTAGGCCAATCGCTGGTCATAGAAGGTTTTGTCGGAGGATTGCACACCTTGAAAACTGTATAACTGTGTGTGTGGAACCCTTGTTCTTTGAAGGTTCATTTGGAATACTTCCCCTGCATATGTTTGAATAAAGATCGGTTGAACCAAGGTTTCGTCCGTGTCATTCTGTGGTCACTATATGGGCGGGTGTCGACTCATTATTTCAGGGAGTCCATCTTGAAGAAGAGAAGTCTTCTTTTTACCCCAACAGTTTATTTTGCTTCTCCTCATTCTTCCTTCCAAAATGTATCAATTTGCAATTTCTGATTTACGTTTCACCTGCCTCGTGTACGCTTATTCCACCAGCCTGTCGATGTCCTCTTGACGACTATCATTATCCTCCTCACTGTTCGCATTATTTCCAAGATATGTGCCATCTGCGAATTTTGAATTTATGTGCTGTACACCCAAATCCAAGGCATATACATATAACAAGAAAAGCAGTGGTCCTAGTACCGGCCACTGGGGAACACCACTGTAAAACTTCCTCCAGTCCGAAAAACAACCATTCACCACTACTCTCTGTTTCCTATCACGTAGCCAATTCCATATCCATGCTCCCATGTCCCTTTTATTCTATGGGCTTCAACTATGCAGAGGTAACCCTATCAAGTGGCACTCACAAACGCCTTTTGGAAATCCATGTACACTACATCAACCTCATTGCCCTCATCAACCCTCGCTGTTACCTCAAGAAATTCAATCAAGTTGGTTAAAGACGATTTGTCTTTGACAAATCTGTGCTAACTTTCCTTAATTAATCTACACTTGCCCAAGTGCCTGTTAATTTTAGAAACATAGAAACATAGAAATTTACAGCGCAGAAGGAGGCCATTTCGGCCCATCGTGTCCGCGCCGGCCGACAAAGGGCCGCACGGCCCTCGGTCAGCAGCCCTGAAGGTTATATATAAACCTATGAACAATGACGGAAAGGCAAAGAGCACCCAGCCCAACCAGTCCGCCTCACGACAACTGCGACACCCCTTATACTAAAACATTCTACACTCCACCCCAACCGGAGCCATGTGATCTCCTGGGAGAGGCAAAAACCCAGTTAAAAACCCAGGCCAACTTACGGAGAAAAAATCTGGGAAAATTCCTCTCCAACCCATCCAAGCGATCGAAACTAGTCCAGGAGATCACCCTGGCCATATTCTATTCCCTGCAATACTTACCATTTTATCTGTCCATCCACCACTCTTCCAGGCAGCGAGTTCAGATCCCCACAAACCTCTGTGAAAAGAAGTCCCCCTCAAATCCCCTCAAAATCTGCCACCAACCACCTTAAAACTATGCCCCTTCATAATAGACCCCTTCACCAATGGAAATAGGCCCTTACTTTCCACAATGTTCAGACCCCTCAATATTTTGTACCTCAATGAGGTCTCTTCTCAACCTCCTCTGTTCCAATGAGAACAAATCCAGCCTATCCAATCTCTCCTCATAACTAAGATTCTACATTCCAGGCAGCATCCTAGTAAATCTCCTCTGCACCTTCTCTAGTGCAATCATGTCCTTCCTACAATACGGCGACCAGAACTGCGCACAATACTCCAGCTATGGCTTAACCGAAGTATTATACAATTTAAGCATAACCTCGCTGCTCTTATATTCTATGCCTTGGCCAATAAAGGCAAGCATTCCATATGCCTTCTTAACTACCTTATCCGCCTGGCCTGCTACTTTCAGGGATCTGTGGACAAGCACTCCAAGATCCCTTTGTTCATCGACATTATTAAGTGGCCGACCGCTTAATGTGTATAGCCTTTCCTTAATAGCTCTCCCAAAGTGCATCACTTCACACTTCTCTGAATTAAATTCCATTTGCCACTGCTCTGCCCACCTGACCAGTAGATTGATATCCTCCTGCAGCCCATGACTTTCCTCTTCATTATCAACCACACAGCCAATTTTAGTGTCATCTGCAACTTCTTTTAATCATACCGCAAAAAGCAAGGGACCCAGTACTGAGCCCTGTGGAACCCCACTATAAACATCCTTCCAGTCATAAAACATCCATCAATCATTACCCTTTGCTTCCTACCTCCAAGCCAATTTTGGATCCAACTTGACACTTTGCCCTGGATCCCGTGGGCTTTAACCTTCGTGACCAGTCTACCATGTGGGACCAGATCAGAAGCTTTGCTAAAGTCCAGATACATTACATTGTGCGCACTACCCTCATCGACCCTCTTGGTTACCGCCTCAAAAAATTCAATCAGGTTAGTTAATCACATCTTCCCTTAACAAATCCGTGCTGACTGTCCCTAATTAATCCTTGCCTTTCCCAATGCAGATTTATCCTGTCTTTCAGGATTTTTTCCAATAATTTTCCCACCACTGAGGTTAGGCTGACAGGCCTGTAATTACTCGGCCTATCCCTTTTTCCCTTCTTAAACAAGGATACTACATTAGCCGTCCTCCAATCCTCTGACACCATGCTCAGATTCAAAGAGGACTGGAAAATGATGGTCAAGATCTCTGCTATTTCCTCTTTTACTTCGCTCAACAGCCTGGGATGCATTTCATCTGGGCCTGGGGACTTATCTACTTTCAAAGGTGCTAAACTCCTCTCTCACTATATTTATTTCATCCAGAATATCACATTCCTCCTCAATAGCAGTATCTGCATTGCCCCTTTCCTTTGTGAAAACAGATGCAAAGTATTCATTGAGAACCCTCCCAACATCTTCCGCCTCCACACAAAGATTACCCTCATGGTCTCTAATATGCCCTACCCTTTCTTTAGTTACCCTCTTACTCTTAATATATTTATCGAACATCTTATGGTTTTCCAAAATTTTACTTGCCAAGAATTTCTCGTGCTCTCTCTTAGCATTTCTAACATTCTTTTTAGTTTTGTCTCTTAACATTCGATATTCCTCTAAAGATTCTATAATATTTCACCGTCGGTATAGGACATAAGCTTCCCTTTTTTTCTCAATCCTCTCCTGTAAGTCCCTAGACATCCAGGGGGCTCTAGAATTATTTTTCCCAGCCTTTGTCTTTAAGGGCACGTGTTTTTCCTGAGCCCTCCAGATCTCCTCCTTGAATGCCTCCCACTGTTCCAACACTGATTTACCCACAAGTAGCTGTTTCCAGTCCACTGTGGCCAAATCACTCTTTAACTTAGCAAAATTAGCTTTTCCCCAATTCAGAACTTTTATTCCAGGCCTATTCTTGACCTTATCCATAACCAACTTGAATGTGACTGAAAGATGGTCACTGACACCCAAGTGCTTTCCGACGAATACCCCTTCAACTTACCCAGCTTCATTCCCCAAAATTAAATCTAAGACCGCCCCCTCTCGTGTTGGGCGTACTACATACTGACTAAAAAAGTTAATTTGAATGCATTTCAAGAATTCCGCACCCTCTGTATCCTTCACACTAAATTTGTCCCAATCAATTACCGTTTCTCAAAGCTTCCCCGCTGCAGAGGTTAAGCAGACTGGTCTGTCGTTGCTGCGTTTAACCTGGCAGGCCTTTTAGAACGTGGTGTATCATTTGCAATTATTCAATCCTCTGGCACCTCTCCCATATCTAAAGAGGATTAGAAGATTATGGCCAGTAGCTCCGAAATATCCACCCTTTCCTCACTCAGCATCACATGATGCATCCCGTTTGCTTCTGGTGAATTATCTAATTCAAGCACAGCCAGCCTTCCGAGTACCTTTTCCTCAGCAATGTTTATTCCATCCAGTATCTTCACTGCGTCCTCTTTTGCTTTGACTTTGGCAGTATATTCTTCCTTGTTAAAGACAGATGCAACGTATTCATTTAATACTTCAGCCATGCCCTCTGCCTCCATACTACCTGTTTTCTATGTATATGCCGATAGAAGACTTTTGGATTCCCTTTTATGTCAGCTGCCAATCTATTCTCATTCTCTTTGCCCCACTTATTTCCTTTTTAATTTTCCCTCTGAACTTGCTATATTCAGACTTGTTCTAACCTGTATTCTCAACCTAACATCTGCCGTACACCCTCTTTTGCTGCTCCACCTTACTCTCTATTGCTTCCATCATCCAGGGAGCGCTGGCTTTGCTTTTCCGACCTTTCCTCCTCGGGGGAATGTCCCTCGACTGTACCCGAACCATCATCATCATCATCATAGGCAGTCCCTCGGAATCGAGGAAGACTTGCTTCCACTCTAAAAGTGAGTTCTCAGGTGACTGAACAGTCTAATACAGGAATTACAGTCTCTGTCACAGGTGGGACAGACAGCGGTTGAAGGAAAGGGTGGGTGGGGAGTCTAGTTTGCCGCACGCTCCTTCCGCTGCCTGCGCTTGGTTCCTGCATGCTCTCAGCGATGAGAGGCAAGGTGCTCAACGCCCTCCCAGATGCTCTTCCTCCACTTAGGGCGATCTTTGGCGAGCGACTCCCAGGTGTCAGGGAGGCTTTGAGGGTGTCCTTGAAATGTTTCCTCTGCCCACCTGGGGCTCGCTTGCCATGTAGGAGTTCCAAGGAGAGTGCTTGCTTTGGGAGTCTTGTGTCAGGCATGTGGACAATGTGGCCTGCCCAGCGGAGCTGATCGAATGTGGTCAGTGCTTCGATGCTTGGGATGTTGACCTGATCGAGGGTACTAATGTTGGTGTGTCTGTCCTCCCAAGGGATTTGCAGGATCGTGCAGAGACATCATTGGTGGTATTTCTCCAGTGATTTGAGGTGTCTAATGTATATAATCCACGTCTCTGAGCCATACTCTGGTTTGTAACCAGTAACTAGTGAGATGCCACAGGGATCAGTGCTGGGACCTCAACTATTTACAATCTATATTAACGACTTGGAAGAAGGGACTGAGTGTAATGTAGCCAAATTTGCAGATGATACAAAGATGGGAGGAAAAGCAATGTGTGAGGAGGACACAAAAAATATGCAAAAGGATATAGACAGGCTAAGAGAGTAGGCAAAAATGTGACAGATGGTGTATAATGTTGGAAAGTGTGAGGCCATGCACTTTGGCAGAAAAAAAAATCAAAGAGCAAGTTATTATTTAAATGGGGAAAGATTGCAAAGTGCTGCAGTACAGCGGGACCTGGGGGTACTTGTGCATGAAAAACAAAAGGATAGTATGCAGGTACAGCAAGTGATCAGGAAGGCCAATGGTATCTCGGCCTTTATTGCAAAGGGGATGGAGTATACAGGGAAGTCTTGCTACAGCTGTACAGGGTATTGGTGAGGCCACATCTTGAATACTGCGTGCATTTTTGGTTTCCATATTTACAAAAGGATATACTTGCTTTGGAGGCGGTTCAGAGGATGTTCACTAGGTTGATTCCGGAGATGAGGGTGTTGACTTATGAGGAAAGGTTTAGTAGGTTGGGCTTCTATTCATTGGAATTCAGAAGAATGAGAAGTGATCTTATCGAAACATATAAGATTATGAGGGGGCTTGACAAGGTGGATGCAGAAAGGATGTTTCCACTCATAGGGGAGACTAGAACTAGAGGGCACAATCTTAGAATAAGGGGTTGCCCATTTAAAACTGAGATGAGGAGTAATTTCTTTACTCAGAGAGTTGTAAATCCGTGGAATTTGCTGGCTCAGAGAGCTGTGGAAGCTGGAACATTGAATAAATTTGACTGAAATAGACAGTTTTTTAAATGATAAGGGGATAAGGGTTTATGGGGAGCGGGCAGGGAAGTGGAGCTGAGTCCATGATGAGATAAGCCATGATCGTATTAAATGGCGAAGCAGGTTTGAAGGGCCGTTTGCCCACTCATGTTCCTATTTCTTATGTTCTTATGACAGGAGGGTGGGTATCACTACAGCCCTGTAGACCATGACCTTGGTTTCAGATTTGAGGGCCTGGTCTACGAACACTCTCTTCCTCAGCCGGCCGAAGGCTGCACCGGCGCACTGGAGGTGCTGTTGAACCTCGTCGTCGATGTCTGCCCTTGCTGATAATAGGCTCCAGAGGTATAGAATGTGGTCCACGTTGTCCAGGGCCATGCCATGGATCTTGATGACTGGGGGGCAGTGCTGTGTGGTGGGGTCAGATTGGTGGAGGACCTTTGTCTTACGGATGTTTAGTGTAAGGCCCATGTTGACTATGACTTGGAGTTCAGTCTCTGAATGTGCGCAGATGCAAGCGTCATCCGCTTATTGTAGCTCGACAACAGAGGTTGGGATGGTCTTGGATCTGGCCTGGAGACGACGAAGGTTGAACAGGTTCTCACTGGCCTTGTAGTTTAGTTCCACTCCAGCGGGGAGCTTGTTGAGTGTGAGATGGAACATTCCAGCGAGGAAGATCAAGAAGAGGGTTGGGGCGATGACGCAGCCCTGTTTGACCCCGGTCCGGATGTGGATTGGGGTCTGTGATGGATCCGTTGGTCAGGATCATGGCTTGCATGTCGTCATGGAGCAGGCGGAGGTTGGTGACAAACTTTTGGGGGCAGCCAAAACAGAGGAGGACCCTCCATAAGCCCTCACGGTTGAGAGTTTCAAAGGCCTTCTTTGTAAGGTCAACCCGAACCATCACCTCGTTAATGGCAGCCCATTGTTCGATTACAGATTTGCCTGGCAATCTTTGATTCCAATTTACCCGGGTCAGACCCATTCTCAACCCACTGAAATTGGCCTTCCTGCAATTAAGTACTTTTACTCTAGATTGCTCCATGTCCTTTTCCATAACTAATCTATAACCTTATGATACTATGATCACTGTTCCCTAAATGTTCCCCCACTGACACTTGCTGTATTGGACCCACCTCATTCCCCAGAAACAGACCCAGCAATGCCTCCTGCCTCGTAGGGCCGGAAACATACTGAGCTCGAAGTTTCTCCTGAACACACCAGATATTGTTCCCCCTCTCTGCTCTTTATGCTATTACAGTCTCTGTCAGGGTTATTGAAGTCCCCCATTATCACCACTCTGTACTTCTTGTACCTCACTTTTAATTTCCCTCAAATTTGCTCCTCTATCTTCTTCCCACTAGTTGGTGGCCTATAGAATAACCTAGTAGTGTAATGGCACCTCTAATATTCCTCAACTTTAATCAAATAGATTCTGTCCTTGACCGCTCCAGGACATCCTCTCCCTCCAGCACTGTAATATTCTCCTTAATCAATACTGCCAATCCACCTCCTTTTCTTCCTTCTCTATATTTCCTGAACTCCTTATATCCAGGAATATTTAGTACCCAATCCTGCCCTCTTTGAAGCAGGTCTCCATTATCACCAGAACATCATATTCCCATTTGTCTATTTGCAGCTGTAGCTCAGCAGCGTTATTTAGCACACTCCGTGCACTGTAACCCTATCTTAGACATTCTCGTATTCTCCCTTAGTGTGGCCCTACCTGATACCGTCCGGCTTCTTACTCGAGTGCTATCTGTACTCACAACCCTTTGTGTACCTTGTTTCTCCTTTCGAATGCTGCATCCTGCTGCCCATCCTCCTGCCAAATTAGTTTCAACCCTCCCCAACAGCACGAGCAAACCTTCAGGTGAGGATATTGGTCCCGGCTCTGTTGAGGTGCAACTCGTCCAGCCTGTACAGGTCCCACCTCCCCCAGAACCGGTCCCAATGTCCCAGGAATCATAACTCTGCACCATCTCTCCAGCCAGGCATTCATCTGCTCTATCCTTCTATTTCTATACACACGAGCTCGTGGTACCGGAAGTAATCTGGAGATTACTGCCTCAGAGTTCATGCTCTTAAATATCTTTCCTAGCTCCCTAAAATCTGCTGGCATGACCACCTCCCTGTTTCTAGCTATGTTGTTGATAGCGATGTGGACCAAAACCTCTGGCTGTTTACCTTCACCCTCAGAAAGTTCTGCAGCCGATCAGTGACATCCTTGACCTTGGCACCAGGGAGGCAACATACGAACCTGGAATCACATCTGCTGCCCAGAAACGCCTCTCTGTTCGCCTTAACTATCGAATCTCCTATCATTATTGCTTTCCAGATCTCCTTCCTCCCATCATCAACCCCTTCCCCTGATGTACAGCTAAGCCAGCCTTGGTACTGTGGACTTGGTTCTGGCTGCACGCCCTAGAGGAACCATCGCCCCACTAGTACTCAGAACCGAATACTGGTTGGAGAGCGAGATGCCCTTGAGGGGCTCCTGCACCACTTGCCTGGTCCTCCTCGCCTGTCTGATGGTCACCCATTCCCTCTCTACTTGCATACTCTTATACTGCAGGGTGACCACCTCCAGAAATGTGCTATCCATGTAACTCTCCGCCTCACGGACCACTGCACTGACGCCATCTGAGGCTCACGCTCCGAAACCCGGAGTTTGAACTCCTCCAGTCCATGACACTGCCTGCACAGTTGGTTATCCAGAAGACGGGAAGCATCCTGGAGTTCCCACATGGCACAAGATTTGCATTCCATGGAACTGGTGCCTCCCATGTCTCTACTTAATAGACTATTAAGTAACTTAATAGAAATAAACTTAAGAGTTCAAATGAATCACCAATGACTCACCAATAAGCTCCTGCCCTTACACTGCTGGGGAACGAGGGTCGAGCGAGAAGGAGGAACTGAGGGAACTGAGGGAAATCCTTATTAGTCAGGAAATGGTGTTAGGAAAATTGATGGTATTGAAGGCCGATAAATCTCCAGGGCCTGATAGCCTGTATCCCTGAGTACTTAAGGAAGTGGCCCTGGAAATAGTGGATGCATTGGTGGTCATTTTCCAACATTCTATTGACTCGGAATCAGTACCTATAGATTGGAAGGTAGCTAATGTAACCCCATTTTTTAAAAAAGGAGAGAGAAAACAGGGAATTATAGACCAGATAGCCTGACATTGGTAGTGGGGAAAATGCTGGAATCAATTATTAAAGATGTAATAGCAGCGCATTTGGAAAGCAGTGACAGGATCGGTCCAAGTCAGCATGGATTTATGGAAAGGTGCCGGATTGGATAACACATGATGTATTTACAGCTGGATCTTGGACAAAAACATGACTCATGCCTCTGAGGTGCGGAGGAACTGTCATGCTTGGGTCCCAAAGGCCAAATGTGTAACCGGACATTTAAATATAATAGGTTTTTGTATTATCGATACCACAGTATGATGTGACAAACGGAAATCCCCTATACCAAACAGACAATATAGGGGAAGTAAGAAATCAAACTTGCTTGCGTTTACCATGACAATCCAGATATGTAATGAAAGAGAACAACAGTACTAAGAGTCTCAGCATAGATGAGTGTTCTAAAAATAACCAAGTTGTTTTATGTCAAGATCCACTGTGAATTACCAAGGACGACTGTGGATATGGCCAAATTGACGGGTGCACCTTGAGTATCGCACGCCTGGCGCGGGATTACAGAACAACCGCTGTTCCACGAGGAAATGCAATGTGGGATTGCAACTCTTATCATCATGTTATATAACGTTTAAATATCGGAGGCGTTAGATTATTTTACTGATTGCTGTGATTCTTTTCGAGTTAATGAATTTGCAGCAAATTGAACATCACAAAACAGACTTTGACAGTATCCTTGATGCGTTTCCTCTGCCCACCTGGGGCTCGCTTGCCTGGTCGAGGTTATAGTAGGGCACTTGTTTTGGGAATCTCGTGTCAGGCATGTAGGCGATGTGGCCCACCCTACAGAGCTGATCGAGTGTGGTCAGTGCTTCGATGCTGGGGATATTGACCTGAGTGAGAACACTGACGTTGATGCGTCTGTCCAGGATCTTGCGGAGGCAGCGCTGGTGGTACTTCTCCAGTGTTTTGAGGTGCCTGCTGTACATAGTTCATGTCTCTGAACCATACAGGATGGTGGGTATCACCACTGCTCTGTAGACAATGAGCTTCTTGCCTGGTTTGCGGTCCTGGTCTTCAAACACTGCTCAGACTATAATAAATAGAGATTGTCTGCAGCACGAAGGGGCACATCACGTCACACAGAAAATGCATCTGCCAATTCAATTAGTAAGGAAAATATACGTCACCGGCATTCCTGGTAAGAGACTATAACCACTGAAGCTGTGTAAATCTGTGTGTTAACTCGTCTCTGGTTTTGCTCTGTGACTTATAATGTTACATATTGGTGTACTGGTCACCGTTATGGAGACACATGATCAGCGGTATCATTCCATTAAGTCAATTGTGCTGAATTACCTCTGTGGTTTGATTTCATTGCCTCATCTGAATATAAACTTATGTTTGTAACTAAAACGTTCATTGAATTATCAAGTTATTGCCTTTAGTGGAATATCATGCACTGTTGAAACAGACCTCTGTGCAGCAACTCTCTGAGAGAAGGTATTACTGGGAGTGTGTATCATTGTAGGATGTACAGAGTGTGGGTCAGTAACCGGTGTGGAACACTGTATCCCAGTGACAATGTATTACTGGGAGTGTGTGTCACTGTAGGATATACTGAGTGTGGGTCAGTAACCGGTGTGGAACACTGTACCCCAGTCACTATGTATTACTGGGAGTGTGTGTCACTAGGATATACTGAGTATGGGTCAGTAACCGGTCTGAAACACTGTACCCCAGTGACCATGTATTACGGGAGTGTCTGTCACTGTAGGATATACTGAGTGTGGGTCAGTAACCGGTGTGGAACACTATGCCCCAGTCACCATGTATTACTGGGAGTGTGTGTCACTGTAGGATATACTGAGTGTGGGTCAGTAACCGGTGTGGAACACTGTACCCCAGTCACCATGTATTACTGAGAGTGTCTGTCACTATGTTGAGTGTGGGTCAGTAATCGGTGTGGAACAAACTGCTACTAGTTTGAATCATTGTTTTTGTTGTGTATTGAAAAAAGAGTCTGACCAGATACTGTGAGCTCAAAGTAAAGTGTCACCTTAGTCTTTTATTACAGGTCTCCAGCGTGCCTCCCTTCGGACTCCAGGGGATGAGCCCTCTGGTGGTTAAAGAAGATATTTACAGGTTTACATATATAACAACACTGCCCCCCCCGCCAAAGTCAATACCGTAATTATTTACAAGGAGAGTCGATCTGGGGCCTTTCTTGTCCAGGTTGATCGTCTCGGTGTGAAAGCTGGTTTTGCTGAGTTGTTTGTTGGGCCCTCGCTGAGCTGCTGTGCAGCTGGCCTTGATGGGTTGCTGGGTGTGGTGAGTCCTGCTGGGCTGCTGCGGGTGGTGGGTTCTGCTTCATGGTCAACCACTGGGTCTGTTGCCACTGGTGTGTGTGCTGGGGGCTCAAAAAAGGTAGGGTTTAATGTGGGTTGCTCTGGATAGTCCGTGAATCTGAGTTTGGTTTGGTCCAAGTGTTTCCTGTAGATGAGTCCATTTGAAAGTTTGACCCGAAACACCCTACTCCCCCTCTTTGGCCACGACAGTCCAAGAAACCACTTGGGACCTTGTCCATAGTTCAACACAAATACAGAATCATTAATCTCAATTTCGTGTGACACATTTGCGCTATCATGGTATGCACTTTGTTGAAGCCACCTGCTCTCTACCTGTTTGTGTAGATCAGGGTGAACTAACGAGAGCCTGTCTTAAGTGCCCTTTTCATGAGCAGTTCAGCGGGTGGAATCCCAGTGACCGAGTGGGGTCTCGTGCGGTAACTAAGCAGAGCTCAGGATAGGTGAGTCTGCAGTGAGCCTTCAGTTACCCTCTTCAAACTCTGCTTGATTGTTTGCCCTGCTCTCTCTGCCTGACCGTTGGATGCTGGTTTGAATTGGGCAGATGTGACATGTTTGATCCCATTGCGGGTCATGAATTCTTTGAACTCGGCACATAGCCCGTTGTCACGCACAAGGACATCAGGCAGGCCGTGCATGGCAAACATGGCTCGCAGGCTTTCAGTGGTGGCAGCGGACCTGCTTGCCAACATTATCTCACATTTGGAGTAAGCATCTACAACCTCTCGGAACATTTTTCCCAAGAACGGGCCTACATAGTCGACATGGACCCGAGACTATGGTTTGGAGGGTCAGGACCATAAACTTAGTGGCGCCTCCCTGGGTGCATTGCTTAACTGTGAACATGTGTTACATTTGTGCACGCAAGACTCTAAGATACCGGGTCAGCACACGTGGGATCTGGCTATCGCTTTCATCATTACAATGCCTGGGTGGGTGCTGTGGAGATCATTAATGAAAGTGTCCCTGCCCTTTTTTGGTACCACTACCCAATTGCCCCATAGAAAGCAGTCAGCCTGTCTCAACATTTCATCTTTGCGCTGCTGGAATGGCTTTATTTCTTCGTGCATTTCTAATGGAACACTGGATCAGCTCCCGTGAAGCACACAGTTATTTTACTAAGGACAGTAAAGGGTCCTGGCTTGTCCTAGTTATAATCTGTTGGATCTGTCAAAAGGTGATTGCTCACTCTCGAATGCGTCAATTACCATAACTAAATCTACAGGCTGTGGCATTTCCACCCCTGTGGTGGACAATGGCAGGCTACTGAGAGCATCAGCACAGTTTTTGGTGCCTGGACTGTGGCGGATGACGTAGTTGTATGCGGACAACGTGAGCACCCATCTCTGGATGTGGGCCGATGTGATAGAGAATTCAAACAGGCTACAGACAGACAGGCTGTGAGAATACACAGCCACCCCAGTTAGAGATTCTATGTGCAACTCAGCACATTGCATTAAGTCATCAATCAACTTGACATTTCAGGATCTTTGACAGCGAGCCAATTAAATGTTAACAGTATATTAATTGAGTCAATAAGGTCAAAGAAGGCGCGTTCTTTTCTGTAAATTGAGTCAGGTATAAGAACAACCATTTTGGCCATGTGTTCTCAGAAGGACAAAGGCCTGGCTTAAAGCCAAGAGCTTGTTGCAGCTGCCAGAATAAAAGTTATGTTAAAACTACAACCGGAGTTCGCATTTAATTGAAAATTAAGAGATCTAACAATTTGGCGTCACGAACAGGATCGCTGAGGGAAGAAACTGAATTTTGGACATCGGACCTACATACTAACGTAAGGACTCCTCTTTATAAAAGTCCTCGGTCAATAGTCTAAATTTGCCTCTCCTTCTACCCGATTCCGAAAGCCTCCAGTTTGCGAACTCTCCGGTTGGTAGTCGGCTCGAGCTCCCATAGACGTCTAAACTTCAGCAGTATGTTAGTTAATTAATCACCAACCCACTGATCGGCTGGAAAGCCTATGACTCGAGACCCCAGTAATGAAATCAGTATTATGGCAGCAGGTGATAAGAGCAAAGAATTGCCTACAACTGATAAAGGTGGGCAGGCACCACCTGAGGTTTCGATAGATGAAATCCTCGAACAGTTGAAAGAATACATAGAGCAACAATTCAACTTATCTAAAACCTGTATTAAGATCGAACAAAAATACGGAACCTCCAAAGGACAATGGTCCTTGGACGAGATTAAAAGGGTCTGGGGAAAAACGACCCGTATGAAAAATAAAGAGCGAATCTGATGGTCCCGAGCTGTTATGGACAGATCTGACAGCGGAATGAAATTATAACACGTTCCCAACATGATAGGGACCTGACCAGTACAAAGGGCCAATTGCAAGCTGTTTGTGAACAGCTGCAACAGAAAAAACTTGATCTTGAAAAGTTGGAAGTGGAAGTTAAAGATCTTAAAGGTGAAATTAAAGAATGGAAAAAATCATTAGGTCAAGAGACAGTAATAGGAAAAGGAAAATGTATCGGTCAATTCCCA
Source organism: Pristiophorus japonicus (assembly GCF_044704955.1). Lineage (NCBI taxonomy): Eukaryota > Metazoa > Chordata > Chondrichthyes > Pristiophoridae > Pristiophorus > Pristiophorus japonicus. The sequence continues at coordinate 102,414,901 of NC_091991.1, read as the reverse complement.
GAGTACCCATATTTGTATAAATTAAAAGCACAAACCCAAAGACACGACCGAGGAATAGATGCGGATTCTGAGTCCTCCGATGATACAGGGTCGGAGGATGAAGAATTAGGAGTGCGCTTTGCCCCTTTAAAAAAAAGACGAGTTGTAGTCAAATCAGAAGAGACTGCGGATGAGGACGGAACCAAAACAACGAAGAAAAGGCTGTATGCAGAATACTTAGTTCATGATCCAGCAGACCCAGAGAAAATTGATAAATGATCCAAGGAATTGCCCAATCCAAAGAAAGGGGGAGTGAAAACGTGGGACCAATTGGACCGCTTAAGAAATATATATCAACTTCATCCCTGCTGACGGAGTGCAAATTCAGACCAGAATGGTGCCAAAAATACAGAGAAGAAAATTGCACGACAAGGTAGATGAAGCTTTGGTGCAGGATGAACAAGAATTAAACGCAGGATGGGAGGCGATTAAACACTCGCTGCAAGCCTTCAGTCCAGCTAAGACAGACTGGGGAAAAATTGCATCCTGCCAACAGAAAGGAACAGAGGAGGTCCTGGAGTATGACAAGTGGTTTAGATGCACGTGGCTAGAACATTCAGGTATGAATAATAAGGATGAGGAAATGGATGAACAAGTGTTTGGACCCCTGAAAGCAGCTTTCGTGGCAGGTCTAAAGCCAGAACTGTCCAAAATGCTTAAGGTAGTGTTACCGGACTGGGAAGGTAGAGGAACTACCTTTGCAGCATTGGTGGATCGATGTAACCAATTAGATTGGGATATGGGAGCTAAAGTTCGAGCTGTACAGGCTATAGGATGGAAATCCCAGGATTCCGATAAACAGTTATTGGGAAAATTTCCCGGAAAATGTCATTATTTTGGGAAAGAAGGTCACTGGGCCAAGTTGTGCAGGGCAAAACAGCAAGGTCACGGCTGGGGAAGAGGACGCAGCCAGGGATACAATTCAGCCAACAAACCAGGCTTGTCACAAGATTACGACCTTATAGAAGCATTTTAGCGACTGACAATACAACAACAGAAGGAATTACTTGGGATAGCAAAAAACGATTAGAGCCCGCCCTGGCCCCCACTAATACAACAGAGGGGAGATGAGCTATATATAACTGTGAGGGTGGGCGATAAGGATGTGGACTGTCTTTTAGATACATGGACGGAATTAACAAGCTCACCCCTGCAATATGGAGACTTTTTGCCGTTGGATGGTTGGGCACGTACAGCCTATGGAGTTGGGGGCCATAAAATGGAAATTAAAAGGACAACACCGGTACTTATAGGGCTGGGTCCACATGAACTAACCACGCCGGTCTGGTTAGGCCCAGTAGATCAACCCCTTTTCGGAATGGACGTTCTAATCCAAGTAGATTCATCGTTGCATTCCGAGGATGGTCGGGTGACATGGTCCATTAGAACTTTGAAGAAAGAAGAATTGAAGGAACACCCGATATGGGCTAAAGATAAGAAGAATTGTGGCTTACTTCAGATGGAGCCTGCATCATTTACGGGGACCAAGCCTTCTTGCACTAAACAGTATCCCATCAGTCCAACTGCCATCGCGGGAATCTTACCGGTTATCCAGCAATTGGAGAAATAAGGGGTGCTTATTAAAACAGCTCCTCCAATAGCCCCGTGTGGCCGGTACAGAAATCTAATGAGACTTGGCGTTTGACTGTCGATGATTATAGGAAAGCTAACCATTGTATTGATCAAAAAGCTCCTTTGGTCACAGATCCCTCCACCATTTTTAATGCCCCCAAACCGGAACATAAATATTTCTCGGTTATAGATATGGCCAATGGATTTTGGTCGGTGCCTCTGGCTCCGGAGGTTCGACAGTGGTTTGCTTTCACTGTCCAAGTGCAACAGTATACTTGGACATGGTTACTACAAGGTTTCCACAATAGCCCTACGATATTCCACATGGCTTTACAAAGCCATTTGCGAGAATTACCTCCCCTGTCATCCACAGTCATCCAATATGTAGATGATATCCTGCTAACTTCAAACACGGAAGAACAGCATGAACAAGATTTACGAGCTTTGCTGGACCACCTTTGGCTGAAAATACATAAAGCCAGCATCGACAAAACCCAAGAAGAGGTTGTATACCTGGGACAAAAGATTTCACAAGGAAAGAGAGAACTTACCCAGGATAGAGCTGCAGCCATTCGGGCTGCTAAAAAACCCACCACTATTCAGGAACTAAGGTCTTTTTTGGGATTGTATAACGTTAACAGAAATTTAATTGACTTCTTCATACAGCTTTTTTAACCATTGAATGATATCTTAAAGGGGAAATGTGCTTCTAAAGGTACAGCAAGAGGCCTTCCTGAGTTTGAAAAAGGCTTTGTGTTCGGCACCGGCTCTGGGAATCCCCGACAGTGGTAAGCCATTTACCCTGTTTGTCCATGAGAAAGAAGGATATATGACAGCTATACTGACACAAGAACATGGGGATCGGCAACGACCTATTGGCTATTATTCGGCAAAACTGGATGCGGTAGCCCTCGGATGGGGAAGTTGCCTAAGGGCCATGGAAGCTATATGTTGAGCGGTAATGATCACTGCGGGTCTAGTCCTCGACCAAAAGCTGATTGTCAAGTGTCCCCACACTGTACAGGTTTTGCTGTCTATGAATAGAATGTCTCAGGTGACGGCAGCTAGATGGACCCGCTGGACAGCAGTTTTGGAAGCTCCTAATCTCCATATCGTCCAGCCCAGCCCGGTTAATCTCACAACTTTGCTCCCTATGTCAGAATCGAGGGAGCAAGAGGGGGGAGAATGTGAAGAGCATGACTGCATGGAGACTTTAAAAAAAACAGAAGAAGCAGCCTTAGCAGCAGAGAAGCCTCTACACAACTCAGACCTCATCCTGTTTACAGATGGTTCCTCCTTTGTTGACAATGGTACCAGAAAAGCAGGATGGGCAGTTACAACCTTATATGAGGTAGTGGCTAAAGGATGTTTACCCTCAGGAACGTCAGCACAACAGGCCGAGTTACGGGCCCTGTCAAGCATGTCGAATAGCAGAAGGACAGACAGCTAATGTCTAAACAGATTCGCGTTATGCTTTTGGAGTCGCTCACGACTTTGGTCTGTTATGGCGGAAAAGAGGATTTCTCACTGCTGCTGGTACACCTGTCCAAAATGGAAAAGAAGTCCGAGACTTACTGGAGGCCATACAATTACCTCAGGAAATGTCCATCCTGAAGTATAAGGCCCAGATCAAGGAAAATACCACAGAAGCACAGGGAAATGCCCGAGCCGACCAGGCAGCTAAAGATGCCGCCTCACAGGGCGTTCCCCCAGAAGAACCAACACAGATGTGCAGATTGAAAGCACTCAGGACTCTGACACGAGACCATCAAACAATGCAAGACGAGTACTCCCGAGAGGAAAAATGGACATGGATTGAGGCAGGAATTAAGCTATGTGAAGATGGTGTCTGGAGACAAAGAGTTACCGACAAGCCAGTCACGCCACAAGCGCTTATGCCTTTTTTTTAGCCCAACAGATCCACTCGTGGGGACACTTGGCCTCACAACAGATGACGGCATGGTTCCAGAAAAGCTGGTGGGGTCGTGGATTTAAAAACCATGCCCAGCTGTGTGGTCTGTCAGAAAAATAATTCTGGACCCATCACGGTAATGCCCCAACTGAGGCCCCCTGCCCCTGTTGGACCATTCCAGCATCTGCAGGTCAATTATATATCTCTTCCTTCATGCCAAGGATACACTAACATTCTTGTCATGGTTGACAGATTCTCTAGATGGGTAGAAGCTGTCCCAACTAAAAGAGCCACAGCCAATCACACTGCAAAGGTCTTGTGTAAGGATTACATTCCCTGATGGGGAGTCCCGAGTAGCATTGACTCAGATCAGGGAACACATTTTACAGGTGCTGTCTGCCAAGAAGTCTGTAGGTTACTGAACATTACGTGGGATTTACACTGTCCTTATCATCCACAATCATCAGGACAAGTAGAGCGAATGAATCAAACTCTGAAGCAATGGCTTGCCAAATATCACCAAGAAGTAACACCATGGCCCCAGGCACTACCAATAGTGCTATGTAGCATTAGGGCAACCCCGAACAGAACTACAGGTCTAAGCCCACTTGAAATTATAACAGGAAGACCCATGTCGCTGCCAGGAACTATCGATTTACGGAAAGCTGATGTTCACTTAATGAATGACACTTTGTTATCATACTGTCAGAACCGAACCAATGCTATTAGTTCTGTTTCTGCGACAGGTATCGGCAGCTTGGGGTAATCCACCCGAAGGAGGACACGACATAATCCTGGGAGTCTGGGTGTATGTGAAAAAGTTGCATAAAGAACGTTTGGGTGCGAAGTGGGAGGGACCTTACCAAGTGTTATTGACCACCCAGGCAGCTGTTAAAGTCCAAGGAAAGAAAGCCTGGATCCACGCCTCACACGTTAAATGAGCACCTGTAACTGAAGCTGAAATCTAATAAGGGCAATTATGTTTTGCCAAAATGTATAAATTTACTGTATTACTGACTGTAAGTATTCTAGGCATAGGCCTACTTCTTACTAGCTGGCCCTCTGCACCAAAGGGAAAGAGTAGAGTACCCAGGGAATTACATGTAAATACTTTTTTATATATGTCATATATTTATGCCAAACAAAGTAACATTTCTAGTTGTTGGGTGGGTGCGCATACTCCTAATCACTGAAAGGGAGGGATTCACTTGAGGCCAGTTCCCTTGAATATCTCGGAAATTGCTGAGTGGATAATGAATCAAAACAAAACAGGCAATGAATGCATTTCAGGACATGAAAAACTGGGCACATAGAAACATAGAAACATAGAAAATAGGTGCAGGAGTAGGCCATTCGGCCCTTCTAGCCTGCACCGCCATTCAATGAGTTCATGGCTGAACATGCAACTTCAGTACCCACTTCCTGCTTTCTCGCCATACCCCTTGATCCCCCTAGTAGTAAGGACTTCATCTAACTCCCTTTTGAATATATTTAGTGAATTGGTCTCAACAACTTTCTGTGGTAGAGAATTCCACAGCTTCACCACTCTCTGGGTGAAGAAGTTTCTCCTCATCTCGGTCCTAAATGGCTTACCCCTTATCCTTAGACTGTGACCCCTGGTTCTGGACTTCCCCAACATTGGGAACATTCTTCCTGCATCTAACCTGTCTAAACCCGTCAGAATTTTAAAAGTTTCTATGAGGTCCCCTCTCATTCTTCTGAACTCCAGTGAATACAAGCCCAGTTGATCCAGTCTTTCTTGAAAGGTCAGTCCCATCATCCTGGGAATCAGTCTGGTGAACCTTCGCTGCACTCCCTCAATAACAAGAATGTCCTTCCTCAAGTTAGGAGACCAAAACTGTGCACAATACTCCAGGTGTGGCCTCACCAAGGCCCTGTACAACTGTAGCAACACCTCCCTGCCCCTGTACTCAAATCCCCTCGCTATGAAGGCCAACATGCCATTTGCTTTCTTAACCGCCTGCTGTACCTGCATACCAACCTTCAATGACTGATGTACCATGACACCCAGATCTCGGTGCACCTCCCCTTTTCCTAATCTGTCACCATTCAGATAATAGTCTGTCTCTCTGTTTTTACCACCAAAGTGGATAACCTCACATTTATCCACATTATACTTCATCTGCCATGCAGTTGCACACTCACCTAACCTATCCAAGTCACTCTGCAGCCTCATAGCATCCTCCTCGCGGCTCACACTGCCACCCAACTTAGTGTCATCCGCAAATTTGGAGATACAACATTTAATCCCCTCGTCTAAATCATTAATGTACAGTGTAAACAGCTGGGGCCCCAGCACAGAACCTTGTGGTACCCCACAAGTCACTGCCTGCCATTCTGAAAAGTACCCATTTACTCCTACTCTTTGCTTCCTGTCCGACAACCAGTTCTCAATCCACATCAGCACACTACCCCCAATCCCATGTGCTTTAACTTTGCACATTAATCTCTTGTGTGGGACCTTGTCGAAAGCCTTCTGAAAGTCCAAATATACCACATCAACTGGTTCTCCCTTGTCCACTCTACTGGAAACATCCTCAAAAAATTCCGGAAGATTTGCCAAGCATGATTTCCCTTTCACAAATCCATGCTGACTTGGACCTATCATGTCACCTCTTTCCAAATGCGCTGCTATGACATCCTTAATAATTGATTCCATCATTTTACCCACTACTGAGGTCAGGCTGACCGGTCTATAATTCCCTGTTTTCTCTCTCCCTCAATTTTTAAAAAGTGGGGTTACATTGGCTACACTCCACTCGATAGGAACTGATCGAGAGTCAATGGAATGTTGGAAAATGACTGTCAATGCATCCGCTATTTCCAAGGCCACCTCCTTTAAGTACTCTGGGATGCAGTCTATCAGGCCCTGGGGATTTATCGGCCTTCAATCCCATCAATTTCCCCAACACAATTTCCCGACTAATAAGGATTTCCCTCAGTTCCTCCTCCTTACTAGACCCTCTGACCCCTTTTATATCCGGAAGGTTGTTTGTGTCCTCCTTAGTGAATACCGAACCAAAGTACTTGTTCAATTGGTCTGCCATTTCTTTGTTCCCTGTTATGACTTCCCCTGATTCTGACTGCAGGGGACCTACATTTGTCTTTAGCAACCTTTTGCTCTTTACATATCTATAGAAACTTTTGCAATCCGTCTTAATGTTCCCTGTAAGCTTCTTCTCGTACTCCATTTTCCCTGCCCTAATCAAAACCTTTGTCCTCCTCTGCTGAATTCTAAATTTCTCCCAGTCCCTGGGTTCGCCGCTATTTCTGGCCAATTTGTATGCCACTTCCTTGGCTTTAATACTATCCCTGATTTCCCTTGATAGCCACGGTTGAGCCACCTTCCCTTTTTTATTTTTACGCTAGACAGGAATGTACAATTGTTGTTGTTCATCCATGCGGTCTCTAAATGTCTGCCATTGCCCATCCACAGTCAACCCCTTAAGTATCATTCGCCAATCTATCCTAGCCAATTCACGCCTCATACCTTCAAAGTTACCCTTCTTTAAGTTCTGGACCATGGCCTCTGAATTAACTGTTTCATACTCCATCCTAATGCAGAATTCCACCATATTATGGTCACTCTTCCCCAAGGGGCCACGCACAACGAGATTGCTAATTAATCAACGAAATTGCATGTAAATGGAAGTCAGCAGGTTACAATCTGACTATCTTTGAAGGGGGCTACCAACCGTGCTAAAATAATTCCAAACGGCCCCCATTTTTATTATCACTAATACAACGGGAATAGGAAGTCCGGGGGAATCGGTCTGTCTGATTAGAAACATCAAAGGAGGCCAAAATATGGGGTGTAGTAACTGCTCCCGGAATTATAGCATAATCAAGCCACGGAACCGTCCAAACTGTGCCGATGTTGAGTTTTTAACGTAACGGGATTCTGAATAAAACAGATGGGAAAACCTGGACAGGCCCCGGAGTGTTGCTGACAAAGAAACAGCTAACATTCATTGCCTATAATGGCACCTATTGGGTGTGTGGCCACAAGGCCTACCCTTGGCTGCCCCAGAATTGGACGGGATCCTGCTATTTAGCCTACATTGTGCCTTATATGTATCATATAAAGTCACTGTTGGAACATTTACACCATCCTAAGAGAGCTATCACAGAAACAGAGAGGTTCTTTGCCATTCTGATCCCCGGGTATGGGACCGCCAAACTGGCAAGGGAATCCATTAACATGGCATCCATTGTGGAACGGGTAGCCAATGATACCTCAGAGGCCCGAGTTAAAATCAATGCATAAATGGTCGCAATCTGCACAGTAGCCCTACAAAATAGACTGGCCCTTGATTACATCCTGGCTGAAAAGAGAGGTACTTGCGCCCCACTCGGAACTGAGTGTTGCACATATATCCCAAATAGCTCCAAAGAAATTACCCACTTAGCGGAGCATATCCAAAAGGAGGTAGAAAAACTTAAGAAACCCCCATCATTCACTTTGTGGAGCAGAGCCACTGAATGGCTAGATTCAATAGGAATTTCATTGGTGGAAGGTTCAATTCTATTCGTTGTAATTATTTTACTTTTATATTGTTTGTTTATGTTGATTAAATGTGGTTGCAACCAGGCGGCTGCAGCTGCTGTCCCACAGATGAGACACCTTGCAGGTCCCAGCAGACCGTCTGTACGTGGCACAGGGGTCTGTTATGCTTAAGGGAAGGTTGTTTACTGGTTGAATTAAGATATTGATTTGGATTAAATTGGAACAAGGTTAATTAACCTACTAAAACCAGACTTCCATTGTGGCCACGATGGAATTCGGGATGGTGTAAATTTCTGTGGAAGCTACTAGTCCGGACATGTGGTGAAACACATCAACAAATTTTAGAAGGAAACTGTGAAATTATTTTGTAGAATGTTTAACCAGTGATACCTGGTGTTTTATGATTCAGTTTGTGAAAGAATCAAAGGGGGGATTGATAGAGAATTCAAACAGGCTGCAGAGACAGGCTGTGAGAATACACAGACTCCCCAGTTAGAGCTTCTACGTGCAACTCAGCACATTGCATTAAGTCATCAATCAACTTGACATTTCAGCACCTTTGACAGCGAGCAAATTAAAGGTTAACAGTATATTAATTGAGCCAATAAGGTCAAAGAAGGCGCGTTCTTTTCTGTAAACTGAGCCAGGTATAAGTACAGCCATGTTTTGCCATGTGTTCTCAGAAGGACAAAGGCCTGGCTTAAAGCCAAGAGCTTGTTGCAGCTGCCAGAATAAAAGTTATGTTAAAACAACAACCAGAGTTTGCATTTCATTGAAAATTATGAGATCGAACACGATGCATTCGTATTTATCCCCTGACTTTCAGAAAGGAGGGATATGAGTGGCTTATGGTCAGTTTCCAATTCAAACTTTCGCCCAAACAGGTATTGATGTATTTTCTTTACCCCATAAACACATGCTAACGCTTCTTTTTCAATCATGCTGTAGGCCTTCTCAGCCTTAGACAAACTTCTGGATGCATAAGCAACCGGTTGCACTTTCCCAGATTCATTAGCTTGTTGCAATACACACTCGACACCGTATGATGATGCATACATGGATCATACAGCACAAGCAATTTATTTGAGCGTAACAGTTTTCTAGCTTTTACAAAGGCATTTCCTTGGCTTTTACCCCATACCCATTTATCTTCTTTATGCAATGAGGTGTGCAGTGGTTCTAACAGTGTGCTAAGACCCGGTAAGAAGTTACCAAAGTAGTTCAGGATTCCTAGAAACGACCGCAGCTTCGTCACGTTCTGTGGCCTCGGTGCATTATTGATTGCCTCCGTCTTCGAATCGGTGGGACTGATGCCGTCCGCCGTGATTCTTCTCCCCAGGAACACCACTTCAGGCGCCAGGAAAACACACTTTGAACATTTTAACCTGAGCCCCATGCGATTAAGCCGACAAAGAACCTCCTCCAGGTTCTCAACTGTGTCCCGACCTGTAACCAAGATATCGTCCTGGAAGACCATGGTGTGTGGGACCGACTTCAGTAATCTTTCCATGTTTCTCTCGAATATCGCCGCGGCTGATTGAATCCCAAACAGGCATCTGTTGTAAATGAAGAGACCTTTGTGTGTGTTGATGAAGGTGAGGCCATTCGATGATTCCTCCAGCTCCTGCGTCATGTAGCCCGAGGTCAAGTCCAGCTTCGTGGTCTTTCCACCCGCCAGTGTCGCAAACAGGTCGTCTGCCTTTGGTAATAGGTATTGATCCTGCAGGGAGAAATGATTGATAGTTACTTTGTAATCACCACAGATTCTGACGGTGCCGTCTCCCTTGAGGACTGGGACAATCGGACTGGCCCACTCGCTGAACTCGATCAGTCAAATGATGCCCTCTCGTTGCAGCTGGTCCAGCTCGATCTCCATTCACTCTCTCTCATCATGTACGGTACTGCTCTCGCCTTGTGATGAATGGGTCGTGCCCCCGGAAGTAGGTGGATCTGTACTTTTGCTCCTTGGAACTTCCCGATACCTGGTTCGAACAACGAGGGGAAGATGATTAGGACCTGAGCACACGAAGTGTCGACGACGGACGTTGTCTCAGTTCCAGCGTATCTTCCCCAGCCAGATCCTGCCGAGCAGCATGGGACCATCACCCGGTAGCACCCAGAGTGGTGGTAGCTTGCGCACCGCTCCATCGTAGGAGACCTTTATAGTCATACTGATGATTACGGGAATCAGTTCCTTTGTGTACGTTTTCAGTTTATTGCAAATGGGAGTCAGGATTGGCCTTGAGGCCTTGCTGCACCACAATTTATCGAAAGTCTTTTTGCTTATAATGGACTATCTCGCGCCTGTGTCCAGCTCCATTGACACCAGGAGTCCATTTAATTCAACCTTCCGCATTATCGGGGGACGCTTTGTGGTAAATGTGTGCATCCCATATACCTCTGCCTCCGCGGTCTGAGGCTCTGGTTCATCTTGATCCACCGTGGATCTGTCCTCCTCTGCAACATGGTGGTTTGCAATATTAATAGGGTTTGCAGCTCACCTGCACATACGTTGGAGCTGTCCTATTGTTCCACAGCCCTTGGAAATGTATCCTTTGAAGCAGCATGAAGGGAAATGATGATCAGCCCGGCAGCGCCAACAAGGTGTTAATAGCCGAGCATTCATCACCCTTGATGGTGGAATCTGAGACATGTGCGGACGTGCAGCTGCAGGCATGTGAGGCCTGACCTGTATGTTATGTGGAGACTGACTGTATCCTTCTGTCCCTGGCTGAAGGGATCCTGCTCCGGCCGCTTCTGTCCCTGGCCAAAGGGACTCCGCATCGACCGATTCTGATCCCAGCCGAAGGGACTCTGCACCGGCCCAGACCAAATGGTCTCTGCTCCAGATTCGGAGGGCATCTGGCCAGCCGAGGGGACTCCGGGACGACCTGCCAAAGGGACTCGAGGATGTGGGGCCGTCCGAACGGACTCCAAGGCCGGCGTTCAATCCGCCGAAGGAACTCCGAGACCGGTGCTGAACTGGCTGAAGGGACCGAGGCGTGACATTGTCTCATACTCCCAACCAACTTTTAATTTAATTTTAAAAACTTTTAGCCAACTTTTAAACTTAGTAATCAATTTGGGAGAACTTTTAAAATGTACATTATAGACTCTCAACTGAAATATTTTTAAACATCTATTATTAACTTACATCTTTGACTTTTAACAACTTTTAGAAACTTTTTAAATTGGGGAAACTTTTATAATCTATTATTGATTTACATCTTAGATTTTTCACAACTCTTAGAAAATTCTTGAAACGTTTTAACAACTTTTAGAAACTTTTGAAATAAATTGGGAACCTTTATCAATTTTTAATCTTTTAAAATAACTTTGGAAGTCACCTTCCTAATGCCTGCCCCCCAACCTAGACTCGGGCCATCTACCATCAATAGCGTTACTCGGCACCGAGCTTGTGGCCAACACTTCGCCGTAGGCAATTAGACTTATCGAGCTGAAGCTGGTCTCCAGTTCTCTTGGACCCCCTTGCCACAGGACTAAGACCTTGTTCAGCTAAGCCCGTGTGGTTGCTGGTGTGCAGCGGCCACCCCATGTTAAAAGAACTCACGCACAGGCATCTTCCACTCCGTCAGTATGAAGTTCTGGACCTGGAACGTCAGGACCCTCATGGACAATCCGAACCGCCATAGTTGCCCGGGAACTAAGACGTTTTGACATTGACATCACCGCCCTAAGCAAGACCCGACGGGCAGGGGAAGGCCAGTTGAAGGAACATGGTGGAGGTTACACCTTCTTCTGGAAAGGGAAACCAGAGGCAGAATGCTGCCTTCATGGAGTCGGCTTTGCCGTCAAGAATGAGCTGGTCGACCACCTCAAAGACTCCCCTGTGGGGTCAATGAACACTTCATGACTCTCCATATCACCCTAACTCGGAACCAATGTGCCACAGTCATATGCCACTATACTCGATGCAATGGATGAGGCTAAAGAGGGTTTTTATTCAAACCTCGAGACATCCTTGTCCCGTGTCCCCATGGGCAACAAATTGATCCTCCTGTGTTATTTTAATGCCAGGGTTGGCAAAGACACAGCTCTCTGTGGAGGTGTGATTGGCAGAGAGCGGGTAGGGAAAGCCAATTCCAGCAGTATCCTATTCCTGACAAAATGTCTAGAACATGAACTCCTCATCACCAACACCCTGTTCCACCAGAGGGACAAATACAAGGCATCGTGGCAACACCCTTACTCGAAACACTAGCATCTGTTCGACTATGTCATCATCCGAGCCAGGATCGCAAGAATGTGCGCATCACCTGCACCATGACCGGAGCTGACGACTGCTGGACGGACCAGCGCCTAATCCGATCCATCATCAACATTAACATTGTCCCAAAGCAGAGGGGGCAGCAGAAGCAGTGCCGCAAAAAATGCCGGGGCACTTAGAGACCCAGCTAAGAGAGTCCTATACTGCCAGCGCCTCACAGCTAATGTGGCGTACCTTGATGACACTAAGATGCTGAATGTCCACAGTGCTTGGTCTGCCCTCCAGGCCTCTATAACCAGTGCCTGTGAAGAGACACTTGGTCACTCAACCAGAAAACATCAGGACTGGTTTGATGAAAATGATCAGGAGATCGAAGAACTAATAGATCGCAAGCGCAAAGCATTTCTGAGCCTCAAGCAACAGCCCAACTCAGGAGCTGCAAAACAACATTACAGACAGCTCAAGGCTCAGGTCCAACAAAAAACCCGGGACCTAAAGAACAGATGGTGGATGGAGGATGGTGGATGGCGATACAACAACTGTCCGACAGCCACGATATGCAAGGATTCTTAACTGCGGTCCAAACTCCCAGGACCTCACCCCACTCCTGGCCAAGAATGGGAAACACTCATCAAGGACACCGAGGCTGTCAGGGCCCGATGGAAGGAGCACTTTGAAGACTTCCTTAATCAAGACTCTGCCTTTGACTCGAGTGTTCTTGATTCCATCGTGCAGCATGCGACCGGCCACAGCCTCAGTGAGACACCAACACTGCACGAGGCAGGCAAATCCATGAAACAGCTTAAGAATAACAAGGCTATGGAAGCGGATGGAATCCCTGCTGAGGCGGTAAAATATGGCGGAGAGGCGCTGTTGGTGCGGATACATGACCTCAGCTCTCTCATCTGGAGGGAGGAGAGAATGCTGGGAGATCTCAGAGATGCAGTGATCTTGACCATTTTTAAAAAAGGGGGAGAAGTCCGACTGCGGCAACCAGGGGAATCTCTCTGCTATCAGCCACTGGGAAAGTTGTTGCTCGAGTTCTCCTCAATCGTCTTCTCCCTGTGGCCGAGGAGCTTTTCCCGGAATCACAATGCAGATTTTGTACCCTACGGGGCACAACAGGCATAATCTTTGCAGCGCGACAGTTGCAGGAAAAATGCAGGGAGCAGGGCCAGCCCTTATACATGGCCTTTTTTGATCTTACAAAGGCCTTTGACACTGTCAACCATGAGGGTCTATGGAGCATCCTCCTCCGTTTCAGATGCCCCCAAAAGTTTGTCAACATCCTTCGCCTACTTCATGATGACATGCAGGCTGTGATCCTTACCAACGGATCCATTACAGACCCAATCCACGTCTGGACCGGGGTGAAACAGGGCTGCGTTATCGCCCCAACCCTCTTCTCAATCTTTCTCGCTGCCATTCTCCACCTCACTGTCAACAAGCTCCCCACTGGAGTGGAACTAAACTACAGAACCAGTGGGAAGCTGTTTAACCTACGCCGCCTCCAGGCCAGGTCCAAGATCACCCAAACCTCTGTCATTGAGCTGCAGTACGCGGACGACGCCTGCGTTTGTGCATATTCAGAGGCTGAGCTCCAGGATATAGTCAATGTATTCACTGAGGAATATGAAAGCATGGGCCTTATGATTAACATCCGTAAGACAAAGGTCCTCCACCAGCCTGTCCTCGCCGCACAGCACTGCCGTACAATCATCAAGATCCACGTCGCGGCCCTGGACAACGTGGACCATTTCCCATATCTCGGGAGCCTCTTATCAACAAAGGCAGACATTGATGCGGAGATTCAGCATCCCCTCCAGTGCGCCAGTGTAGCCTTCGGCCGCCTGAGGAAGAGAGTGTTCGAAGACCAGGCCCTCAAATCTACCACCAAATTCATGGTCTACAGGGCTGTAGTAATACCCGCCCTCCTGTATGGGTCTGAGGCATAGACGATGTACAGAAGACACCTCAAGTCGCTGGAGAAATACCACCAACGATGTCTCCGCAAGATCCTGCAAATCTCCTGGGAGGACAGACTGACCAACATCAGTGTCCTCGACCAGGCTAACATCCCCAGTCTTGAAGCACTGACCACACTCGATCAGCTTCACTGGGCAGGCCACATAGTTCATGTGCCAGATACGAGACTCCCTAAGCAATAGCTTTATGCGGAGCTCCTTCATGGTAAATGAGCCAAAGGAGGACAGCGGAAACGTTATAAGGACACCGTCAAAGCTTCCCTGGTAAAGTGCGACATCACCACTGACACCTGGGAGACCCTGGCCGCAGACCGCCCGAGATGGAGAAAGTCCATCCGGGAGGGCATTGAGCTCTTTGAGGCTCGACACAAGGAGCATGAAGAGGTCAGTCGCAGGCAGCGGAAGGAGCGCGAGGCAAACCAGCCTTACCGACCCGTTCCCCCGATGAATGTCTGTCCCTCCTGTAACAGGGTCTGTGGCTCTCGTATCGGACTGTTCAGCCATCAAGAACTCACTTTGGGAGTGGAAGCAAGTCCTCCTCGATTCCGAGGGACAGCCTATGATGATGATGTATGTTACAATTCAAAAACAACATTTCTCTTTTCACAGTTCTGGTAGCAGCACTCGTGTGCTGAGAGATTTGCTTGGTATTGTCAATGGTGGCGATGAATGCCTGGACTATCGCTATGGCTTTACTCAATGTTGGGGTCTCTACAGTCAAAAGTTTGCGAAGTATTAATTCATGGCCAATGCCAAGTACAAAGATGTCCTGAGCATGTGCTCCAAATGTCTTTCAAATTCGCAATGTCCTGCAAGGCATCTTAGCTTGGCTCGGCTCATCACTTCCTGACCTTTAGACTGCTTGTTCATGTAGAACCGGTCCCTTGCCATCAGAACGCTTTCCTTCGGGTTAAGATTTTACCGGACCAGTGTACACAAATCATCATATGATTTCTCCGTGGGTTTCGGTGGAGCAAGCAGATTTTTCATGAGACCATACGTTGGTGCTCCGCAAACGGTGAGGAGAATCGCCCTTTGTTTGGCAGCGTTCGCTTCTCCTTCCGGCTCATTGGCCACAAAGTATTGGTCAAGTCGCTCCACGAAGGTTTCCCAATCATCTCCCTCTGAAAATTTTTCCAGGATGCCCACTGTTCTCTGCATTGTTGCCATGGGGTTCGTCATCTGTATCTCGTCGCCAGTTGTTATGTATTAAATAAAGAGTCTGACCAGATACTGTGAACTCAAAGTAAAGTGTGACCATAGTCTTTTATTACAGGTCTCCAGAGTGCCTCTCCAACCGGTGAGGCCTCCTTAAGTAAAGATGCTCCCAATGGATTGTGGGATTGTTTGGGACTCCAGGGGTTGAGTCCTCTGGTGGTTTAACAAGGTATTTACAGGTTTACCTATGTAACAGTTTTAGGTGACTGATCTCTCCCCGCAAAGAAGCTGCCTGCGTGTTTTTCGAATATAATCGATGGCAAAGGGGGAGACTTTTGCTGTTGGTGAAGACATTGGGAATACGTTTATCAAATGAAATACATTGATGATGCTCTGCTTCCTATTGACTAGACCTATAGAAACAGGTGTTAACTATTTACTGACAGCCGGGCAGCACTGTTACATTATTTAACTCCTCTGTATAATGAGTTATTCTTACTCTAAGTATAGTTACTGTAAACACTTTAATATTTTTGGTGCTCATTAATGCCCTTCCCCCAACACAGTCCTGAGAACCTTTGGTTCATGTGTGCTGAATTTAATTATCTTGCTATTACACAGGATGAATATTGGGCTGTGGTTATTGATTATTCCACTGCTGTAACAGATTAAGTTTTGATGAACTGGTTATTATCTATGATTCAGAGATGCTACACAGGTAACGCTGCCCTTAGCTCAGTGAGGCGTGTTCCTGTGAGGACAGACACCTGTAAGCAAAGAACATATATATCAGATTTTCATAATACACAGATCAGTCCGAGGGCAGTAAATAATATCATTAAATTGATATTAATGAAATAAAAAGTGCAATGCTTCACTAATTAAACCATTTGAATATGAGCAAGGTTGTGAAAGAACTAATGACTTGATCCATTTGTACTTGATTACAGAGAACACCGTATAACAAAACAGGCCATTCTGCCGAACTAGTTTATGCCGGTGTTTATGCTGCACATGAGCCTCTTTCCACAGCTTTTCATGTAACCCTATAGCGTAACCTTCTACTGATTTCTCCCTCATGTACAGCCAGGGCCGGATTAACCCATAGGCTAATAAGGCTGTAGCATCAGGCACTCAGAGCGTTTACACCCTCGATTTTAGGCCCTAATTTTTGTATCATTAACCCTCAATCTTTGTCACAAAGTTGGTTGAGCAATATCATATATAACTGCATAAATATATCTTCAGAGGTGCAAAATATTGTCTCGTTATGGCTCAAAGTATGTATAAAATTCTGTGGTAATCTTGAAATATGTATAAATATCCAAAAATGATTAACCTGGAGTGTGATGTACGCTGCTCATTGGATAAATGCGTAGAAAGAAAGCAATCTCTGCTGGAACTAAATGCTCTTTCTGCTGTTATTTTTAATGTGCATAGTTTTGATTTTTGTCATTTGTTTTCCACAGTCAAGGCCAAGAACTTACCCGTCTTTCGTTATAATCTACCAAAATTCTCTGGACGCTGGGGAGGTACAAGCGGATTGGAAAGCAGCTAATGTAATGCCTCTGTTTAAAAAAGGGGACAGACAAAAGGCAGGTAACTATAGGCCGGTTAGTTTAACATCTGTAGTGGGGAAAATGCTTGAAACTATCATTAAGGAAGAAATAGCGGGACATCTAGATAGGAATAGTACAATCAAGCAGACGCAGCATGGATTCATAAAGGGGAAATCATGTTTAACTAATTTACTGGAATTCTTTGAGGATATAACGAGCATGGTGGATAGAGGTGTACTGATGGATGTGGTGTATTTAGATTTTCAAAAGGCATTCGATAAGGTGCCACACAAAAGGTTACTGCAGAAGATAGAGGTACGCGGGGTCAGTGGAAATGTATTAGCATGGATAGAGAATTGGCTGGCTAACAGAAAGCAGAGAGTCGGGATAAATGGGTCCTTTTCGAGTTGGAAATCGGTGGTTAGTGGTGTGCCACAGGGATCGGTACTGGGACCACAACTGTTTACAATATACATAGATGACCTGGAAGAGGGGACAGAGTGTCGTAAAATTTGCAGATGACACAAAGATTAGTGGGAAAGCGGGTTGTGTAGAGGACACAGAGAGGCTGCAAAGAGATTTAGATAGGTTAAGCGAATGGGCTAAGGTTTGGCAGATGGAATACAATGTCAGAAAATGTGAGATCATCCACCTTGGGAAAAAAAGCAAAAAAAGGGAATACTTTTTGAATGGGGAGAAATTACAACATGCTGCGGTGCAGAGGGATCTGGGGGTCCTTGTGCATGAATCCCAAAAAGTTAGTTTGCAGGTGCAGCAGGTAATCAGGAAGGCGAATGGAATGTTGGTCTTCATTGCGAGAGGGATGGAGTACAAAAGCAGGGAGGTCCTTCTGCAACTGTATAGGGTATTGGTGAGGCCGCACCTGGAGTACTGTGTGCAGTTTTGGTCGCCTTACCTAAGGAAGGATATACTGGCTTTGGAGGGGGTGCAGAGACGATTCACTAGGTTGATTCCGGAGATGAGGGGGTTACCTTATGATGATAGATTGAGTAGACTGGGTCTTTACTCGTTGGAGTTCACAAGGATGAGGAGTGATCTTATAGAAACATTTAAAATAATGAAAGGGATAGACAAGATAGAGGCAGAGAGGTTGTTTCCACTGGTCAGAGAGACTAGAACTAGGGGGCACAGCCTCAAAATACGGGGGAGCCAATTTAAAACCGAGTTGAGAAGGAATTTCTTCTCCCAGAGGGTTGGGAGTCTGTGGAATTCTCTGCCCAAGGAAGCAGTTGATGCAAGCTCATTGAATGTATTCAAGTCACAGATAGATAGATTTTTAACTAATAATGGAATTAAGGGTTATGCGGAGCGGGCGGGTAAGTGGAGCTGAGTCCACGGCCAGCTCAACCATGATCTTATTGAATGGCGGAGCAGGCTCGAGGGGCTAGATGGCCTCCTCCTGTTCCTAATTCTTATGTTCTTATGTTTCTTTGAAAATACGTATTCAGAGAATTTTTAGTTTGATATCACAGTTTATAGCCAGGAAGAAACCATCTTCTGTTTGAATTGTATGCTGTCTTTTAATGTACACTGGCCTTGCTGGGCTGCCTGGTGTGTTGGACCCTGCAGGGCTGCTGTGGATGATGGGTTCTGCTTCATGGTCAACTGTGGTGCCGGTTGCCACTGGTGTGTATGTTGGGGAATCGAAAAAGGTAGGGTCCAAGGTGGGTTGCTCAGGATAGTCCGTGAATCTGAGTTTGATTTGGTCCAAGTGTTTCCGGTGAATGAGTCCATTGGAAAGTTTGACCCGAAACACCCAGCTTCCCTCTTTGGCCACGACAGTGCCGGGAAGCCACATGGGACCTTGTCCATAATTCAATACAAATACAGGATCATTGATTTCAATCTCGTGTGACACATTTGCTCTATTATGGTATGCACTATGTTGAAGCAGCCTGCTCTCTACCTGTTCATGTAGATCAGGGTGAACTAACGAGAGCCTTGTCTTAAGTGCTTTTTTTATGAGGAGTTCAGCAGGTGGGATCCCAATGAGTGAGTGGGGTCGCGTGTGGTAGCTAAGCAGGACTCGGGATAGGCGATTCTGCAGTGAGCCATCAGTTATCCTCTTCAAAACCTTGCTTGATGGTTTGCACTGCTCTCTCTGTCTGACCATTGGATGCTGGTTTAAATGGAGCAGATGTGACATGTTTGATCCCGTTATGGATCATGAATTCTTTGAACTCAGCACTGGTAAAACATGGCCCGTTGTCGCTCACCAGGACATCGGGTTAGCCGTGTGTGGCAAATATGGCCTGCAGGCTGTCGGACATGCTAGCCGACATTATCTCACATTCAATCCACTTGGAGTACGCGTCTACAACCACAAGGAACATTTCACCCAAGAACAGGCCCTAGACCACGGTTTGGAGGGCTAAGACCATAAACTTAGCGGCGCCTCCCCAGGTACATTGCTTAACTGCGAGCATGTATTACATCTGTGGACAAAGGACTCTAAGTCGCATCGATACCGGGCCACCACACGTGGGATCTGGCTAGCGCTTTCATCATTACGATGCCTGGATGGGTACTGTGGAGATCACTGATGAAGCTGTCTCTGCCCTTCTTGCAGACCACTACTCGATTGCCCCACAGAAGGCAGTCTGCTTGTATAGACATTTCATTTTTGCGCCGCTGGAATGGCTTCATCTCTTCCTGCATTTCCACTGGGACACTGGATCAGATCCCGTGAAGCACACAACTTTTGTCTAACGATAATAAGGGATCCAGACTCATCTAGGTTTTGATCTGCCGGGCAGTGATGGGTGATCGCTCACTCTCAAATGCTTCCATAACCATGGCTAGATCTGCGGGCTGCGCCATTTCCACCCCCATGGTGGGCAATGGCAGCCTACTTAGAGCATCGGCACAGTTTCCTGTGCCTGGCCTGTGGTGGATGGCGTAGTTGTATGCGGACAACGTGAGTGACCATCTCTGGATGTGGGCCGATGCGTTGGTACGTATCCCTTTACTCTCGGAAAACAGGGAGATAAGTGGCTTATGATCAGTTTCCAATTCGAATTTTAGCCCAAAGAGGTATTGATGCATTTTCTTTACCCCATAGTACACGCTAACGCTTCTTTCTCAATCATGCTCTCAGCCTTAGACAGACTCCTGGATGCATAAGCAACCGGTTGCAGTTTCCCGAAATCATTAGCTTGTTGCAATACGACGCTATATGACAACGCACCACATGCTAGTACCAAACGCTTACAGGGATTATACAACACAAGTAATTTGTTTGAGCATAATAATTGTCTCACTTTTAGAAAGGCATTTTCTTGGCTTTTGCCCCAAACCTATTCACTCCCTTTTCGTAGTAAGACATGTAGTGGTTTTAGCAGTGTGCTGAGACCCGGTAAGAACTCACCAAAGTAGTTCAAAAAGTCCCAGAAACGACCACAGCTCCGTCATGTTCTGTGGCCTTGGTGCGTTCTCGATTGCCTCTGTCTTCGCGTTGGTGGGCCTGAAGCTGTCCGCCGCAATCCTCCTTCCCAAGAACTCCACTTCAGGCGCCAGGAAAATGCACTTCGAGCATTTTAACCTGAGCCTCACACGGTTGAGTCGACCAAGAACCTCCTCCAGTTTCTGCAGGTGCTCGACTGTGTTCTGACCTGTGACCAAGATGTCGTCCTGGAAGACCACGGAGTGCGGGACTGACTTCAGTAAACTTTCCATGTTTCTCTGGAATATCGCCGCCACTGATCGGATTCCAAACGGACATCTGTTATAAACAAAAAGACCCTTGTGCGTGTTGATGCAGGTGAGAGCCTTCGATGATTCCTCCAGTTCCTACATCATATAGGCTGAAGTAAGATCCAGCTTCGTGAACGTCTTTCCTCCCGCCAGCATTGCAAAGAGGTCATTGGCCTTTGGTAGTGGGTATTGGGCCTGCAGGGAGAAACGATTGATAGTTACTTTGTAATCGCCACAGATTCTGACGGTGCCGTCTCCCTTCAGGACTGGGACAATAGGACTGGCCCACTCGCTGAACTCGATCGGTGAAATGATGCCCTCTCTTTGCAGCCGGCCAAGCTCGATCTCGACCCCTTCTCTCATCATGTACGGTACTGCTCTTGCCTTGTGATGGATGGGTCGCGCCCCCGGAATTAGGTGGATCTGTACTTTTGCTCCTTGAATTTCCCGATGCCTGGTTTGAACAGCGAAGAAAATTTGTTTAAGACCTGGGCACACAAAGTGTCATCAGCGGGCGATAGCGCTCGGACGTCATCCCAGTTCCAGCGTATCTTTCCCAGCCAGCTCTTACCGAGCAGCGTGGGACCATCGCCCAGTACCACCCAGAGTGGTAGCTTGTGCACTGCTCCATCGTAGAAGACCTTTATGGTAGCACTGCCGATTACAGGAATCAGTTCTTTTGTGTAAGTTCTTACTTTCGTGCGAACTGGAGTTAAGACTGGTCTTGAGGCCTTGTTGCACCACAACCTTTTGAAAGTCTTTTTGCCCATGATAGACTGGCTCGCACCTGAGTCCAGCTCCATTGACACCGGGAGTTCATTTAGTTCAACATTCTGCATTATCGGGGGACAATTCATGGTGAATGTGTGCACCCCATGTACCTCTGCCTCCTCTATCTGAGGCTCTGGTTCGTCGTGATCCTCTGTGGATTGTCCTCCTCTGGCACATGGTGGTTTGCAGGTTTAACAGGCTTAGCAGCTCGCCTGCACACTCGTTGGAGGTGTCCCATTATTCCATAGCTCTTGCAAACGTACTCTTTGAATCGGCATTAATGGAAATGATGATCACCCCCACAGCACCAACAAGGTGTTAATGGCCTTGCATTCATCACCCTTGATGGTGGACTCTGGGTCATCTGCGGACGTGCAGCTGCAGATATGTGTGACCTGCCGTGTATGTTATGATTCGAAAACAACATCACTTTGTTCACAGTATTGTAGCAGCAGTTATGTGCTGAAAGATATGCTTAGTATTGTCACTGGTGGCAATGAATGCTTGGGCTATCACTATGGCTTTATTCAAGGTTGGGATCCCTACAGTCAAAAGTTTGCAAATTATGGTTTTGTGGCCAATGCCAAGTACAAAAAAGCCTTTGAGCATGTGCTCCAAATGTCCTTCAAATTTGTAATGTCCTGCAAGCCGTCTTAGATCGGTGACATAACTCACTACTTCCTGGCCTTCAGACCTTTTGTAGGTGTAGAACCGGTACCTCGCCATCAGAATGCTTTCCTTCAGGTTCAAATGCTCTCGGACCAGTGTGCACAAATCATCGTATGATTTCTCCGTGGGTTTCGCTGGAGTGAGCAGATTCTTCATGAGGCCATACGTTGGTGCCCCACAGACGGTGAGGAGGATCACCCTTTGTTTGGCAGCGCTCTCTTCCCCATCTAGCTCGTTGGCCACGAAGTGTTGGTCGAGTCGCTCCACAAAGGTTTTGCAATCATCTCCCTCTGAAAATTTCTCCAGGATGTCCACTGTTCTCTGCATCTTTGGGTTCGCTATCTGTATCTCATCACCAGTTGTTGTGTATGGAGATAGAGTCAGACTGAACACTGTGAGCTCAAAGTAAAGTGTGACCTTAGTCTTTTATTGCAGGTCTCCAGAGTGGCTTTCCACCTGTGAAGCCTCCTTAAATGCTGGTGCTCCAAAGGGATTATGGGATCCGTTGGGCCTCCAGAGGATGAGCCCTCTGGTGGCTGTACAGAGTAAATACAAGTCCACATATATAACAATTATAATCTTGCAGTTCTGGTATCATTCTTGTAAATGATTTGCACCTTCTCTAGTGCCTTGATATCAGAGTGTAACATGGAGACCAGAGATGTGCACATTACACTAATTATAATATAACCATGGTTCTATATAGGTTTATGATAACCTCTTTGTTTTGATTATATTCTGCTAGAGATGAACCCCAGAGCTTTATTTGCATTTCGATGGCCTTGTTAACATGCATTGCTACTGGAAATGACTTTTGCATGTGCCCCTGAAACCCTTTGTCCCTCTGCCCCTTTCAGACCCTTATTTAGCAAGGAGTATTTGAGAACATCATTTTTCCAACCAAATTGCAGTGCCTCAGACTGCATTCTACCTCTGTATAAACTCTACTCCCAATGTGGATTCCTCTGCAAATTGTGAATTTGTGATTCTGCATCTCGAGTCGATGTTGTTTATCCTTGAGAAACACCACTTCTCACCTTGCGCTAATGTGAGTAAATCCCTTCTATCGCATAGTCCCCTCCCGCCCGGCTTCATGGCAGGATTCTATTCTACTCTCATATTTTCTCTGCCTTGGTTGCATCTGTTCTGACGATGCCAGCATCCAAACCAGTGCATCCGAAATGTCTTCATTTCTCCTCATTTGAGGATTCACCTCCACTGAGCTGGACAGGGCACACTATTTCCAGGAGGTTTTCCATGTCTTCTTCCATCAAGACAGACACAAAGTATTTGTTTAATTTCTCTGCCATTTCCTTATTCCACATTATAATTTCTCCTGTCTCAGCCTGTGTGGGACCCACAATTACTTATGCTAATCTTTTCCTTTTTACATACTTATAGATGCTTTTACTGTCTGTTTTCATGGTGCTCACTAGTTTACTCGCATATTCTATTTTCCCTTTGTTTATCAATTTCTTGGTCGTCCTTTGCTGAATTCAAAAATCCTCCCAATCCTCCGGCTTACTGCTCTTTTTGGCAAAATTATAAACTCAGTGACCGTATCAATCCTGTGTTGCTGCCATCGCCCCTTGCCCTCCCTGCCAGAACCCATAGAGGGTTCCCCTTGTCTTCACCTTCCACTCCACACGCCTCCACATTCATCCCATGATCCTCTGACATTTCTGCCACATCCACCACGAAGGCTACCACCAAATAGAGGTGCATTTAAAAAAGGTAATACAATAATCATGGGGGACTTTAAGCTAGATATTGATTGGGAAAAATTTGCAGTAATATTGTGTGGGACAAATTCATGGAATGTCCACAAGATGGTTTTCTATATCAGTATATTGAGGAACTAAGAAAAGAGGGAGAGGGAACCGAGGAACTACAAACCAGTTTGCCTGACATCTGTCGCAAGGAAAATGCTAGAGTCTATTATTAAGGACGTGGTAAAAAGGCAACTCGGAAATCTGTTACTGTTTTTTGAGGTTGTAACATAGAAACATAGAAACATAGAAAATAGGTCCAGGAGTTGGCCATTCGGCCCTTCGAGCCTGCACCACCATTCAACAAGATCATGGCTGATCATTCCCTCAGTACCCATTTCCTGCTTTCTCTCCAAGGCCCTTGATCCCCTTAGCCGTAAGAACATAATAAGAACATAAGAATTAGGAACAGGTGTCGGCCATCTAGCCTCTCGACCTGCTCCGCCATTCAACAAGATCATGGCTGATCTGGCCATGGACTCAGCTCCACTTACCCGCCCACTCCCCATAACCCTTAATTCCCTTATTGGTTAAAAATCTATCTATCTGTGATTTGAATACATTCAATGAGCTAGCCTCAACTGCTTCCTTGGGCAGAGAATTCTACAGATTCCCAACCCTCTGGGAGAAGAAATTCCTTCTCAACTCAGTTTTAAATTGGCTCCCCCATATTTTGAGGCTATGCCCCTATTTCTAGTCTCCCCGACCAGTGGAAACAACCTCTCTGCCTCTATCTTGTCTATCCCTTTCATTATTTTAAATGTTTCTATAAGATCACTCCTCATCCTTGTGAACTCCAATGAGTAAAGACCCAGTCTACTCAATCTATCATCATAAGGTAACCCCCTCATCTCCGGAACCAGCCTAGTGAATTGTCTCTGTACCCACTCCAAAGCTAGTACATCCTACCATAAGTAAGGTGACCAAAACTGCACGCAGTACTCCAGGTGCGGCCTCACCAATACCTTATACAGTTTCAGCAGGACCTCCCTGCTTTTGTACTCCATCCCTCTCGCAATGAAGGCCAACATTCCATTCGCCTTCCTGATTACCTGCTGCACCTGCAAACTAACTTTTTGGGATTGCCATCAGCCGGTCCAGGCAGTGGGCGGTCGAGGGGGTCGTTCAACCTGACTGCCTGCCTCTCTTCCACTCTTACATCCGGTCCAGGGTGTCCTTGGAGATGGAGCATGCGGTGTCCACCGGTACGCTCGCGGCCTTCCGCGAGAGGTGGGCACCGGAGGGACTGGAGTGCATCATCACGCCCGGCAACCAAATTTTAATTTGTTTTAATTGCCGGTGTTTTTAGTGTCCCCTTCCCTTTTATAGGGGGCACTGGGGAAAAAAGGTGATTTTAGTGCCCAAAAAAAAAAAACCCCCAAAAAAAAGAAAAACACAAAAAAAAAACCAAAAAAAGAAAAAAAAAGGGGCCTTGTAAATGTCTGGTGCGTCATCCAGGTCGGGTGGCACGGTTTAATGTTTTATGTTTTATAGGTAGACTCGAAAAGAGTTTCATGCACAAGGACCAATCGTGGAGCAGTGGAGGCGTGTCCTGCACAGTTGGAGCTGAGCTGCAGTGAGGAGAGGAGCTACCAACTTTTGCTCCTGCCTTTGAAGGCCTGGAGAGCCCTGAGAACAGCCCAGGAAGTGAAGGAAGGAAGGGGCTTCACCACCAACTTTCACCCAGAGGGAGAGGAGGAAAGCAGAAAACTTTCAACAACTTTTACCATTTCTGCAAAGAGTTGGAGAGAGGGGGAAAGACCAACAACAACATCCAGTGTGGAAGGAGGGAGACTCTACTATTCTACAGGTGGGTGTGTTTTGGTGCATTCCCCAATAGACTTTGCTGTATCGGTGGGGGGAGGAAAGAAGACCACTGAGGGCCGGAACATCGCGGGGGGTGTGTGTGTGTGGAAGTGTGTGTGGGGGCCTTGCTTACAACTAGGCCCCACACACAATTGACCCCCCCACCCCCCCCCAATTGCCTAGCCTGGGATAGCTGGAGCTACCAGGCTGAAGATTTTCTTAATCACCCATTTAAACATCGTTAGGAGTGTGTGCCTGGTGGCTCGAGCTGCCCCAGGTGAAGACATCTTCTCCCCCCACCCGAAGACCAACCCAAAGACTGTGCTTGTGTGTTTTGCCATCTGGGGAGTGCACCCCAAGAAAAACACCCACCCATCGCTGTGAGGGGAGACCTGCCCTCGCAGCCTCCCTCTTTCCCGCACCCCCTTTCTCTATCTCTCTCTCTCTGTCTCTCCCCTCTCTCTCTGAGACCCCTTCCTCCTAATTTAAAAAAAAACAAACAAAAAAAAACAACTGAGCAGAGGGAGCAAGGCCCCTCCCCAATTGCCAACTAGGGGAGAGGTGTGCCTCGTTAAGAGCTCCTCTGCTCAGTCTTTAGATAAGAGGCCAATTAAGACCATTAAGGCCTGTGACTTTGGGGTGGGTGTAGCCCTTAAAGGGACCCCGTGATGGCGACCCCATCCACGCCGGTGGCAGGGCCAGCTAGGACTTATGCGCAGGCGGCATCCACATCCACGGTGCCTCCTGCGCCTCCTGCTCCCCTGCCACCATTCAAACTAATAACTAAGAAACACGGGGTCAAGAGCTACACTCACCCCACAATGAGCATTAAGGAGTGCGTGCGGGCGATGGCTGGGGTAGTCGGCCCCTCGGCCATTGTCGCAGCCTCCAAGATGTCTGGGAAGGCCGTGTTCTTCCTGGGGTTGGAGCGGGCGGTGTCCCTGGCCCTCGAAAAGGGGCTCACGGTGGGCGGGACATTCCTGCCGGTGGATCCTCTCGAGGCCACTGCGCAGAGGGTCATCGTGTCGAACGTCCCGCCCTTTGTTCCCGCTGAGCTCCTCCTCCCTCACATACAACAACTGGGGGAGGTAAGGTCGGGGATCAACCCCATACCGCTCGGCCTCAGGGAGAGCAGCCTGCGCCACGTGTTCTCCTTCCGCCGCCAGCTCTTTGTCCGGATGGCGCGGGAGGACACGACGGAAGGGCACTTTAATGTGGTGCACGAGGGGACTGCCTAATGCGTCTTCTGGACGTCGGACGGCGTGCGGTGCCATGCCTGTAGGCATATTTGTAAGAACTGCCCCGCCTCCAAGGCCGCCAAACCACCGAAGGCGGCCAAGGCTGGCGCCGCCGCCACCCCTCCCCCTAGTTGCGTCCGCGTGCCGGGAGCCGTAGGTGCGTGGGCATCGTCGGAGGCCTTTGCTTTCAGGGCCTCCAGCGGGGGGGAGGGAGAGCGTCCGACCGGAAAGAAGGCGCGGAACAAGGCGAAACATCTAGAGGCGGGTCCCCTCAGTGCGCCAGAAAGTTTGACCACCGCGCTCGGCCCAACCCCGTCACCGGCGAGCGCGGGGTGCCCTGAGCCCGTGCCCGAGCCCTTAAACAACACCACAGAGGGGCTTGGGCGCGGGCAAGAAAAGGAAAAGGGGGGGGCGGAGCGGGAAGCCTCGGCAGACACCCCCAGCAACAAAAGGAGGCGCCGCTCCGTTGAGGCGGAGGGGGAACAACATCCCTCCGCGGAGGAGTCGGTGCCCGCCGCATGTCCCGCGTCCCCCTCCAGCGCCCCCAAGCAGCGCCATAGGCGGGAGGAGTCTGTCCCCGGGGAGGGTGAGACAGTCGAGGCTGCCCAGCCTCTGCCTCCCGGGGATGGCGTGGAAGATCTGCCTGTCGTGGGGGGCGTGGGGATCGCGGAGGAATGCATTGCCGCCGGGCCGGGCGTCCCGGGGACTGAGGCGGGCGGGGCCGAAAAGGCCGAACCTGAGCCCACCCAGCCAATACCCAACTTCCCCCGGGAGTCGCTCGACCGGCCGAAACCGAAATTAAGAATTTTAATGAAACTGTAAATGCTGGGCCGGAGGGTGGCAGCGGGGAGGGGGAGGAACACCCACCCTCGCCCCCTACTTTGGAGCTGGAGCACTTGGGGAGCCTGGGGATTTCCTATGGTCGGGTCTCTCCTTGTTCCCCGGTTCCTGGGGCGGAGGGGGAACGCCTTCCGCTGTCATTTCCCGACCCAGCACCATTTTTAAAAGAGCCCAGTGGGGACTCCTCTGCCGACGATCCTGGGGGTGGGATCGGGGCAGAGCCAGGGCCGGTTGGAGCGGCCGGGTCATTTGCCGTACCTCGTGCGGTCGATGGGCCGGCTGCTGGCGGCCACCTCCCGGAGGAGGACGGGGACTCGGTGGGGGACGCAGGAGAAGATCTAGAGACCACCGCCAGCGAGGCGGTGGATCTGCTCGCGGCCGCTGCTGAGACCATCCTCATTCCTGCAAAGGAACTCCGGGACTTTTTGGCCCAGAGCCGGGGTCGCTGCGACCAAGCCCGACTGGCCCTGGAAAAATGGTCCGAGCCAGAGCTGATCAAGGGGTCCGTCCGCGCCGCCGCTAAAACCTTGGCCGCGGGCGGGCCCTTGACAAAGGCGCAACACCTTGAGCTGCGCGAGCTCGAGGGACTCCTCGCTGGGCTGCGGAGGGAGCAGAGTTCAACAAAAGACTCCGCTCCCTCCCCCACAATAGGTTAAGGTAGAGGTTGCACTATGCTTTTGCCATAAAGATAACCATAGCCAGCCTCAACATCAACAGCGGCAGAGGGGCACGCCGTAGATTTGACAATTTTTCGCTCCTGCGGGAGGGGAAATATGCGGTGTGCTTCCTGCAAGAAACCCACACCGTTCCGGGAGACGAAGCCACGTGGCTCCTGGAATGGTAACGAGAGGTCCGCATGAGCCACCTCACCGCCATTTCTAGTGGGGTGGCCATCTTGCTGGGCCCGCATTTTCAGCCGGAGATCTTGGGGGTCGAGGAGCCCGTGCCAGGCCGCTTGCTGCACGTAACGGTTCGCCTGGGGGACGTGCCGCTCCATCTCGTGAACGTGTACGCCCCTCAGCCCGGCCCGCAGCAAACGCGCTTCTTTGAAGAGGTGTCCGCTCTTCTTGGCTCCGTCGACGTCGGCGACTGAATTGTCCTCGGGGGGGATTTTAACTGCACCCTCGAGGGGAGGGACCGCTCCGGTGCCCCGCAGTGCATGACGGCGATGGAGAAGTTGAGGGACCTGGTCGGGTCCTTCGACTTGGTGGACGTCTGGCGAAATCTCCACCCCGACTCCAGCGCCTTCACTTGGCTGAGGCCTGGAGTAGGATGGTCTAGAGTCGACCGCCTTTACGTGTCTCGGGCGTACGTTTCCTGCGTCCCGGCGGCCTCCATGCGACCGGTGCCGTGTTCGGACCACCACCTGGTGTGGGCGGAGCTCGCTTCGCTCCGCGCGAGGACGGGGTCCGCGTACTGGCATTTTAACAACCAGCTGCTGGAGGACGTGCGGTTCCAGGACTCGTTCCGTCGATTCTGGTCCGACTGGAGAAGGAAGCAGGGGGGCTTCCCCTCCTTGAGGCTATGGTGGGATGTGGGCAAGGCTCACGTCCGCATCTTCTGTCAAGAGTATGCGAGGGGGTCGACCAAGAGGCGGGCGGCCAGGGTCGGGCGCCTAGAAAAAGAGGTGCTCGACCTGGAATCCCGTCTCGGTCAAGTCGTCCAGGACCCGGCCCTGCGGACGGTGTACGAAGGGAAGAAGGCCGCGCTGAAGGACCTGCAGCTTGTCGGGGCCCGAGGCGCGTTCGTGAGGTCGCGGATCCGGTTCTTGCGGGATCTGGACCGCGGCTCCCCCTTCTTCTACTCGCTGGAAAAAAGGCAGAGTGTCCGTAAGCAGCTCTTGACGCTGCTGGCCGACGACGGCTCTCTCGTCTCGGATCCGGAGGGCGTCAACAACAGGGTCCGTGAATATTACGGGGCTCTGTTCTCTCCGGATCCGTCCAGCGAGGAAGCGCGTAGCATTTTGTGGGAGGACCTGCCGAAGGTCAGCCCGGAGGGCGCCGAAAATTTGGAAGCTCCGCTAAGCCTGGCGGAGCTGACCGGTGCCCTCGACCGGCTCTCGAGGGGAAAATCCCCGGGGCTGGACGGGCTGACCGTGGAGTTCCACAGGGCATTCTGGGATGTCCTGGGGGGCGACTACGCGCGGGTCCTGGGGGAAAGTCCGGCGACCGGGGAGATGCCCCTCTCTTGGCGCAGGGCAGTTATCGTCCTGCTGTCTAAGAAGGGCGATCTCCGCCTCCTTAAGAACTGGCGCCCGGTCTCCCTCCTCAGCACGGACTACAAGATCTTCGCCAGTGCGATGTCTGCTCGCCTTGGTGCCATGCTGGACCACATGATCCACCCCGACCAGTCCTACACGGTCCCGGGCCGGACAATCCACGATAACATCCATCTGGTCCGGGACCTCATCCATCATTCCCAGGAGGCTGGTCTGTCGGTCGCCTTCCTATCCCTCGACCAAGAGAAGGCGTTCGACAGGGTGGATCACGACTATCTGCTCGGAACTCTGCGCGCTTTCGGGTTCGGGACGCATTTCGTCGCCCGGATCCGACTTTTGTACGCCGCCGCGGAGTGTCTGATTAAGGTTAACGGGTCCTTGACGGCGCCCCTTCGCTTTAGGAGAGGGGTGCGCCAGGGATGCCCCATGTCCGGCCAGTTATACGCCGTTTGCGTGGAGCCTTTCCTGCGCCTCCTGCGGACGAGGTTGACGGGACTGGCTCTGCAAGGGCCGGGCGTGGAGGTCGTCCTCTCGGCTTACGCCGATGACGTGCTCCTCGCGGTAGAGGATCCCGCTGACCTGCGGAGGATGTGTGAGTGCCAAGAGATTTACTCGGCCGCATCCTCCGCCACAATCAACTGGGAGAAATGTTCCGGACTCCTGGTGGGTCAGTGGCGGGTGGACTCCCTGCCCGAGGAGCTCAGGCCTTTTGCCTGGAGCACGACCCATCTCCTCTATCTGGGAGTCTACCTTAGCCCCAACGAGGAAGCCTGGCCGGCGAACTGGCAGGAGCTGGAGGCCAAGGTCGCCGCTCGCCTAGTGCGCTGGACAGGACTGCTCCGAGTGCTGTCCTACAGGGGCCGAGCGCTAGTCATAAACCAGCTGGTGGCCGCAATGTTGTGGTACCGGCTGGTCACTTTGACCCCTCCCCCTGCGTTTGTCGCCAAGATACAGAAGAAGCTAGTGGACTTCTTCTGGAACAACAGGAAGCACTGGGTCTCTGCCGCGGTCTTGAGTCTCCCGCTTGGGGAGGGCGGTCAGTCGTTGGTGTGCGTCAGCGCCCAGCTCGCGACTTTCCGTCTTCAGACCCTGCAGAGGACCTTTACGTTGAGCCCCCTCCTAGGTGGTGCGCTCTGGCGACGTATTTCTTCCGCCAGCAGCGCGACCTCAACTACGACACGCAGCTCCTGTTTGTGAACTTGGGGGGTGTCAGGACCACCCTCCGGGAGCTGCCTGTCTTTTACAGGGACCTCATCAGGGTCTGGAACAAAGTCTCCACCAAGCGCAGCTCTCCACCGGCTGGAGTGGCGGCCGTCCTGCAGGAGCCGCTGCTCGGGAATCCGTACCTCCACGGCCGAGGTTTCATGTGGTGGTCGGAAGAGAGGGCTGTGGCTGGTGAGGTGACCAGGGTCAGGGACCTGCTCGATGGCGGAGGAGCGGGCTGGATGGCGCCAGACACGCTGGCGCGGCGCCTAAATTCAGCCGACGTCCGCCGTGCGGCCGATGCCATCCAGTTGCTAAAAACAGCTTTGGGCCCTGACTCCATTAGGTGCATCGAGGAGACTCAAGCACGTGGGGAGATCCCGTCCGAACTGACCCCCGTCCGGACGGAATTCCTCATCGGCGCCAAACCCCGGAACCTCCCTCGGGGTCCGGCGCCTCACAACTTGAGCCACCTCGGGGAAATCCCCTCCGTGCCTTTCAGTTTCGCGCGGAGGGGTTTCCTGTACGGGCTGCTCCTGCACACTCTCAACTTTGCCATCCTCGCCGGCCGTCCGGACACGCCATGGCGTACCATCTTGCCGTCCGGAGGACGCGGGGGTCCCCGATGGAGGGCACTCTACGCAGGGGTCCTCCCACTATTCATCGGGGACTTGGCCTGGAGGGTGGTGCACGGAGCAGTGCCGTGCAACAAATTTTTAAGCCGGTTCACGGACTCCCAGGCCGCCTGCAATTTCTGCGGTCTGGAGGAGTCCGTGTTCCATGTTTTTATTGAGTGCACAAGGTTGCAGCCCCTGTTTTATTATTTGAAGGGGCTGCTCCTGAAATTCTGGCTGCACTTCAGTCCCACTCTCCTGATCTTTGGGCACCCTGTGCGGAGGGGAGCGGGTAGGTCCGAGGGCCTCCTCGTAGGACTGCTCCTGTGCACGGCCAAGGGTGCCATCAGCCGGTCCAGGCAGCGGGCGGTCGAGGGGGTCGTTCAACCTGATTGCCTGCCTCTCTTCCGCTCTTACATCCGGTCCAGGGTGTCCTTGGAGATGGAGCACGCGGTGTCCACCGGTACGCTCGCGGCCTTCCGCGAGAGGTGGGCACCGGAGGGACTGGAGAGCATCATCACGCCCGGCAACCAAATTTTAATTTGATTTTACATTTTAAAGTTTAATTTGTTTTAATTGCCGGTGCTTTTAGTGTTCCCCTCCCCTTTTATAGGGGGCACTTGGAAAAATTTGATTTTAGCGCCCAAAAAAAAAACCAAAAAAAAAAGAAAAAAAAACACAAAAAAGGAAAAAAAAAGGGGCCTTGAAAATGTCTGCTGTGTCATCCAGGCGGGTGGCATGGTTTAATGTTTGTTTTTTTTCAGGTAAACTCAAAAAGCGTTTCATGCACAAGGACCAATTGTGGAGCAGTGGAGGCGTGCCCTGCACAGTTGGAGCTGAGCTGCAGTGAGGAGAGGTGCTACCAACTTTTGCTCCTGCCTTTGAAGGCCTGGAGAGCCCTGAGAACAGCCCAGGAAGAGAAGGAAGGAAGGGGCTTCACCACCAACTTTCACCCAGAGGGAAAGGAGGGAAGCAGAAAACTTTGCCCAACTTTAATATTCTACAAAGAGTTGGAGAGAGGGGGAAAGACCAACAACAACATCCAGTGTGGAAGGAGGGAGACTCTACCATTTCGACAGATGGGTGTATTGGTGCAGTCCCCAATAGACTTTGCTGTATCGGTGAGGGGAGGAAAGAAGACCACTGAGGGCCGGAACATCGCGGGGGGTGTGTGTGTGTGGAAGTGTGTGTGGGGGTCTTGCCTACGGCTAGGCCCCACACACAATTGAACTCCCCCCCCGCCATTGCCTAGCCTGGGATAGCTGGAGCTACCAGGCTCAAGAATATTACCACCTATTTAACATCGTTAGGAGTGTGTGCCTGGTGGATCTAGCTGCCCCAGGTGAAGACATCTTCTCCCCTCACCCGAAGACCACCCCAAAGACTATTTGTGTTTTGCCATCTGTGGATTGCACCCACCCACAGCTGCGAGGGGAGACCTGCCCTCGCAGTTCCGCCCCCCTTCCCACCCCCCTCTCTCTTTCTCTGTTACTCTCTGTTTCTCCCCTCTCTCTCTGAGA
The DNA here is from genome assembly GCF_044704955.1 of Pristiophorus japonicus. Classification (NCBI taxonomy): domain Eukaryota; kingdom Metazoa; phylum Chordata; class Chondrichthyes; family Pristiophoridae; genus Pristiophorus; species Pristiophorus japonicus. Next base: position 102,381,558 of record NC_091991.1, on the reverse strand, counting down.
CCCCTTCCTCCTAATTTTAAAAAAACAAACAAAAAAAAAAACTGAGCAGAGGGAGCAAGGCCCCTCCCCAATTGCCAACTAGGGGAGAGGTGTGCCTCGTTAAGAGCTCCTCTGCTCAGTCTTTAGATAAGAGGCCAATTAAGACCATTAAGGACTGTGACTTTGGGGTGGGTGTAGCCCTTAAAGGGACCCCATGATGGCGACCCCATCCACGCCGGTGGCAGGGCCAGCGAAGACATATGCGCAGGTGGCAACCGCTTCCACGGCACCTCCTGCGCCACCCGCTGCCCTGCCACCATTCAGACTCATCACGAAAAAACACGGGGTCAAGAGCTACACTCACCCCACAATGACCATCGAGGAGTGCGTGCGGGCGATGGCTGGGGTAGTCGACCCCTCGGCCATTGTCGCAGCCTCCAAGATGTCTGGGAAGGCCGTGTTCTTCCTGGGGTCGGAGCGGGCAGTGTCCCTGGCCCTCGAAAAGGGGCTCACGGTGGGCGGGACGTTCCTGCCGGTGGATCCTCTCGAGGCCACCGCGCAGAGGGTCATCGTGTCAAACGTCCCACCCTTTGTTCCCGCTGAGCTCCTCCTCCCTCACCTACACCAACTGGGGGAGGTAAGGTCGGGGATCAACCCCATACCGCTCGGCCTCAGGGAGAACAGCCTGCGCCACGTGTTCTCCTTCCGCCGCCAGCTCTTTGTCCGGCTGGCGTGGGAGGACACGACGGAAGGGCACTTTAATGTGGTGCACGAGGGGACTGCCTACCGCGTCTTCTGGACGTCGGACGGCGTGCGGTGCCATGCCTGTAGGGAGGTGGGGCATATTTGTAAGAACTGCCCCGCCTCCAAGGCCGCCAAACCACCGAAGACGGCCAAGGCTGGCGCCGCCGCCACCCCTCCCCCTAGTTGCGTCCGCGTGCCGGGAGCCGTAGGTGCGCGGGCATCATCGGAGGCCTTTGTTTTCAGGGCCTCCAGCGGGGGGGAGGGAGAGCGTCCGACCGGAAAGAAGGCGCGGAACAAGGCGAAACATCTAGAGGCGGGTCCCCTCAGTGCGCCAGAAAGTTTGACCACCGCGCTCGGCCCAACCCAGTCACCGGCGAGCGCGGGGTGCCCTGAGCCCGTGCCCGAGCCCTTAAACAACACCACAGAGGGGCGCGGGCGCGGGCAAGAAAAGGAAAAGGGGGTGCGGAGCGGGAGGCCTCGGCAGACATGGAGGTCTCCCTGCCTCAGCGCATCCCCAGCAACAAAAGGAGGCGCCGCTCCGTTGAGGCGGAGGTGGAACAACATCCCTCCGCGGAGGAGTCGGTGCCTGCCGCATGTCCCGCGTCCCCCTCCAGCGCCCCCAAGCAGCGCCATAGGCGGGAGGAGTCTGTCCCTGGGGAGGGTGAGACAGTCGAGGCTGCCCAGCCTCTGCCTCCCGGGGATGGCGTGGAAGATCTGCCCGTCATGGGGGGGCGTGGGCATCGCGGAAGAATGCATTGCCACCGGGCCGGGCGTCCCGGGGACTGAGGCGTGCGGGGCCGAAAAGGCCGAACCTGAGCCTGCCCAGCCAATATCCAACTTCCCCCGGGATTTGCTCGACCGGCAGAAACCGAAATTATTAAGAATTTTAATGAAACTGTAGATGCTGGGCCGGAGGGTGGCAGCGGGGAGGGGGAGGAACACCCACCCTCGCCCCTTACTTTGGAGCTGGAGCACTTGGGGAGCCTGGGGATTTCCTATGGCCGGGTCTCTCCTTGTTCCCCGGTTCCTGGGGCGGAGGGGGAACCCCTTCCGCTGTCATTTTCCGACCCAGCACCATTTTTAAAAGAGCCCAGTGGGGACTCCTCTGCCGACGATCCTGGGGGTGGGATCGGGGCAGAGCCAGGGCCGTTTGGAGCAGCCGGGTCATTTGCCGTGCCTTGTGCGGTTGATGGGCCGGCTGCTGGCGGCCACCTCCCGGAGGAGGACGGGGACTCGGTGGGGGACGCAGGAGAAGAACTAGAGACCACTGCCAGGGAAGCGGTGGATCTGCTCGCTACCGCTGCTGAGACCATCCTCATTCCTGCAAAGGAACTCCGGGACATTTTGGCCCAGAGCCGGGGTCGCTGCGACCAAGCCCGACTGGCCCTGGAAAAATGGTCCGAGCCAGAGCTGATCAAGGGGTCCGTCCGCGCCGCCGTCAAAACCTTGGCCGCGGGCGGGCCCTTGACAAAGGAGCAACACCTTGAGCTGCGCGAGCTCGAGGGACTCCTCGCTGGGCTGCGGAGGGAGCGGAGTTCAACAAAAGCCTCCGCTCCCTCCCCCACAATAGGTTAAGGTAGAGGTTGCACTATGCTTTTGCCATGAAGATAACCATAGCCAGCCTCAACATCAACGGCGGCAGAGGGGCACGCCGTAGATTTGACAATTTTTCGCTCCTGCGGGAGGGGAAATATGCGGTGTGCTTCCTGCAAGAAACCCACACCGTTCCGGGAGACGAAGCCACGTGGCTCCTGGAATGGCAAGGAGAGGTCCGCATGAGCCACCTCACCGCCATTTCTAGTGGGGTGGCCATCTTGCTGGGCCCGCATTTTCAGCCGGAGATCTTGGGGGTCGAGGAGCCCGTGCCTGGCCGCTTGCTGCACGTAACGGTTCGCCTGGGGGACGTGCAGCTCCATCTCGTGAACGTGTACGCCCCTCAGCCCGGCCCGCAGCAAACGCGCTTCTTTGAAGAGGTGTCCGCTCTTCTTGGCTCCGTCGACGTCGGCGACTGCATTGTCCTCGGGGGGGATTTTAACTGCACCCTTGAGGCGAGGGACCGATCCGGTGCCCCGCAGTGCATGACGGCGATGGAGAAGTTGAGGGACCTGGTCGGGTCCTTCGACTTGGTGGACGTCTGGCGAAATCTCCACCCCGACTCCAGCGCCTTTACTTGGGTGAGGCCTGGAGTAGGATGGTCCAGAGTCGACCGCCTTTACGTGTCTCGGGCGTACGTTTCCTGCGTCCCGGCGGCCTCCATGCGGCCGGTGCCGTGTTCGGACCACCACCTGGTGTGGGCGGAGCTCGCTTCGCTCCGCGCGAGGACGGGGTCCGCGTACTGGCATTTTAACAACCAGCTGCTGGAGGACGTGCGGTTCCAGGACTCGTTCCGTCGATTCTGGTCCGACTGGAGAAGGAAGCAGGGGGGCTTCCCCTCCTTGAGGCTATGGTGGGACGTGGGCAAGGCTCACGTCCACGTCTTCTGTCAAGAGTACGCGAGGGGTTCGACCAAGAGGCGGGCGGCCAGGGTCGGGCACCGAGAAAAAGAGGTGCTCGACCTGGAATCCCGTCTCGGTCAATTCGTCCAGGACCCGGCCCTGCGGACGGTGTATGAAGCGAAGAAGGCCGCGCTGAAGGACCTGCAGCTCGTCAGGTCCTGAGGCGCGTTCGTGAGGTCGCGGATCCGGTTCCTGCGGGATCCGGACCGCGGCTACCCCTTCTACTCGCTGGAAAAAAGGCAGAGTGTCCGTAAGCAGCTCTTGACGCTGCTGGCCGACGACGGCTCTCTCGTCTCGGATCCGGAGGGCGTCAACAACAGGGCCCGTGAATATTACGGGGCTCTGTTCTCTCCGGATCCGTCCAGCGAGGAATTGCGTAGAGTTTTGTGGGAGGACCTGCCGAAGGTCAGCCCGGACGGCGCCGAAAACTTGGAAGCTCCGCTAAGCCTGGCGGAGCTGACCGGTGCCCTCGACCGGCTCTCGAGGGGAAAAGCCCCGGGGCTGGACGGGCTGACCGTGGAGTTCCACAGGGCGTTCTGGGACATCCTGGGGGGCAACTACGCGCGGGTCCTGGGGGAAAGTCTGGCGACCGGGGAGATGCCCCTCTCTTGGCGCAGGGCAGTCATCGTCCTGCTGCCTAAGAAGGGCGATCTCCGTCTCCTTAAGAACTGGCGCCCGGTCTCCCTCCTCAGCACGGACTACAAAATCTTCGCCAGGGCGATGTCTGCTCGCCTTGGTGCCGTGCTGGACCACATGATCCACCCCGACCAGTCCTTCACGGTCCTGGGCCGGACAATCCACGATAACATCCATCTGGTCCGGGACCTCATCCATTGTTCCCAGGAGGCTGGTCTGTCGGTCGCCTTCCTATCCCTCGACCAAGAGAAGGCGTTCGACAGGGTGGATCACGACTATCTGCTCGGAACTCTGCGCGCTTTCGGGTTCGGGACGCATTTCGTCGCCCGGATCCGACTTTTGTACGCCGCCGCGGAGTGTCTGATAAAGGTTAACGGGTCCTTGACGGCGCCCCTTCGCTTTAGGAGAGGGATGCGCCAGGGATGCCCCATGTCCGGCCAGTTATACGCCGTTTGCGTGGAGCCTTTCCTGCACCTCTTGCGGACGAGGTTGACGGGACTGGCTCTGCAAGGGCCGGACGTGGAGGTCGTCCTCTCGGCTTACGCCGATGACGTGCTCCTCGCGGTAGAGGATCCCGCTGACCTGTGGAGGATGCGTGAGTGCCAGGAGATTTACTCGGCCGCGTCCTCCGCCAGGATCAACTGGGAGAAATGTTCCGGACTCCTGGTGGGTCCGTGGCGGGTGGACTCCCTGCCGGAGGTGTTCAGGCCTTTTGCTTGGAGCACGACCCATCTCCTCTATCTGGGAGTCTACCTTAGCCCCGACGAGGAAGCCTGGCCGGCGAACTGGCAGGAGCTGGAGGCCAAGGTCGCCGCTCGCCTAGGGCGCTGGACAGGACTGCTCCGAGTGCTGTCCTACAGGGGTCGAGCGCTAGTCATAAACCAGCTGGTGGCCGCAATGCTGTGGTACCGGCTGGTCACTTTGACCCCTCCCCCTGCGTTTGTCGCCAAGATACAGAAGAAGCTGGTGGACTTCTTCTGGAACAACAGGAAGCACTGGGTCTCTGCCGCGGTCTTGAGTCTCCCGCTTGAGGAGGGCGGTCAGTCGTTGGTGTGCTTCAGCGCCCAGCTCGCGACTTTCCGTCTTCAGACCCTGCAGAGATACCTTTACGTCGAGCCCCCTCCTAGGTGGTGTGCTCTGGCGAGGTATTTCTTCCGCCAGCAGCGTGACCTCAACTACGACACGCAGATCCTGTTTGTGAACTTGGGGGGTGTCAGGACCGCCCTCCGGGAGCTGCCTGTCTTTTACAGGGACCTCATCAGGGTCTGGAACAAAGTCTCCACCAAGCGCAGCTCTCCGCCGGCTGGAGTGGCGGCTGTCCTGCAGGAGCCGCTGCTCGGGAATCCGTACCTCCACGACCGAGGTTTTATGTGGCGGTCGGAAGAGAGGGCTGTGGCTGGTGAGGTGACCAGGGTCAGGGACCTGCTCGATGGCGGAGGAGCGGGCTGGATGGCGCCAGGCACGCTGGCGCGGCGCCTAAATTCAGCCGACGTCCACCGCGCGGCCGATGCCATCGAGTCGCTAAAAACAGCTTTGGGCCCTGACTCCGTTAGGTGCATCGAGGAGGCTCAAGCACGTGGGGAGATCCCTTCCGAACTGACCCCCGTCCGGACGGAATTCCTCATCGGCGCCAAACCCCGGAACCTCCCTCGGGGGCCGGCGCCTCACAACTTGAGCCGCCTCGGGGAAATCCCCTCCGTGCCTTTCAGTTCCGCGCGGAGGTGTTTCCTGTACGGGCTGCTCCTGCACACTCTCAACTTTGCCATCCTCGCCGGCCGTCCGGACACGCCATGGCGTACCATCCTGCCGTCCGGAGGAGGCGGGGATCCCCGATGGAGGGCACTCTACGCAGGGAACCTTCCTGGAGGGTGGTGCACGGAGCAGTGCCATGCAATAAATTTTTAAGCCGGTTCACGGACTCCCAGGCCGCCTGCAATTTCTGCGGTCTGGAGGAGTCCGTGTTCCATGTTTTTATTGAGTGCACAAGGTTGCAGCCCCTGTTTTATTATTTGAAGGGGCTGCTCCTGAAATTCTGGCTGCACTTCAGTCCCACTCTCCTGATCTTTGGGCACCCTGTGCGGAGGGGAGCGGGTAGGTCCGAAGGCCTCCTCGTAGGACTGCTCCTGGGCACGGCCAAGGGTGCCATCAGCCGGTCCAGGCAGCGGGCGGTCGAGGGGGTCGTTCAACCTGACTGCCTGCCTCTCTTCCGCTCTTACATCCGGTCCAGGGTGTCCTTGGAGATGGAGCACGCGGTGTCCACCGGTACGCTCGCGGCCTTCCGCGAGAGGTGGGCACCGGAGGGACTGGAGTGCATCATCACGCCCGGCAACCAAATTTTAATTTGATTTTACGTTTTAAAGTTTAATTTGTTTTAATTGCCGGTGCTTTTAGTGTACCCCTCCCCTTTTATAGGGGGCACTGGGGAAAAAAGGTGATTTTAGTGCCCAAAAAAAAACCCCAAAAAAAGAAAACACACAAAAAAAAACAAAAAAAAGAAGAAAAAAAAGGGCCTTGTAAATGTCTGGTGTGTCATCCAGGTCGGGTGGCACGGTTTAATGTTTTATGTTTTATAGGTAGACTCTAAAAGAGTTTCATGCACAAGGGCCAATTGTCGAGCAGTGGAGGCATGTCCTGCTCAGTTGGCTGAGTGAGCAGTGAGGAGAGGAGCTCGTGTTGCTGCTCCTGGCTGGGCCTGTGAATCAGCCCAGGAAGAGAAGGAAGGAAGGGGCTTCACCACCAACTTTCACCCAGAGGGAGAGGAGGAAAGCAGAAATCTTTCAACAACTTTACCATTCTACAAAGAGTTGGAGAGAGGGGGAAAGACCAACAACAACATCCAGTGTGGAAGGAGGGAGACTCTACCATTTCTACAGGTGGGTGTGGGTGCATTCCCCTAAAAGACTTTGCTGTATCGGTGGGGGGAGGAAAGAAGACCACTGAGGGCCGGAACATCGCGGGGTGTGTGTGTGTGTGGAAGTGTGTGTGGGGGCCTTGCTTACAACTAGGCCCCACACACAATTGAACCCCCCCCACCCATTGCCTAGCCTGGGATAGCTGGAGCTACCAGGCTGAAGATTTCTTTAAATTACCCTAAGAACATCGTTGGGAGTGTGTGCCTGGGTGGCTCTAGCTGCCCCAGGTGAAGACATCTTCTCCCCTCACCCGAAGACTACCCCAAAGACTGTGCTTTGTTTTTGTTTTGCCATCTGGGGATTGCACCCACCCATCGCTGTGAGGGGAGACCTGCCCTCGCAGCCTCCCTCTTTCCCGCACCCACCTTTCTCGATCTCTCTCTCTCTGTCTCTCCCTTCTCTCTCTGAGAGCCCTTCCTCCTAATTTTTTTAAAAACAATTAAAACAACTGAGCAGAGGGAGCAAGGCCCCTCACCAATTGCCAACTAGGGGAGAGGTGTGCCTCGTTAAGAGCTCCTCTGCTCAGTCTTTAGATAAGAGGCCAATTAAGACCATTAAGGCCTGTGACTTTGGGGTGGGTGTAGCCCTTAAAGGGACCCCGTGATGGCGACCCCATCCACGCCGGTGGCAGGGCCAGCTAGGACTTATGCGCAGGCGGCATCCACATCCACGGCGCCTCCTGCGCCACCCGCTGCCCTGCCACCGTTCAAACTAATAACTAAGAAACACGGGGTCAAGAGCTACACTCACCCCACAATGAGCATTGAGGAGTGCGTGCGGGCGATGGCTGGGGTAGTCGGCCCCTCGGCCATTGTCGCAGCCTCCAAGATGTCTGGGAAGACCGTGTTCTTCCTGGGGTCGGAGCGGGCGGTGTCCCTGGCCCTCGAAAAGGGGCTCACGGTGGGCGGGACGTTCCTGCCGGTGGATCCTCTCGAGGCCACTGCGCAGAGGGTCATCCTTTCTAACGTCCCGCCCTTTGTTCCCGCTGAGCTCCTCCTCCCTCACCTACACCAACTGGGGGAGGTAAGGTCAGGGATCAATCCCATACCGCTCGGCCTCAGGGAGAACAGCCTGCGCCATGTGTTCTCCTTCCGCCGCCAGCTCTTTGTCCGGCTGGCGCGGGAGGAGGCGACAGAGGGCAGTTTTAATGTGGTGCACGAGGGGACTGCCTACCGCGTCTTCTGGACGTCGGACGGCGTGCGGTGCCATGCCTGCAGAGAGGTGGGGCACGTTTGCAAGAACTGCCCCGCCTCCAAGGCCGCCAAACCACCGAAGGCGGCCAAGGCTGGCGCCGCCGCCACCCCTCCCCCTAGTAGCGTCCGCATGCCGGGAGCCGTAGGTGCGCGGGCATCATCGGGGGCCTTTGTTTTCAGGGCCTCCGGCGGGGGGGAGGAAGAGCGTCCGATCGGAAGGAAGGCGCGGGAGAAGCCAAAACATCTAGAGGCGGGTCCCCTCGGTGCGCCAGACGATTTGTTTACCGCGCTCGGCCCAACCCAGTCACCGGCGAGCGCGGGGTGCCCTGAGCCCGTGCCCGATCCCTTGACCAATACCGCAGAGGGGCTCGGGCGCGGGCAAGAAAAGAAAAAGGGGGGGGTGGAGCGGGAGGCCTCGGCAGACATGGAGGTCTCCCTGCCCCAGCGCACTCCCAGCAACAAAAGGAGGCGCCGCTCCGTTGAGGCGGAGGGGGAACAACATCCCTCCGCGGAGGAGTCGGTGCCCGCCGCGTGTCCCGCGTCCCCCACCAGCGCCCCCAAGCTGCGCCGTAGGTGAGAGGAGTCTGTCCCCGGGGAGGGTGAGACAGTCGAGGCTGCCCAGCCTCTGCCTCCCGGGGATGGCGTGGAGGATCTGCCCGTCGTGGGGGGCGTGGGGATCGCGGAAGAATGCATTGCTGCCGGGCCGGGCGTCCCGGGGACTGAGGCGGGCGGGGCCGAAAAGGCCGTACCTGAGCCCGCCCAGCCAATATCCAACTTCCCCCGGGATTTGCTCAGCCCGGAAGAAACCGAAATTAATGATTTAAATGACATTGTAAATGCTGGGCCGGGGGGTGGCAGCGGGGAGGGGGAGGAACACCCACCCTCGCCCCTTACTTTGGAGCTGGAGCACTTGGAGGGCCTGGGGATTTCCTATGGCCGGGTCTCTCCTTGTTCCCCGGTTCCTGGGGCGGAGGGGGAACCCCTTCCGCTGTCATTTCCCGACCCAGCACCATTTTTAAAAGAGCCCAGTGGGGACTCCTCTGCCGACGATCCTGGGGGTGGGATCGGGGCAGAGCCAGGGCCGGTTGGAGCGGCCGGTTCATTTGCCGTGCCTTGTGCGGTCGATGGGCCGGCTGCTGGCGGCCACCTCCCGGAGGAGGACGGGGACTCGGTGGGGGACGCGGGAGAAAATCTAGAGACCACCGCCAGCGAGGCGGTGGATCTGCTCGCAGCCGCCGCTGAGACCATCCTCATTCCTGCAAAGGAACTCCGGGACATTTTGGCCCAGAGCCGGGGTCGCTGCGACCAAGCCCGACTGGCCCTGGAAAAATGGTCCGAGCCAGAGCTGATCAAGGGGTCCGTCCGCGCCGCCATCAAAACCTTGGCCGCGGGCGGGCCCTTGACAAAGGCGCAACACCTTGAGCAGCGCGAGCTCGAGGGACTCCTCGCTGGGCTGCGGAGGGAGCAGAGTTCAACAAAAGCCTCCGCTCCCTCCCCCACAATAGGTTAAGGTAGAGGTTGCACTATGCTTTTGCCATGAAGATAACCATAGCCAGCCTCAACATCAACGGCGGCAGAGGGGCACGCCGTAGATTTGACAATTTTTCGCTCCTGCGGGAGGGAAAATATGTGGTGTGCTTCCTGCAAGAAACCCACACCGCTCCAGGAGACGAAGCCACGTGGCTCCTGGAATGGCAAGGAGAGGTCCGCATGAGCCACCTCACCGCCATTTCTAGTGGGGTGGCCATCTTGCTGGGCCCGCATTTTCAGCCGGAGATCTTGGGGTTCGAGGAGCCCATGCCAGGCCGCTTGCTGCACGTAACGGTTCGCCTGGGGGACGTGCCACTCCATCTCGTGAACGTGTACGCCCCTCAGCCCGGCCCGCAGCAAACGCGCTTCTTCGAAGAGGTGTCCGCTCTGCTTGGCTCCGTCGACGTCGGCGACTGCATTGTCCTCGGGGGGGATTTTAACTGCACCCTCGAGGCGAGGGACCGCTCCGGTGCCCCACAGTGCATGACGGCGATGGAGAAGTTGAGGGACCTGGTCGGGTCCTTCGACTTGGTGGACGTCTGGCGAAATCTCCACCCCGACTCCAGCGCCTTTACTTGGGTGAGGCCTGGAGTAGGATGGTCTAGAGTCGACCGCCTTTACGTGTCTCGGGCGTACGTTTCCTGCGTCCCGGCGGCCTCCATGCGACCGGTGCCGTGTTCGGACCACCACCTGGTGTGGGCGGAGCTTGCATCGCTCCGCGCAAGGACGGGGTCCGCGTACTGGCATTTTAACAACCGGCTGCTGGAGGACGTGCGGTTCCAGGACTTGTTCCGTCGATTCTGGTCCGACTGGAGAAGGAAGCAGGGGGGCTTCCCCTCCTTGAGGCTATGGTGGGACGTGGGCAAGGCTCACGTCCGCGTCTTCTGTCAAGAGTACGCGAGGGGGTCGACCAAGAGGCGGGCGGCCAGGGTCGGGCGCCTAGAAAAAGAGGTGCTCGACCTGGAATCCCGTCTCGGTCAAGTCGTCTAGGACCCGGCGCTGCGGACGGGGTACGAAGCGAAGAAGGCCGCGCTGAAGGACCTGCAGCTCGTCGGGTCCCGAGGCGCGTTCGTGAGGTTGCGGATCCGGTTCCTGCGGGATCTGGACCGCGGCTCCCCCTTCTTCTACTCGCTGGAAAAAAGGCAGAGTGTCCGTAAGCAGCTCTTGACGCTGCTGGCCGACGACGGCTCTCTCGTCTCGGATCCGGAGGGCGTCAACAACAGGGCCCGTGAATATTACGGGGCTCTGTTCTCTCCGGATCCGTCCAGTGAGGAAGCGCGTAGCATTTTGTGGGAGGATCTGCCGAAGGTCAGCCCGGAGGGCGCCGAAAATTTGGAAGCTCCGCTAAGCCTGGCGGAGCTGACCGGTGCCCTCGACCGGTTCTCGAGGGGAAAATCCCCGGGGCTGGACGGGCTGACCGTGGAGTTCCACAGCGCGTTCTGGGACGTCCTGGGGGACGACTACGCGTGGGTCCTGGGGGAAAGTCTGGCGACCGGGGAGATGCCCCTCTCTTGGCGCAGGGCAGTCATCGTCCTGCTGCCTAAGAAGGGCGATCTCTGCCTCCTTAAGAACTGGCGCCCGGTCTCCCTCCTCAGCACGGACTACAAAATTTTCGCCAGGGCGATGTCTGCTCGCCTTGGTGCCATGCTGGACCACATGATCCACCCTGACCAGTCCTACACGGTCCCGGGCCGGACAATCCACGACAACATCCATCTGGTCCGGGACCTCATCCATCATTCCCAGGAGGCTGGTCTGTTGGTTGCCTTCCTATCCCTCGACCAAGATAAGGCATTCGACAGGGTGGATCACGACTATCTGCTCGGAACTCTGCGCGCTTTCGGGTTCGGGACGCATTTCGTCGCCCGGATCCGACTTTTGTACGCCGCCACGGAGTGTCTGATTAAGGTTAACGGGTCCTTGACGGCGCCCCTTCGCTTTAGGAGAGGGGTGCGCCAGGGATGCCCCATGTCCGGCCAGTTATACGCCGTCTGCGTGGAGCCTTTCCTGCGCCTCTTGCGGACGAGGTTGATGGGACTGGCTCTGCAAGGGCCGGGCGTGGAGGTCGTCCTCTCGGCTTACGCCGATGACGTGTTCCTCGCGGTAGAGGATCCCGCTGACCTGCGGAGGATGCATGAGTGCCAAGAGATTTACTCGGCCGCATCCTCCACCAGAATCAACTGGGAGAAATGTTCCGGACTCCTGGTGGGTCAGTGGCGGGTGGACTCCCTGCCGGAGGTGTTCAGGCCTTTTGCCTGGAGCACGACCCATCTCCTCTATCTGGGAGTCTACCTTAGCCCCGACGAGGGAGCCTGGCCGGCGAACTGGCAGGAGCTGGAGGCCAAGGTCGCCGCTCGCCTAGTGCGCTGGACAGGACTGCTCCGAGTGCTGTCCTACAGGGGTCGAGCGCTAGTCATAAACCAGCTGGTGGCCACCATGTTGTGGTACCGGCTGGTCACTTTGACCCCTCCCCCTGCGTTTGTCGCCAAGATACAGAAGAAGCTGGTGGACTTCTTCTGGAACAACAGGAAGCACTGGGTCTCTGCCGCGGTCTTGAGTCTCCCGCTTGGGGAGGGCGGTCAGTCGTTGGTGTGCGTCAGCACCCAGCTCGCGACTTTCCGTCTTCAGACCCTGCAGAGATACCTTTACGTCGAGCCCCCTCCTAGGTGGTGTGCTCTGGCCAGCAGCGCGACCTCAATTACGACACGCAGCTCCTGTTTGTGAACTTGGGGGGTGTCAGGACCGCCCTCCGGGAGCTGCCTGTCTTTTACAAGGAACTCATCAGGTTCTGGAACAAAGTCTCCACCAAGCGCAGCTCTCCACCAGCTGGAGTGGCGGCCGTCCTGCAGGAGCCGCTGCTCGGGAATCCGTACCTCCACGACCGAGGTTTTATGTGGCGGTCGGAAGAGAGGGCTGTGGCTGGTGAGGTGACCAGGGTCAGGGACCTGCTCGATGGCGGAGGAGCGGGCTGGATGGCGCCAGGCACGCTGGCGCGGCGCCTAAATTCAGCCGACGTCCGCCGCGTGTCCGAAGCCATCGAGTCGCTAAAAACAGCTTTGGGCCCTGACTCCGTTAGGTGCATCAAGGAGGCTCAAGCACGTGGGAAGATCCTGTCCGAACTGACCCCCGTCCGGACGGAATTCCTCATCGGCGCCAAACCCCGGAACCTCCCTCGGGGGCCGGCGCCTCACAACTTGAGCCGGCTCGGGGAAATCCCCTCCGTGCCTTTCAGTTCCGCGCGGAGGGGTTTCCTGTACGGGCTGCTCCTGCACACTCTCAACTTTGCCATCCTCGCTGGCCGTCCGGACACGCCATGGCGTACCATCTTGCCATCCGGAGGAGGCGGGGGTCCCCGATGGAGGGCACTCTACGCAGGGGTCCTCCCACTATTCATCGGGGACTTGGCCTGGAGGGTGGTGCACGGAGCAGTGCCGTGCAACAAATTTTTAAGCCGGTTCACGGACTCCCAGGCCGCCTGCAATTTCTGCGGTCTGGAAGAGTCCGTGTTCCATGTTTTTATGGAATGCACGAGGTTGCAGCCCCTGTTTTATTATTTGAAGGGGCTGCTCCTGAAATTCTGGCTGCACTTCAGTCCCACTCTCCTGATCTTTGGGCACCCTGTGCGGAGGGGAGCGGGTAGGTCCGAAGGCCTCCTCGTAGGACTGCTCCTGGGCATGGCCAAGGGTGCCATCAGCCGGTCCAGGCAGCGGGTGGTCGAGGGGGTCCTTCAACCTGACTGCCTGCCTCTCTTCCGCGCGTACATCCGGTCCAGGGTGTCCTTGGAGATGGAGCACGCGGTGTCCACCGGTACGCTCGCGGCCTTCCGCGAGAGGTGGGCACCGGAGGGACTGGAGTGCATCATCACGCCCGGCAACCAAATTTTAATTTGATTTTACGTTTTAATGTTTAATTTGTTTTAATTGCCGGTGCTTTTAGTGTCCCCCTCCCCTTTTATAGGGGGCACTGGAAAAAATTTGATTTTAGCGCCCAAAAAAAAAAACAAAAAAAGAAAAACACAAAAAAAAAACACAAAAAAGGAAAAAAAAAAGGGCCTTGTAAATGTCTGCTGTGTCATCCAGGGCGGGTGGCACGGTTTAATGTTTTTTGTTTTAAAGGTAGACTCTAAAAGAGTTTCATGCACAAGGACCCCCAGGTCCCTCTGCACCACAGCATGTTGTAATTTCTCCCCATTCAAATAATATTCCCTTTTACTGTTTTTTTCCCAAGGTGGATGACCTCACACTTTCTGACATTGTATTCCATCTATCAAACCTTAGCCCATTCGCTTAACCTATCCAAATCTCTTTGCAGCCTCTCTATGTCCTCTACACAACCTGCTTTCCCACTAATCTTTGTGTCATCTGCAAATTTTGTTACACTACACTCTGTCCCCTCTTCCAGGTCATCTATGTATATTGTAAACAGTTGTGGTCCCAGCACCAACCACCGATTTCCAACCCGAAAAAGACTGATTTATCCCGACTCTCTGCTTTCCGTTCACCAGCCAATTCTCTATCCATGCTAATACATTTCCTCTGACTCCGCGTACCTCTATCTTCTGCAGTAACCTTTTGTGTGGCACCTTATCGAATGCCTTTTGGAAATCTAAATACACCACATCCATCGGTATACCTCCATCCACCATGCTCGTTATATCCTCAAAAAATTCCAGTAAATTAGTTAAACATGATTTCTCCTTCATGAATCCATGCTGCGTCTGCTTAATTGCACTATTCATATCTAGATGTCCCGCTATTTCTTCCTTAATGATAGTTTAAAACTGAAACGAGGAGGAATTCCTTCTCTTAGATGGTCGTGAATCTTTGGAATTCTCTACCCGAGAGCGCTGTGGAGGCTGGGTCATTGAATATATTTAAGGTGGAGATAGACAGATTTGAATGATGAGGGAGTCAAGGGTTATGGGGAGCGGGCAGGCAAGTGGAGTTGAGGCTAGGATCAGATCAGTCATGATCTTATTGAATGACAGAGCAGGCTCGAGGGACAAAATGGCCTAATCCTGCTTCTATTTCTTATGTTCTTATGTTGAAAGGGAATAAAATGCGATTTAAAAATGTTATACAGATACACTGAGATCAGGGGCACTGTTATGGAGTGTATTTGATAATTTAAGCCTCATTCCATTCGAGTTGAAAAGATTAAATGAGCAGTTGATGGAAGTCCTCAAGATTCTTGAAGCTTGTGATTCAATAAATGTTTACAGATTATTTCCACTTTTTAGTCAGAGGCCATAATTTGAAGTATTAATGATGCTGTTGGATAAATGTATTTCCATACATGGCGGTTAAAATGCTTAATTTTCTCCCAGAAACTATTGCAGAACAAAATCGATAAATTGTTGTAATAGCTAATTAGGTTGTTTTCATAAAGCAGAGCATTTCTGCTGTGCGAAGGAGGTTCGGGATAGACTAGGGTATATATGAATTGTAATGGGTAGTGATCAGGAGGTTGGGATTAGACTGGGAAGGATATTAACTGTAATGGATAGTGAGCACGAGGTTGGGATTAGACTGGGTGGGACATTAACAATAATGGGCAGTGAGCAGGAGGTTGGGATCAGACTGGGTGGGATATTAACGGTAATGGATAGTGAGCAGGTGGTTGGGATTAGACTGGGAAGAATATTAACTGTAATGGACAGTGAGCAGGTGGTTGGGATTAGACTGGGTGGGATATTAACGGTAATGGACAGTGAGCAGGAGCTTGGGATCAGACTGGGTGGGATATTAACGGTAATCGATAGTGAATAGGAGGTTGGGATCAGACTGGGTGGGACATTAACGGTAATGGACAGTGAGCAGGAGGTTGGGATTAGACTGGGTGGGATATTAACGGTAATGGGCAGTGAGCAGGAGGCTGGTATTGCACTCGGCGAATCAGAATAGATTACATAAAACTTGCACAGCATTTAGGCGGAATGTTCAGTTTTCCATTGTTTGGGTTGTTTGCCTGTTTAGATTGCATACATTTTCACCATTGGAACTCCTGTGTTTTTTAAATGCCCTTTGTTTTTTCCAATGAGCGATTATTTTGTCATCGAGCACTTCCCGGATTTACTGTTAAATAGTTTCCTGGTCACTCAACTCTTGATCTTCCCATTAATTCCTGTCTGTTGTCTCTGGTCTCTCCTCTCCCCAGTCCCATTGAAACCGTTTATCTTTGTTTTTAGTCCACACACGAGTAATATCCGAACAACAAGTTCCTCTGTCTTTTGTACAGGCAGCTGGTATTTTCACCACTTCGTATCATTGTATCAGATTCGCAATATTTGCAGTTTTATCCATTTTATTCTTATTGTTCTGGTTCATGTTCTGTAATATTCGTGTTTCTAACATTTGTTATTTCAACAATTCACGGTGGCAGTGAATAAAGTGAATCCGGCATTGGGTTGCATTAACAAGACATTTTTGAGATGAAAGAGTGAGATAATCCGCCCACTTTATAAATTATTGCTGTGACCGCACTTATACTGTGTGAAGGTTTGGTTGCCTCAGGACAAAGGTTATCGCAGCTATTGAGGAGAGCAGCTAGAATGATTGAGAGGGTGGAAGGGTTGGATTAGAAGGAGCTATTGTGTAAAGGGGACGTGTTAACATTGGAAAAGAGACGCTCGAGAGGTAATATAATTGCTGTTTCACTTTGTCCAGTACAGGAGAAACAGAGGACACGGCCTACACTTGAAGGAGGGTAAATTCAAAACTAAACCGTGGAAGTAATATTTCAGCGAGTGAGTGGTGAATCTGGGGAACAGGTTTCCTGGGGAGACTGTGGAAGCAGTTAATATTGATTCATTAAAAGGTAAATTAGATTTATTTTAGAAAATCACATTTTGGGAAGGAGTATATGAGTAATTTGAAATATGACACATGGTAAGTGCAGCATAGTTGTGAGAAAAAGATGACTTTGTACCTGTGGTTCCAAAAACTCTCCCCCTCAGGGGTTTTTCTCACCTCATGTCTGGGTCTGTTGTAGGCTCATTGGTAGCGATCGATTAGTCAGCAACTCCATTATCATTGTAGCATGTGACTACCAGGATTCTAGAAGGCGAGCGAGGTAGATCTTGGTATTTTTTGATCTAGTAACTCCTTTTTTCCTATCTCATATTGTGTCAGCTCTGTGATTGTGGAATGAACTAAACTCTTTCTGTGTCCATCCCACTTACATGATACTCTTGTCCAGTGACATGGTCGTCGTCCGTTAACCAGAGACCGAGACCCTGCACACCTTCAATCGCCTGTTCTAATCTGTGCCGGTAGAATTTTGTCAACTGGAACAGTTCATAATCGTCCAACATTGTCAAGAGAGAAGTGATTGTAGAGTTCGGATCTGTGAAGACAAACGGAGAAAATTAAACAAATTATCTGTTATGTATTTAACCCCTAGTAACTTTGTAACCTGCATCACACCTGTCCACCAGAGGGCCTACCTGTTGGAGTCCCAAGGGATCCCAGCATCCCTTGGGAATACAGTATATAAGCAGGCCATGCACGGGATTGGGGTCAGTGAGTGGCGTCAGAGAGAGGGTTCAGGGGTCAGAGAGTGTGGTCATGGGTCAGTAATGGGATCAGGGGTCAGTGAGTTGGGGTCAGGTTGTGGGGTGTGAGTGGGGTCAGCAAATTGAGTCATGGGTCAGAGTTTCCGATCAAGGGTCAGAGAGTGGGGTCAGAGAATCGGATCAGTGAGTAGGGTCAGGGGACAGTGAGTGGGATTAGGGGTCAATGAGTGGGGTCAGTGGTCAGTGTGTGGGATCAGTGAGTGGGTCAATAGTCAGAGTGTAGGACCACAGATTGCAGTCAGGCGTCAGAGGGTGGGATCAGAGATTGGGCCAGGATCAGAATGCTGTTAGCGTCAGGGTGTGGCATCAGTGACTGGGGTCAAGGTTCAGAGAGCGGGGTCAGAGTATGGGGTCAGGGGTCAGTGAGTGCAGTCCGAGAGTGTGTCACTGAGTGGGGTCAGGGGTTAGTGTCGGGGGTCGGTCAGTGAGTGGGGCAGTGAGTGGGGATAGGGGTCAGTGAGTGGGGTCAGAGAGTGGGTCAGTGAGTTTGGTCAGAGAGTGGGGTAATTGGTCAGTTAGTGGGGTTTGATGCATGTGGTCATTGACATGAATCAGAGAGTTAAGTTAGGGATCAGAGAGTGGGGTCAGGTGTCAGTGAGCGGAGTCAGGGATCAGAGTGGGTTCATAGATGGGGGTCAGCTATCAACGAGTGGGGTTTAGGGGTTAGAACATGGGATCAGAGATCAGAGATTGGGGTCGGGGTCAGAGATTTGATTCAGGGGTAAAAGAGAGGGGTCAGGGGTAAGAGAGTGGAGTCAGGTGTCAGAAAGTGGCGTCATGGATCAGAGAGTGAGGTGAGGGATAAGATAGCAGGGTCATGTGTCAGAAATTGGGGTCAGGATGAGAGAGTTGGGTGAGGGATTGCGGTTATGGGTCAGAGTCCCCAGTTTCTGGAGCTCCTAATTCTGTCTTTAGAGATCCCAATTCTGCTGTTTCAGGAGCTTCTATTTGCCAGGATTATGGCGCTCTTAATTTGCTGTTTGTAGAGCTCCTAATTCTCCTGTTTCTGGTGCTTTTAATTCCCTGATTATAGAACTGCTCGTTCCGCTTTTTATGTTGCTCTTAATTCCCCTATTTCTGGAGCTCCTAAATTCTCTCTTTATCGGGCTGCTATTTCCGGTGTTGCTGGAGTTCCAACCTCTCCTATTTCTGTTGCCGCTAATTATTTTGTTTCTCAAGATGCTAATTCCTGTTTCTTGAGCTCCTAACTCGCCTGTTTCTGGAACACCTAAGTTCCATGTTTCTGGTGCTCTCTCACAATTCCACCAATTCTGAAGATCTGGCGTCAAGGGTAAGAATTTGGTGTCAGGGACAGAGAGTGGGGACAGGCATCAGTGAGTAGGGTCAGTGAGTGGTGTCAGAGCATGGGTCAGGGGTCAGTGAGTGGTGTCAGAGCATGGGACAGGTGTCAGTGAGTGGGATCAAGGAGTAGGGTCAGTGAGTGGGTACAGCGGTCAGTGTGGGGTCAGGTGTCAAAGAGTGGGTTCAGAGAATGTGGTCAGAGGTCAGTGAATTGGGTTAGGTGTCAGACAGTGGGGTCAGTCAATGGGGCACTGAGTCGAGACAGTGAGCTGGGTCAGGTGTCAGAGTAGGGTCAGAAAGTGGGGTCAGGGATCAGAGAGTGGTGTCAAAGTGGGGTCAGGGTTCAGAGAGTGGGGTCAGTGATTGGGGCCAGGGACCAGTGTGGGGTATCAGGGGTCATGGAGTGGAGTTAATGACTGTGTTCGGGGTTAATGAGTCGCGTCAGGGGTCAGAGAGTGGGGTCAGTTGTCATAAAGTGATCCATGTGGCAGTTGCCCTCTCGTAATTCCACTGTTTCTGCAGCTCAAAATTCTCCTGTTTCTGGATCTCCTAATTTCTCTCCTTTATCGAGCTGCTCTTTCCTGTGTTGTTGGAGCTCCTACTTCTATTCCTGTTGCTGCTAATTACTTTGTTTCGGAAGCTGCGATTCCTCCCGATTGTGGAACTCCTAACTCTCCCTATTTTTGGAGAACCCTATCTTCCCAAATTTGGACGTCCAAATTGCACTGTTTCCTGAGCTCCCTCATAATTTCCCCAATTCTGTAGATCTGTGGACAGGGGTAAGAATATTGGATCAGGGATCAGGGAGTGTTGTAAAAGGTCAGTGTGTGTGGTCAGTGAGTGGGGTCATTGAGTGGGTGCAGGCGTCAAGGAGAGGGGTCAGTTGTCAGGGAGTGATGTCAGGGGTCAGCGAGTGGGAGAGACGGTCAGGCGTCAATAAGTAGGATAAGGGTTCAGAGATTGGGGTCACAGATTGGGTTAAGGGGTCAGTGAACGGGGTCAGGGGTCAATGAGCGAGGCCAGGGGTCAGTGAGTGGGATCAGAGGTCAGTGAGTAGTGTCAGGAGTATGTAAATTGCATCAGGAGTAAGTGACTTGGATCAGGGGTCAGTGAATGGGGATGAGAGATGGGGTAAGGGGTCAGAGAGTGGGGTCAGTGATTGGGTTCAGTGAGTGGGATTACGGGTCAGAGAATTGGGTCAGCAGTCAGAAAATGGAGTCACATGACAGATAACGGTGTTAGTGAGCGGGGTCAGGGGTCAGTGAGCGGGGTCAGGGGTCAGTGAGCAGGGTCAGGGATCAATGAGTGGGGTCAGGGGCCAGAGGTGGGGTCAGTGAGCGGGATCAGGGGTCAGTGAGTTGGGTCAGCAGTCAGAAAATTGAGTCACAGGATAGATAAGGGTGACAGAAAGTGGGGCATGGGTCACAGAGTGAGGTCAGGGGTCAAAGTTGGCTCATGTGTCAGAGAGGAGGTCAGCGGTCAGATATTGTGGTAAGATTATGGGATCAGGTGGCAGAGAATGGGGTCAGGGGTCAGAGTGGGTCCATGGGTCAGAAATTTGGGCTAGTGGTGTGAGAGTGAAGTCAGAGAGTGGGGTCCAGGGTCAGAGAGTGGGCTTAGGGGTCAGTAAGTGGGGTCAGGGGATCAGTGAGTGGGGTCAGGGCTAAGTGAGTGAGGTCAGTGATTTGGATCAGGGAATGGGGTCAGGGGTCAGAGAATGGGGTCAGGGGTCGGAGAGGTGGGTCAGGGGTCTGAGAGTGGTGTCAGGTGTCAGAAATTGAGGTTAGGAGTGAGACTATCGGGTCGGAGAGTGAGGTCAGGGCTCAGAGAGTGGGGTCAGGGCTCAGAGAGTGGGGTCAGGTGTCAGTGAGTGGGCTCAGTGAGTTGGCCAGGGAGTGAGGGGTCAGGGGTCAGAGATTGGGGTCACGGGTCAGAGAATGCGGTCAGGAGTCAGAGAGAAGGAGCAGAGGCCAGATATTGGACAGAGAGTTGGGTCAGTGGTCAGAAAGTGGTGTTAGAGAGTGGTGTCCGTGGTCAGAGAGTGGCCTCAGGGTTTTGAGAGTGGACCATCTTGATCGTAAAATCCCCTCTATCTGAACCTCCTAATTCTGCGGTTTTTGGAGCTCCTAATTCCCCTGTTTCTGCAAATCCTAATTATCCAGTTTCTGGAGCTCCTAAATTCCCTATCTCTTGAGACCCTTATTGATACTGTTGATTTCTGGATTCTTTTACCTCAATCTGGTTCAGCAAAATTACTGAAACAAATCCATTTGTGCTTTAAACAAAGCAAGCTTTTATTTAAAAAGCAAATCACGATCGGGGACCTTATCAGACAGAAGGAATGCAACTCTGATAGAACGCACCACTTCCTACGGACAAAGTGACGTTACATTGTAAAGGGACGACGGTTATACATTTTCGGCAAAAGATAACAAGATCGGGCTAGAGTGACATCCTAGTTCAGCCTATCCCTTTTGATCCCTCTTTCCCTTTGTCCACTCATAAGCCGACCTAAGTATGGTCTGATTTTAAACAAAGACCTTCTGTTAATGTTTCAGGTTAATAACATGATTTAATAAGACCTTGAGGTTTTTCTGCAAGCTGTGGGTTTTGTTTCAATATGTGTTAGTGTTGTAACATTTCGCAGTCTCGAGTCTGAGATGTCATGGCTATTCCTCCATGAATTCTTTGTTAGCTTATACTGTCCCTATACAATTCCCACGTTCTCAACTTCAATGTCTCTATACATTTTTAAACATTCACATTCCCCCCTTTTATCATTCCATGATAACACTTCGGATCATTCTAGGAGTATCGCATTCATCCGTTCACACTCTATTTCCTGAATCATATTGTTGTTAGTGTCGAGTAGTTCTTTAGTTCGTTGGATCATAACTCGGGAGCCCTTGACCACAAGAGGGTTTGCTAACCTTGCCATCATTACTTTACAACAAAGGTTAAGGCAACCCACAATTAGATAGGATCTCCAAGATCCATCTGATAGCCAATCAAACCAGCTAGATCCTTCTGCTGGTGTGGATAACTTCTTCACCTCCCTTCTTATGTGATCAGCGAGGTTGGTTATGTTTTCTGAACTATCAGGAATGTAAGTGCAACATTCAGATCCTATCAGGGCACACGTTCCCCCTTTCTCAGCTAACAGGTAATTGAGGGCCATTCAGTTTTGTAATGCTACGGTCCTTATTGCTACCATTTCAGCTGTGATGCCCTCCAGAGCTTCAGCAGTATTGTTAGCTATCTGTTCCAATATCGTGTCGAGGTTCTGTACTTCATCCATGAGACGTCCTATCCTGATTGAGAACATCATGACCCCAAAGAACTTGTCGGTGGGGGTGATGGCTCGCTTGTATCGGCTGGAGGCATGTGCTTCCGCCAGGGTACGTACTTGCCGCACAAATGGCACCACATATCCCAGATAGCAGAACCCTGTCCATCGCCTAGGCAACCAAGGATTTGGATCGTGAGAGTGGATGGTGACTCGTGCACCTGTGGTGAGGTTGAGACTGTGTGGGCAATTGCTGTACCCTACGATATGTCCCTTGTTACTGGTGTCATTTCGGGTTAGACATATGTCCCCGGTTGGCCTCCCAATCCCTGAGGTATTGGTCAGGGCTATGAATGGGGGTTCCTTTTCACGGTTGTAGGTTGGTTGGTACCATCCCTGGAATGTCTGACTAATGGGATCTCCAGCACTCTCCCACTTGGTGACCTCCCTGTGGTCGTTCATGTGGTAACGGTATGATACTCCTCCTGATCTCTGTGATCCTTCTTTTGACCCGCCTTTCCACTCTCGTATTTGTATTGGCCCCCCCTCCTCTCATGATAGTTTGGCTCTGAATCCATCTGACAGTCTCAGTTAGGGTCAGTGGAACGGGGCGCAAAGGAATTCCCCCTTTGGAATGTATAGGGATATGTGAACACACCCAACATCTAGAAAAGTGCCCATTTTGCGCATAAACATAAGACATGTACAAAAAGGTGTTTACATGGAGCTCTCGCCTCTGTCTCCCCTCCCATGCGCCGAAACTGTCATATATCAACACTATTATACAGTCTGTGGCATACAGACAGTTTCATCTTATGGCTCAGGATTCAGATAAATTGTCCAATTATTTTGCTGATTAAAAGAGTTCAGTTTTCCCATCTCTCTTCTCAGGTTACCGTCGGTGTAGCTGGCTGTCTATCACTACGGGTAAAAGTTCAAACTGGTCCACGTTCCAATTAGGATGCCAACGGCCTTGTTCAGCTATGGAGAAGAGGAAGTCTGGAACAGAAACAGGAATTAGAATAACCAGTAAAATAGGTTCGTTAGAGGGCGGTGAGCTTGCAGTGGTGCAGGTGAACCCAGGCACCCCTCCCCTCAACCTTGGCTGCAGTGGGGGTAGTGAGTAACACCTGAAAATGCCCCTCCCATTGTGGCTCTAATCTCTTCCGAATCCATACTTCCCTGGTGCCACGAGGGTCAATTCGGGTAAAACTGGGAGGTCGAGGTGAGCATCTTGAACCTGGTTGTGAGCTAGTAACAGAGCCTGAGTCAGAGAAAGAACATAGGTGGTCATCAGTCGAGCTGAGATACCATATCTAGGAACAATTTCCCTCATTAACACCTTAACAACAGTTTGAGCCTTATTGTCCAGGGTAGGGTAGGCTTCAATCCATCTGCTAAACACATCTACTATTACTAACACATATTTGTAACACTGAACTTTTTGCAACTCAATGTAGTCCAACTGAAATGTCTCAAAGGGACCTTCGGGTAGGGGCGTTTTACCCCAATCACAGGGGACTCCCTTCCCTGGATTATGTTGCTGGCAAACCAGGCAACGACTACTGATGTTCTGGGTGAGCGCCTGGAGTCTCGGGTGCCACCAAGTAGCCAAAAGTGTATCACTCGTGGTTCTTGCTCCACAATGAGTAGTAAAATGCATACATTCAATAACCGATAGAGCCAACTCGTCAGACATGCAAGTCTGTTCCGCGGGAGTGGTCCAGAGTTTAGAAACATTGTCATAAGTACATGCATAATATTTCCACAACAGTTTATCTTTTTCAGGAGCGTCCTCCTGTGCTTTTATAACATCTTGGATGGTTGGCATTGGTTTTTCCGAGGCTAACTTATCCTTCGCAGGATTTTTTAGTCTGACTCATCATTTTGGGCACTACCATCTGTTGGTCACGAGAGGCCTGTTTAGCCTCTTTGTCAGCACAGTGGTTCCCGATATCAACCGGGGATTTTCCAGTGGTGTGGGCGGTACATTTAACAACGGCAATGTGCTTGAGGAGCATGAGGGCTTGCAACAAATCAGATACTAGTTGCTTATGGGATATCTCATTCCCCTGTGAGGTTAGGAATCCCCTATTTTTCCATAATTGTCCGAAATCATGGGCCACCCCAAAGGCATACCTGGAGTCGGTATAGATATTGACTTTGAGGTCTTTGGCCAAGATACAGGCTCGGGTGAGGGCAAATAGTTCAGCTTGTTGGGCAGAATAGGCGGTTTCAAAGGCGGCAGATTCCAAGACCTGATTCTCCTGGTTTACTATGGCGTATCCTGAGATTCGTGTACCTTCTGGATTAATAGAAGAACTTCCATCAACATACATAATACAGTCTGGATCTTCCATTGGTACATCAACTAAATCTTCCCTGACTGATGTGGCCTCTTGAATTAAAGATAAACAATCATGACTGGGTTCTTCCTCATCTTGGGGTGGCTCAGTAAGAAAACAGGCCGGATTAACTGCAGTACAGTGCCGAAAGGTCAACTTAGGATTGTTTAGTAAGTAGATCTCATATCTGCTCTGCCTGGCTATGGTAAGGTGTTGAGTCTGTAGTTGGCTCAGGAGGACAGCTACGGAGTGAGAGGTGTTAAGACAACAGTAGCACAGTCTTTCAGAATTGTACAATACAGTTGAAAGGGCCGGTCATAGAGGGGCCGGCCCAAAGCCGGAGCTTGCAGCAGGGCTGTCTTTAGTTCCTTAAAGGCTTGGACGTCTGCGGTTTCTATTTCAAAGCTGCCTTACTTATTTGTATACGGGGTGAGGTGCTTAGTCATCAGGGCAACATTAGGGATCCAGGATCTGCAGTAATTGATCATCCCCAACCACTGTCGCATTTGTTTAGCCGTGCTCGGGACTGGAAACTGGCAAATTAGTTCGACTCGGCTAGCCTCCAAAGCTCGGTGGATACTCGGTATTGCCTGTGATTTCAGTGGGTACTGTCGGATAAGGGCCAGTCCCCATTGCCCTGCACTGGGATTTCAATCGGATCAATGGGAGTATAACCCACTTGGGAGGGGTCCTCTGCCCACACATGAGGATCCACATAGTCAGGTATGTCAGAGCCAGTATGATGCTGCAGAGTCGTTAAGACCTTCTCGGGGTCCTCGTGGAATTGGACTGTTCGGCCATGTTTTACAATTTGCACATCTCGGCTGGTAGGGTCAGCCTCGTCTATAGCCTGGCGCACCATAACTCCCAAATCTTTAGCGTGGTGGGGAGGTAATACTTCGCGACTAATATGTGGTGTCACCGTTGGGAGCTGTCCATTTCCACAAAATCTGCCTTCCCTTCCGGTCCAGTCACTCTAGCCCTTAATAGAATTTCCTTCACTTCCCCTTCGTGATCCTGATAAAAGTTCTGCAGGTCCTGATTCTTTCCACTGGGATCGTATGCTAGGGTCACGTGATAGGGTGCCTGCGGCAGGTCCAGAGACCACCACTGAGGGGTTCTAGTGGTATAATACTGCCGCTTAAGGGTTCCCTGTTTTACAATAATCCCATCATCTCCACACTCTAAATGCAACTGGAATTTTCAGAGGAGGTCTCTAGCCATCAAGTTACAGTCCAGATTGGTTGTGATAACAAATCGATGTTCCACCGATTCTTCCTGGTAACCCATTTTAACCGGTTCTGACACCTGGAATGTAGAGACTTGTCCCAGGAATCCTGACAGTCCCTGTGTTTCAGTGAAGGCGGGGAGTTTAAGCTTTGATTGCACAGAAGAAGTGAAGGCTCCCGTATCTATCAAGAAGGGTTGCCACTCATTCCGAATTTTTAACAATTTCATCGGTTCGTCGTCCGGGGAGGGTCCCTGCACAATCAAGCTGCGTAGTCAATACGAATAATAGGGGGACGGTTGGCCAAAGGGGTTGTTTTGGGAGAAGTTAGTGTAAGATCCCGTCCTCTCCCCCCTTGCCCCCCTCCTCTTCCTCCTCTTCCTTTTTCGTGCTGACGGGAGGGACAATTTCTATTCCAATGTCCTTCTTGCCCACAAATAAAGCATCCATCTCGTCTTTCCCAGCCCCTACCTCTTCCCATACCAGGCCGGGGACAGTAGGGCGGTCCGTAATTAGCAGGGCCCGGGCCATTTGGGTGTTTGATATAACCGTATCCCTGTTTATCCACCCAACCCTGCACGCAATACTGCGGTTCCATCTGGTATCCCCTTGGGTCGGGTTTTGGTCCTTCCACCCGAGGCGGCTCTTCCTTTCTAGTCACGTATTCAGTCTTGACCCGGGTTGGGGGCGCACCTCCCCCCTCTCCTTTCTTTTCCTGCCAATAATATTTAACCGCCCTTTCCATCTGGGCTTTACTATTATCTGCCCAATTATTTGTCCGGATAGCGTGAGCAACCGAATAGGGCAGTCACTGAAGTAGGATAGCGCAGAATTGAGGAGAATCCTCTCCTGCCCTGAAGGCATTATCTCCTGATTGACTTCCGTATATTTCAATAAATCTTTCCATGAATTCATCGGCAGTTTCTTCTCATTTGGGTTTAGTTTCTAATACTGCGGCCATACTGATGGGCTTCTGAACGGTCGTGGTGAGAGCATTAGTGTTTAGGCGATCCTGGACATCGTTAGGGTGAGTAACCACCAATGCATCATGAGTAGCACGTCCTCGGTGAGTTAGAAATCGGACATGCTCAGTTGGGCTCAGGGTTTGCTTTACCAGGGCCCACAGATCCCTTGATTCTGCATTATATCCATGCATATCGAGGTCACTCCGTGAAATCGGAGGTCAGGGTTAAGTTGGGTTTGTGGATCCCTTTCAGCTTATTTATTTGTTTTGTTTGAGTATCTATTTCTTTATTGTATCAGGCAAGTATTATTACATAAGCTAGTTCTGTTTTTATTTTTATTCTGACTATCACACCATTCCTCTGTTAGGTGAGTCTTTTTTCTATTAAGAAATCCAAATTGATAATGTTCAGAATGAAACGGCTGTCAATGGAAAGGGTTAGCTCCTTTACAGATTTGTAAGAAGACCTGATGTCATTACGTGACTTCACGTAACCATCTGAAAAAAAATTTTTTTTTTCAATTGATTTAAAACGAGACCACACATTTTTAATAGCTATTTGTTTACTGAAATTCAATTTCGTCATCAGCCTCGGTCAATGCAAAGCCAACCATTTTAACTAAATAGTCTATCGATACATTTCTCAGAGGTCCCAGTGGAACTCTGAGTACGTTTCTCGTGCGTACACACTTTCTTTAAGACGTCTACGGTTTTTAATATGTCCTCCTTCTGTCAATGAAAGCCCTAATTTAATGGAGTTTTTCTGCCAACTCGACAGGAGTGATTTTTTTTTAGACTGCAGTGGAATTTTTTTCATCATTTAAAATCTCAGAACATTTTTTTTTTCTTTCAGCACCTATTTAGTACGTTACTTTTTTTTTGTCTTTTCCATAACTAGAGAGAAGTCTGGCACATAGGCTGTGGACTGCTTTTCGTTATCTCAATTGTTCCAGCCTCCAGGTCGTGTTATTTAATATAATATTTTTTTTTTGAATCCTTTTGAATCCATCTCAGTTGTTTTGCTGTGCCTTCTCTGAATGTTTTCTTTCGACAAGTGAGCATGTCAAATCCTTTTTTTACCCACCAGGACCATGTATTTTTTTCTTTTTTTTTACTCAACAAACCTATCCTTTGTGCATTTCCTGGCTCCGTAACTTATCATCCGAATATACGTAATTCAATAAGGTTCACACTCTTAAACTTCCCACATACAGGACAACACTACGAAGGGTTAAAAAAACTTTCATTCTGTTTGAAAAAGTGGGTGGAGCTAAAACAAACCACAACTCCCCGGCTTTTTTTTTTACAGTAAAAATCACACAAGCATTTCTCATTTAAAACAGACGTTCACAAGAGTCTCTTTTCTTTCCTATTAATTTTTGGATCCATGATTGATCATCTATCCCTATCTAGCTCTAACTATCCCTACTTTCCGTGTCACCGCACGGATTTACTTGGGACTCGAACCCACACAGACACTGGGCCTCGAACCCAGGCAAGCTCTGGGCCTCGAACCCAGGCAGACTTACCTATTCTAACCTATCTTTCCAAGTCGCCGCTTGGTTTGCGTCACTGCGCAATACTTACCTATTTTAACCTATCTTTCCAAGTTTGAAAGGTATTCACCAGATTGTCCTGGATCTCGTTCAGACACTACCTGAGAACCAGCGAGTGGCTAAACTTTCCTCAGACTTTTGAAACCGGGGGAAACTGGAGCAGTATTGAAATCAAACTCACTCCAGTGGCCACTTTCCCCTCGGCTCGTCCAAGGCCAGTCTGGCTCTTAATTCGCAAGTTTTCGGCAGTCGTCCGTTGAGATCCCACTTCTGACACCAAATGTTGATTTCTGGATTCTTTTACCTCAATCTGGTTCAGCAAAATTACTGAAACGAATACCGTTTCTGCTTTAAACAAAGCAAGCTTTTATTTAAAAAGCAAATCCCGATCAGGGACCTTATCAGACAGAAGGAATGCAACTCTGATAGAACGCACCCACTTCCTACGGACAAAGTGACGTTACATTGTAAAGGGACGACGGTTATACATTTTTGGCAAAAGGTAACAAGATAGGGCTAGAGTGACATCCTAGTTCAGCCTATCTCTTTTGATCCCTCTTTCCCTTTGTCCACTCATAAGCCGACCTAAGTATGGTCTGATTTTAAACAAAGACCTTCTGTTAATGTTTCAGGTTAATAACATGATTTAATAAGACCTTGAGGTGTTTCTGCAAGCTGTGGGTTTTGTTTCAATATGTATTAGTGTTGTAACATTTCGCAGTCTTGAGTCTGAGATGTCATGGCTATTCTTCCATGAATTCTTTGTTAGCTTATACTGTCCTGATACAATTCCCACGTTCTCAACTTCAATGTCTCTATACATTTTTAAACATTCACAATATTTCCTTACTTTACAGTATAAATGCACATGAGGCCCATGCTTGAGAGAAGGTCAGTCTGTGACCTGTCCTTTATTCCTTAGCAGTCAAGTGATGGAAGTGGGTGGAGCTTCCCCTTTTATACCTGAAGGTCCAGGTTAGGAGTGTCTCCCACAAGTTCACCATCTAGTGGTCATTGTTCTCACAGTGTACAACTTAGGTCAGATTATACATGGGTTACAATGCTGGTTGAATACATGACATCACCTCCCCCCCCCCCCAAAGTCCTATTGGAATCACAGGTTAAGTCTCTCTGGTGGTTTATGCTCTCTTGTATAGCGCCTGAGTTGGGGCTCCAGTTGTTGGGTGCTGGCCTAAGTGTCTGCTGTTTGCAGTGCCTCAGGCCTATCCGGACTGCCCACAGTGACTGGGCTCTCCTCCCTTTGGTTCCGTTGTTCAGTCACCTGTGGTGGAGTGAACTCTACATCGTGTTCTTCCTCTGCTTCTTCTATTGGGTTGCTGAACCTCCTTTTTGTGTGATCCATGTGTTTGCAGCAGATTTGTCCATTGGTAAGTTTAACTACCAGAATCCTATTTCCCTCTTTGGCAATCACTGTGCCTGCGAGCCATTTGGGCCCTGCAGCGTAGTTGAGGACAAAAACAGGGTCACTTACATCAATACATCGCGCCCTCACATTCCTGTCATGGTAGTCATATTGTGACTGGTGCCTGCTCGCGACAATTTCTTTCATGGTGGGGTGTATAAGGGATAACCGGGTTTTGAGCGTCCTTTTCATTAGCAGCTCTGTGGGTGGAACCCCTGTGAGCGAGTGTGGTCGGGATCTGTAGGCCAACAGGAAACGTGATAAGCGGCTTTGCAGGGAACCCCCTTGGATTCTGAGCATCCCCTGTTTGATTATCTGCACTGCTCATTCTGCCTGGCCGTTTGAGGCCGGCTTGAATGGTGCCGTTCTGACATGGTTAATTCCATTGCCTGCCATGAAGTCCTGGAATTCAGTGCTTGTGAAGCACGGGCCATTGTCGCTGACCAGGATGTCCGATAGAGCGTGGGTGGTGAACATTGCCCATAGACTTTCTACCGTGGCAGAGGATGTGCTTAAATTTGAAATGTCACACTCGATCCATCTGGAATAGGCGTCAACTACAACCTAAAACATTTTTTCCATGAATGGACCTGCGTAGTCCATATGGATGCGTGACCAAGGCTTGGCGGGCCATGGCCAGGGACTAAGGGAGGCTTCCATGGGCGCATTGCCCAGCTGGGCACACGTGTTGCACCTGCAAACAAAAAGTTCCAGATCTGCGTCTAT
The DNA here is from genome assembly GCF_044704955.1 of Pristiophorus japonicus. Taxonomy (NCBI): domain Eukaryota; kingdom Metazoa; phylum Chordata; class Chondrichthyes; family Pristiophoridae; genus Pristiophorus; species Pristiophorus japonicus. The sequence goes on along the minus strand of NC_091991.1, from coordinate 102,351,666 downwards.
CCCTGGCCACCAAACGTGTGACCTGGCAATTGCCTTCATCATGACCATGCCCGGGTGCTCATTGTGGAGTTCTCTGATAAACACCTCTCTGCCCATCTGGGGCATGACTACGCGGTTTCCCCGTAGTAGGCAATCGGCCTGAATCGGGAGTTCATCCCTGCGCCTCTGAAATGGTTTAAATTCCTCAGGGCATGCCCTGTACGTGGCTGTCCATTCCCGATTCAGGGCACATGTCTTGACTAGAGACAATAGCGGGTCTCTATTTGCCCAGACGTTAATCTGACGGGCTGTCACGGGTGAGCCTTCGCTTCCGAAAGCTTCAACAGCCATGACCATCTCAGCAGCATGCTCAGTAGCCCCATCAGTGGTGGTTAGTGGGGGCCTGCTGAGTGCATAGGCACAGTTTTCGGTGCCTGGTCTGTGCCGAATTGTATAGTCATAGGCAGCTAACATGAGTGCCCATCTCTGTATGCGGGCCGATGCGTTTGCATTCATTGTTGTTGGCCAAAAGGGACGTTAGGGGTTTGTGATCTGTCTCCAGCTCAAATTTCCTGCCCATCAGGTACTGGTGCATTTTCTTTACCGCATATACACATGCGAGCGCCTCCTTTTCTACCATCCCGTAGCACCTTTCTGCCTGGGACAGACTTCTGGAGGCATAAGCTACCAGCTGTAACTGACCCTTGGAATTGACATGCTGCAACGCACACCCAACACCATAGGGCGATGCATCGCATGTTAACACAAATTTCTTACATGGGTCATATAGCGTTAACGGATTGTTGGAAAATAACAAATTGCGTGCTCTATTAAAAGCCCTTTCCTGGCTGTCTCTCCAGACCCATTCACGACCTTTGCATAGGAGCACGTGTAGCGGCTCTAGCAGAAAGCTTGGGAAGAAAGTTACCAAAATAGTTCGGGAGCCCTAGGAATGAACGCAGCTCCGTCGTGTTACGGGGCCTCGGTGCTCTCTGGATAGCTTCCATCTTGGACGCAGTAGGGCTGATCCCGTCTGCTGTTACCCTCATCCCCAAGAATTCTACCTCTGGAGCTAGGAAGACACACTTCACCTTTTTCAGTCGCAGCCCTACCTGGTCCAGTCTGCGTAGCACCTCCTCCAGGTTGTGGAGGTGTTGTTCAGTACCGTAACCCGTGATGAGGATGTCGTCCTGAAAAACGACCATCCCTGGAATCAACTTGAGGCTTTCCATATTTCATTGGAAGATCATAGCGGCCGAGCGAATCCCGATCAGACATCTGTTGTACTCAAACAACCCCTTGTGTGTCGTGATGGTAGTCAGCTTCTTTGACTCACTCGCCAGCTCCTGGGTCATGTAAGCTGAGGTCAGGTCCAATTTTGAAAAAAGTTTGCCACCGGATAGCGTCGCAAAGAGGTCCTCCACTCTCGGTCGTGGGTACTGGTGTTGGAGTGACACCCGATTGATGGTGGCCTTGTAATCACCACATATCCTGACTGACCCATCCGCCTTGAGCACCGGCACAATCGGGCTCGCCCAGTCACTGAATTCGACTGGCGAGATAATGCCTTCCCTCAACAGGCGGTCCAATTCACCTTCTATCTTTTCCCGCATCACGTACGGCACCGCTCTAGCCTTGTGGCGTCCAGGTTTATGGGAATCACTACCTTGGCCCCCATGAAAGTGCCAATGCCGGGTTGAAATAATGAGTCAAATTTGTCCAGGATCTGTGAGCATGATACTCGCACCACAGAGGAAATTGCATTGACATCGCCCCATTTCAAGTTCATGACAGCAAGCCAATTCCTCACCAGTAGTGCGGGACCGTCCCCCGGGACAACCCAGAGTGGCAACCTTTTCTCCGAATCTTTGTGGGTCACGACTACCGTGGCGCTGCCAAGCACCGGAATGATCTCCATTGTGTATGTCCGTAGCTGTGCATCAATCGGTGATAATTTTAGCCTCCTGGCCTTGGACGCCCACAACTTTTCGAACTGTTTGATACCCATCAGGGACTGGCTGGCCCCCGTGTCTAGCTCCATTGATACTGGGATACCATTGAGGAGCACTTTCATCATTATCGGTGGTGTCCTGGTGTATGAACTGTATGCGTGCTCCACATGAACTCGCTGAACTGCAGCTTCCAGCGATTTCCCCCAGCGTTCATTTTTGCAATTTCTGCAGTTATTTTGCTCATCTCTGCAAACTCCGGCTGAGTGTGTGCCTCTACACCGCCAACATGAGCTGTTGTTGGAAACAAAAGGTCCCTTGCCAGTCGATCGTCCCTGACTGCCCCTGTGACTGTCCTTGAGTGCGCCATTAACAGGTGTTGATGGCCCCATTACTGGCCGCATTGTCCCTTGCAATGGCGTGAATCGCTGTTCAGCTTGCCATTCTCTGTCAACTCCCACTCTGGGTTTGACTACATGTTGGGCATGCCTGACTGCCCTTGTCTGCCTGGAGAACTGTGTGCTGCTTTCACAGTGTTGAATCTCTGTCCCAACCATTCCTTAACACAGTACCTCTCGTCTGTTCTGCTAGTGGCCATGATCGCGTGGTTTAAATCCCAGTTTCTCATCGCCATTGATACGTCCTTACTATACAGTATAAATGCATATGAGGCCCATGTTTGAGAGAAGGTCAGTCTGTGACCTGTACTTAATTCCTTAGCACTCAACTGATGGAAATGGGTGGAGCTTTCCCTTTTCTACCTGAAGGTCCAGGTTAGGAGTGTCTCCCACAAGTTCACCACCTAGTGGTCATTGTTCTCACAGTGTACAACTTAGGTCAGATTATACATAGGTTACAATGCTGGTTAAATACATGACACTTATTCTGCTCGTTCTGGTGCACCAAATCCCCTGTTTATGGAGCTGATAGTTCCCCTCTCTATTGCGCTTGCAATTCCCCTGTTGCTGGACCTGCAATCCGCCTGTTTCCGGAGCTCCTAATTCTGCTGCTTCTGGAGCTCTCTCCTAACTCGGGTGATCTCTCCTAATTCCTGTTTTCGGAGCTCCTAATTCCCTTGATTTTGAAAATCCCTATTCCCCCATTTCTGGACCTGCTAATTCCCCTATTTCTGGAGCCTTTTCATAATTCCGACGATTCTGGAGATTTGGGGTCAGAGTGTGGAATCAGGGGTCAGGGAGTGGGGTCAGTGAGTGGCGACAGATAATGTGGCTCGTGGTCAGAAATTGAGGACAGGAGTCAGTGAGTGGTGTCCGGGGTCAGTGAGTGGGGTCAGGGGTCAGTGAGTGGGGTCAGGGGTTGTTGCCCTCTCGTAATTCCGCTGTTTCTGCAGCTCCTAATTCTTCTCTTTCTGGAGATACCAATTCCCCTCCATCAGGAGCTTCTATTTCATCTGTTTCCTGTGCTCTTAATTCCCAGTTTCAGGAGTTCCTAATTCACCTGTATCTGGTGCTTTTTATGGAGCTGCTAGTTCCGCTTTTTATGTTGCTCTGTTTCTGGAGCTCTTCATTTCCCTCTTTATCGAGCTGCTATTCCCCGTGTTATTGGAGCTGATAATTCTATTTCTGTTGCTAATTACTTTGTTTCTCAATCTTCTAATTCCACTGTTTCTGGAACTGCTAATCCCGTTGTTTCTGGAACTGCTAATCCCGTTGATTCTGGTGCTCTCTCCTAAATCTACCTTTTGCTGGAGATCCTAACCGCGCAATTTCAGGAGCTCGAAATTCTTCTGCCTCTGCTATTCTTATTTCTCTGTTTGTGGAGCTGCTCGTTCGCCCGTTTATGTTGATCGTAAACCCCCTGTTTCAGGAGTTCATAATTGTCCTTTGTCTGTTGCTTCTAATTCCACTATTTCTGGTGCCCTGGTAATCGTGCTCTCTCCTGATTCCCCTTATGCAGGAAGCCTAATTCCCCTGTTTCGGGAGCTCTCTCCTAATTTCAACCTTTCCGGAGACCTCTGCTAATTCATATGCTCTCTCGTAATTGCTCTGTTTCTGGAACTCCTAATTCCCCTCTTTCTGGAGATCATAATGCTCGTTTCTGGAACTCCTAATTCTGCTGCGTCTGGAGATCTCTCCAAATTGTTGAGTTTTTGGAGATCCCAATTCACCTGTTTCAGTAGCTCCTTAGTTACCGCCCTAAGTGGAGGAAGTGCATCCGGGAGGGCGCTGAACACCTCGAGTCTCGTCGCCGTGAGCATACAGACACCAAAAGGAACCTGCAGCAAACCTGTCCCACCCACCCTTTCCTTCAACCACTGTCTGTCCCACCTGTGACAGAGACTGTAGTTCTCGTATTGGACTGCTCAGTCACCTAAGAACTCATTTTTAGAGTGGTAGCAAGTCATCCTCGATTCTGAGGAACTGCCTAGGACGATGATGAGTTCACATATACCCTCATGCCGCTGTTCCTGGAGCACCTTCTCCCTTCTCCCTCCGTCTCTGGTGCTGTTTATGGAGATGGTATTTCTCCTTTTTATGCTGCTCTTAATTCCCCTGTTTCTGGAGCTCCTAATTTCCCTCTTTATCGGGCTGCTATTTCCTATGTTGTTAAAGTTCCAACTTCTCCTATATCTGTTGCTATATTTTGTTTCTGAAGTTGCAAATTCCTCTGTTTCTGGAGCACCTAATTCACATGTTTCTGGAGCTCCTAATTCGGCTGTTTCTGGACGTGTCTTCTAACGCCACTGTTTTGGGTAATCTCTCCCAATTCCTGTTTCAGGATCTCCTAATTTCCTTGTTTTTGAAGTTCACCATTCCGCTGTTTCTGGAGCTCTCTCATAATTCTGCCGGTTCTGGAGATCTGGGGTCAGGCGTAAGTGTGGGGTCAGGGAGTGTGATTAGTGAGTGGCGTCAGCGAGCGGGGTCAGGGTTCAATGAGTGGGGTCAGGGGTCAGTCAGTGGGTCAATGAGTGGAATCAGACAGTGGGGTTAGGGGTCAGTGAGTGGGGTCATTGAGTTGAGTCAGGTATCAGTGAGTGGGGTCAGAGGTCATTCAGGCGTCAGCGGGTAGGGTCAATGAGTGTGATCAAGGGTCAGTGCGTGGGGTTAGGCATCAGTCAGTGGGGAGGGGGGTCTGTGAGTTGGGCAGTGAGTGGGGTCAAGTGTCAATGAGTGGGGTCACGTGTCAGTGAGTGGGGTCACGTGTCAGTGAGTGGGGTCACGTGTCAGTGAGTGGGGTCAGAGATCAGTGAGTGGAGTCGGTGAGTAGGGTCAGGGGTCACACAGTGGGATCAGGGGTCAGACAATTGGGCCAGGGGTAAGAGTGTGGGCTATTGGTGGGGTCAGGGAATGGGGTCAGTGAATGGGGTGAGGGGTCAGATTGTGGACCTTGTTGATGTTGCCCTCTCCTAATTCCTCTGATTCTGGAGTTTATAATTCCCCTGTTGGTGCTCTTAATGTCATGTTTCCGGAGCTCCTAATTTCCGTTCCTGGTGATCTTAATTACCCCTGTATAGAACTGCTAATTCCCCTTTTTATGTTGCTCTTAATTCCACTGTTTCTGGAGCTCCTAATTTCGCTCTTTATCGAGTTGCTATTTCCCGTGTTGTTGTGGTTCCAATTGCATCTATTTCTGTTGCTGCTAATTACTTTGTTTCCGAAGCTCATATTATCACTGTTTCTGGAACTCATTATTTCACTGTTTCTGGTGCTGTCTTAATTCCTCCTTATTCTGAAGATCCCAATTCCATTGTTTCAGGAGCTTCTAATTCATCTCTCCCTGGTTTTCTCATGTATCTGTTTACCTGTGGAATTCTCTGCCCCAGAGAGCTGTGGAGGCTGGGTCATTGAATATATTTAAAACGGAGATAGACAGATTTTTGAGCGATAAGAGAATAAAGGGAAGTGGAAGGGGAAGTGGAGCTGAGTCCATGATCGGATCAGCCATGATCTTATTAAATAGCGAAAAATTGCAAAGTGCTGAAGTACAGAGAAACCTGGGGGTCCTTGTGCATGAAACACAAAAAGTTAATATGCTGGTACAGCAAGTAATCAGGTAGGCAAATGGAATGTTGGCCTTTATTGTAAGGGGGTAGACTATAAAAGCAGAGAAGTCCTGCTTCAACTGTACAGGTATTGGTGAAGTCGCACCTGGAGTACTGCATACAGTTTTGGTCTCCGTATTTAAGGAGGGATATATTTGCACTGGAAGCTGTTCAGACAATGTTCAAAGGTGATGTGGGTGTTGACTTATGAGGATAGGTTGAGTAGGTTGGGCCTATACACATTGGAGTTCAGAAGAATGAGAGGTGATCCAGAAACAGGGGTAATAGTTCCAGAAACAGGGGTAATAACTCCAGAGACAGGGCTGGAGACCATGTGATGACACGCAGGAGACCATGTGGTGACCCCGGGACGGCAGGAAACCATGTAATGACCCTGGGCCAGTAGGAGATCCTGTGATGACCCTGGGCCGGCAGGAGACCATGTGATGACCCCGGGCACAGGAGACCATGTGATGACCCCGGGCCCAGGAGACCATGTGATGACCCTGGACTGGGAGGAGACCATGTGATGACCTGCAGGAGACCATATGATGACCCCGGGAAGGCAGGACAGCATATGATGAAGCTGGGCCAGGAGACAATGTGATGACCCCGGGCCAGGAGACGATGTGATGAACCTAGGCCGGCAGGAGACCACGTGATGACCCCGGGCCCAGGAGACCATGTGATGACCTCGGGCCGACAGAAAATCATGTCATGACCCCGGGCCGGCAGGAGACCGTGTGATGACCCTGCGCCCAGGAGACCATATGATGCCCATTGGCGCAGGAGGCCAAATGATGAACCCGGGACAGCAGCAGACCATGTGAGGACCCTGGGCCGGCAGGAGACCATGTGATGATCCTGGGCCAAGAAACCATGTGATGACCCCGGGACAGGAGACCATGCGATAACCCTGGGCCAGGAGACCATGTGATGACCTCGGTCCCAGGAGACCATGTGATGTACCTGGGCCCTGGAGACCATGTGATGACACGGGCCCAATGACCATGTGATGACCCTGGGCGGGCAGGAGACCATGTGATGACCCGGGGCCGGCAGGAGACCATGTGATGACCCCGAAACAGGAGACCATGCGATGACCCCGGGCCCAGGAGACCATGTGATGACCCCGGGCGGGCAGGAGATGATGTGATGATCCCAGGCTGACAGGAGACCATGTGTTGATCCTGGGACTGGAGGAGAGCATGTGATGACACTGGACCGGCAGGAGACCATGTGATAACCCCGGGCTCAGGAGAACATGTGGTGACTACGGACCGGCAGGAGACCATGAAATGACTCCGGACTGGCAGAGGTCCATATCATGACCCCATGTCCAGGAGAACATGTGTTGATCCCGGGAATGGAGGAGAGCATGTGATGACCCTGGACCGGCAGGAGACCATGCGATGACCCGCAGGAGACCATGTGATGATGCTCGGCCGGCAGGAGACCATATGTTGACCCTGGGCCCAGGAGACCATGTAATGACCCCGTGCCGGCAGTAGACCATGTGATGACCATGTGCCCAGGAGACCATGTGATGCCCTTTGGCCCAGGAGGCCACGTGATGACCCTGGGACGACAGGCGACCATGTGAAGACCCCGGGCCAGGATATCATGTGACGACCCTGGGTCTGCAGGAGACCATGTGATGACCAGGCCGGCAGTTGACCATGTGATGATCCCGGGCCGGCAGGAGACCGTGTGATGACACAGCGTGGGCAGGAGACCATGTGATGACACGGGGCTGGCAGGAGACCATGTGATGACCCCGAACCAGGAGACCATGCGATGACTCCGGGCCGGCAGGAGACCATGTGATGACCACGTAATGGCAGGTGACCAACTGATAACTCCGGGGCGGGCAGGAGACCATATGATGACCCGGGGCCGGCAGGAGACCATATGATGAATCCGGGCCGGCAGGAGACCATGTGATGACGCAGGGCCCAGGAGACCATGTGAGGAACCTGGGGCGGCAGGTGATCATGTGATGTCCCTTGGCCCAGGAGACCATGTGATGAAACGGGGCACAGGAGACCATATGATGACCCGAGGCTGGCAGAAGACCATGTTTTGAACCCCGGGCCCAGGGGACCATGTGATGATCCTTGACCCAGAAGACTGTTTGAGGATGCCGGGACCTCAGACCATGTGATGACCCTGCTCCGGCAGGAGACCATGAGATGACCCCAGGCCCAGCAGACCATGTGATGACACCGGGCCGGCAGGAGACCATATGATAACACCGGGCGCAGGCGTTCATGTGATGATCCCGGGCCGGCAGGAGACCATGTGATGACCACGGTCCGGCAGGAGACCATGTGATGACTATGGACCAGCAGGAGACCACGTGATGACCCCGGGCCGGCAGGAGACCATGTGATGAATCCGGGCGAGGAGACCATATGATGAACCCGGCCCACAAGACCATGTGATGATCTTGGGCCCAGGAGACCATGTGATGACCCCAGGATGGCAGGATACCATGTGATGATGCTGGGCCGGCAGGAGACTGTGATGACCCGCAGGTGACCATGTGATGTCCCCGGGACGGCAGGAGAACTCATGATGACGCTGGGCCGGCAGGAGACCATGTGATAACCATGGGCCCAGGAGACCATGTGATGACCCCGGGACGGCAGGAGACCATGTGATTTCGCCGGACCGTGGAGACCATGTGATGACCCTGCGCCCAGGAGACCATGCGATGACCACGGGCCGGCAGGTGGCCAGGTGATGACCCTCGGCCGGCAGGAGACCATGTGATGACCCTGGGCCAGGAGACCATGTCATGATCCCGGCACAGTTGAACATTTGATAACCTGGGCCGGCAGGAGACCATGTGATGACCACGGAACGGCAGGAGACCATGTGATCATCCCGGGCCCAGGAGCCCATGTGATGACCACAGAACGGCAGCAGACCATGTGATCATCCCGGGCCCAGGAGACCATGTGATGACCACAGAACGGCAGCAGACCATGTGATCATCCCGGGCCCAGGAGACCATGTGATGATCCCGGGCCCAGGAGACCATGTGATGACCACGGAATGGCAGGAGACCATGTGATGATCCCGAGCCCACGAGACCATATGCAGGCCCCAGGCCGGCAGGAGACCATGTGATGACCTCGCCCGGCAGGAGAGAATGTGATGAGGCAGGGCCCAGGAGACCATCTGATGACCCCGGGCACAGGAAACCATGTGATCTCCCTGGGCCCTGGAAATCATGTGATGAAACGGAGCCCAGAAGAGCTTATCATGACCGGAGGCTGACAGAAGACCATGTGATGACCCAGGGCCAGGACACCATGTGATGGCCCTGGGCCCAGGAGACCATGTGATGACCCTGGGCCCAGAAGACCATATGATGACCCCGGGCGCTCAGACCATGTGATGTCTTTGCTCCGGCAGGAGACCATGAGATGACCCCGGGCCCAAGCGACCATGTGATGACCCCGGGCCGGCAGGAGACCAAGAGATGATCCCGGGCACAGGACACCATGTGAAGACCCTGGGCCAGTAGACGATGTGATGACACCGGGCCCAGGATACCATGTGATGACCCCTCGCCCAGGAGGTCATGTGATAACCCTGGGCCCAGGAGACCATGTGATGAACCCGGGCCGGCAGGAGCCCATGTGATGAACCCGGGCCAGGAGACCATATGATGATCCCAGGCCGGCAGGTGAAGATGTGATGATCCTGGGCCAGGAGAACATGTGAAGACCGCGGGGCCCAGGAGATCATTTGATGACCCTGGGCACAGGAGACCATGTGATGAGCCCAGGCGCTCAGACCATGTGATGACCCTGGTCCGGCAGGAGGCCATGAGATGACCCCGAGCCCAGAAGACCATGTGATGAAACCGGGCCAGCAGGAGACCTTATGATGATAAAGGGCCCAGGTGACCATGTGCAGAACATGGGTCGGCAGAAGACCATGTGTTGACCCCGAGCCGGCAGGAGACCTTGTGATGACCCTGGGACTGCAGGAGACCATGTGATGACCCTGGGCCGGCATGAGACCATGTGATGACCCTGGGCCGGCAGGAGACAATGTGATGACCACGGACCAGCGGGAGACCACGTGATGACCCCGGGCCACGAGACCATGTGGTGACCCTGTGCCCAGGAGACCATGTGATGATCCCAGGCCAGCAGGAGAGCATGTGATGACCCGTGGACGGCAGGAGACCATGTAATGACGCTGGGCCGGCAGGAGACCATGTAATGACCACGGGCCAGGAGTCCAGGTGATGACCCCGGTCCCAGTAGACCGGTCGATGATCCCGGGCCGGCAGGAGACCATGTGATGACCCTGGTCTGGCAGGAGACCATGTGTTGCACCCGAGCCAGCAGGGGACCATGTGATGAACTTGGGCCTGCAGGAGACCATGTGTTGAACCCGGGCAGCAGGAGACCATGTGATGAACTTGGGCCTGCAGGAGACCATGTGATGACCCCAGGCCCAGGAGACCATGTGTTAATCCCGGGCTGGCAGGTTACCATGTGATGACCATCGGCTGGCAGGAGACCATATGATGAACCTGGGCCAGGAGACCATGTGATGTCCCTGGGCCCAGGAAACCATGTGTGAAACGGGGTACAGGAGGTCATATGATGACCCGAGGCTGGCAGAAGACCATGTGATGACCCCGGGCCCAGGAGACCATATGATGACCCTTGGCCCAGAAGACAATATGATGACACCAGGCCCTCAGATCATGAGATGACCCTACTCCGGCAGGAGACCATGATATGACCCCAGGCCCAGCAGACCATGTGATAACCGTGGGCCGGCAGGGGACCATATGATGACCCCGGGCCCAGGCGACCATGTGATGACCCCGGGCCGGCAGGAGAACATGAGATGACCCCGGGCTCAGGAGACCATGTGATGACCCTGGGCCAGGAGACCATATGATAACACCGTGACCAGGATACCATGTGATGACCCCTCGGCCAGGAGAACATGTGATAAGCCTGGGCCCAGGAGACCATGTGATGACCCCGGCCTGCAGGAGCCCATGTGATGACCACGGAACGGCAGTTGACCAATTGATAACGCCGGGGCGGGCAGGAGACCATATGATGACTCGGGGCCGGCAGGAGACCATATGATGAACCCGGGCAGGCAGGAGTCCATGTGATGACACAGGGCCCAGGAGACCACGTGATGAGCCTTGGGGGGCAGGAGACCATATGATGTCCCTTGGCCCAGGAGAGCATGTGATGAAACGGGGCACAGGAGACCATATGATGACCCGAGGCTGGCAGAAGACCATATTTTGACCCCGGGCCCAGGAGACCATGTGATGATCCTTGACCCAGAAGATCATATGAGGACCCCGGGCCCTCAGACCATGTGATGACGCTGCTCCGGCAGGAGACCTTGAGTTGACCCCAGGCCCAGCAGACCATGTGATGACCCCGGGCCAGCAGGAGACCATGTGATGACCACAGACAAGCAGGAGACCATGTGATGACCCCGAGCAGGCAGGAGACCATGTGATGAACCTGGACCAGGAGATCATGTGATGACCCCGGCCCACGAGACCAAGTGGTGACCCTGGGCCCAGGAGACCATGTGATGATCCCAGGCCGGCAGCAGAGAATGTGATGACCTTCAGGAGACCATGTGATGATCCCGGGCCAGGAGTCCAGGTGATGACCCCGGTCCAGGAGACCATGCGATGATCCCGAGTAACCAGGAGACCATGTGATGACCCTGGTCTGGCAGGAGACCTTGTGATGACACCGGGCCAGCAGGAGACCATATGATGACCCAGGGCCCAGACGACCATATGAAGAACAAGGGCTGGCAGTGGACCATGTGATGACCATCGGCTGGCAGGAGACCATCTGATGAAACTGGGCCACGAGACCATGTGATGAAACGGGGTACAGGAGACCATATGATGACCCGAGACTGGCAGAAGACCTTGTGATGATCCCGGGCCCAGGTGACCATATGATGACCCTTGGCCCAGAAGACCATATGATGACACCGGTCGCTCAGACCATGAGATGACTCTACTCCGGCAGGAGACCATGATATGACCCCAGGCCCAGCAGACCATGTGATAACCCCGGGCCGGCAGGGGACCATATGATGACCCCGGGCCCAGGATACCATGTGATGACCCTTCGCCCAGGAGAACATGTGATAACCCTGGGCCCAGGAGTCAATGTGATGAAACGGGGCACAGGAGACCATATGATGACCCGAGGCTGGCAGAAGACCATGTTTTGACCCCAGGCCCAGGAGACCATGTGATGATCCCTGACCCAGAAGACCATATGAGGACCCCGGGCCCTCAGACCATGTGATGACGCTGCTCCGGCAGGAGACTATGAGTTGACCCCAGGCGCAGTAGACCATGTGATGATCCCGGGCCGTCAGGAGACCATATGATGACCACGGACAGGCAGGAGACCATGTGATGACCACGGACCAGCAGGAGACCACGTGATGACACCGAGCAGGCAGGAAACTATTGATGAACCTGGGCCAGGAGAGCATGTGATGACCCTGGCCCACGAGACCATGTGGTGTCCCTGGGCCCAGGAGACCATGCGATGATCTCGGGCCGCCAGGAGACCATGTGATGACCCTGGTCTGGCAGGAGACCATGTGATGACATACGGCCAGCAGGAGACCATATGATGACCCAGGGCCCAGACGACCATATGAATAACATGGGCCGGCAGGAGACCATGTGTTGACCCCGGGCCGGCAGGAGGCCATATGATAACCCTGGTCCGGCAGGAGACCATGAGATGACCCCGGGCCGGCATGAGACCATATGATGACCACGGACTGGCAGGAGATCAAATGATGACCCTGGGTCCAGGAGACCATGTGAAGAACATAGGCTGGCAAGAGACCATGTGTTGACCCCGGGCCGGCAGGAGACCATGTGATGAACTTGGGCCTGCAGGAGACCATGTGATGACCCTGGGCTCAGGAGACCATGTGATGATCCTTGACCCAGAAGATCATATGAGGACCCCGGGCCCTCAGACCATGTGATGACGCTGCTCCGGCAGGAGACCTTGAGTTGACCCCAGGCCCAGCAGACCATGTGATGACCCCGGGCCAGCAGGAGACCATGTGATGACCACAGACAAGCAGGAGACCATGTGATGACCCCGAGCAGGCAGGAGACCATGTGATGAACCTGGACCAGGAGATCATGTGATGACCCCGGCCCACGAGACCAAGTGGTGACCCTGGGCCCAGGAGACCATGTGATGATCCCAGGCTGGCAGCAGAGCATGTGATGACCTTCAGGAGACCATGTGATGACCCCAGGCCAGGAGTCCAGGTGATGACCCCGGTCCAGGAGACCATGCGATGATCCCGAGTAACCAGGAGACCATGTGATGACCCTGGTCTGGCAGGAGACCTTGTGATGACACCGGGCCAGCAGGAGACCATATGATGACCCAGGGCCCAGACGACCATATGAAGAACAAGGGCCGGCAGTGGACCATGTGATGACCATCGGCTGGCAGGAGACCATCTGATGAAACTGGGCCACGAGACCATGTGATGAAACGGGGTACAGGAGACCATATGATGACCCGAGACTGGCAGACCTTGTGATGATCCCGGGCCCAGGTGACCATATGATGACCCTTGGCCCAGAAGACCATATGATGACACCGGTCGCTCAGACCATGAGATGACCCTACTCCGGCAGGAGACCATGATATGACCCCAGGCCCAGCAGACCATGTGATAACCCCGGGCCGGCAGGGGACCATATGATGACCCCGGGCCCAGGATACCATGTGATGACCCTTCGCCCAGGAGAACATGTGATAACCCTGGGCCCAGGAGTCAATGTGATGAAACGGGGCACAGGAGACCATATGATGACCCGAGGCTGGCAGAAGACCATGTTTTGACCCCGGGCCCAGGAGACCATGTGATGATCCCTGACCCAGAAGACCATATGAGGACCCCGGGCCCTCAGACCATGTGATGACGCTGCTCCGGCAGGAGACTATGAGTTGACCCCAGGCGCAGTAGACCATGTGATGATCCCGGGCCGTCAGGAGACCATATGATGACCACGGACAGGCAGGAGACCATGTGATGACCACGGACCAGCAGGAGACCACGTGATGACACCGAGCAGGCAGGAGACCATTGATGAACCTGGGCCAGGAGAGCATGTGATGACCCCGGCCCACGAGACCATGTGGTGTCCCTGGGCCCAGGAGACCATGCGATGATCTCGGGCCGCCAGGAGACCATGTGATGACCCTGGTCTGGCAGGAGACCATGTGATGACATACGGCCAGCAGGAGACCATATGATGACCCAGGGCCCAGACGACCATATGAATAACATGGGCCGGCAGGAGACCATGTGTTGACCCCGGGCCGGCAGGAGGCCATATGATAACCCTGGTCCGGCAGGAGACCATGAGATGACCCCGGGCCGGCATGAGACCATATGATGACCACGGACTGGCAGGAGATCAAATGATGACCCTGGGTCCAGGAGACCATGTGAAGAACATAGGCTGGCAAGAGACCATGTGTTGACCCCGGGCCGGCAGGAGACCATGTGATGAACTTGGGCCTGCAGGAGACCATGTGATGACCCTGGGCTCAGGAGACCATGTGATGACCCCAGGCCCAGGAAACCATGTGAGTAATCTGGGCCAGGAGACCATGTGATGTCCCTGGGCTCAGGAGACCATGTGATGACCATCGACTGGCAGGAGACCATGTGAGGAATCTGGGCCAGGAGACCATGTGATGTCCCTGCGCCCAGGAGACCATATGATGACCCGAGGCTGGCAGAAGACCATATGATGACCCCGGGCCCAGGAGACCATATGATGACCCCGGGCCGTCCGAGCATGAGATGACCCTACTCCGGCAGGAGACCATGAGATGACCTCAGGCCCAGCAGATCATGTGATAACCCCGGGCCGGCAGGGAACCATACGATGACCCTGGGCCAGGAGACCATGTGATGACACCGGGCCCAGGAGAACATGTGATGACCCTAGGCCCAGGAGCCCATGTGATGACCACGGAACGGCAGGTGACCAAATGATAACGCCGGGGCGGGCAGGAGACCATATGATGACCCGGGACCGGCAGGAGACCATATGATGTACCCGGGCCGGCAGGAGTCCATGTGATGACGCAGGGCCCAGGAGACCATGTGATGAGCCTGGGATGGCAGGAGACCATATGATGACCCGAGGCTGGCAGAAGACCATGTTTTGACCCCGGGCCCAGGAGACCATGTGATGATCCTTGACCCAGAAGACCGTTTGAGGATCCCGGGCCCTCAGGCCATGTGATGACCCTGCTCCGGCAGGAGACCATGAGTTGACCCCAGGCCAGGCAGACCATGTGATGGCCACTGGCCGGCAGGGGACCATATGATGACGCTGGGCGCAGGCGACCAGGTGATGACCATGGACCGACAGGAGACCATGTCATGACCACGGACCAGCAGGAGACCACGTGATGACCCCTGGGCCGGCAGGAGACCATGTGATGAACCTGGGCCAGGAGACCATGTGATAACCCCGGCCACAAGACCATGTGGTGACCCTGGGCCCAGGAGACCATGTGATGATCCCAGGCCGGCAGGAGACCATGTGATGACCCTGGTCTGGCAGGAGACCAAGTCATGACACCGGGCCATCAGGAGACCATATGATGACCGAGGGCCCAGACGACCAAATGAAGAACATGGGCCGGCAGGAGACCATGTGTTGCCCCGGGCCTGCAGGAGGCCATGTGATGACCCTGGTCCGGCAGGAGACCATGAGATGACCCCGGGCCGGCATGAGACTATATGATGACCACGGACTGGCAGGACACCAAATGTTGACCCTGGGTGCAGGAAACCATGTGAAGAACATAGGCTGGCAGGAGACCATGTGTTGAACCCGGGCCGGCAGGAGACCATGTGATGAACCTGAGCACAGGAGACCATGTGATGACCCCAGGCCCAGGAGACCATGTGATGAAACGGTACAGGAGACCATATGATGACCCGAGGCTGGCAGAAGACCATGTGATGACCCCGGGCCCAGGAGACCATATGATGACACTTGGCCCAGAAGACCATATGATGACCCCGGGCGCTCGGACCATGAGATGACCCTACTCCGGCAGGAGACCATGATATGACCCCAGGCCCAGCAGACCATGTGATAACCGCGGGCCGGCAGGGGACCATATGATGACAACGGGCCCAGGCGACCATGTGATGACCCCGGGCCGGCAGGAGAACATGAGATGACCCCGGGCTCAGGAGAACATGTGATGACCCTGGGCCAGGAGAACATGTGATAACACCTGGATCAGGATACCATGTGATGACCCCTCGCCCAGGAGAACATGTGATAACCTTGGGCCCAGGAGGCCATGTGATGACACCGGGCCAGCAGGAGCCCATGTGATGACGACGGAACGGCAGGTGACCAATTGATAACGCCGGGGCGGGCTGGAGACCATATGATGACCCGGGGCCGGCAGGAGACCATATGATGAATCCGGGCCGGCAGGAGTCCATGTGATGACGCAGGGCCCATGAGACCATGTGATGAGCCTGGGGTGGCAGGAGACCATGTGATGACCCCGGGCCAGGAGTCCAGGTGATGACCCCGGTCCCAGGAGACCATGCGATGATCCCGGGCCGCCAGGAGACCATATGATGGCCACGCACCGGCAGGAGATCAAATGATGACCCCAGGCCCAGGAGACCATGTGATGATCCCGGGCCGGCAGGTGACCATGCGATGACCATCGGCCGGCTGGAGAACATGTGATGAACCTGGGCCAGGAGACCATGTGATGAAACGGGGCACAGGAGACCATATGATGACCCGAGGCTGGCAGAAGACCATGTGATGACCCCGGGCCCAGGAGAATATATGATGACCCTTGGCCCAGAAGACCATATGATGACCCGGGCCCTCGGACCATGAGTTGATCCTACTCCGGCAGGAGACCACGATATGACCCCAGGCCCAGCACACCATGTGATAACCCCGGACCGGCAGGGAACCATATGATGAACACAGGCCCAGGCGACCAAGTGATGACCCCGAGCCGGTAGAAGACCATGAGATGAACCCAGGCTCAGGAGACCATGTGATGACCCTGGGCCAGGAGTCCATGTGATGACACCGGGCCCAGGTGACCATGTGATGAGCCTGGGGCGGCAGGAGACCATGTGATGTCCCTTGGCCCAGGAGACCATGTGACGAAAGGGGGAGCAGGAGACCATATGATGACCCGAGGCTGGCAGAAAACCATGTTTTGACCTCGGGCCCAGGAGACCATGTGATGATCCTGGACCGAGAAGCCCAGATAAGGATCCACGGCCCTCAGACTATGTGATGACGCTGCTCCGGCAGGAGACCATGAGTTGACCCCAGGCCCAGCAGACCATGTGATGATCCCGGGCCGGTAGGAGACCATGTGATGACTCCGGGCCAGGAATCCAGCAGATGACCCAGGTCCTAGGAGACCATGCGATGATCCCGGACCGCCAGGAGACCATGTGATGACCCTGGTCTGGCAGGAGACCAAGTGATGATACCGGGCCAGCAAGAGACCATATGATGACCCAGGGCCCAGACGACCATATGAAGAACATGGACTGGCAGGAGACCATGTGTTGACCCCAGACCAGCAGGAGTCCATGTGATGACCCTGGTCCGGCAGGAGACCATGACTTGACCCGAGGCCCAGCAGACCATATGATGACCCGAGGCTGGCAGAAGACCATGTGATGACCCCGGGCCCAGGAGAATATATGATGACCCTTGGCCCAGAAGACCATATGATGACCCGGGCCCTCGGACCATGAGTTGATCCTACTCCGGCAGGAGACCACGATATGACCCCAGGCCCAGCAGACCATGTGATAACCCCGGGCCGGCAGGAGTCCATGTGATGACCCTGGTCCGGCAGGAGACCATGAGATGACCTCGGGCCAGCATGAGACCATATGATGACCATGGACCGGCAGGAGACCAAATGATGATACCGGGTCCAGGAGACCATGTGAAGAACATGGGCTGGCAGGAGACCATGTGTTGACTCCGGGCCGGCAGGAGACCATGTGATGAACTTGGGCCTGCAGGAGACCATGTGATGACCCTGGGCTCAGGAGACCATGTGATGACCCCAGGCCCAGGAGCCAATGTGATGATCCCGGGCCGGCAGGAGACCATGTGATGAACCTGGGCCAGCAAACCATGTGATGTCCCTTGGCCCAGGAGACCATATGAAACGGAGCATAGGAGACCATATGATGACCCGAGGCTGGCAGAAGACCATGTTTTGACCCCCGGCCCAGGAGACCATGTAATGATCCTTGACCGAGAAGACCATATGAGGACCCCGGGCCCTCAGACCATGTGATGACGCTGCTCCGGCAGGAGACCATGACTTAACCCGAGGCCCAGCAGACCATGTGATGATCCCGGGGCATGCAGGAGACCATGTGCTGACCCCGGGACAGGAGTCCAGGTGATTACCCCGGTCCCAGGAGACCATGCGATGATCCCGCGCCGCCAGGAGACCAGGTGATGACCCTGGTCTGGCAGGAGACCAAGTGATGACACCGGGTCAGCAGGAGACCATATGATGACCCAGGGCCCAGACAACCATATGAAGAACATGGGCCAGCAGGAGACCATGTGTTGACCCCGGACCGGCGGGAGACCATGTGATGACCCTGGTCCGGCAGGAGACCATGAGATGACCCCGGGCCGGCATGAGACCATATGATGACCACGGACCTGCAGTAGATCAAATGATGACCCTGGGTCCAGGAGACCATGTGAAGAACATAGGCTGGCAGGAGACCATGTGTTGGCCCCGGGCCGGCAGGAGACCATATGATGAACTTGGGCCTGCAGGAGACCAAGTTATGACGCTGGGCTCAAGAGACCATGTGATGATCCCAGGCCCAGGAGAACATGTGATGATCCCGGGCCGGCAGGTGACCATGTGATGACCATCGGCCGGCTGGAGAACATGTGATGAACCTGGGTCCAGGAGACCATATGATGAAACGGGGCACAGGAGACCATATGATGACCCGAGGCTGGCAGAAGACCATATAATGACCCCGGGCCCTCAGAGCATGAGATGACCCTACTCCGGCAGGAGACCATGATATGACCTCAGGCCCAATACACCATGTGATAACCCTGGGCCGGCAGGGAACCATATGATGACCCCGGGCCCAGGCGACTATGTGATGATCCCGGGCCGGCAGGAGACCATGAGATGACCCCGGGCTCAGGAGACCATGTGATGACCCTGGGCCAGGAGTCCATGTGATGACACCGGGCCAAGGTGACCATGTGATGAGCCTGGGGCGGCAGGAGACCATGTGATGTCCCTTGGCCCAGGAGACCATATGATGAAACGGGGCACAGGAGACCATATGATGACCCGAGGCTGGCAGAAGACCATGTTTTGACCACTGCACCAGGAGACCATGTGATGATCCTTGACCGAGAAGACCATATGAGCACCCCGGGCCCTCAGACCATGTGATGACGCTGCTCCGGCAGGAGACCATGAGTTGACCCCAGGCCCAGCAGACCATGTGGTGATCCCGGGCCGGCAGGAGACCATGTGATGACCCCGGGCCAGGAGTCCAGGTGATGACCCCGGTCCCAGGAGACCATGCGATGATCCCGGGCCGCCAGGAGACCATGTGATGACTCTGGTCTGGCAGGAGACCAAGTGATGACACTGGGCCAGCAGGAGACCATATGATGACCCAGGGCCCAGACGACCATATGAAGAACATGGGCCGGCAGGAGACCATGTGTTGACCCCGGGCCAGCAGGAGGCCATGTGATGACCCTGGTCCAGAGGGGACCATGAGATGACCCCGGGCCGGCATGAGACCATATGATGTCCACGGACCGGCAGGAGATTAAATGATGATCCCGGGTCCAGGAGACCATATGAAGAACATGGGCTGGCAGGAGACCATGTGTTGACCCCGGGCCGGCAGGAGACCATATGATGATCCTGGGCCAGCAGACCATGTGATGTCCCTGGGCCCAGGGGACCAGATGATGAAACGGGGCATAGGAGACCATGAGACGACCCTACTCTGGCAGGAGTCCATGCGATGACCCCAGGCCCAACAGACCATGTGATAACCCCGGGCCGGCAGGGAACCATATGATGACCCCGGGCCCAGGCGACCATGTGATGACCCCGGGCCGGCAGGAGACCATGAGATGACCCCGGGCTCAGGAGAACATGTGATGACCCTGGGCCAGGAGACCATGTGATGCCACCGGGCCCTGGATACCATGTGATGAACCCTCGCCCAGGAAAACATGTGATAACCCTGGGCCCAGGAGACCATGTGATGACCCCGGACTGGCAGGAGCCCATGTGATGATCAAGGAATGGCAGGTGACCAATTGATAACGCCGGGGCGGGCATGAGACCATATGATGACCCGGGGATGGCAGGAGACCAAATGATGACCCTGGGTCCATGAGAACATGTGAAGAACATAGGCTGGCAGGAGACCATGTGTTGAACCCGGGCCGGCAGAGACCATGTGATGAACTTGGGCCTGCAGGAGACCATGTGATGAACCCGGGCCGGCAGGAGTCTATGTGATGACGCAGGGCCCAGAAGACCATGTGATGAGCCTGGGCCGGCAGGAGACCATGTGATTTCCCTTGGCCCAGGAGACCATGTGATGAAATGGGGGGGCACAGGATACCATATGATGACCCGAGTCTGGCAGAAGACCTTGTGATGACCCCGGGTCCAGGAGACCATATGATGGCCCTTGGCCCAGAAGACCATATGATGACCCCGGGCCCTCAGACCATGAGATGACCCTACTCCAGCAGGAGTCCCTGATATGACCCCAGGCCCAGCAGACTATGTGATAACCCCGGGCCGGCAGGAGACCATGAGATGACCCCGGTCTCAGGAGACCATGTGATGACCCTGGGCCAGGAGACCATGTGATGACACCTCGCCCAGGAGAACATGTGATAACTCTGGGCCCAGGAGACAATGTTATGACCCCGGGCCGGCAGGAGCCCATGGGATGACCACGGAATGGCAGCTGACCAATTGATAACGCCGGGTTGGGCAGGAGACCATATGATGACCCGGGGCCGGCAGGAGACCATATGATGAACCCGGGCCGGCAGGATTCTATGTGATGACGCAGGGCCCAGAAGACCATGTGATGAGCCTGGGCCGGCAGGCGGCCATGTGCTTTCCCTTGACCCAGGAAACCATGTGATGAAACGGGGCACAGGAGACCATATGATGACCCGAGGCTGGCAGAAGACCTTGTGATGACCCCGGGTCCAGGAGACCATATGATGACCCTTGGCCCAGAAGACCATATGATGACCCGAGGCTGGCAGAAGACCATATGATGACCCCGGGCCCAGGAGACCATGAGATGACCCTACTCCGGCAGGAGACCATGAGATGACCCCAGGCCCAGCAGACCATGTGATAACCCCGGGCCAGGAGACCATGTGATGCCACCGGGCCCTGGATACCATGTGATGACCCCTCGCCCAGGAGAACATGTGATAACCATTGGCCCAGGAGACCATGTGATGACCCCGGACTGGCAGGAGCCCATGTGATGATCAAGGAATGGCAGGTGACCAATTGATAACGCCGGGGTGGGCATGAGACCATATGATGACCCGGGGCCGGCAGGAGACCAAATGATGACCCTGGGTCCAGGAGACCATGTGAAGAACATAGGCTGGCAGGAGACCATGTGTTGAACCCGGGCCGGCAGGAGTCCATGTGATGACGCAGGGCCCAGAAGACCAAGTGATGAGCCTGGGCCGGCATGAGACCATGTGATTTCTCTTGGCCCAGGAGACCATGTGATGAAACGGGCACAGGAGACCATATGATGACCCGAGGCTGGCAGAAGACCTTATGATGACCCCGGGTCCAGGAGACCATATGATGACCCTTGACCCAGAAGAATATATGATGACCCCGGGCCCTCATACCATGAGATGACCCTACTCCAGCAGGAGACCCTGATATGACCCCAGGCCAGCAGACTATGTGATAACCCCGGGCCGGCAGGGGACCATATGATGACCCCGGGCACAGGCGACCATGTGATGACCCCTCGCCCAGGAGAACATGTGATAACCCTGGGCCCAGGAGACCATGTGATGACCCTGGGCCGGCAGGAGCCCATGTGAAGACCACGGAGTGGCAGCTGACCAATTGATAACGCCGGGTTGGGCAGGAGACCATATGATGACCCGGGGCCGGCAGGAGACCATATGATGAACCCGGGCCGGCAGGAGTCTATGTGATGACGCAGGGCCCAGAAGACCATGTGATGAGCCTGGGCCGGCAGGAGACCATGTGCTTTCCCTTGGCCGAGGAGACCATGTGATGAAACGCCGCACAGGAGACCATATGATGACCCGAGGCTGGCAGAAGACCATGTTTTCACCCCGTGCCCAGGAGACCATGTGATGATCCTTGACCCAGAAGACCATATGAGGAACCCGGGCCCTCAGACCATGTGATGACCCTGCTCCGGCAGAAGACCATGAGTTGACCCCAGGCCCAGCAGACCATGTGATGACCCCGGGCCGGCAGGAGAACATGTGATGACCACGGACCAGCAGGAGGCCATGTGATGACCACGGACCAGCAGGAGACCACGTGATGACTCCTGGCCGGCAGGAGACCATGTGATGAACCTGGGCCAGGAGACCATGTGCTGACCCAGGCCCACGAGACGCTGAGGTGAATCTGGGCCAAGGAGACCATGTGATGATCCCAGGCCGGCAGGAGACTATGTGAACACCTGCAGGAGGCCATGTGATCTCGCCTGGACGGCAGGAGACCATGTTATGAAGCTGGGCCGGCAGGAGACCATGTGATGACCCTGGGCTCAGGAGACAATGTGATGACCCCAGGCCGGCAGGCGCCCTGTGATGACAACAGAACGGCAGGTGACCAATTGATAACGCAAGGGCGGACAGGCGACCATATGATGACCCGGGGCCGGCATGAGACCATGTGATGAACCTGGGCCAGGAGACCATATGATGACCCTGGGCTCAGGAGACCATGTGATGATCCCGGGCCGGCAGGTGACCATGTGATGACCATCGGACGGCAGAAGACCATGTGAGGTCCCTGGGCCCAGGAGACCATGTAATGAAACGGGGCACAGGAGACCATATGATGACCCGAGGCTGGCAGAAGACCTTGTGATGACCCCGGGCCCACGAGACCATATGATGACTCTTGGCGCAGTAGACCATATGATGACCCCGGGCCCTCAGACCATGAGATGAACTTACTCCGGCAGGAGACCATGAGTTGACCCCAGGCCCAGCAGACCATGTGATGACCCCGGGCCGGCAGGAGACCATGAGATGACCTCGGGCTCAGGAGACCACGTGATGACCGTGGGCCAGGAGACCATGTGATGACACCGGGCCCAGGATACCATGTGATGACACCTTGCCCAGGAGAACATGTGATAACCCAGGACCCAGGAGACCATGTGTTGACCCCGGGCCGGCAGGCGCCCATGTGATGACAACAGAACGGCAGGTGACCAATTAATAATGCAAGGGCGGACAGGAGACCATATGATGACCCGGGGCCGGCATGAGACCATGTGATGATCCCAGGCCGGCAGGAGACCATGTGATGACCTGCAGGAGACCATGTGATGACCCCTGGACGGCGGGAGACCATTTGCTGACCCTGGTCTAGGAGGAGACCATGTGATGACCCTGGGCACAGGAGACCATATGATGAAACCGGGCCAGGAGATCATGGGATAACCCTGGTCCGGCATGAGACCATGAAATGACCCCAGGCCCAGGAGACCATGTGATGACCCCGGGCCGGAAGGAGACCATGCGATGACACCGGGCCCAGGCGACCATGTGATGATTCTGGGATGCCAGGAGACCAGGTGATGACCAACCACGGACCGGCAGGATACCATGTGCTGACCCCGGGCCCAGGAGACCATGTGATGACCCTGGACCGGCAGCAGACCATGTGATGACTCCGGACTGGCAGAAAAAAACGTAATGATCCTGGGCCAGGAGACCATGTGATGACCCCGGGCTCAGGAGACCATGTGATAACACTGGGTCGGCAGGAGACCAGGTGATGACCACGGACTGGCAAAATACCATGCGCTGACCCCGGACCCAGGAGACCATGTGATGACCGTGGGCGGGCACGAGACCATGTGATGACACTGGTCCCAGGAGACCATGAGATGACCCTGGGCCCTGGAGACCATGTGACGCCCATTGGCCCAGGGGCCATGTGATGCCTCCGGGACGGCAGAGAACTATGTGATGACACTGGTCCGGCAGGAGAGCATGTGATGAACCTTGGCCAGGAAACCGTGTGATGAACCCGGGGCCAGGAGACCATGTGATGACCCCGGTCCCAGGAGACCATGTGCTGAGCCTGGACCGACAGGAGACCATGTGATGACCCGGGCCCAGGAGACGATGTGATGACCCTGGGCCCATGAGACCATAGATGACCGCGAGACGGACGGAGACCATGTGATGACCCTGGGCCGGCAGGATACCATGTGCTGACCCTAGGCCCAGGAGACCAGCTGATGACCCCGGATCGGCAGGAGACCATGTGATGACCCCGGGCTGGCAGGAGGCCATGTGATGACCATGCGCCGGCAGAAGACCATGTGATGACCCCGGGCCCAGGAGACTATGTGATGATCTCAGGCCGGCAGGAGACCATGTGATGACCCGCAGGAGTCCATATGTTGACCACGGGACAGGAGGAGACCATGTGATGACGCTGGAGCGGCAAGAGACCATCTGATGAACCTGGGCCGGCAGGAGACCATGTGATGACCCGGGGCCAGGAGACCATGTGACAATCCCAGACCGGCAGGAGTCAATGTGATCAACCTGGACCGGCAGGAGACCATGTGTTCAACCTGGTCCGGCTGGAGACCATGTAATGGCCTCGGGCCCAGAAGACCATGAGATGACCCTGGGCCCTGGAGACCATGTGATGCCCATTGGCCCAGGAGGCCATGTGATGCCTCCGGGACGGCAGAGGACTATGTGATGACACTGGTCCGGCAGGAGAGCATGTGATGAACCTTGGCCAGGAAACCGTGTGATGAACCCGGGGCCAGGAGACCATGTGATGACCCCGGTCCCAGGAGACCATGTGCTGAGCCTGGACCGACAGGAGACCATGTGATGACCCTGGGCCCAGGAGACCATAGATGACCGCGAGACGGACGGAGACCATGTGATGACCCTGGGCCGGCAGGATACCATGTGCTGACCCTAGGCCCAGGAGACCAGCTGATGACCCCGGATCGGCAGGAGACCATGTGATGACCCCGGGCTGGCAGGAGGCCATGTGATGACCATGCGCCGGCAGAAGACCATGTGATGACCCCGGGCCCAGGAGACTATGTGATGATCTCAGGCCGGCAGGAGACCATGTGATGACCCGCAGGAGTCCATATGTTGACCACGGGACAGGAGGAGACCATGTGATGACGCTGGAGTGGCAAGAGACCATCTGATGAACCTGGGCCGGCAGGAGACCATGTGATGACCCGGGGCCAGGAGACCATGTGACAATCCCAGACCGGCAGGAGTCCATGTGATCAACCTGGACCGGCAGGAGACCATGTGTTCAACCTGGGCCGGCTGGAGACCATGTAATGGCCTCGGGCTCAGAAGACCATGAGATGACCCTGGGCCCTGGAGACCATGTGACGCCCATTGGCCCAGGAGGCCATGTGATGCCTCCGGGACGGCAGAGGACTATGTGATGACACTGGTCCGGCAGGAGAGCATGTGATGAACCTTGGCCAGGAAACCGTGTGATGAACCCGGGGCCAGGAGACCATGTGATGACCCCGGTCCCAGGAGACCATGTGCTGAGCCTGGACCGACAGGAGACGATGTGATGACCCTGGGCCCATGAGACCATAGATGACCGCGAGACGGACGGAGACCATGTGATGACCCTGGGCCGGCAGGATACCATGTGCTGATCCTAGGCCCAGGAGACCAGCTGATGACCCCGGATCGGCAGGAGACCATGTGATGACCCCGGGCTGGCAGGAGGCCATGTGATGACCATGCGCCGGCAGAAGACCATGTGATGACCCCGGGCCCAGGAGACTATGTGATGATCTCAGGCCGGCAGGAGACCATGTGATGACCCGCAGGAGTCCATATGTTGACCACGGGACAGGAGGAGACCATGTGATGACGCTGGAGTGGCAAGAGACCATCTGATGAACCTGGGCCGGCAGGAGACCATGTGATGATGCCGGGCCAGGAGACCATGTGATGACCCTGGGCCAGGAGACGATGTGATAAATGGGGGACGGCAGGAGACCATGTGATGACACTGGCCCGGCAGGAGACCGTGTGATGACCCTGGGTAGGAGACCGTTTGATGACCCCGGGCCCAGGGGACCATGTGATGACCCCAAGTCGGCCGGAGACCATGTGATGACCCCGGGCCCAGGAGACCATGTGATGTCCCCGGGCCGGCAGGAGAGCGTGTACTGACCCCGCGCCGGCGGGAGACCGTGTGATGTCCCGGGCGGACAGGAGACCATGTGATGACCCCAGGCTGGCAGGTGACCATCTGATGACCACGGGCCAGCAGGAGACCATGTGATGACCCTGTGCCAGGAGACCGTGTGTTGACACTGGGCTAGCAGGAGACCATGTGATGACAATGGGCCAGGAGACGATGTGATGAATCCAGGGCCAGGAGACCATGTGATGACCCCTGGCCCAGGGGACCATGTGATGATCCCAGGCCGGCAGGGGACCATTTTCTTGCCGCCGGGCCCAGAAGACCATGTGATGACCCCAGGCCGGAAAAAGACCATGTGATGACCACGGAACGACAGGAGACCATGTGATGTCCCCAGGCCCAGGAGACCATGTGTTGATCCCGGGCCGGCAGAGGAGCGTGTGCTGACCCCGGGCCGGCGGGAGAGCATTTGATGCCCATTGCCGCAGGAGGTCATGTGATGACTCCGGGACGGCAGGAGACCATGTGATGACCCTGGGCCAGGAGACCGTGTGATGCCACTGCGCCAGCAGGAGACCATGAGATGACCCTGAGCCCAGGAAGCCATGTGATGATCCTGGGCCAGGAGACGATATGATGAATCCGGGACAGCAGGAGATCATGTGATGACACCGGGCCCAGGACACCATATGATGACCCTGGGCCCAGGAGACCATGTGATGACCCCGTGTCCTCAGACCATGTGATGACCCTGGTCCGGCATGAGAACATGAGATGAACCCAGGCCCAGGAGACCATGTGATGACCCCGGGCCCAGGAGACCATGTGATGACCCCGTACCGGCAGGAGACCATGAGATGACCCCGGGCTGGCAGGAGACCATGTGATGACCCCGTGCCGTGGAGACCATGTGATGACCCTGGGCCCAAGAGACCGTGTGATGAACCTGGGCCGGCAGGAGACCATGTGATGTCCCTGAGCCCAGGAAGCCATGTGATGATCCTGGGCCAGTAGACGATATGATGAATCCGGGACAGCAGGAGACCATGTGATGACCCTGGCCTGGCAGGAGACCCTGTGATGACCCTGGGCCAGGAGACCGGTTGATGACACTGGGGTGTCAGGAGACCATGTGATGACCCTGTGCCAGGAGACCATGTGATGACCCTGGGTCAGGAGACGATGTGATCAATCCGGGACCAGCAGACCATTTGATGGCCCCGGGTTGGCAGGAGACCATTTGACGTCCCCGGGCCCAGAAGACCATGTGATGACCTCAGGCCGGCAGGAGACCATGTGATGACCACGGAACGACAGGAGACCATATGATGACCCTGCTCCCAGGAGACTATGTGTTGACCCCGGGCCTGCAGGGGTGCGTGTGCTGACCCCGGGCCGGCGGGAGAGCATTTGATGCCCATTGGCCCAGGAGGCCATGTGATGACTCCGGGACGGCAGGAGACCATGCAATGACACCGGGCCAAGGAGATCATGTGATGACCCCGTGTCCTCAGATATTGTGATGCCTCTGGTCCAGCATGAGAACATGAGATTACCCCAGGCCCAGAAGACCATTTGATGACCCCGTGCCGGCAGGAGACCATATGATGACCCCGGCCCAGGCGACTATGTGATGACCCCGGGCTGGCAGGAGACCATGTGATGACCACGGATCGGCAGGATACCATGTGCTGACCCCGGGCCAGGAGACCATGTGATGACCCTGGGCACAGGAGACCATGTGATGTCCCTGGGCACAGGAGACCATGTGATGACCCCGGGCCTAGGATACCATGTGATGACCCTGGGCCCTGGAAGCCATGTGATGCCCATTGGCCCAGGAGACCATGTGATGAACCCGGGCCGACATGAGACCATGTGATAAAACTGGTCCCATGAGACCATGTGATGACGCCGGGGACAGCAGACCATGTGATGACCCTGGCTGGCAGGAGAGTATGTGACGATCCCAGACTGGCAGGAGACCATGTGCTGAACCCTGGACGGGAGGATACCACGTGATGAACCTGGACCGGCAGGAGACCATATGATGAACCCGGGACGGGAGGAGACAATGTGAGGACCCTGCTCCCAGTAGACAATGTGATGATCACAGGCTGGTAGGGGAAAATGTGATGACCCCGGGTCTAGGAGACTATGTGAGGACCCTGGGCCGGTAGGAGAACGTGTGCTGACGCCGGGCCGGCAGCAGACCATGTGATGACCCTGGACCCAGGAGACCCTGTGATGGCCCTAGGCCCAGTAGACCATGTCATGAACCTGGGCTTGCAAGACCATGTGATGTCCCTAGGCCGAGGAGGCCATGTTATGAAACCTGGCGGAGGAGACCATATGATGACTCTAGGCGGCAGGAGACCATTTGATGACCCTGGGCCAGGAAACCATGTGATGACCCGGGGCCCTGGAGACCATGAGATGACCCCAGGCCCAGGAGACCATATGATGACGCCGGATAGGCAGGAGACCATGTGATAATCCTGGGCTGGCAGGAGACCATGTGATGACCCCGGGTCCAGGAGACCATATGATGATCCCGGGCCGAGGAAAGCATGTCATGACCCTGGACAAAGGAGACTATGTGATGACTCCATGCCCTCAGACCATGTGATGACCCTGGTCCGGTAGGTGACCATGAGATGACTCCGGGCACAGGAGACCATGTGATGACCCTGGGCCGGCTGGAGAATATGTGATGACCCTGGGCCACGAGGCTATTTGATGCCCATTGGCCCAGGAGGCCATGTGATGACTCTGGGACGGCATCAGACCATGTGATGACCCTGGCCCGGCAGGAGACCGTGTGACGACCCTGGGCCAGGAGACCATGTGATGATTCCGGGCCGGCAGAAGACCATGTGATGACCCCGGGCCCAGGATACCATGTGATGACGCCGGGGACAGCAGACCATATGATGAACCTGGCCGGCAGGAGAGTATGTGACGATCCCAGACTGGCAGGAGACCATGTGCTGAAACCTGGACCGGAGGTGACCATGTGATGAACCTGGACCGGCAGGAGACCATATGATGAATCCGGGATGGGATTGAGACCATGTAATGAACCTGGACCGGCAGGAGACCATGTGATGACCCTTGGCCAGGAAACGATGTGATGAGCCCGGGGCCAGGAGACCATGTGATGACACGGGGCCCAGGAGACCATGTGATGATCCTGGGCCCAGGAGATCATGTGATGACTCCGTGTCCTCAGACCATGTGATGACATTGGTCCGGCATGAGAACATGAGATGACCCCAGTCCCAGGAGACCATGTGATGACCCGGGCCGGCAGGAGACCATGTGATGACCCCGGCCCAGGGGAACATGTGATGACACCGGACCGGCATGAGACCATGTAATGACCCGGGCTGGCAGGAGACCATGTGATGACCCCGGGATGGGAGGAGACCATGTGATGAACCTGACCGGCAGGAGACCATGTGATGACCCCGGGCCCTGGAGACCATGAGATGACCCCAGGCCCTGGAGACCATATGATGATGCCGGGCAGGCAGGAGGCCATATGATGACTACGGACTGACAGTAGACCATATGATGACCCTGGCCGGCAGGAGAGTATGTGACGATCCCAGACTGGCAGGAGACCATGTGCTGAAACCTGGAAGGGAGGAGACCATGTGATGAACCTGGACCGGCAGGAGACCATATGATGAACCCGGGATGGGAGGAGACCATGTGATGAACCTGGACCGGCAGGAGACCATGTGATGACCCCGGGCCCTGGAGTCCATGAGATGACCCCAGGCCCAGGAGACCATATGATGACGCCGGGCAGGCAGGAGACCATATGATGACTACGGACTGGCAGGATACCATTTGATGACCCTGGGCCCAGGAGATCATGTGATGACCCCGGACAGGCAGGAGACCATGTGATAATCCCGGGCTGGCAGGAGACCATGTGATGAACCCGGGTCCAGTAGACCATGTGATGATCCCGGGCCCAGGAGAGCATGTCATGACCCTGGACACAGGAGACTATGTGATGACCCCAGGCCAGAAGGAGACCATGTGATGACCACGGAACGACAGGAGATCATGTGATGTCCCGGGGCCCAGGAGACCATGTGTTGACCACGGGCCGGTAGGGGAGCATGTGCTGACCCCGGGCCGGCGGGAGGGCATTTGATGCCCATTGGCCCAGCAGGCCATGTGATGACTAAGGGACGGCAGGAGACCATGTGATGACCCTGGGCCAGGAGACCGTGTGATGACACTGGGCCGGCAGGAGACCATGAGATTACCCTGAGTCAGGAGACCATGTAATGACCCTGGGCCAGGAAACGATGTGATGAACCCGGAGCCAGGAGACCATGTGGGGATCCTGGGCCCAGGAGACCGTGTGATGACCCCGTGTCCTCAGACCATGTGATGACATTCGTCCGGCATGAGAACCTGAGATGACCCCGGGCTGGCAAGAGACCATGTGATGACCCTGGGCTCAGGAGACCATGTGATGACCCTGGGCCGGCAGAAGACCATGTGATGACGCTGGGCCCAGGAAGCCATGTGATGCCCATTGGCCCAGGAGGCCATGTGATGAACCCGGGCCGACAGGAGACCATGTGATGAAACTGGTCCCAGGAGACCCTGTGATGACCCTGGGCCCAGGAATGCATGTGATGACCCTGGGCACAGTAGATCATGTGATGACCCCATGCTCTCAGACCATGTAATGACCCTGGTCGGCAGGAGACCATGTGATGTCCCCGGGCCCAGGAGACCATGTAATGATCCTGGGCCCAGGAGATCATGTGATTACCCCGGGCCGGCAGGAGACCATGTGATGACCCTGGGCCGGAAGGAGACCATGTGATGACACCCGGCTATGAACCTGGGCTGGTAGGAGACCACGCACTGACCCCCCGCTATGAACCTGGGCCGGCAGGAGACCATGTGATGAACCCGGGCCGGAAGGAGACCATGTGATGACCCCCGGATATGACTCTGGGCTGGCAGGAGACCAAATGCTGACCCCGGGCCCAGGAGACCATGCCATGACCCCAGGCCCAGGACACCATGTGGTGACTCGGGGCCCAGGAGACTATGTGATGGGCCCAGGAGACCATGTGATGACCCTGGGCCGGCAGGAGACCATGTGATGACCCCAGGCCCCGGGCAGCCAGGAGACCATGTGATGACCCGTGGCCCAGGAGACCATGTGTTGACCCGTGGCCCAGGAGACCATGCGATGACCCGTGGCCCAGGAGACCATGCGATGACCCGTGGCCCAGGATACCATGCGATGACCCGTGGCCCAGGAGACCATGTGATGACCCTGGGCCGGCAGGAGACCATGTGATGACCCCAGGCCCCGGGCAGCCAGGAGACCATGTGATGACCCGTGGCCCAGGAGACCATGTGTTGACCCGTGGCCCAGGAGACCATGCGATGACCCGTGGCCCAGGAGACCATGCGATGACCCGTGGCCCAGGAGACCATGCGATGACCCGTGGCCCAGGAGACCATGCGATGACCTGTGGCCCAGGAGACCATGTGATGACCCGTGGCCCAGGAGACTATGCGATGACCCGTGGCCCAGGAGACCATGTGATGACCCGTGGCCCAGGAGACCATGCGATGACCCGTGGCCCAGGAGACCATGCGATGACCCGTGGCCCAGGAGACCATGCGATGACCTGTGGCCCAGGAGACCATGTGATGACCCGTGGCCCAGGAGACTATGCGATGACCCGTGGCCCAGGAGACCATGTGATGACCCGTGGCCCAGGAGACCATGCGATGACCCGTGGCCCAGGAGACCATGCGATGGGACCAGGAGACCATGCGATGACCCGTGGCCCAGGAGACGATGCGATGGGACCAGGAGACCATGTGATGACCCGTGGCCCAGGAGACCATGTGATGACCCGTGGCCCAGGAGACCATGCGATGACCCGTGGCCCAGGAGACCATGCGATGACCCGTGGCCCAGGAGACCATGTGATGACCCCAGGCCCCGGGCAGCCAGGAGACCATGTGATGACCCGTGGCCCAGGAGACCATGCGATGACCCGTGGCCCAGGAGACCATGCGATGGGACCAGGAGACCATGTGATGACCCGTGGCCCAGGAGACCATGTGTTGACCCGTGGCCCAGGAGACCATGTGTTGACCCGTGGCCCAGGAGACCATGCGATGACCCGTGGCCCAGGAGACTATGCGATGGGACCAGGAGACCATGTGATGACCCGTGGCCCAGGAGACCAAATGCTGACCCCGGGCCCAGGAGACCATGCGATGACCCGTGGCCCAGGAGACCATGCGATGACCCGTGGCCCAGGAGACCATGCGATGACCCGTGGCCCAGGAGACCATGTGATGACCCGTGGCCCAGGAGACCATGCGATGACCCGTGGCCCAGGAGACCATGCGATGGGACCAGGAGACCATGTGATGACCCGTGGCCCAGGAGACCATGTGTTGACCCGTGGCCCAGGAGACCATTCGATGACCCGTGGCCCAGGAGACCATGCGATGACCCGTGGCCCAGGAGACCATGCGATGACCCGTGGCCCAGGAGACCATGTGTTGACCCGTGGCCCAGGAGACCATGTGATGACCCGTGGCCCAGGAGACCATGTGTTGACCCGTGGCCCAGGAGACCATGCGATGACCCGTGGCCCAGGAGACCATGTGATGACCCGTGGCCCAGGAGACCATGCGATGGGACCAGGAGACCATGTGATGACCCGTGGCCCAGGAGACCATGCGATGACCCGTGGCCCAGGAGACCATGCGATGACCCGTGGCCCAGGAGACCATGCGATGACCCGTGGCCCAGGAGACCATGTGATGGGACCAGGAGACCATGTGATGACCCTGTGTCGCGGGCACAATGCGCAGGAGCCCACTGCGCAGGCGGCAGATCGGCATGCGCAGTGTGACTCTAAACAGAGCTGGGCTGGGGCTGTGAGAGGCTGAGGCTGGGCCTGCTATTTGGAGCCAAAACGGAAGCAGTGGTCCGCAGGGGAGTAACGCACTTGGCGGGTAGGCTTCATAAGCACCTGGTGTAGGTCGCACACCTGGACTCGGAAACTTCAGGTCCCGAATTTGCTGCTCCGGGGCTTATTCGCGGTTCCGGGCCCAGGCTGACGGTCGCCATCTTTGTAAAGGACAGCGACAGGTTTGTGCGATTCATCGAGACACAGCGCATGCGTCATGAGCGAGGTGTGGGCGGGGCTTCAGGGTCCCAGTGACTGAAACCAGACAGAGTCAGACCTTCAGGGGAGGGGAACCAGTGAGTGTAGAACTGAACCCAGCCAGAGTCAGTCCTTCAGGGGAGGGGAACCAGTGAGTGTAGAACTGAACCCAGCCAGAGTCAGTCCTTCAGGGGAGGGGAACCAGTGAGTGTAGAACTGAACCCAGCCAGAGTCAGACCTTCAGGGGAGGGGAACCAGTGAGTGTAGAACTGAACCCAGCCAGAGTCAGTCCTTCAGGGGAGGGGAACCAGTGAGTGTAGAACTGAACCCAGACAGAGTCAGTCCTTCAGGGGAGGGGAACCAGTGAGTGTAGAACTGAACCCAGCCAGAGTCAGTCCTTCAGGGGAGGGGAACCAGTGAGTGTAGAACTGAACCCAGCCAGAGTCAGTCCTTCAGGGGAGGGGAACCAGTGAGTGTAGAACTGAACCCAGTCAGAGTCAGTCCTTCAGGGGAGGGGAACCAGTGAGTGTAGAACTGAACCCAGTCAGAGTCAGTCCTTCAGGGGAGGGGAACCAGTGAGTGTAGAACTGAACCCAGCCAGAGTCAGTACCTTCAGGGGAGGGGAACCAGTGAGTGTAGAACTGAACCCAGCCAGAGTCAGTACCTTCAGGGGAGGGAACCAGTGAGTGTAGAACTGAACCCAGACAGAGTCAGTCCTTCAGGGGAGGGGAACCAGTGAGTGTAGAACTGAACCCAGCCAGAGTCAGTCCTTCAGGGGAGGGGAACCAGTGAGTGTAGAACTGAACCCAGCCAGAGTCAGTCCTTCAGGGGAGGGGAACCAGTGAGTGTAGAACTGAACCCAGCCAGAGTCAGTCCTTCAGGGGAGGGGAACCAGTGAGTGTAGAACTGAACCCAGCCAGAGTCAGACCTTCAGGGGAGGGGAACCAGTGAGTGTAGAACTGAACCCAGCCAGAGTCAGTCCTTCAGGGGAGGGGAACCAGTGAGTGTAGAACTGAACCCAGCCAGAGTCAGACCTTCAGGGGAGGGGAACCAGTGAGTGTAGAACTGAACCCAGCCAGAGTCAGACCTTCAGGGGAGGGGGACCAGTGAGTGTAGAACTGAACCCAGCCAGAGTCAGTCCTTCAGGGGAGGGGAACCAGTGAGTGTAGAACTGAACCCAGCCAGAGTCAGAACCTTCACGTGAGGGGAACCAGTGAGTGTAGAACTGAACCCAGCCAGAGTCAGTCCTTCAGGGGAGGGGAACCAGTGAGTGTAGAACTGAACCCAGCCAGAGTCAGTCCTTCAGGGGAGGGCAACCAGTGAGTGTAGAACTGAACCCAGCCAGAGTCAGTCCTTCAGGGGAGGGCAACCAGTGAGTGTAGAACTGAACCCAGCCAGAGTCAGTCCTTCAGGGGAGGGGAACCAGTGAGTGTAGAACTGAACCCAGCCAGAGTCAGTCCTTCAGGGGAGGGAACCAGTGAGTGTACAACTGAACCCAGCCAGAGTCAGACCTTCAGGGGAGGGGAACCAGTGAGTGTAGAACTGAACCCAGCCAGAGTCAGACCTTCAGGGGAGGGGAACCAGTGAGTGTAGATCTGAACCCAGCCAGAGTCAGTCCTTCAGGGGAGGGGAACCAGTGAGTGTAGAACTGAACCCAGCCAGAGTCAGTCCTTCAGGGGAGGGGAACCAGTGAGTGTAGAACTGAACCCAGCCAGAGTCAGTCCTTCAGGGGAGGGGAACCAGTGAGTGTAGAACTGAACCCAGCCAGAGTCAGTCCTTCAGGGGAGGGGAACCAGTGAGTGTAGAACTGAACCCAGCCAGAGTCAGTCCTTCAGGGGAGGGAACCAGTGAGTGTACAACTGAACCCAGCCAGAGTCAGACCTTCAGGGGAGGGGAACCAGTGAGTGTAGAACTGAACCCAGCCAGAGTCAGTCCTTCAGGGGAGGGGAACCAGTGAGTGTAGAACTGAACCCAGCCAGAGTCAGTCCTTCAGGGGAGGGGAACCAGTGAGTGTAGATCTGAACCCAGCCAGAGTCAGTCCTTCAGGGGAGGGGAACGACTGAGTGTAGAACTGAACCCAGCCAGAGTCAGTACCTTCAGGGGAGGGGAACCAGTGAGTGTAGAACTGAACCCAGACAGAGTCAGAGCTTCAGGGGAGGGAACCAGTGAGTGTAGAACTGAACCCAGCCAGAGTCAGTCCTTCAGGGGAGGGGAACCAGTGAGTGTAGAACTGAACCCAGCCAGAGTCAGTCCTTCAGGGGAGGGGAACCAGTGAGTGCAGAACTGAACCCAGACAGAGTCAGTCCTTCAGGGGAGGGGAACCAGTGAGTGTAGAACTGAACCCAGCCAGAGTCAGTCCTTCAGGGGAGGGGAACCAGTGAGTGTAGAACTGAACCCAGCCAGAGTCAGACCTTCAGGGGAGGGGAACCAGTGAGTGTAGAACTGAACCCAGCCAGAGTCAGTCCTTCAGGGGAGGGGAACCAGTGAGTGTAGAACTGAACCCAGCCAGAGTCAGCACCTTCAGGGGAGGGGAACCAGTGAGTGTAGAACTGAACCCAGCCAGAGTCAGTCCTTCAGGGGAGGGGAACCAGTGAGTGTGGAACTGAACCCAGCCAGAGTCAGTCCTTCAGGGGAGGGGAACCAGTGAGTGTAGAACTGAACCCAGCCAGAGTCAGACCTTCAGGGGAGGGGAACCAGTGAGTGTAGAACTGAACCCAGCCAGAGTCAGTCCTTCAGGGGAGGGGAACCAGTGAGTGTAGAACTGAACCCAGCCAGAGTCAGACCTTCAGGGGAGGGGAACCAGTGAGTGTAGAACTGAACCCAGCCAGAGTCAGTCCTTCAGGGGAGGGGAACCAGTGAATGTAGAACTGAACCCAGCCAGTGTCAGAGCTTCAGGGGAGGGGAACCAGTGAGTGTAGAACTGAACCCAGCCAGAGTCAGACCTTCAGGGGAGGGGAACCAGAGTCAGCAATTTCAGGGGAGGGGAACCAGTGTGTGTAGAACTGAACCCAGCCAGAGTCAGTACCTTCAGGGGAGGGGAACCAGTGAGTGTCGAACTGAACCCAGCCAGAGTCAGAGCTTCAGGGGAGGGGAACCAGTGAGTGTAGTACTGAACCCAGCCAGAGTCAGCAC
Source organism: Pristiophorus japonicus (assembly GCF_044704955.1). Taxonomy (NCBI): domain Eukaryota; kingdom Metazoa; phylum Chordata; class Chondrichthyes; family Pristiophoridae; genus Pristiophorus; species Pristiophorus japonicus. The sequence goes on along the minus strand of NC_091991.1, from coordinate 102,314,819 downwards.
CTTCAGGGGAAGGGAACCAGTGAGTGTAGAACTGAACCCAGCCAGAGTCAGACCTTCAGGGAAGGGGAACCAGTGAGTGCAGAACTGAACCCAGCCAGAGTCAGACCTTCAGGGGAGGGGAACCAGTGAGTGTAGAACTGAACCCAGCCAGAGTCAGACCTTCAAGGGAGGGGAACCAGAGTCAGCAATTTCAGGGGAGGGGAACCAGTGTGTGTAGAACTGAACCCAGCCAGAGTCAGTACCTTCAGGGGAGGGGAACCAGTGAGTGTCGAACTGAACCCAGCCAGAGTCAGAGCTTCAGGGGAGGGGAACCAGTGAGTGTCGAACTGAACCCAGCCAGAGTTTGTGGTGATAAATTGGGAACGGAGAACAAGCTGCCATCAGACGGCGATGTATTTGAATTTCTGGACAGGGCCGGGGGAAAGTGTATGGGGTGGAATTTACAGCTTTGGAGGAACAAGAGAGGAATGAATGTTCCATTGAATCTCCAATTTTCTGTTCTTAATTTATGTCCTGTACTTGCAGTAATGATTTTTGTAAACTCCTTTTCCAGGGTATTCGAGGAGCAGGATTTGCAGATGGGGAACTCAAACCAAACATCACGTCAAGATCTGACGGACTCAGTTAATTCCTCAGGACCTGAATATCATCGGCCCGTGAATGTGGAACGAGAAATGTTCGTCTGTTCTGTCTGTGGGAACATATTTCAAACATCAGTGTGACTGGAAAAACACCAAGACACACACGTCCGAGTGAGAGTGTTCCAGTGCACTGACTGGAAAGAGCGTTAACCAGTTACACAGCCTGAAAAAATATCGCAACATTGACAGCGGGGAGAAACCATCCACGTGTTCTCTGTGTGGACCAGGATTCAACTGATCGTCCAAACTGGAGAGACACAAGGACACCCACACCACTGAGAAACCGTGGGAATGTGGGGACTGTGGGATCAGATTTAATTACCCATCAGATCTGGAAGTTCATCGGCGCAGTCACACTGGGGAGAGACCATTCACCTGCTCCAAGTGTGGGAAGGGATTCACTCGTTCATCCCATCTTCTAACTCACCAGCGAGTTCACACTGGGGAGAGGCCGTACACCTGCTCAGTGTGTGGGAAAGGATTCACTCAATTATCCCACCTGCTGGAACACCAGGGAGTTCATACTGGGGAGAGGCCGTTCACCTGCTCTGAGTGTGGGAAGGGATTCACTGTGTCATCCCGCTTGCTGGAACACCAGCGAGTTCACACTGGGGAGAGGCCGTTCACCTGCTCCGAGTGTGGGAAGGGATTCACTCGGTCATCTAACCTGTTGATACACCAGCGAGTTCACACTGGGGAGAGGCCGTTCACCTGCTCTGAGTGTGGGAAGGGATTCACTGTGTTATCGTACCTGCTGATACACCAGCGAGTTCACACTGGGGAGAGGCCGTTCACCTGCTCGGAGTGTGGAAAAGGATTCACTCAGTCGTCCCACCTCGCTGAACACCAGCGAGTTCACACTGGGGAGAGGCCATTCATCTGCTCTGAGTGTGGGAAGGGATTCACTCAGTCATCCCACCTGCTGAAACACCAGCGAGTTCACAAGTGAATTCAGGGTTTGGATTCTGCTGTTACCCCAGACTGAATCGTGTCCATTCTGACAAGTTGGGGTTTATTTCTGCTGATATTTATTCCGCTCATAACTGGGCTGGAGTAAAATATTCGGTATATTTGACCAATTAATCAATGGGAAAAGAGTCCTAAAAAAAATAATGCTCATTGTGTTTGCATCCTTACTTCACCCTTTAAAAAAACATAAGAAATAGGAGCAGGAGTAGGCCATTGGCCACTCGCACCTGCTCTGCAATTTAATTAGGTCAAGGCTGATCTGATCTTGGGCTCAGTTCCACTTCCCTGCCCGCTCCCCATAACACTTCACTCCCTTATCGCTCAAAAATCTAGCTATCTCCACCTTAAATATATTCAATGACCCAGCCTCCACAGCTCTCTGGTGCAGAGAATTCCAAAGATTTATGACCCTCTGAGAGAAGAAATTTCTCCTCCTTCTAAATCGGCAACCCTTTATTCTTAAACTATGCCTCCCAGTTCCAGATTCCCCCAAGACGGGAAACATCCTCTCTGCATCCACCTTGTCGAGCCCCCTCAGTATCTTGTATGTTTCAATAAGATCACTCTCATTCTTCTAAACTCCAATGGGTATAGGCCCAACCTGCTCAACCTTTCTTCATAAACCCCTTCACCTCAGGAATCAAACTAGTGAACCTTTGAACTGTTTCCAATGCAAGTATATCCCTTCTTAAATGAGACCAAAATTATACGCAGTACTCCAGGTATGGTCTCACCAATGCCGTTTGCAGGACTTCCCTGCTTTTATACTCTATCCCCCTTGCAATAAAGGCGAACATTCCATTTGCCTTCCTGATTACTTGCTGTACCTGCATACTAACCTTTTGTGTTGCATGCATAAGGAGCACCAGGTCCCTCTCTACTGCAGCATTTTGTAATATCTCTCCATTTAAATAATTTTCATTTTTATTCTTTCCAAAGTGGATAACCTCACATTTCCCACAGTATACACCATCTGCAAAATGTTTGCCTGCTCTCTTAGCCTGTCAACATCCCTTTGCAGATTCTTTGTGTCCTACTCACAACTAGCTTTCCCACCCATCTTTGTATAATCAGCAATCTTGGCTACATTACACTCGGTCCCTTCATCCAAGTCATTAATATAGATTGTAAATAGTTGAGGCCCACCAGTTACCGTTTGACAACTGGAAATTGACCCATTTATCCCAACTCTCTGAATACTGTTAGTTCGCCCACCCTCTATTCAAGCTAATATATTACCCCCGACACCCATCAGCTTTTATCTGGTGGAGTAATCTTTTAGATGGCACCTTACCATATGCCTTCTGGGAATCCAAATACACCACATCCACTGGTTCCCCCTTATCTACAGTGCTCATTATATACATCCTGAAAGAATTTGTCAAACATGATTTCCCTTCAATAAAACCATGCTGACTCTGCTTGACTGCATTATACTTTTCCAAATGTCCTGCTGCTGCTTCCTTAATAATGGATTCCAGCATTTTACCAAGGACAGATCTTAGGCTAACTAGTCTATAGGTTCCTTCCCTCTGTCTCCTCCTTTCTTAAATAGGGTCGTTATATTTGTGGTTTTGCAATCCTCTACAAAATCTAGGGAGTTTTGGTAGATTACAACCAATGCATCTACTTTCTCTGCAGCAACTTCTTTTAAGACCCTAGGATGCAGTCCAGGGTATTTGTCCACCTTTTGTCCCGTTATTTTACCGAGTACTTTTTCTTAGTGATCATGATTGTTTTAAGTTCCCCCTTCCCTATAGCTCCTTGATTATCTATTATTGCAATGTATTTAGTATCTTCGACTGTGAAGACAGATACAAATTATCAGAAGCGCTTTATTCAAATATTGAAAGCTGCAACAAATGGAACTAAAGTTTGTTAAACAATTGCTGATAAAATGAACTGAATCTGCAGGTTGGTTTTGGATTTCTCTGGGACATGTGCCTTGAAATACCGCCGGTGTCCAATAGATGATGCTGTCCCTGCAGTTAATTCTGACTGATTGGAGCGTGATTGCCCCCTGGAGCAGGAAGAATGAGGGCAGCTCAGGGTCAGATACTGAACTTACGGCACCCCACAGGGACACCACACACTGCCCCCTCCCTGGGGCAGCTCAGGGTCAGACACTGCACCCCACAGGGACACCACACACTGCCCCCTCCCTGGGGCAGCTCAGGGTCAGACACTGCCCCCTTCCCCCCCACCTCCGGGGTAGCTCAGGGTCAGACACTGCACCCCACAGGGACATCACACACTGCCTCCTCCCTGGGGCAGCTCAGGGTCAGACACTGAACATACTGCATACAATAGGGGATGCACGAACCGCCCTGTCTCTGGGGGAGTCACTGCTGGAGGGTCTGCAGTCAGACGGGGAACTTCTCCACACCTGGTCATGAATACTGAATCGGATTCATATCAAATCCCACATTCTGCGCTGCAGGCTGAGAAGTCACAGAGACCACGTGGGACCTCACGGATCCTGGAGAAGCCCCCAGACCCCAGAGCTTTGGCCCACAGACCTCGGACCTGGGTCTCCACACAGGGGGAACGATCGTTCTGCCCCCCAGATACCCCCATTTTAGCTCCACTGTCACTGAGCTGCGGGGAGTTACATTTACCTACAGCAGCTCTCCTCCCCTGAAGATGCTGACTCTGGCTAGGTACACAGCAATCGTCTTCAATTTCCAGCACACACACAGGAAACATGCCCCACTTACCGGGCACTGTACAAGACTGGAGCAGACAACACTTCCCTCAATTGTCCTGGTCCCAGACTGAGCCAGAACCAGCCCCTCCCCCACCCGCCTCACTCTCCCCTGTCCCAGACTGACCCAGCTCCCCCACACCCTCCCCTGTCCCAACCTGAACCAGACCCCGCCTTGCCCTCCCCTATCCCAGACTGAATCATAGATTTATTTGTCTTTATCTTTCTTCTTCTTCTTAGCATTAAGAAACCTTTTGGCATTGTTGCCAAATTAAGTAATTTAAGGGTTAAGTCATGGCAGGAGAGTCCAGACCCATGTCATGCTCCTCCTATGCTTTGTAGGAAGTCAAGGACATGTCCAGTGTCCCTGATGACTACATGTGCAGGAAGTGTATCCAGCTGCAGCTCCTGACAGACAGCATTGTGGCACTGGAGCTGCGCATGCATGCACTCTGGAGCATCCACGATGCTGAGGATGTTGTGATTAGCACGTTTAGTGAGTTGGTCACATTGCAGGCCAAGGTTGCACAGGCAGATAGGGAATGGGTGACCATCAGGAAGAGTAGTGGAAGGAAGGTAGTGCGGGGTCCCCTGCCAGCATCTCCCTCCAAAACAGATACACCACCTTGGGTACTGTTGGGGGAGATGACTCATCAGGGGAAGGCAGCAGCAGCCAAGTCCATGGCAGCAGGGGTGGCGCTGCTGCACAGGAAGGCAGGAAAAAGAGTGGGAGAGCTATAGTGATAAGGAATTCTATTGTAAGGGAATAGATAGGTGTTTCTGCGGCCACAAACGAGACTGCGGGATGGTATGTTGCCTCCCTGGTGCAAGGGTTAAGAATGTCTCGGAGTGGCTGCAGCGCATTCTGGAGGGAGAGGGTGAACAGCCAGCTGTCGTGGTACATATAGGTACCAATGATATAGGTAACAAACGGGATGAGATCCTACAAACTGAGTTTAGGGAGCTAGGAGTTAAATTAAAAAGTAGGACCTCAAAGGTAGTAATCTCAGGATTGCTACTAGTGCCATGCACTAGTCAGAGTAGGAGTGGCATGATAGCTAAGATGAATCTGTGGCTTGAGGAGTGGTGCAGGAGGGAGGGATTCAAATTCATGGGGCATTGGAACTGGTTCTGTGGGAGGTGGGACCATTAGAAGCCGGACGGTCTGCACGTGGGCAGGACCGGAACCAATGTCCTTGAGGGACTGTTTGCTAGTGCTGTTGGGGAGGGATTAAAGTAATATGGCAGGGGGATGGGAACCTATGCAGGGAAACAGGAACCTATGCAGGGAAACAGAGGGATGTAAAATGGGGGCAGAAGCAAAAGACAGAAAGAAGAAAAGTAAAAGTGGAGGGCAGAGAAACCTAAGGCAAAAATCAAAAACAACCACATTACACCAAAATTCTAAAGGGACAAAGTGTTAAAAAGACAAGCCTTAAGGCTCTGTGCCTCAATGCGAGGAGTATTCATAATAAGGTGGACAAATTAACTGCACAGGCAGCTATTAACGAATATGATATAATTGGAATTACGGAGACATGGCTCCACGGTGACCAAGGCTGAGAACTCAACATCCAGGGGTATTCAACATTCAGGAAGGAAAGACAGAAAGGAAAAGGAGGTGGGGTAGTATTGCTGGTGAAAGAGGAAATGAAGTCAATAGTAAGGAAAGACATTAGCTTGGATGATGTGGAATCTGTATGTGTAGAGCTGCGGAATACCAAAGGGCAGAAAACGCTAGTAGGAGTTGTGTACAGACCATCAAACAGTAGTAGTGAGGTTGGGGACAGCATCAAAGAAGAAATTAGGGATGCGTGCAATAAAGGTACAGCAGTTATCATGGGCGATTTTCATCTACATATAGATTGGGCTAACCAAAATGGTAGCAATACGGTGGAGGAGGATTTCCTGGAATGTATTAGGGTTGGCTTTCTAGACCAATATGTCAAGGAACCAACTGGAGGGCTGGCCATCCTCGACTGGATGTTTAATGAGAAAGGACTAATTAGCAATCTTGTTGTGTGAGGCCCCTTGGGGAAGAATGACCATAATATGGTAGATTTCTTTATTAAGATGGAGAGTGACACAGTTAATTCAGGGACTAGGGTCCTGAACTTAAGGAAAGGTAACATTGATGCTATGAGATGCAAATTGGCTAGAATAGATTGGTGAATGATACTTAAAGGGTTGACGATGGATAAACAATGACAAACATTTAAAGATCACATGGATGAACTTCAACAATTGTACATCCCCATCTGGAGTAAAAATAAAATGGGGAAGGTGGCTCAACCGTGGCTAACAAGGTTAACAAGATAGTGTTAAATTCAAGGAAGAGGCATATAAATTGGCCAAAAAAAGCAGCAAACCTGAAATTTATAATTCAGCAGAGGAGGACAAAGGGTTTAATTAGGAGGGGGGAAATAGAGTATGAGAGGAAGCTTGCTGGGAACATAAAAACTGACTGCAAAATCTTCTATAGATATGTGAAGAGAAAAAGATTAGTGAAGACAAACGTAGGTCCCTTGCAGTCAGAATCAGGTGAATTCATAATGGGGAATCAGGAAATGGCAGACCAATTGAACATATACTTTGGTTCTGTCTTCATGAAGGAAGACACAAATAATTCCCGGAAATATTAGGTGACCGAGGGACTAGCGAGAAGGAGGAATTGAAGGAAATCCTTATTCATCAGGAAATTGTGTTAGGGAAATTGATGGGATTGAAGGCCGATAAATCCCCGGGGCCTGATAGTCTGCATCCCAGAGTACTTAAGGAAGTGGCCCGAGAAATAGTGGATGCATTGGTGATCATTTTCCAACAGTCTATCGACTCTGGATCAGTTCCTATGGACTGGAGGGTAGCTAATGTAACACCACTTTTTAAAAAAGGAGGGAGAGAGAAAAAAACGGGGAATTATAGACCAGTTAGCCTGACATCAGTAGTGGAGAAAATGTTGGAATCAATTATTAAAGATGAAATAGCAGCGCATTTGGAAAGCAGTGACAGGATCGGTCCAAGTCAGCATGGATTTATTAAAAGGAAATCATGCTTGACAAATCTTCTAGAATTTTTTGAGGATGTAACTAGTAGAGTGGACAAAGGAGAACCAGTGGATGTGGTGTATTTCTACTTTCAATAGGATTTTGACAAGGTCCCACACAAGAGATTAGTATGCAAAATTAAAGCACATGGTATTGGGGGTAATGTATTGACATGGATAGAGAACTGGTTGGCAGACAGGAAGCAGAGAGTAGGGATAAACAGGTCCTTTTCAGAATGGCAGGCAGTGACTAGTGGGGTGCCGCAGGGCTCAGTGCTGGGATCCCAGCTATTTAAAATATACATCAATGATTTAGATGAAGGAATTGAATGTAATATCTCCACGTTTACAGATGACACTAAGCTGGGTGGCGATGTGAGCTGTGAGGAGGATGCTAAGAGGCTGCAGGGTGAGTTTGACACCTTAGTTGAGTAGGCAAATGCATGGCAGATGCAGTATAATCCGGATAAATGTGAGGTTATCCACTTTGGGGGCAAAAACACGAAGGCAGAATATTTCCTGAATGGCGGCAGATTAGGAAAAGGGGAGGTGCAATGAGACCTGGGTGTCATGGTACATCAGTCATTGAAGGTTGGCATGCAGGTATAGCAGGCGGTGAAGAAGGCAAATGGCATGTTGGCCTTCATAGCTAGGGGATTTGAGTATAGGAGCAGGGAGGTCTTAATGCTGTTGTGCAGGGCCTTGGTGAGGCCCCAACTGGAATATTGTGTTCAGTTTTGGTCTCCTAATCTGCGGAAGCACGTTCTTGCTATTGAGGGACTGCAGCGAAGGTTTACCAGACTTATTCCTGGGATGGTCGGGCTGACATATGAGGCGAGACTGGATCGACTGGGCCTTGGAGTCTAGAAGAATGATAGGGGTTCTCAAAGAAACATAGAAAATTCTGACGGGACTGGACATGTTAGATGCAGGAAGAATGCTCCCGATGTTGGGGAAGTCCAGAACCAGGGGTCATAGTCTAAAGATAAGGGGTAAGCCATTTAGGACCGAGATGAGGAGAAACTTCTTCACTCAGAGAGTTGTTAACCTGTGGAATTCTCTACTGCAGAGAGTTGTTGATGCCAGTTCATTAGATATATTCAGGAAAGGGGTACTGAGGGAATAATCCACCATGATCTTATTGAATGGTGGTGCAGGCTCGTAGGGCCAAATGGCCTAATTTCTATGTTTGTATGTTTCTATAAGCCCCTCAACCACCCCACCCCCCCCCTCCCCCCTGCTACCGTCGCAGACTGAACCAGACCCCGCCTCACCAGTCACTGTCCCGGACTGTCACTATCTTTAAAAGGATGAGACGATAGACCCGGTCACCAATATGACGATTAGTTTAACATCAGCAATGGGTAAGATGCTTGAGGAAAGCAACAGTCATGCATAATATGACTTGTTGGAAAGGGAGGGACATATTAGGGACACCCAACATGACTTCAGAAAAATGTCACGCTGTGGAAACGTACTTGTATTTTTGGAAGATGTCAGAAAGTTGGGCAATGAGGGAAGTCCAGTAGAAGTTCACTTCTTAGACATCCTAAAGGTTTCTGTTAAGGTGCCACACAAAAGGCACCTCTGGTGTTAACTGTAATATAATGAGCAGGATTTGGAATGAGCTGGCAGGGCGTGGGCAGGAGCCCTGTAGATGGATTTGTGTCGGTTTGGAGACTGGTCACCAGTGAGGCCCCGCAGGAGTTGGTGTTGGGTCTGTTGCTCTTTACTATTATATTAATCTGGATGTAGGTGATGGTGGCACGATCTGGAAATTTGCAAAAAAACGAGATTTATGCGAGTATTAGGGGCTCGGCTGCTTCAGGCAGATCTTACTGTATTGGGAGATTGGTCTCCTGGCTGGCAAATGGCGTGTAACTTAGATAAGTGCACTGTTATGCTCGTGGGCAGGGTAAATGCTCAACTTTCATTCATCCTTCAGGGAAGAGCACTAAAGAAGGTGGAGACAGAAAGAGATTTGGCCATTCTAGCACAAACATCTTCAAATGTACTTGAGCAATGCTGTGAATCGATAACTGGAGAAAATAGGGTGCCATTGGACAATTGAGCTTAAGACAAGCCATACAATTTTGTCCTTGTACAAGACCTTAGTCAGGCCGCACTTGGAATACTGTGTCCAGTTTTGGTCTCTTCACTCGATGGGTGATGCTGAGGCTTTGCAAAAAGTCTAGAGGTGGGCCACTGGACTAATTCCAAGTCTAAAGCATCTTAGTTTTCGAGATAGTGAAAGAGTTGGGACTCTACACTTTAGTGAGACGTAGACTCAGAGATTATCTGACTGAGGTTTATAAGATAATGAAGGGAATAGTTATGTGAGGCTCGATCTAGGTTAGATGTCGGGAGCTGGTTCTTTTCCCAGAGAACAGTGGATCTCTGCAGCAGGCTGCCATCTTGTGTGGTGGATGCTGATTCAATGAATTCCTTCAAGCTGAGAAGTGTAGAGGAACAAAGGGACCTTGGAGTGCATGTCAACAGATCCCTACACATAGCAGGCCTGGTAGATAAGGTGGTTAAGAAGACAGACACAATACTTGCCTTTATTAGCTGAGGCATAGAATACAAGAGCAGGGTGGTTATGCGTGAACTGCATACAACACTGGTTAGGTTGCAGCTAGAGTACTGCGTTCAGTTTTGGTCATCACATTACAGGAAATATGTGATTGCACTAGAGAGAGCATAGAGGAGATTTACCAGGATGTTGCTGGGACTGGAGAATTTTAGCTATGAGGAAAGATTGGATAAACTGGGGCTGTTTTCCTTCGAACAGAGGAGGCTGAGGGGAGACCTTATACAGGTGTTTAACATTATGAGGGGCCTAGATAGAGTGGATAGATTGATTGTCCTTAGTAGAGGGGTCAATAAGCTGGGAGCATAGATTTTAAGTAATTCGTAGTAAGTTTTGAGGGGATTTGAGGGGAAATTTCTTCACCCAGAACGTTGTGGGGGTCTGGAACTCACTGCTTGAAATGTTAGTTAAGGCAGAAACCCTCACCACATTTAAAAATCCTTGGATTTGCACTTTGAGTGCCATAACTCACAAGGCTACTGACCAAGAGCTGGAAAGTTGGATTAGGCTGCATATCTCTTGGTCAGCCGGCAGGGATATGATTTGCAAAATGCCATTCTTCCGCGCTATAAATTTTTGTGATTCTAAGAGAGCAGGACCTGTTTCTGGCTGCAAGGGAGATCACCTCATACAGAAGATAGGTACTGAAAGGAATTCAGGGCCAGAGTGATCTCTTGGACTAGTTTAGATCGTCGAGATGGTACAGAGAGGAATTTCCCAGATTTATTTTCTCCAAATTGGCCCTTTTTCCATTTTTTTTCCTCTCGCTTGAGATGATCTGGTTTCGGGTGGGGTGGAGCTTATGTATTGTGGTACACAAGGTGCCGCAATTGTGTGGGACAGTCACGGTAAACGAGATAATCTTTAACTGTCTATCATTGTTCATATGTTGGTATGACTCAAGCCCCTTTCTGAAATTGGGCATTTAATCACTATCGCAGTACTGAGCGAGTGCTGCATTGCCAAGGGCTTTGTGATAAGATTTTACACTGAAACCCAGAAGATTAGAAATTTCTCCCCTCCACAAAAACAAAATATATTTTTTGTTCATATTGTCTACATCCTTAAAGCAATAGTTAAATATATAATTTTATAAAGAGGCCACATAGAAGTGGACGTGTGTCACCCTCAGTGATTCGGGGATCAGTTTCCCATGGGAACAAAGTCCTGACAAGATTATTTGCTTTACAACTTCTGCAACAACTATATCCTAACAATACATTTACACAGACAGCATCACCAATTCATGCTAATCTACAGCCTGGAGATTAAAGGTGACTATGTATTTATGTCTACTATTATATGATTCAAGAAGTTTTCATTTGGAAGGACAATGTTTCTTACAGAGAATGTGTAATCCTATATGGCCCACAATACTTGCAGGTGCATGCAGTGGGCTGCTACATAGCAATAAATTATCAAGTATTAGAGTGAGAGGCACTCGGTGATGGTCGTGGAGTGCACTGATATGAGGGGTTGGTGGGGAGAGGGGTGAGGGGTGGGTGGAGAGAAGGATGTGAGTTGTGGTTGGGGCAGGTGGTGATGGGTTGGTGGGGAGGGGGCTGAGAGGGCTTGGTGGGGAGGGGGTGAGGGGTTGGAGTGGGGTGTAAGGAGTTGGTGGGAAGGGGGGTGAGGGGTTGGTGGGGAGGGGGGTGTGAGCGGCTGGAGGGGAGGGGGTGAGGGTTTGGAGGGGAGGGGGTGTGAGGAATTGCTGGGGAGGGGACTGAGGGTTTGGAGGGGAGGGGTGTGTGAGGGGTGGTAGGGAGGTGGGGCTGATGGGGAGGGGGGGTATGAGGTGTGGGTAGGGAGGGGGCTGAGAGGGGTTGGTGGGGTGAGGGTTGGTGGGGAGGGGGGTTGTGAGGTGTGGGTGGAGAGGGGGGCGAGGGATTGGTGGGGAGGGGGCTATGAGGAGCGGTGGGGATGGGAGAGAGGTTGTGAACGGTTGGAGGGGATAAGGGTGTGAGGGGTTGGAGGGGAGGGGTGTGTGATGGGTTGGTGGGTAGGGGGGGTGTGAGGGGTTGTAGGGGTGGGGGTGGTGTGGGGTTGGTGGCGAGGTGGGTGTGAGGGGTTGGAGGGGAGGGGGTGTGTGAGGGGTTGGTTGGGAAGGGGGTGTGTGAGGTGTTGGTTGGGAAGAGATGTGAGGGAGGGGAGTGTGAGGGGTTGGAGGGGAGGGGGTTGTGAGGGGTTGGTGGGGACGGGTGTGAAGGATTTGTGGGGAGGGGGGATGAGAGATTGGTGGGGAGGGGTTGGTGGGGAGGAGTTGTGAAGGATTGGTGGGGAGGGAGGTGAGGCTTTGGAGGGGAGAATGATGAGGGATTGGTGGGGAGCAGGGTGTGAGGAATTGCTTGGGAGGGGGCTGTGAGGGGTTGGTGGTGAGGGGTTGGTGGGGAGGGGAGTGAGGGGTTAGTGGGGAGGGAGATGTGAGTGGTGGGCGTGGAGGGGTGAGGGTGAGGGGTTGGAATGGATTGTGGCAACAGCAGGCCCTCAGCAACACCCTATAGGGGCCACGCTGGTGTTTTGGGAGCACTGGTATGTTCAGAATTATAGAATCACAGAAACATACAAGTTACAGCACGGAAGGAGGCCATTTCAGCCCATGAGTCCACACTGGCAGACAAAGAGCTATCCAGCATAATCACACTTTCCAGCTCGAGGTCCATAGCCCTGTAGATTACCATAATCCAGGTTCACATCCAAACACTTTAAAATGTGCTGAGGGTTTCTGCCTCCACCAGCCTTTCTGGCAGTGAGTTCCAGACACACTCCATCAGCTGAGTCAAGAAATTTCCCCTCAAATCGCCCCTAAGCCTTCTACCAATTAAGTTAAATCCATGTCCTGTGGCTGTTGACCCTTCTGTTAAGGAAAATTGCTCCTTCTATCCACTGAATCCAGGCCTCTCACAATGTTATACACCTCGATAAGGTCTCTCCTCAGCGTCCTCTGTTCTAAGGGAAACAAACCCAGCCTTTACAATCTTTCCTCATAGCTCTAAATTCTCCAGTCCTGGCAACATCCTCGTAAATCTCGTCTGTACCCTTTCTTGTGCAAATATATATTTCCCGTAATCTGGTGACCTGAATTGCACACAGTACTCCAGTTGCAACCTAACCAGTGTTTTATACAGTGCTCGCATAACCTCCCTGCTCTTGTATTCTATACCTCGGCTAATAAAGGCAAGTATTATCTACCAGGCCTGCTATATGTAGGGATCTGTGGACATGCACTCCAAGGTCCCTTTGTTCCTCTACACTTCTCAGCTTGAAGGAATTCATTGAATCAGCATCCACCACACAAGATGCCAGCCTGCTCCAGAGATAAACTGTCTTCTGGGAAAAGGACAAACTCCTGACATCTAACCTGGATCCAGCCTCACACAACTATTCCCTGCATTATCTTATAAACCTCAGTCAGATCATCTCTAAGTCTACGCCTCACTAAAGTGCAGAGTCTCAACTCTTTCACTATCTCGAAAACTAAGCTGCTTTAGACTTGGAATTAGTCCAGTGGCCCACCTCTCGACTTTTTGCAAAGCCTCAGTATCACCCATCGAGTGAGGAGATCAAAACTGGACACAGTATTCCAAGTGCGGCCTGACTAAGGTCTTGTACAAGGACAAAATAATACGGCTTGTCTTAAGCTCAATTGTCCAATGGCACCCTATTTTCTCCAGCTGTCGATTCACAGCATTGCTCAAGTACCTTTAAAGATGTTTGTGCTAGAATGGCCAAATCTCTTTCTGTCTCCACCTTCTTTAGTGCTCTTCCCTGAAGATGAATGAAAGTTGAGCATTTACCCTGCCCATGTGCATAACAGTGCACTTATCTAAGTTACACGCCATTTGCCAGTCGCGAGACCAATCTCCCAAAATAGTAAGATCTGCCTGAAGCAGCCAAGCCCCTAATACTCGCATAAATCTCGGTCCTTTGCAAATTTCCAGATCGTGCCACCATCACCTACATCCAGAAGATTAATAAAATAGTAAAGAGCAACAGACCAAACACCAACTCCTGCGGGACCTCACTGGTGGCCGGTCTCCAAACCGATACAAATCCATCTACAGGGCTCCTGCCCACGCCCTGCCAGCTCATTCCCAATCCTGCTCCTTTTATTATGGTTAACACCAGAGGCTTCGACCTGATAGAGCAACCTCTTGTGCAGCGCCTTACCATAAACCTCACATCACCGATGAGAGACCTTTTAAATGCGCTGACTGTGGGTAAAGCTTTACAACCTCTCTGTACTAATTCAACACCAGCAAGTTCACACCGGGGAGAGGCTCTTCACCTGCTCTGTTTGTCCATCGTGGTGTGGTAGCCTAGCCCAACAGTCTGCACAGCTCCCGGCCTGCGAGCACCATCGGAGCAGGCCGGGGAGCGGAAGGAGCAATGTGGAGGCTAGGCCCAGCAGGCTGAGCGGACTCCAGCCTACGAACACCATCGGAGCAGGCCGGGGAGCGGAAGGAGCAATGTGGAGGCTAGGCCCAGCAGGCTGAGCGGACTCCAGCCTACGAACACCATCGGCGCAGGCCGGGGAGCGGAAGGAGCAATGTGGAGGCTAGGCCCAGCAGGCTGAGCGGACTCCAGCATACGAACACCATTGGAGCAGGCCGGGGAGCGGAAGGAGCAATGTGGTGCCGTACCACTCCAGGGAGCAGCATGTGATGGAGCAGGAGAACAACAGCAGTGAAGAATGACGTTATCAAGGTCCAGGTCAGTGATTGGAGCAAGGGCAGGTCCTGCAGGAGCAGCGAGGTCGGGGTGAAGGAGCAGCGAGAGATTGTAGAGGGACATGTTCGGGGTACAGGAGAGGCGAGAGCACAGGGGCAGCATGGGCTAGCCCACATTGCGATATGTGCACGCACTAGGTCCGTGCAGCAGAACAGGTCTCCAGTCGTCTTGCTACTGGACCGAGACCTAGCTCTGTCAAGCCCGTGTGGTGGCTGGTGTGCAACGGTCACCCCACATTAAAAAATTCCACGCACAGGCATCTACCACCCTTCAAGATTTAGTTTGGACGTGGAATTTTAGGTCTATCGTTGAAACACCTATGAAGTTTTTGACTTGGAAGCAAGTCATCCTCGGTTCGAGGTTCCTAAAGGAAACCTTTAGGAAGTCTAAGAAGTGAACTTCTACTGGCTTTCCCTCATCGACCAACTTTCCGACATCTTCCAAAGATACAAAGCATGACATTTTTATGAAGCCATGTTGGATGTCCATAATATCTCCTCCCCTTTCCAAAAATTCATATTATGCATCACTAATGCTTCCCTCAAGCATCATACCCATTGTTGATGTTAAACTAATGGTCCTATTGATGACCGGGTCTATCGTCTCACCTTTTTAAATTTGGTGATGGTCCTGGACGGGCTGGTGAGGGAGGGGAGAGTCTGGGTCAACCTGGGACAGCGGAGGGTGAGGCGGGGTTTGGGTCAATCTGGGACAGGAGAGGGTGAGGGGGGGTCTGGGTCAATCTGGGACAGAGGAGGGTGAGGGGGGTCTGGTTCTGGGTCAGTCTTGGGACAGGGGAAGATGAGGGTAGTTCTGGTTCAGTCTGGGACACAGGAGGGTGAGGGGGGTCTGGGTCAGTCTAGGACAGGGGAGAGTGAGGGGAGGGGAGGGTCTGGTTCTGGGTCAGTCTGGTACAGGGGAAAGTGAGGGGATGAGGGGGCGTCTGGTTCTGGGTCAGTCTGGGACCAGGACAATTGAGGGAGATGTTGTCTGCTCCAGTCCTTTACAGTGCCCAGTAAGTGGGGCACGTTTCCTGAGTGTGTGCTGGGAATTGAAGAGGATTGCAGTGTATACCTGCACCCAGCCAGAGTCAGCATCTTCAGGGGAGGAGAGCTGCTGTGGGTAAATGTAACTCCCCGCAGCTCAATGACAGTGGAGCTAAGAAGGGGGGTCTGGGGGAGCAGAGGGATCGCTCCCCCCAAGTGGAGACCCAGTGTCCCAGGTCTGTGGGCCAAAGCTCTGGGGGCTTCTCCAAGTTCCGTGAGGTCCCACGTGGTCTCTGTGACTTCTCAGCCTGCAGCACAGAATGTGGGATTCAGTATGAATCCGATTCAGGATTCATGACCAGGTGTGTCTGTCTGCAGACCCTCCAGCAGTGACTCCTCCAGAGACAGAGCGGTTCGTGCATCCCCTATAGTGTGCAGTATGTTCAGTGTCTGACCCTGAGCTGCCCCAGGGAGGAGGCAGTGTGTGATGTCCCTGTGGGGTGCAGTGTCTGACCCTGAGCTACCCCGGAGGTGGGGGGAAGGGGGCAGTGTGTGATGTCCCTGTGGGGTGCAGTAAGTTCAGTGTCTGACCCTGAGCTGCCCCAGGGAGGAGGCAGTGTGTGATGTCCCTGTGGGGTGCAGTGTCTGACCCTGAGCTACCCCGGAGGTGGGGGGAAGGGGGCAGTGTGTGATATCCCTGTGGGGTGCAGTAAGTTCAGTGTCTGACCCTGAGCTGTCCCAGGGAGGGGGCAGTGTGTGATGTCCCTGTGCGGTGCAGTACGTTCAGTGTCTGAACCTGAGTTGCCCTCATTCCTCCTGCTCCAGGGGGCAGTCACGCTCCAATCAATCCGAATTAATTCCAAGGACAGCGTCATCTACTGGACACCGGCGGTATTTCATGGCACATCATGTCCCAGAGAAATCCAAAACCAACCTGCAGATTCAATTCATTTTATTAACAATTGTTTAACAAACTTTAGCTCCATTTGTTGCAGCTTTCAGTATTTGAACAAAGCCCTTTTGATATTTTGTATCTGTCTTCACAGTTGAAGATACTAAATACATCGCAATAATAGATAATCAAGGGGCTATAGGGAAGGGGGAACTTAAAACTGTCACTGACACTGAAGGAAAAGTACTCGGTAAAATAATGGGACCAAAGGTGGACAAGTCCCCTGGACCAAAGGTGGTTAGGTCCCCTGGACCAAAGGTGGACAAGTCCCCTGGACCTGATGGCCTGCATCGTAAGGTTTTATAAGAAGTGACTGCAGAAATAGTGGATGCATTGGTTGAAATCGATAAAAATTCTAGATTCTGGAGAGGATTGCAAAACCACAAATATAACGGCCCTATTTAAGAAAGGAGGAGACAGAGTGAAGGAAACTATAGACTAGTTAGCCGCAGATCTATCGTTGGAAAAATGCTGGAATCCATTATTAAGGAAGCAGCAGCAGGACATTTGGAAAAGTATAATACAGTCAAGCAGAGTCAGCATGGTTTTATTGAAGGGAAATCATGTTTGACATTCTTTCGGGATGTATGTAACGAGCACTGTGGATAAGGGGGAACCAGTGGATGTGGTGTATTTGGATTTCCTGAAGGCATTCAATAAGGTGCGACATAAAAGGTTATTTCACGAGATAAAAGCTCACGGGGTTGGGGGTAATATATTAGCATGGAACGAAGTTTGCTGATGATACAAAGATGGGTGGGAAAGCAAATTGTGAGGAGGACACAAACAATCTGCAAAGGGATATAGACAGGCTAAGTGAGTGGGCAAAAATCTGGCAGATGGAGTATAATGTGGGAAAATGTAAGGTTATCCACTTCGGCAAAAAAACTAGAAAAGCAAATTACAATTTAAATGGAGAAAAATTGCAAAATGCTGCAGTACAGAGGGACCTGGGGGTACTTGTGCATGAAACAAAAAAAGTTAGTATGCAGGTACAACAAATAATCAGGAAGACAAATGGAATGTTGACCTTTATTGCAAGGGGGATAGAGTATAAAAACAGGGAAGTCCTGCTACAACTGTACAGGGTATTGGTGTGACCACACCTGGAGTACTGCATACAGTTTTGGTCTCCGTATTTAAGGAAGGATATACTTGCATTGGAGACTGTTTAGAGAAGGTTCACTAGGTTGGTTCCGGAGATGAGGGGGTTCACTTATGAAGATAGGTTTAGATTGGGCCTATACACATTGGAGTTCAGAAGAATTAGAGGTGATCTTATCAAAACATATAAGATAATGAGGGGGCTCCACAAAGTAGATGCAGAGAGGATATTTCCACTCACAGGGGAAACTAAAACTAGGGAACATAATCTCAGAATAAGGGGCCGCCCATTTAAAACTATGAGGAGGAATATCTTCTCTCGGAGGGTTAGAAGTCTCTGGAATTCTCTTCCACAGAGAGCTGTGGAGGCTGGGTCATTGAACATATTCAAGGCGGAGCTAGATATATTATTGAGCAAAAGGGGAGTAAAGGGTTGTGGGGAGCGGACAGGGAAGTGGAACTGAGACCATGATCAGATCAGCCATGATCGTATTAAATGGCAGAGCAGGCTCGATGGGCCAAATGGCCTAATATTACTCCTATTTCTGATGTTCTTATTTTCTTATGGAGAGAGGGTGGGCTAACTACGGAAGATAGAGTCAGGATAAATGGATCATTTTCCAGTTGGCAAACAGTGACTAGTGCGATTGTAGAAGTAAAAATGAGGCTCCTCTCCCTCGGGGTGGACTAACTGATATAGTTAATCGACACCTCGCCCGTCTGTTGGGGTAAAAGGCTTCTCTCCCTTGGAATGGACTAACTGATATAGTTAATTCACACCTCGCCCAGCTCCCACTGTATAACGACCATGGAAGTAAACAAATGAAACCTCAGGTTTACCGGCTTTATTACGAGCAATGCACGGGAAGGTTCAGTCTAAACCTCTGAAATACAAGAGTTTTCAAGTAAAATTTGCACAGATTTTGGAGAGGAGCTACCCTCCTACAAAATCATCGATAGCTCTATTGCTATCAGCGGAGTTACGTTGATTTGTCGACTCTTATCAGACTGGCTCTGAGTGGTATATACAACTGTCCATCTCTCATCATTGTGTTGTTCCATTATTTGCCCTCTGCCCCAGACTGTACGTCACCCGGAGTAACTACCGAAATACTGGCTTCCTCATCTTTTCCCCAGAGACTTCGAATCAAAAACTGCTGACTTCAGCCGTTTATGTGTTACTAAGCTTAAGGATACCGTTTAATGCATTAGATATAATTCTGACCACCTATTTGCAATCTTACAATTTATCCCTATTGGTTCGTGGCTACATGCCCAAGACAGGCCATTTCACAATTAATTCCTCATGGGTGAGCTTCCAGGGTTGTCCTTTCGCTTAGGAAGCGCTACTTCCCGAGCTACCTGTTGGCTTTCCCATCAAGGTTATACTAAGTAAGTCCTTTCTGCCGGACTGTCTGATTTCCCTTTATTCAATGTTTTAACTATAGTACAGGCTAGGGACTGCCACTTACGTTGGTTACACCTTTTTTCAGGATAACACTAGCAAGGTGAATTCCCTTGCACTACAACCAGTACATTGAGTCCAGCATAGTTCGTGTATAAGTCCTTTTTAGCCTACATTTTCTCGGTGTTCGAATACTGCATCGCTTGGGGTATCCTCTGTTTCTTCTATTTTTC
This sequence comes from Pristiophorus japonicus, assembly GCF_044704955.1. Taxonomy (NCBI): domain Eukaryota; kingdom Metazoa; phylum Chordata; class Chondrichthyes; family Pristiophoridae; genus Pristiophorus; species Pristiophorus japonicus. The sequence goes on along the minus strand of NC_091991.1, from coordinate 102,295,464 downwards.
TCCCACTTGGGGTCTTCTCTATTCTGCCGAATTTCTGCCCTGCCTGGGATATCCTCTGTGTTGTTGAATAGTGTCCAATTCAGTCGAGTTTGTTCCTCTTTCAGTTCGTGTATCGGTTTATCTTGCGGCCCGATGGCTTTCGCATAACCTCCTCAGGTAATGTCCATCATTATCCCATGGATCTTTCCTCCTTTAGTTTAGGGGTTATAATAAACCCGTTTATATCTATCTCATCAAGTGGAGTAAAGCAGAAGTCAATATCCATAATGCTGCTTGAGGTGTTCCTTTCTTTATTTCAGTTGCCGTGGTGCTCACACATCAATCACCATTTAGAAACATAGAAAATAGGTGCAGGAGTAGGCCATTCGGCCCTTCTAGCCTGCACCACCATTCAATGAGTTCATGGCTGAACATGCAACTTCAGTACCCCATTCCTGCTTTCTCACCATACCCCTTGATCCCCCGAGTAGTAAGGACGTCATCTAACTCCTTTTTGAATATATTTAGTGAATTGGCCTCAACAACTTTCTGTGGGAGAGAATTCCACAGGTTCACCACTCTCTGGGTGAAGAAGTTTCTCCTCATCTCAGTCCTAAATGGCTTACCTCTTATCCTTAGACTGTGACCCCTGGTTCTGGACTTCCCCAACATTGGGAACATTCTTCCTGCATCTAACCTGTCTGAACCTATCAGAATTTTAAACATTTCTATGAAGTCCCCTCTCATTCTTCTGAACTCCCCTCTCATTCTTCTGAACTCCAGTGAATACAAGCCCAGTTGATCCAGTCTTTCTTGATAGGTCAGTCCCGCCATCCCGGGAATCAGTCTGGTGAACCTTCGCTGCACTCCCTCAATAGCAAGAATGTCTTTCCTCGAGTTAGGAGACCAAAACTGTACACAATACTCCAGGTGTGGCCTCACCAAGGCCCTGTACAACTGTAGCAATACCTCCCTGCCCCTGTACTCAAATCCCCTCGCTATGAAGGCCAACATGCCATTTCCTTTCTTAACCGCCTGCTGTACCTGCATGCCAACCTTCATGACTGATGTACCATGACACCCAGGTCTCATTGCACCTCCCCTTTTCCTAATCTGTCACCATTCAGATAATAGTCTGTCTCTCTGTTTTTACCACCAAAGTGGATAACCTCACATTTATCCACATTATACTTCATCTGCCATGCATTTGCCCACTCAACTAACCTATCCAAGTCACTCTGCAGCCTCATAGCATCCTCCTCGCAGCTCACACTGCCACCCAATTTAGTGTCATCCACAAATTTGGAGATACTACATTTAATCCCCTCGTCTAAATCATTAATGTACAGTGTAAACAGCTGGGGCCCCAGCACAAACCTTGCGGTACCCCACTAGTCACTGCCTGCCATTCTGAAAAGTAACCATTTACTCCTACTCTTTGCTTCCTGTCTGACAACCAGTTCTCAATCCATGTCAGCACCCTACCCCCAATCCCATGTGTTTTAAGTTTGCACATTAATCTCTTGTGTGGGACCTTGTCGAAAGCCTTCTGAAAGTCCAAATATACCACATCAACTGGTTCTCCCTTGTCCATTCTACTGGAAACATCCTCAAAAAATTCCAGAAAATTTGTCAAGCATGATTTCCCTTTCACAAATCCATGCTGACTTGGATCTATCATGTCACCTCTTTCCAAATGTGCTGCTATGACATCCTTAATAATTGATTCCATCATTTTACCCACTACTTAGGTCAGGCTGACCGGTCTATAATTCCGTTTTCTCTCTCCCTCCTTTTTTAAAAAGTGTGGTTACATTGGCTACCCTCCACTCGATAGGAACTGATCCAGAGTCTATGGAATGTTGGAAAATGACTGTCAATGCATCCGCTATTTCCAAGGCCACCTCCTTACGTACTCTGGGATGCAGTCCATCAGGCCCTGGGGATTTATCGGCCTTCAATCCCATCAATTTCCCCAACACAATTTCCCGACTAATAAGGATTTCCCTCAGTTCCTCCTCCTTACTAGACCCTCTGACCCCTTTTATATCTGGAAGGTTGTTTGTGTCCTCCTTAGTGAATACCGAACCAAAGTACTTGTTCAATTTGTCTGCCATTTCTTTGTTCCCCGTTATGACTTCCCCTGATTCTCACTGCAGGGGACCTACGTTTGTCTTTAGTAGCCTTTTTCTCTTTACATATCTATAGAAACTTTTGCAATCCGTCTTAATGTTCCCTGCAAGCTTCTTCTCGTACTCCATTTTCCCTGCCCTAATCAAACTCTTTGTCCTCCTCTGCTGAGTTCTAAATTTCTACCAGTCCCCGGGTTCGCTGCTATTTCTGGCCAATTTGTATGCCACTTCCTTGGCTTTAATACTATCCCTGATTTCCCTTGATAGCCACGGTTGAGCCACCTTCCCTTTTTTATTTTTACGCCAGACAGGAATGTACAATTGTTGTAGTTCATCCATGCGGTCTCTAAATGTCTGCCATTGCCCATCCACTGTCAACCCCTTAAGTATCATTCGCCAATCTATCCTAGCCAATTCACGCCTCATACCTTCAAAGTTACCCTTCTTTAAATTCTGGACCATGGTCTCTGAATTAACTGTTTCATTCTCCATCCTAATGCAGAATTCTACCATATTATGGTCACTCTTCCCCAAGGGGTCTCGCACAACGAGATTGCTAATTAATCCTCTCATTACACAACACCCAGTCTAAGATGGCCTCCCCCCTAGTTGGTTCCTCGACATATTGGTCTAGAAAACCATCCCTTATGCACGCCAGGAAATCCTCCTCCACCGTATTGCTTCCAGTTTGGTTAGCCCAATCTATGTGCATATTAAAGTCACCAATTATAACTGCTGCACCTTTATTTCATGCACCCCTAATTTCCTGTTTGATGCCCTCCCCAACATCACTTCTACTGTTTGGAGGTCTGTACACAACTCCCACTAACGTTTTTTGCCCTTTGGTGTTCTGCAGCTCTACCAATATAGATTCCACATCATCCAAGCTAATTTCCTTGTGGAACAGCGATAATTTAGTAGTTCTGTGTTAGAGGGGTGATACTCAAGGTGCACCCGTCCACTTGGTCATAAATACAGTCATCTTTTATCATTCGTAGTGGATCTTGACATAAAGCAACTTGATTATTTTTATAACAATCATCTATGCTGAGACTTTTAGTACTGTTGTTCTCTTCAGTTACATTTCTGGTTTGTCATGGTACCACACACGAGTTGATTTCTTATTTCTCCTACATTGTTTGTTTAGTATAGAGGATCTCCCTTTGTCACATCATACTGTGGCATAGATAATACAAAAACCTATTATATTTAAAATGTCCCGTTACACATCTGACCTTTCGGATCCAAGCATGATTGTTCCTCTGCACCTCACAGGCATGAGTCATGTTTTTGTCCAAGGTCCAGTTGCTAAATACATCAAGTGTTATCCAATCTGGCACCTTTCCATTCTGAAGCTGCTCTAGATTATGTTGTATTCCACTGAGCAACCATGCTCCATATCCTGTACATACTAGTTTTGTATGGCTTTACTCAAGTTTCGTTCTGCTCTATTTGTCGAATTTATAGTTCTAATTCCCTTTCTGCGCCATTACCCAGTAGTCCCTGTACCTTTTCAGCATCCTCACCACTTTCCAGCAATCCCTGTAAGGTTCGTGTTAGTGCGTTAACTGATTATCTATCGTGTGCAGGTGTATAGTGTTTACTGTCGCAACTCCCACTGCATATCATTTCTAGTATCCTTCTTTTGCCCCGGTCCCACTTTTTCTATGACCCTCTTTCCATATTGAACCATGGATTTTGACTCAGGGCCTTTAAGTGTCCGCAGGGTCAGGTTTCTACACAGGCTTATAGACTTTGACCCGTAGAAGTTGGGGGTGGTTATAGTGTTTAAATTTAGGAATACAGTGATTATTCGCTGACATACCCTGAAGTGTATCTTATCCTTGGTCTGCCTTATCAATCCCCTTTTTGCCCCAGCGTTCAGAGTTGGTCACTTTGATGGTGCTGGGGGTGTGGTGGTTGGAGCCCTGGTAGTGCTCACTGTTGCTAAAGTAGTGGTTGGGGCCGTGATGGTGGGTCTATCTCGGGCGATAACCCTCCACCACCATTCATAGATGTTGAGTGAAACCTGCACCCCCTTCCCCCGGGTGCAGTATCTCTGTCCCTCCTGATTATAAAACACACCATCGTCTTATTCCCACTAATTATTGGTCCCGTATTACTGGCCCATTCCCAATGTTGTTTTGCTTCCTCATTATGTTGTTTTATGCCTGTTATTTAAGTCTACTGTTGCTCCATCCAGCACTATCAGCGTTTTTGATTCTTTATTAAACTAATGCCGCCAGAGTCCCTGAAATACAGGCTTTGCCGTCCCTCAGCCTGTTGTTACCCCACGTTGTTTCCACGAGCACTAGTCCTGCAAAAAGCAATATTTTCCGGTAATCATCGGTTAGTTAGTGATCATGCTTTTTGAACTGGGTCCAGTGTTTCCACTTGCCGATACCCCTTATAAATACCATAACTTACCATTATTACCTGATAGTGTCTGGTGCATTTGGGTGCGAGCCTGGACCTCTCTGGGGTATTTACCAGACTGCCTATTTGGGGTGTTTGGACCTTCTCTTGCTTAGTGTCGTTCTCTAAGGCCTTGATTATTTGCTGATCTCTAGCTTGTGCCTTTAAAGTCATGTAACTGCTTACAGAGTTCCATCACAAATTTCCGTATCCTGTATTTATATGATCCTACGTCCTCGCTTCCTGAAACCAAGACTTCTGGCAGTTTCATTAGTTCAAAGGGTGTCAGTCCTGTCGTCCGAATAGTGGTTGCCCTGAGCATCATCAGTACTCGGGGTCACATCTCTACCCATCCCTTTCCAGTCTCCTCCATTGTTTTAGCTAGGGCTGTTTTTAAGGTCCTATTCATTCGTTCACCAAATCTGGAAGATTCTGGATGGTATGAGATATGGAACTTTTGCCTGATCCCTGGTAAAGCGCAGGCCTGTTTCATTACCTTCTCTGTGAAGTGGGTAGCTTGATTTGAGTCCAGCTGCAGTGGTGTTATTTCTTCTGCTAGGATCCTGGTCACGGTTTCTGCTGAACAATTTCTATTGGCGAAAGCTTCTACCCACTTCATAAACTGGCCTATTACTTCTAGGCAGTATGTCTTCCCCTTGTTGCTGGGTAACAGTCCAGTAAAATCTAGCTGCAAGTTTTCCCAGGGTCCTTTCGGATGGAGCTGATGTCTCATTCTGACCTTTACTTTCCCCCCGGGTTGTATTTTGCACATATCATGCACCTTCTGCAATGGTCCTCTATATCTCGACCCATTCCCTTCCACCACCAGCAACTAGACACCGAGCTTATCATGTTGGTTCTACCTGTATGAACATACCTGTGGTATAAATTTAATAGACTCCCCCGGATGTATTCCGGGCCACTACATTCCCATTATTTCTTCCATATCCCGTCAGTCCCTTGTTGGGCCCCTCTATGCTTCCACCCCTCCTTTTCCTGTGGACTGGCTTCTCCCTGTACCCTCCCTGTACCTTAAGCATGTTTACTGCCTCAGGCCCAATTGTATATGCTCTGACCTGGGCTTCCCCGGCCAGTGTACCTGTCTCTACCACTCGCTTGGCTGCTTCATCTGCCCATTCATTCCCCTGTTGATGTTGATCGCACACTCTTGGGTTAGGAGGGAGGCTTCCACTAATCTTTTAATAATCTCCTCATATTTAATCGGCCCTCCTCCTGAGGTCATGTATCCCCGTCTGCTCCAGGCTATTATATAATCATGCATTACTCCAAAAGCATATCGACTGTCTGTATAGATGTTTACTCCGTTTCCCCTAGCCAGCCTCAGAGCCTGAGTGAGAGCCACTAATTCAGCTACTTGAGCTGATTGACCCTCTTCTAACCGTCCTTCTCTTTTGACCTTTCCGCTATCTACCACAGCCCATCACGTCCGTGGTGTCCCATTGATATAGCGCCGAGACTCATCTACATATAGATCCATATCTGTCTCCTCAAGCGAGGCTTCACTTGCCTGACTGCTTCCCTCGTCTTCTCCTGTCGGGCTACACTGGTGCTCCTTTCCCGGTGTAATGATCCATCCTGCAGGGTTGTTACAGCTGTCTTTTATTGTGCCTCCCCATTGGGGAGGGTAAGAGCATTGCTTCCCACCTTGCCTTTTGTGCGTCGGATACCGTTTTTAGCCTTCCTGTGCTAAGTAATTCTGCTAAGGTATGCTGAGTATGTGTCCTGACATTACGATGCCACTGGCCCATGCCTGTCCCCATGTAATGATCTTTGCTTTGGTGGGTTTCAATGTGGAAGGGGCCCATTCTGGTTGGGTAATCCCAGGGCTGGAGCTCTTGAGAGCTTGTTTTAACCTTACAACCACAATTTCCTGATCTCAGCATTTCTGCAGTCGTTGAATAGCCCTAGTACCTGCTGATCGCTTTCATGGCTCCTGGCCTGGGCACTGATTGAATTGCTTCCTTTCCGTCCTCAGGCATCTGTCACTTCCCTTGTGTTATTAGGTATCCTAGATATGTTACTTTGCTCCTTTCCACCTGCACCTTCCTAGGATTTATTTTTAATCCTGCACTCTGTAGAGCTCCTAGCATGATAGTTAAAGCTAGTACGTGTTGATGTTCTGTACTGGAGGCAATAATGATTTCATTCACATACTGCAAAGGGTTCTCCTTTCTTTGTCTGTTGGGGGCCTCGCCTTCTGCGCTTCCTCCCTTATTGCAGCTAAAACATATCAGAGGAGCTGCGCGTGGGTGTGTCTCCTCCCCTTTCGCCTCTGCTGCTAACGTAACTGCTGTTATTTTAGCTATCTTCTCCCATTGTTCTGACTTTAACTACTCTATGTGTTCTGCCCACTCTAACGTTTCATTGTCTTTTGATGCACTTCTCCTAGTCTGTCTTTAAACATTGTCAAGAATGCTGCATCATTTCTGTTGGGGTCATCAGCCCCAGTGTGGTTTTTGTATCCAATGCACTCTCGTTCCCCGTACTCCCTTACCGTTTCACATGTCTTTTGAGTCACATTCAGTATTCTACTCCAATTGGTTCTAATTGGTCCCCAGCATCCTTCCAGCCCGTATTTGAGGAATTCCAATCTTTTCACTTTTGCTAGATCCGCTCTTTCTTATTCTGCCATTCCCCATTGTGTACCTCTGGTGTCGCTTTGTGCCAATTTATCGGCCCCGTTTTGTCTTTTACCAGATTGTGAATGTCTGCTAAGGTTAGGTTATGGGTGTCTAGCAGTTCTTCTACCTTTTGCCAGAATTCTGTATTCCTACTATTTGCTTTAGGGGTTGGTAACTCATTCAATAGAATTTGTCTCTCCTGCGGGCTGAGGGGTACCTCCTGTATGGTAATGTGGGCTGCTCTATGTCCGTTGGTGGGAATGGTGGTAGTGCATATCGGCGCTGCTGATAGATAGCCATTATCATGTGCCAGGGGCCACACTGCTCCACACTCGTTATCCCAGTCTGGCTTGCTGTTGGGCAAGTGTAGTCCACAAACCCAACCCACTGTGGGGTGCATCGGATCTGGTGCCATAGGTGACGGTGCTATAGCTGCGCACTGCACTATCCATTAGGTCCCGTCTTTATCTCTTCCAGCTTATTTACCTTAGCTTCTAACTCCTGAATTTGTTTTGTTTGAGTATCTAACTGTCCTCTGTAGCAGGCGAGTATTATTACATAGGCTTTCTTTGTTTTATTTTTATTCTGACTATCGCACCATTCCCTCTGTCTGTGAGGTGTGTCTTCTGCTGCGATCCTTGCTTTTTAATTTCTTTTATTAAGAAACCCAAATTAATAATGTCCAGCCAGTATAACACAGCTGTCAATGGAAAGGGTTAACTCCTTTTCAGGTTTGTAAGAAGGCCTGATGTCATTTCGTGACTTCGCGTAATCATCCGAAATTTTTTTTCCCCAAGTCTTTATGCCTTCAAAACTTGCTTAGAAATTAGGAATCCGTTAAAACAGCAGAAAACATTAGTAAAGCCGTCATAATTACCTCTGAATAAAACCTTCTCATCGGGAAAGACAGCATTTTAGATTAAACTCCAATTTTTCTAAACTTCCAAATCAAATACTTGCCAAAGATTTTTTAATTGATTTAAAATGAGACTACACATTTTTAATAGCTATGTTGTGACTGAAATCCAATTTTCACACAAGCTATATACATTCCAGCATTTCGTTTTGTTAAGGTCCCGTTCAGAGAAAATGTGTGTTTTATTTCTCTCGGCACAAAATCTCAATTTCCGTTCTGATTCATCTTTTTTAAGAATTTTCTAATTCCCAGTTTTTTCTTTGTGTTGAGTTCACATAGCTTGGATCTTTTCCCCCTTTTGAATCTGAACTTAATATTTTGATGACCTTCCTCCAGTCCACAGTTAAACATCTTTGTTTCTCCTTCTCGGCACAAAGCTACAGCTTCTGTGCCGGGTTTAACTCGTAAGTTTTAATTATTTTCACGTTTTGAAACAAAGCCGAGATTTCACTGTGGCCATTTATGAAAATTTGGTTTTCATTGCTTAATTACCCCTAATCAAACCAATTATCTTTTTCACAGCCAATATCAACTAGTATTTAGTACGTTACATCTTTTTCCATCACAAACACTTCTTTTTCCAATTAGACGTTCAATTTGTTTCCTTTTTAGCAGCTGCAGCATCAAGGTTGCATCTTTATCTTTTGATAAAAACAATCTGTCCTTTGTGAATTCAATGCTTTTTTTTTTTGTCTTTTCCCTGTTAGCACTTATACCTGGGACCCTTTTGGTCCATATCTCAGAGACACCCCCTTGGTCTTCATTTTATCCCACTGGCCAGTTTTCCTAAACATCCTGGGGTCCCACCCACCTTTAGGTTGTATTCCTTCTTGTTCAGGCAATACACCGATCCCCAACCTTGATTTTCGCCCTTCCGTGGTTCACTATAACTTGGTCTAGAGATTACCCCTTCTAATTCTTTATACAGATTAACTCCTTCCCCATCAATGCTACAGCTGCAGGTGGTACAAAATCATACTCACTGCCATTCAGCTGTCACATCATCCAGGTCAGAGGGTCTGCATCCTGTTCGTGATGCCAAATGTAGGGGTAAAAAGTAGGCTTCTCTCCCTCGGGGTGGATTAACTGATATAGTTGATCGACACCTCGCCCAGCTCCCACTGTATAACGACCACAGAAGTAAACAAATTAAACCTCATGTTTACCGGCTTTATTATGAGCAATGCATGGGAAGGTTCAGTCTAAACCTCCAAAATACAAGAGTTTTCAAGTAAAATTTATACAGGTTTTGGAGAGGAGCTATGCTCCTACAAAATCATCGATAGGTTGATTTGTCGACTCTTATCAGACTAGCTCTGAGTGGTATATACAAATGTCCACCTCTCATCATTGTGTTGTTCCATTATTTGCCCTCTACCCCCAGACTACACATCGTCTGGAGTAACTGTACCAAAATACTGGCTTCCTTATCTCTTCCTCAGAGACTTCTAATCAAAAACTGCTGACTTCGGCTGTTTAAGTGTTACTAAGATTAAGGATACAGTTTAATGCATTATGCATAAAATCTGACCACCTATTTGCAGCTCTGACAATTCATCCCTTAGAGGGTATTACAGGGATTGTTGCTGGGACCCCAACTATTTACAATCTATATTAATGACTTGAATGAAGGGACCAATTGTAATGTAGCCAAATTTGCTGACGATACAAGGATGGGTGGGAAAGCAAATTATGAGGAGGACAACAACAAATCTGTAGAGGGATATTGACAGCTAAGAGAGTGGGCAAAAATTTTGCAGATCGTGTTTAATGTGGGAAAGTGTGAGGTTATCCACTTTGGCAAGAGAAAAAAATGCAAATTATAATTTAAATGGAGATATATTACAAAATGCTGCAGTACAGAGGGACCTAGGGGTACTTGTGCATGAAACACAAAAAGTTAGTATGCAGGTACAGCAAGTAATCAGGAAGGCAAATGGAATGTTGGCTATTATTGCAAGGGGGATGGAGTATAAAAGCAGAGAAGTCCTGCTACAACTGTAGAGGCTATTGGTGAGACCACACCTAGAGGACTGCGTACTTTATGAAAGTGAAATCATGCTTGACGAATCTTCTGGAATTTTTTGAGGATGTAACTAGCAGAGTAGACAAGGGAGAACCAGTGTATATGCTGTATTTGGACTTTCAGAAGGCCTTTGACAAGGTCACACACAAGAGATTGGTGTGCAAAATCAAAGCGCATGGTACTGGGGGTAATGTACTGATATGAATAGAGAACTGGTTGGCAGACAGGAAGCAGAGTCGGGATAAACGGGTCCTTTTCAGAATGGCAGGCAGTGACTAGTGGAGTGCTGCAGGGCTCAGTGCTGGGACCCCAGCTCTTTACAGTATACATTAACAATTTAGATGAAGGAACAGTGTAATATGTCCAAGTTTGCGGATGGCACTAAACTGGGTGGCAGTGTGAGCTGTGAGGAGGATGCTAAGAGGCTGCAGGGTGACTTGGTTAGGTGAGTGGGCAAATACATGGCAGATGCAGTATAATGTGGATAAATGTGAGGTTATCCACTTTGGGGGCAAAAACACGAAAGCAGAATATCTGAATGGCGGCAGATTAGTAAAAGGGGAGGTGCAACGAGACTTGGGTGTAATGTTTCATCAGTCATTGAAAGTTGGCATACAGGTACAGCAGGCGGTGAAGGCGGCAAATGGCATGTTGGCCTTCATAGCGAGAGGATTTGAGTATAGGAGCAGGGAGGTCTTACTTCAGTTGTACGGGGCCTTGGTGAAACCTCACCTGGAATATTGTGTTCAGTTTTGGTCTCCTAATCTGAGGAAGGATGTTCTTGCTATTGAGGGAGTGCAGCGAAGGTTCACCAGACTGAATCCCGGGATGGCTGGATTGTCATGAGGAAAGACTGGATCAACTGGGCCTTTATTCACTGGAGTTTAGAAGGATGAGAGGGGATCTCATAGAAACGTATAAGATTCTGAAGGGACTGGATGGGTTAGATGCGGGAAGAATGTTTCCAATGTTGGAGAAGTCCAGAACCAGAGGACATAGTCTTAGGATAAGGGGTAGGCCATTTAGGACTGAGATGCGGAGAAACTTCTTCTCTGAGAGTTGTTAACCTGTGGTATTCCCTGCTGCAGAGAGTTGTTGATGCCGGTTCACTGGATATATTTAAGAGGGAGTTAGAATATGGCCCTTACGGCTAAAGGGATCAAGGGGTATGGAGAAAAAGGGTACTGAAGGAATCATCAACCATGATCTTATTGAATGGCGGTGCAGGCTCGAGGAGCCGAATGGCCTACTCCTGCACCTATTTTCTATGTTTCTAAGTACAGTTTTGGTTTCCGTATTTAAGAAGGTATATACTTGCATTGGAGACAGTTCAGAGACAGTTCACTAATTTGATTGCTGAGGTGAAGGGGTTGACTTATGAAGAAATGTTGAGCAGGTTGGCCCTATACTCAATGAAGTTTAGAAGAATGAGAGGTGATCTTATTGAAACATATGATACTGAGGGGGCTCGACAAAGTGGAAGCAGAGAGGATGTTTCCCGTTGTGGGGAAATCTAGAACTAGGGGACATAGTTTAAGAATAAGGGCTCGCCGAATTAAAACTGAGATGAGAAGAAATTTCTTCTCTGAGGGACGTGAATCATTGGAATCTTTGGAGGCTGGGTCATTGAATATATTTAAGGTGGAGATAACCAGTTTTGGAATAAGGGAGTGAAGGGTTATGAGGAGTGGGCAGGGAAGTGGATCGGAGTCCATGATCAGATCAGCCATGATCTTATTAAATGGCAGAGCAGGCGCGAGTGGCCAATGGCCTAACCCTGCTCCTATTTCTTACGTTTTTTTTTCAAAAAGTGTGAAGGGTGCAAACACAATCAGTATTATTTTTTTATGACTCTTTTCCCGTTGATTAATTGGTCAAATATCCCGAATATTTTACTCCAGCCCAGTTATAGGGGGAATCAATATCAGCAGAAATAAACACCAACTTGTCAGAATGGGCACGATTCAGTCTGGGCTAACAGCAGAATCCAAACCCTGCATTCACTTGTGATCTCGTTGGTGTTTCAGCAGGTGGGATGACCGAGTGAATCCCTTCCCACACTCTGAGCAGGTGAACGGCCTCTGCCCGGTGTGAACTCGCTGGTGTTTCAGCAGGTTGGATGAGATAGCGAATCCCTTCCCACACTCGGAGCAGGTGAACGGCCTCTCCCCGGTGTGAACTCGCTGGTGTGTCAGCAGGCTGGATGGCAGAGTGAAGCCCTTCCCACATACAGAGCAGGTGAATGGCCTCTCCGCAGTGTGAAGTCGCTGGTGTATCAGCAGGCTGGATGACTGAGTGAATCCCTTCCCACACACAGTGCAAGTGAACGGCCTCTCCCCAGTGTGAACTCGCTGGTGTATCAGCAGGTCGGATGAGGTAGTTAATCTCTTCCCACACTCAGAGCAGATGAATGGCCTCTCCCCAGTGTGAACTCGCTGGTGTCTCAGCAGATGGGATGACACAGTGAATCCCTTCCCACAGTCAGAGCAGGTGAATGGCCTCTCCCCAGTGTGAACTCGCTGGTGTATCAGCAGAGTGGATGACCGAGTGAATCCCTTCCCACACTCAGAGCAGGTGAACGGCCTCTCCCCGGTGTGAACTCGCTGGTGTATCAGCAGGTGGGATGACCCAGCGAATCCCTTCCCACACACGGAGCAGGTGAACGGCCTCTCCCCGGTATGACTGCGCCGATGAACTTCCAGCTCAGACGGGTAATTGAATCCCCTCCCACAGTCCCCACATTCCCATGGTTTCTCCGTAGTGCGGGTATCCTTGTGTCCCTCCAGGTTGGACAATCAGTTGAAGCCTGGTTCACACACAGAACACGCGTACGGTTTCTCCCTGCTGTCAATGCTGCGATGTTTTTTCAGGCTGTGTAACTGATTAAACCTCTTTCCACAGTCAGTGCACTGGAACACTCTCACTCGGGTACGTGTGTCTCAGTGCTTTTCCAGTCACACTGATGTTTGAAATATGTTCCCACAGACAGAACAGACGAACATTTCTCCGTCCACATTCAAGGGCCGATGATATTCAGGTCATGAGGAATTAAGTGATTCTGTCAGATCTTGACGTGATGTCTAGTTTCAGTTCCCCCTCTGCAAATCCTGCCCCTCGAATACCCTGGAAAAGGAGTTTACAAAAATCGTTACTGCAAGTACAGGACATAAAAGCAGAACCACCAATTCGAGATTCTATGGAACATTCTTTCCTCCCTTGTTCCTCCAAAACAGTAAATCCCCACCCTAAACACTCTTCCCCATCCCTGTCCTGAAATGCAAACACATCGCCGTCTGAAGGCAGCTTGTCCTCCGCTCTCAAATTATCACCACCAACTCCGGCTGGGTTCATAGAAACATAGAAACATAGCAAATAGGTACAGGAGTGGGCCATTTGGCCCTTCGAGCCTGCACTGCCATTCAATGAGTTCATGACTGAACATGCAACTTCAGTACCCCATTCCTGCTTTCTCCCCTTAGTAGTAAGAACTACATTTAACTCCTTTTTGAATATGTTTAGTGAATTGGCCTCAACAACTTCTTGTGGTAGAGAATTCCACAGATGCACCACTCTCTGGGTGAAGAAGTTTTTCCTCATCTCGGTCCTAAATGGCTCACCTCTTAACCTTAGAACCCCTGGTTCTGGACTTCCCCAACATTGGGAATATTCTTCCTGCATCTAACCTGTCTAAACCCGTCAGAATTTTAAATGTTTCTATGAGATCCCCTCTCATTCTTCTGAACACCAGTGAATACAAGCCCAGTTGATCCAGTCTTTCTTGATATGTCAGTCCCGCCATCCCGGGAATCGGTCTGGTGAACCTTCGCTGCACTCTCTCAATAGCAAGAATGTCCTTCCTCAAGTTAGGAGACCAAAACTGTAAACAATAGTCCAGGTGTGGCCTTGCCAAGGGCCTGTACAACTGTAGTAACACCTCCCTGCCCCTGTACTCAAATCCTCTCGCTATGAAGGCCAACATGCCATTTGCTTTCTTAACCGCCTGCTGTACCTGCATGCCAACCTTCAATGACTGATGTACCATGACACCCTGGTCTCGTTGCACCTCCCCTTTTCCTAATCTGTCACCATTCCATTCAGATAATAGTCTGTCTCTCTGCTTTTACCACCAAAGTGGATAACTTCACATTTATCCACATTATACTTCATCTGCCATGCATTTGCCCACTCACCTAACCTATCCAAGTCACTCTGCAGCCTCATAGCATCCTCCTCGCAACTCACACTGCCACTCAACTTAGTGTCATCCACAAATTTGGAGATACTAAATTTAATCCCCTCGTCTAAATCATTAATGTACAATGTAACCAGCTGGGGCCCCAGCACAGAACTTGCGGTACTCCACTAGTCACTGCCTGCCATTCTGAAAAGTACCCATTTAATCCTACTCTTTGCTTCCTGTCAAACAACCAGTTCTCAATCCACGTCAGCACACTACCCCCAATCCCATGTGCTTTAACTTTGCACATTAATCTCTTGTGTGGGACCTTGTCGAAAGCCTTCTGAAAGTCCAAATACACCACATCAACTGTTTCTCCCTTTTCCACTCTACTGGAAACATCCGCAAAAATTTCCAGAAGATTTGTTAAGCATGATTTCCCTTTCACAAATCCATGCTGACTTGGACCTATCATGTCACCTCTTTCCAAATGCGCTGCTATGACATCCTTAATAATTGATGCCATCATTTTACCCACTGCTGATGTCAGGCTGACCGGTCTATAATTCCGTTTTCTCTCTCCCTCCTTTTTTTTTTAAAAAAGTGGGGTTACATTGGCTACCCTCCACTCCATAGGAACTGATCCAGAGTCTATGGAATGTTGGAAAATGACTGTCAATGCATCCATTATTTCCAAGGCCACCTCCTTAAGTACTGTGGGATGCAGTCTATAGGCCCTGGGGATTTATCGGCCTTCAATCCCATCAATTTCCCCAACACAATTTCCCGACTAATAAGGATTTCCCTCAGTTCCTCCTTCTTACTAGACCCTTTGACCCCTTTTATATCCGGAAGGTTGTTTGTGTCCTCCTTAGTGAATACCGAACCAAAGTACTTGTTCAATTGGTCTGCCATTTCTTTGTTCCCCGTTATGACTTCCCCTGATTCTCACTGCAGGGGACCTACGTTTTGTCTTTACTAACCTTTTTCTCTTTACATATCTAGAAGCTTTTGCTCTCCATCTTAATGTTCCCTGCAAGCTTCCTCTCGTACTCTATTTTCCCTGCCCTAATCAAACCCCTTGTCCTCCTCTGCTGAGTTCTAAATTTCTCAGTCGCCGGGTTCACTGCTATTTCTGGCCAATTTGTATGCCACTTCCTTGGCTTTAATACTATCCCTGATTTCCCTTGTTAGCCACGGTTGAGCCACCTTCCCTTTTTTATTTTTATGCCAGACAGGGATGTACAATTGTTGTAGTTCGTCCATGCGGTCTCTAAATGTCTGCCATTGCCCATCCACAGTAAACCCCTTCAGTATCATTCGCCAATCTATCCTAGCCAATTCACGCCTCATACCTTCAAAGTTACCCTTCTTTAAGTTCTGGACCATGGTCTCTGAATTAACTGTTTCATTCTCCATCCTAATGTAGAATTCCACCATATTATGGTCACTCTTCCCCAAGGTGCCTCGCACAACGAGATTGTTAATTAATCTTCTCTCATTACACAACACCCAGTCTAAGATAGCCTCCCCGCTAGTTGGTTCTGCGACATATTGGTCTGGAAAACCATCCCTTATACACTCCAGGAAATCCTCCTCCACCATATTGCTTCCAGTTTGGTTAGCCCAATCTCTATGCATATTAAAGTCATCCATGATAACTGCTGCACCCTTAATGCATGCACCTCTAATTTCCTGTTTGATGCCCTCCCCATCACTACTACTGTTTGGAGGTCTGTACACAACTGGCACTAACGTTTTTTGCCCTTTGGTGTTCTACAGCTCTACCAATTTGGTTTCCACATCATCCAAGCTATTGTCCTTCCTAACTATTGCATTAATCTCCTCTTTAACCAGCAATGCTATCCCAGCTCCTTTTCTTTTTATTCTATCCATCCTGAATATTCAATACCCTTGGATGTTGAGTTCTACACTCATTGGTTCCCCTCCCTCTTCACCCCCTGAAGGTCTGACTCTGGCTGGGTTCAGTTCGACACTCACTGGTTCCCCTCCCCCAGAGCTCTGACTCTGTCTGGGTTCAGTTCTACACTCACTGGTTCCTCTCCCCTGAAGGTGCTGACTCTGGCTGGGTTCAGTTCTGCACTCACTGGCTCCCCTCCCCTGAAGGTCTGACTCTGGCTGGGTTCAGTTCTACACTCACTGGCTCCCCTCCCCTGAAGGTCTGACTCTGGCTGGGTTCAGTTCTACACTCACTGGCTCCCCTCCCCTGAAGGTACTGACTCTGGCTGGGTTCAGTTCTACACTCACTGGTTCCCCTCCCCTGAAGGTCTGACTTTGTCTGGGTTCAGTTCTACACTCACTGGTTCCCCTCCCCTGAAGGTGCTGACTTTGTCTGGGTTCAGTTCTACACTCACTGGTTCCCCTCCCCTGAAGGTGCTGACTTTGTCTGGGTTCAGTTCTACACTCACTGGTTCCCCTCCCCTGAAAGTGCTGACTCTGGCTGGGTTCAGTTCTACACTCACTGGTCCCCCTCCCCTGAAGGTCTGACTCTGTCTGGGTTCAGTTCTACACTCACTGGTTCCCCTCCCCTGAAGGTGCTGACTCTGGCTGGGTTCAGTTCTACACTCACTGGTCCCCCTCCCCTGAAGGACTGACTCTGTCTGGGTTCAGTTCTACACTCACTGGTTCCCCTCCCCTGAAGGTCTGACTCTGTTTGGGTTCAGTTCTACACTCACTGGCTCCCCTCCCCTGAAGGTCTGACTCTGGCTGGGTTCAGTTCTACACTCACTGGCTCCCCTCCCCTGAAGGTCTGACTCTGGCTGGGTTCAGTTCTGCACTCAGTGGTTCTCCTCCCCTGAAGGACTGACTCTGTCTGGGTTCAGTTCTACACTCACTGGTTCCCCTCCCCTGAAGGACTGACTCTGTCTGGGTTCAGTTCTGCACTCACTGGTTCCCCTCCCCTGAAGGTCTGACTCTGTCTGGGTTCAGTTCTACACTCACTGGTTCCCCTCCCCTGAAGCTCTGACTCTGGCTGGGTTCAGTTCTACACTCACTGGTTCCCCTCCCCTGAAGGTCTGACTTTGTCTGGGTTCAGTTCTACACTCACTGGTTCCCCTCCCCTGAAGGTGCTGACTTTGTCTGGGTTCAGTTCTACACTCACTGGTTCCCCTCCCCTGAAGGTGCTGACTTTGTCTGGGTTCAGTTCTACACTCACTGGTTCCCCTCCCCTGAAGTGCTGACTCTGGCTGGGTTCAGTTCTACACTCACTGGTCCCCCTCCCCTGAAGGTCTGACTCTGTCTGGGTTCAGTTCTACACTCACTGGTTCCCCTCCCCTGAAGGTCTGACTCTGTCTGGGTTCAGTTCTACACTCACTGGTTCCCCTCCCCTGAAGGTCTGACTCTGGCTGGGTTCAGTTCTACACTCACTGGCTCCCCTCCCCTGAAGGTCTGACTCTGGCTGGGTTCAGTTCTACACTCACTGGCTCCCCTCCCCTGAAGGTACTGACTCTGGCTGGGTTCAGTTCTGCACTCACTGGTTCCCCTCCCCTGAAGGACTGACTCTGGCTGGTTTCAGTTCGACACTCACTGGTTGCCCTCCCCTGAAGGTCTGACTTTGTCTGGGTTCAGTTCTATACCCACTGGTTCCCCTCCCCTGAAGGTACTGACTTTGTCTGGGTTCAGTTCTGCACTCACTGGTTCCCCTCCCCTGAAGGTGCTGACTTTGTCTGGGTTCAGTTCTACACTCACTGGTTCCCCTCCCCTGAAGGTGCTGACTTTGTCTGGGTTCAGTTCTACACTCACTGGTTCCCCTCCCCTGAAGGTCTGACTCTGGCTGGGTTCAGTTCTACACTCACTGGTTCCCCTCCCCTGAAGGTCTGACTCTGGCTGGGTTCAGTTCTACACTCACTGGTTCCCCTCCCCTGAAGGTCTGACTCTGGCTGGGTTCAGTTCTACACTCACTGGTTCCCCTCCCCTGAAGGTGCTGACTCTGGCTGGGTTCAGTTCTACACTCACTGGTTCCCCTCCCCTGAAGGTGCTGACTCTGGCTGGGTTCAGTTCTACACTCACTGGTCCCCCTCCCCTGAAGGACTGACTCTGGCTGGGTTCAGTTCTACACTCACTGGTTCCCCTCCCCTGAAGGACTGACTCTGGCTGGGTTCAGTTCTACACTCACTGGTTCCCCTCCCCTGAAGGTCTGACTCTGTCTGGGTTCAGTTCTACACTCACTGGTTCCCCTCCCCTGAAGGTCTGACTCTGGCTGGGTTCAGTTCTACACTCACTGGTTCCCCTCCCCTGAAGGTCTGACTCTGGCTGGGTTCAGTTCTACACTCAGTGGTTCCCCTCCCCTGAAGGACTGACTCTGGCTGGGTTCAGTTCTACACTCACTGGTTCCCCTCCCCTGAAGGACTGACTCTGTCTGGGTTCAGTTCTACACTCACTGGTTCCCCTCCCCTGAAGGACTGACTTTGACTGGGTTCAGTTCTACACTCACTGGTTCCCCTCCCCTGAAGGACTGACTCTGGCTGGGTTCAGTTCTACACTCACTGGTTCCCCTCCCCTGAAGGACTGACTCTGTCTGGGTTCAGTTCTACACTCACTGGTTCCCCTCCCCTGAAGGACTGACTTTGACTGGGTTCAGTTCTACACTCACTGGTTCCCCTCCCCTGAAGCTCTGACTCTGGCTGGGTTCAGTTCTACACTCACTGGTTCCCCTCCCCTGAAGGTACTGACTCTGGCTGGGTTCAGTTCTACACTCACTGGTTCCCCTCCCCTGAAGCTCTGACTCTGGCTGGGTTCAGTTCTACACTCACTGGTTCCCCTCCCCTGAAGGACTGACTCTGGCTGGGTTCAGTTCTACACTCACTGGTTCCCCTCCCCTGAAGCTCTGACTCTGGCTGGGTTCAGTTCTACACTCACTGGTTCCCCTCCCCTGAAGGTCTGACTCTGGCTGGGTTCAGTTCTACACTCACTGGTTCCCCTCCCCTGAAGGACTGACTCTGGCTGGGTTCAGTTCTACACTCACTGGTTCCCCTCCCCTGAAGCTCTGACTCTGGCTGGGTTCAGTTCTACACTCACTGGTTCCCCTCCCCTGAAGGACTGACTCTGGCTGGGTTCAGTTCTACACTCACTGGTTCCCCTCCCCTGAAGCTCTGACTCTGGCTGGGTTCAGTTCTACACTCACTGGTTCCCCTCCCCTGAAGGTCTGACTCTGGCTGGGTTCAGTTCTACACTCACTGGTTCCCCTCCCCTGAAGGACTGACTCTGGCTGGGTTCAGTTCTACACTCACTGGTTCCCCTCCCCTGAAGCTCTGACTCTGGCTGGGTTCAGTTCTACACTCACTGGTTCCCCTCCCCTGAAGGACTGACTCTGGCTGGGTTCAGTTCTACACTCACTGGTTCCCCTCCCCTGAAGGACTGACTCTGGCTGGGTTCAGTTCTACACTCACTGGTTCCCCTCCCCTGAAGGACTGACTCTGGCTGGGTTCAGTTCTACACTCACTGGTTCCCCTCCCCTGAAGGACTGACTCTGGCTGGGTTCAGTTCTACACTCACTGGTTCCCCTCCCCTGAAGGACTGACTCTGTCTGGGTTCAGTCACTGGGACCCTGAAGCCCCGCCCACACCTCGCTCATGACGCATGCGCTGTGTCTCGATGAATCGCACAAACCTGCAGCTGTCCTTTACAAAGATGGCGACCGTCAGCCTGGGCCCGGAACCGCGAATAAGCCCCGGAGCAGCAAATTCGGGACCTGTAGTTTCTGAGTCCAGGTGTGCGACCTACACCAGGTGTTTATGAAGCCTACCTGCCAAGTGCGTTACTCCCCTGCGGCCCGATGCTTCCGTTTTGGCTCGAAATGGCGAGTCCAGCTTCACCTCTCACACCCCCAGCCCAGCTCTGAGAAGTCACACTGCGCATGCCTACCTCCAGCCTGCGCACTCGCTCCTGCGCATTGTGCCCGTGGCTCAGGGTCATCACATGGTCTCCAGGGCCCAGGGTCATCGTGGTCGTCACATGCTCTGTTGCCGGCCCGGATCATCACATGGTCTCCTGCCAGCCCAGGGTAATCACCTGGTCTCCTGGCCCAGTATCACCACATGGTCTCCTGCCGGCCCAGGGTAATCACATGGTCTTCTGGGACCAGGATCATCACATGGTCTCCTGCCGGCCCAGGGTAATCACCTGGTCTCCTGGCCCAGTATCACCACATGGTCTCTTGGGCACAGGATCTTCACATGATCTCCTGCAGGCCTGTGGTCATAACATGGTCGCCAGGCCCCTGAATTATCACATGGTTTCCTGCCAGCCCAGGGTAATCACATGGTCTTCTGGGACCAGGATCATCACATGGTCTCCTGCCGGCCCAGGGTAATCACCTGGTCTCCTGGCCCAGTATCACCACATGGTCTCTTGGGCACAGGATCTTCACATGATCTCCTGCAGGCCTGTGGTCATAACATGGTCGCCAGGCCCCTGGATTATCACATGGTTTCCTGCCAGCCCAGGGTAATCACATGGTCTTCTGCGCCTAGGGTTATCACATGGTCTCCTGCCGGCCCAGGGTAATCACATGGTCTCCTGCATGCCTGGGGTCATCACATGGTCTCGTTGGCCCAGCGTCATCACATGGTCCCCTGGGCCTAGGGTCATCACGTATGCTCCTGGGCTCAGGGTCATCATGGTCACCACATGGTCTCCTGCCGGCCCAGGGTCCATCACATGGTCTCCTCGGCCTAGGGTCATTAAAATGGTCTCCTGGGCCTGGAGACATCACATGGTCTCCTGGCGGCCCAGGGTCATCATGGTCTCCTGGGCCCAGGGTCATCGCTTGCTCCCCTGTGCCCAGGGTCATCACATGGTCTCCTGTCGGCCCGGGTTCATCATAAGCTCTCCTGCGCCCAGAGTCATCACATGGTCTCCTGGGCCCAGGGTCATCATGGTCGTCACATGCTCTGCTGCTGGCCCGCGGTCATCACATGGTCTCCTGCCAGCCCAGGGTCATCACATTGTCTTCTGGTCCCAGGATTATCACATGGTCTCCTGCCGGCCCAGGGTCATTACATGGTCTCCTGGTCCAGTGTCATCACATGGTCTCCAGGGCCCAGGGTCATCACATGTTCTCCTGCCGTCCCACTGTCATCGCATGGTCTCCTGGGATGAGGATCATCACATGGTCCCCTCGGCCCAGGGTGATCACATCATCTCCCGCGCCCAGGATCATCACATGGACTCCTGATCCCAGGGTGATCATATGGTCTCCTGCAGTCACGGGTTCATCGCATGGTCTCTTGGGACGAGCATCATGACATGGTTTCCTGAGCCCAGGGTCATCACATGGTCTCCTGGCCCCAGGGTTATCACATGGTCTGAGGGCCCATTGTCATCACATGGTCTCCTGCCGGCCCATTGTCATCACATGGTCTCCTGCGGGCCCAGGGTCATCAAATGGTCTCCTGGGCCCAGGGTCATCACATGGTCTCCTGCCAGCCCACGATACTCACCTGGTCTCCTGGGCCCAAGAGTCACCACATCGTCTCCTGGGCCCAGGGTCATCACATATCCCCATTCCCAGATAGAGATCTCCCCACTCCTGGATAGAGATCTCCTCAATCACTTCCAGATAGAGATCTTCCCACCCCCGGATTGCGATCTCCCCACACCCGGATTGAGATCTCCTCATTCCCGGATATAGATCCCCTCACTCCCAGATATAGATTTCCGTAATCCCAGATAGAGATCTCCAGGATAGAGATCTTCGCAATTCCGGATAGAGATCTCCTCATTCACAGGTATAGATCTTCTCACTCCCGGATAGAGATCTTCTCACTCCCGGATAGAGATTTCCCCACTCCCAGATAGAGATCTTCTCACTCACGGATATAGATCTCAACAATCACTCCCGGATAGAGATATCCCCACTCCCGGATAGAGATATCCCCACTCCCGGATAGAGATATCCCCAACTCCCGGATAGAGATCTCCCCACTCCTGGATAGAGATCTCCTCAATCACTTCCAGATAGAGATCTCCCCACCCCCGGATGGAGATCTCCCCACTCCCGGATTGAGATCTCCTCATTCCCGGATATAGATCCCCTCACTCCCAGATATAGATTTCCGTAATCCCAGATAGAGATCTCTCGGATTGAAATCTTCCCAATTCCGGATAGAGATCTCCTCACTCCCAGGTATAGATCTCTGCACTCCAGGATAGAGATCTTCTCACTCCCGGATAGAGATTTCCCCACTCCCGGATAGAGATCTTCTCACTCCCGGATAGAGATCTCCACAATCACTCCCGAATAGAGATCACCCCACTCCCAGATAGAGATCTTCTCACTCCCGGATATAGATCTTCTCACTCCAGGATAGAGATCTCCACAATCCAGGATAGAGATCTCCTCACTCCAGGATAGAGATCTGCCAACTCACAGATTGAGATCTCCCCATTCCCGGATACAGATCCCCTCACTCCCAGATATAGATTTCCGTAATCCCAGATAGAGATCTCCCGGATAGAGATCTTCGCAATTCCGGATAGATATCTCCTCATTCACAGGTACAGATCTTTGCACTCCAGGATAGAGATCTTCTCACTCCCGGATAGAGATTTCCCCACTCCCAGCTAGAGATCTTCTCAATCACGGATAGAGATCTCAACAATCACTCCCGAATAGAGATCTCCCCACTCCCAGATATAGATCTCTGCACTCCAGGGTAGAGATCTTTTCACTCCCAGATAGAAATCTCCACAATCACTCCCGAATAGAGATCTCCTCACTCCCAGACAGAGACCTCCTCACTCCCGGATAGAAATCTCCTCACTCCCGGATAGAAATCTGGCCACTCCTGGATAGATCTCTCCTCACTCCCGGATAGAGATCTCCTCACTCCCGGATAGAGATCTCCTCACTCCCGGATAGAGATCTCCTCACTCCCGGATAGAGATATCCACAATCATTCCCGGATAGAGATCTCCTCACTTCCAGACAGAGATCTTCTCACTCAAGAATAGAGATCTCCGCATTCCAGGATAGAGATCTTCTCACTCCCGTATAGAGATATCCTCATTCCTGGACAGAGATCTTTTCACTCCTGGATAGAGATCTCCCCACTCCCGGATAGTGATGTCCTCACTCCCGGATCTGGATCGCCTCACTCCCGGATAGAGATCTCTTCACTTCCAGATAGAGATCTCCATAATCCCACATAGAGATCTCCTCACTCCTGGATAGAGATCTCCTCACTCCCGGATAGAGATATCCCCACTCCCTGATAGAGCTCTCGTCATTCACGGATAGAGATCTCCTCACTCCCGGATAGAGATATCCTCACTCCCGGATAGAGATCTCCTCACTCCCAGGTATAGATCCCTGCACTCCCGGATAGAGATCTTCTCACTCCCGGATAGAGATCTTCTCACTCCCGGATAGAGATCTTCTCACTCCCGGATAGAGATCTTCTCACTCCCGGATAGAGATCTTCTCACTCCCGAATTGAGATCTCCCCACTCACAGATAGAGATCTCCCCACTCCCAGATAGAGATCTCCTCACTCTTCGATATAAATCTTCTCACACCCGGATAGAGATCTCCACAATCCAGTATAGAGATCTCCTCACTCCAGTATAGAGATCTTCTCACTCCCGGATAGAGTTCTCCGCAATCACTCTCGAATAGAGATCTCCCCGCTCCCAGATAGTGATCTCCTCACTCCAGGATAGAGATCTGCCCACTCGCGGATATAGATCTCCGCAATCCAGGATAGTGATCTACTCACTCGCGGATAGAGAGCTCCACACTCCTGGATCGGGATTTCCGCACTCATTCCTGGATAGAGATCTCCGCCCTCCCGGATCGGAATCTCATCACTCCCGGATAGAGATCTCCTCACTCCCAGACAGAGACCTCCTCACTCCAGGATAGAGATCTGCCCACTCGAGGATATAGATCTCTGCAATCCATTATAGTGATCTCCTCACTCGCGGATAGAGAGTTCCACACTCCTGGATCGGGATTTCCGCACTCATTCCTCGATAGAGATCTCCGCCCTCCCGGATCGGAATCTCATCACTCCCATATAGAGGTCTCCTCACTCCCGGATAGAGATCTCCTCACTCCCGGATAGAGATCTCCTCACTCCCGGATAGAGATATCCACACTCCCGGATAGAGGTCTCCTCACTCCCAGATAGAGATCTCTGCACTCACTCCCGGATGGAGATTTCCCCACTCCTGGATAGAGATCTTCTCACTTGCAGATGGAAATATCCTCACTCCCGGATAGAGATCTCCTCACTCCTGGATAGAGATCTCTGCACTCCAGGATAGAAATCTCCTTACTCCCAGATAGAGATATCCACAATAATTCCCAGATAGAGATCTCCTCACTCCCGGACAGAGATCTTCTCACTCGCGAATAAAGATCTCCGCAATCCAGGATAGAGATATTCTCACTCCCGTATGGAGATATCCTCATTCCTGAACTAAGATCTTCTCACTCCTGGCTAGAGATCTCCCCACTCCCGGATAGAGATGTCCTCACTCCCAGATCGGGATCTCCGTAATCCCGGATAGAGATCTCCTCACTCCCGGATAGAGATCTCCTCACTCCCGGATAGAGATATCCCCACTCCTGGATAGAGATCTCCTCACTCCCGGATAGAGATATCCCCATTCCTGGATAGAGATCTCCCCACTCCTGGATAGAGATCTCCTCAATCACTTCCAGATAGAGATCTTCCCACCCCCGGATGGAGATCTCCCCACTCCCGGATTGAGATCTCCTCATTCCCGGATATAGATCCCCTCACTCCCAGATATAGATTTCCGTAATCCCAGATAGAGATCTCCCGGATAGAGATCTTCGCAATTCTGGATAGAGATCTCCTCATTCACAGGTATAGATCTCTGCACTCCAGGATAGAGATCTTCTCACTCCCGGATAGAGATTTCCACACTCCCAGATAGAGACCTTCTCACTCACGGATAGAGATCTCCACAATCACTCACGAATAGAGATCTCGCCACTTCCAGGTATAGATCTCTGCACTCCAGGATAGAGATCTTCTCACTCCCGGATAGAAATCTCCACAATCACTCCCGAATAGAGATCTCCTCACTCCCAGACAGAGAACTCCTCACTCCCGGATAGAAATCTCCTCACTCCCGGATAGAGCTCTCCTCACTCCCGGATAGAGCTCTCCTCACTCCCGGATAGAGATCTCGTCACTCCCGGATAGCGATCTCTGCACTCACTCCAGGATAGAGATCTCCTCACTCCCAGATAGGGATCTCTGCACTCCAGGATAGAAATCTCCTTGCTCCCAGATAGAGATATCCACAATAATTCGCGTATAGAGATCTCCTCACTTCCAGACAGAGATCTTCTCACTCGCGAATAGAGATCTTCGCAATCCAGGATAGAGATCTTCTCACTCCTGGATAGAGATCTCCTCACTCCGGATAGAGATGTCCTCACTCCCGGATCGGGAACTCCTCACTTCTGGACAGAGATCTCTTCACTCCCAGATAGAGATCTCCATAATCCTGCATAAAGATCTCCTCACTCCCGGATAGAGATCTCCTCACTCCCAGATACAGATATCCCCACTCCCGGATAGAGCTCTCGTCATTCACGGATAGAGATTATCCCCACTCCAGGATAGAGATTAGCCCCACTCCAGGATAGAGATCTCCTCACTCCAGGATAGAGATCTCCTCACTCCCGGATAAAGATCTCACTCCCGGATAGAGATCTCCACAATCACTCCCGAATACAGATCTCCCCACTCCCAGATATAGATCTCCCCACTCCCAGATAGAGATCTCCTCACTCCTGGATAGAAATCTTCTCACTCCCAGATAGAGATCTCCACACTCACTCCCGGATGGAGATTTCCCCACTCCTGGATATAGATCTTTTCACTTGCGGATGGAGATCTCTGCAATACAGGATATAGATCTCCTCAATCCCGGCTAGAGATCTCTGCACTCCAGGATAGAAATCTCCTTACTCCCAGATAGAAATATCCACAATCATTCCCGGATAGAGATCTCCTCACTCCTGTACCGAGATCTTCTCACTCGCAAATAGAGATCTCTGCAATCCAGAATAGAGATCTTCTCACTCCCGTATAGAGATATCCTCATTCCTGGACAGAGATCTTCTCACTCCCGGATAGAGATCTCCCCACTCACGGATAGAGATCTCCCCACTCCCGGATAGAGATGTCCTCACTCCCAGATCGGGATCACCTCACTCCCGGATAGAGATCTCCTCACTCCCAGATAGAGATCTCCGCAATCCCGCATAGAGATCGTCTCACTCCCGGATAGAGATCTCCTCACTCCCGGATAGAGATCTCCTCACTCCCGGATAGAGATCTCCTCACTCCCGGATAGAGATATCCACACTCCCGGATAGAGGTCTCCTCACTCCCAGATAGAGATCTCTGCACTCACTCCCGGATGGAGATTTCCCCACTCCCGGATAGAGATCTTCTCACTTGCAGAAGGAAATCTCCGCAATCCAGGATAGAGATCGCCACACTCCCGGATAGAGATCTCTGCACTCCAGGATAGAAATCTCCTTACTCCCAGATAGAGATATCCACAATAATTCCCGGATAGAGATCTCCTCACACCCAGACAGAGATCTTCTCGCTCTCGAATAGAGATCTCCGCAATCCCGGATAGAGATCTCCTCACTCCCGGATAGAGATCTCCTCACTCCCGGATAGAGATCTCTGCACTCCAGGATAGAAATCTCCTTACTCCCAGATAGAGATATCCACAATAATTCCCGGATAGAGATCTCCTCACACCCAGACAGAGATCTTCTCGCTCGCGAATAGAGATCTCCTCACTCCCGGATAGAGATATCCTCACTCCCGGATAGAGATCTCCTCACTCCCGGATAGAGATCTCCTCACTCCCGGATAGAGATATCCACACTCCCGGATAGAGGTCTCCTCACTCCCAGATAGAGATCTCTGCACTCACTCCCGGATGGAGATTTCCCCACTCCCGGATAGAGATCTTCTCACTTGCAGAAGGAAATCTCCGCAATCCAGGATAGAGATCGCCACACTCCCGGATAGAGATCTCTGCACTCCAGGATAGAAATCTCCTTACTCCCAGATAGAGATATCCACAATAATTCCCGGATAGAGATCTCCTCACACCCAGACAGAGATCTTCTCGCTCGCGAATAGAGATCTCCGCAATCCCGGATAGAGATCTTCTCACTCCCGTATAGAGATATCCTCATTCCTGGACAGAGATCTTCTCACTCCTGGATAGAGATCTCCCCACTCCCGGATAGAGATGTCCTCACTCCCGGATCGGGATCTCCGTAATCCCGCATAGAGATCTCCCCACTCCCGGATAGAGATATCCCCACTCCCGGATAGAGATATCCCCACTCCCGGATAGAGATCTCCTCACTCCCGGATAGAGATCTCCTCACTCCCGGATAGAGATCTCCCCGCTCCCAGATAGATATCTCCTCAATCACTTCCAGATAGAGATCTCCCCAACCCCGAATGGAGATATCCCCACTCCCGGATTGAGATCTCATCATTCCCGGATAGAGATCCCCTCACTCCCAGATATAGATTTCCGTAATCCCAGACAGAGATCTCCCGGATTGAAATCTTCCCAATTCCGGATAGAGATCTCTTCACTCCCAAGTATAGATCTCTGCACTCCAGGATAGAGATCTTCTCACTCACAGATAGAGATCTCCCCACTCCCAGATAGAGATCTCCTCACTCTCGGATATAAATCTTCTCACTCCCGGATAGAGATCTCCACAATCCAGGATAGAGATCTCCTCACTCCAGTATAGAGATCTTCTCACTCCCGAATAGATATCTCCGCAATCACCCCCGAATAGAGATCTCCCCGCTCCCAGATAGTGATCTTCTCACTCCCAGAGAGAGATTTTCTCACTTCCGGAGAGAGATCTCCTCACTCCCGGAGAGATATCTCCTCACTCCCAGCGAGAGATCTCCTCACTCCAGGATAGAGATCTGCTCACTTGCGGATATAGATCTCCGCAATCCAGGATAGTAATCTCCTCACTCCCGGATAGAGAGCTCCACACTCCTGGATCGGGATTTCCGCACACACTCCTGGATAGAGATCCCCACCCTCCCGGTTCGGGATCTCATCACTCCCGGATAGCGATCTCCTCACTCCCAGACAGAGACCTCCATAATCCCGAATAGCAATGTCCTCACTCCCGGATAGAAATCTGGCCACTCCCGGATAGAGATCTCCTCACTCCCGGATAGAGATCTCCTCACTCCCGGATAGAGATATCCACACTCCCGGATAGAGATCTCCTCACTCCCAGATAGAGATCTCTGCACTCACTCCCGGATGGAGATTTCCCCACTCCCGGATAGAGATCTTCTCACTTGCAGATGGAAATCTCCGCAATCCAGGATAGAGATCTCGTCACTCCCGGATAGAGATCTCTGCACTCCAGGATAGAAATCTCCTTACTCCCAGATAGAGATATCCACAATAATTCCCGGATAGAGATCTCCTCACTCGCGGACAGAGATCTTCTCACTCGCGAATAGAGATCTCCGCAATCCAGGATAGAGATCTTCTCACTCCCGTATCGAGATATCCTCATTCCTGAACAGAGATCTTCTCACTCCTGGATAGAGATCTCCCCACTCGCGGATAGAGATGTCCTCACTCCCGGATTGGGATCTCCGTAATCCCGCATAGAGATCTCCTCACTCCCGGATAGATATATCCCCACTCCCGGATAGATATATCCCCACTCCCGGATAGAGATCTCCTCACTCCCAGATAGAGATATCCCCATTCCCAGATAGAGATCTTCCCACCCCCGGATGGAGATCTTCCCACCCCCGGATGGAGATCTCCCCACTCCCGGATTGAGATTTCCTCATTCCCGGATATAGATCCCCTCACTCCCAGATATAGATTTCCGTATTCCCAGATAGAGATCTCCCAGATAGAGATCTTCGTAATTCCGGATAGAGATCTCCGCATTCACAGGTATAGATCTCTGCAATCCAGGATAGAGATCTTCTCACTCCCGGATAGGAATCTCCACAATCACTCCCGAATAGAGATCTGCTCACTCCCAGAAATAGACCTCCTCACTCCCTGAAAGAAATCTCCTCACTCTCGGATAGCGATCTCCGCACTCACTCCCGGATAGAGGTCTCCTCACTCCTGGATAGTGATCTCCTCACCCCCAGATAGAGATCTCCTCACTCCCAGAAAGAGATCTTCGCACTCACTCCTGGATGGAGATTTCCCCACTCCCGGATAGAGATTTCCCCACTCCCGGATAGAGATCTCCTCACTCCCGGATAGAGATCTCCTCACTCCCGGATAGAGATCTCCCCGCTCCCAGGTAGATATCTCCTCAATCACTTCCAGATAGAGATCTCCCCAACTCCGAATGGAGATATCCCCACTCACGGATTGAGATCTCCTCATTCCCGGATACAGATCCCCTCACTCCCAGATATAGATTTCCGTAATCCCAGATAGAGATCTCCCGGATAGAGATCTCCGCAATTCCGGATAGAGATCTCCTCACTCCCAGGTATAGATCTCTGCACTCCAGGATAGAGATCTTCTCACTCCCAGATCGAAATTTCCCCACTCCCAGATAGAGATCTTCTCACTCACAGATAGAGATCTCCACAATCACTCCCGAATTGAGATCTCCCCACTCACAGATAGAGGTCTCCCCACTCCCAGATAGAGATCTCCTCACTCCCGGATAGGAATCTCCACAATCACTCCCGAATAGAGATCTGCTCACTCCCAGAAATAGACCTCCTCACTCCCTGAAAGAAATCTCCTCACTCTCGGATAGCGATCTCCGCACTCACTCCCGGATAGAGATCTCCTCACTCCCAGAAAGAGATCTTCGCACTCACTCCTGGATGGAGATTTCCCCACTCCCGGATTGAGATCTTCTCACTTGCGGATGGAGATCTCCTCACTCCCGGATAGAGATCTCCTCACTCCCGGATCGAGATCTCCCCGCTCCCAGGTAGATATCTCCTCAATCACTTCCAGATAGAGATCTCCCCAACTCCGAATGGAGATATCCCCACTCACGGATTGAGATCTCCTCATTCCCGGATACAGATCCCCTCACTCCCAGATATAGATTTCCGTAATCCCAGATAGAGATCTCCCGGATAGAGATCTCCGCAATTCCGGATAGAGATCTCCTCACTCCCAGGTATAGATCTCTGCACTCCAGGATAGAGATCTTCTCACTCCCAGATAGAGATTTCCCCACTCCCGGATAGAGATCTTCTCACTCACAGATAGAGATCTCCACAATCACTCCCGAATTGAGATCTCCCCACTCCCAGATAGAGATCTCCTCACTCCAGTATCGAGATCTTCTCACTCCCGGATAGAGTTCTCCGCAATCACTCCGGAATAGAGATATCCCCGCTCCCAGATAGTGATCTCCTCACTCCCGGAGAGAGATCTCCTCACTCCCGCAGCGAGATCTCCTCAATCCAGGATAGAGATCTGCCCACACGCGGATATAGATCTCCGCAATCCAGGATAGTGATCTCCTCACTCGCGGATAGAGAGCTCCACACTCCTGGATCGGGATTTCCGCACTCACTCCTGGATAGAGATCTCCGCCCTTCCGGATCGGGATCTCTTCACTCCCATATAGAGGTCTCCTCACTCCCAGAAAGAGACCTCCGAAATCCCGGATAGAAATCTCCTCACTCCGGGATAGAAATCTGGCCACTCCCGGATAGAGATCTCCTCACTCCCGGATAGAGATCTCCTCACTCCCGGATAGAGATCTCCTCACTCCCGGATAGAGATCTCCGAAATCCCGGATAGAAATCTCCTCACTCCCGGATAGAAATCTCCTCACTCCCGGATAGAGATCTCCTCACTCCCGGATAGAGATCTCCTCACTCCCGGATAGAGATCTCCTCACTCCCGGATAGAGATCTCCTCACTCCCGGATAGAGATCTCCTCACTCCCGGATAGAGATATCCACACTCCTGGATAGAGGTCTCCTCACTCCCAGATAGAGATCTCCGCACTCACTCCCGGATGGAGATTTCCCCACTCCCGGATAGAGATCTTCTCACTCACAGATAGAGATCTCCGCACTCCCAGATAGAGATCTCCTCACTCTCGGATATAAATCTTCTCACTCCCGGATAGAGATCTCCACAATCCAGGATAGAGATCTCCTCACTCCAGTATAGAGATCTTCTCACTCCCGAATAGATATCTCCGCAATCACCCCCGAATAGACATCTCCCCGCTCCCAGATAGTGATCTCCTCACTCCCGGAGAGAGATCTCCTCACTTCCGGAGAGAGATCTCCTCACTTCCTGGAGAGATATATCCTCACTCTCAGAGAGAGATCTCCTCACTCCAGGATAGAGATCTGCCCACTTGCGGATATAGATCTCCACAATCCGGGATAGTAATCTCCTCACTCGCATATAGAGAGCTCCACACTCCTGGATCGGGATTTCCGCACACACTCCTGGATAGAGATCCCCACCATTCCGGTTCGGGATCACATCACTCCCGGATAGAGATCTCCTCACTCCCAGACAGAGACCTCCATAATCCCGGATAGCAATCTCCTCACTCCCGGATAGAGATCTCCTCACTCCCGGTTAGAGATCTCCTCACTCCCGGTTAGAGATCTCCTCACTCCCGGATAGAGATATCCACACTCCCGGATAGAGATCTCCTCACTCCCAGATAGAGATCTATGCACTCACTCCCGGATGGAGATTTCCCCACTCCCGGATAGAGATCTTTTCACTTGCAGATGGAAATCTCCGCAAGCCAGGATAGAGATCTCATCACTCCCGGATAGAGATCTCTGCACTCCGGGATAGAAATCTCCTTACTCCCAGATAGAGATATCCACAATAATTCCCAGATAGAGATCTCCTCACTCCCGGACAGAGATCTTCTCACTCGCGAATAGAGATCTCCGCAATCCAGGATAGAGATCTTCTCACTCCCATATAGAGATATCCTCACTCCTGGCTAGAGATCTTCTCACTCCTGGCTAGAGATCTCCTCACTCCCAGATAGAGATATCCTCACTCCCGGATCGGGATCTCCGTTATCCCGAATAGAGATCTCCTCACTCCCGGATAGAGATCTCCTCACTCCCGGATAGAGATCTCCTCACTCCCGGATAGAGATATCCCCACACCCGGATAGAGATCTCCTCACTCCTGGATAGAGGTCTCCTCACTCCCGGATAGAGGTCTCCTCACTCCCGGATAGAGATATCCACACTCCCGGATAGCGGTCTCCTCACTCCCAGATAGAGATCTCTGCACTCACTCCCGGATGGAGATTTCCCCACTCCCGGATAGAGATCTTCTCACTTGCAGTAGGAAATCTCCGCAATCCAGGATAGAGATCGCCACACTCCTGGATAGAGATCTCTGCACTCCAGGATATAAATCTCCTTACTCCCAGATAGAGATATCCACAATAATTCCCGGATAGAGATCTCCTCACACCAGGACAGAGATCTTCTCACTCGTGAATAGAGATCTCCGCAATCCCGTATAGAGATCTTCTCACTCCCGTATAGAGATATCCTCATTCCTGGATTGAGATCTTCTCACTCCTGGATTGAGATCTCCCCACTCCCAGAGAGAGATGTCCTCACTCCCGGATCGGGATCTCCGTAATCCCGAATAGAGATCTCCTCACTCCCGGATAGATATATCCCCACACACGGATAGAGATCTCCTAACTCCCGGCTAGAGATCTCCTCAATCACTTCCAGATAGAGATCTCCCCACCCCCGGATGGAGATCTCCCCACTCCCGGATTGAGATCTCCTCATTCCCGGATATAGATCCCCTCACTCCCAGATATGGATTTCCGTAATCCCAGATAGAGATCTCCCGGATAGAGATCTTCGCAATTCCAGATAGAGATCTCCTCATTCACATGTATAGTTCTCTGCGCTGCAGAATAGATCTTCTCACTCCCGGATAGAGATTTCCCCACTCCCGGATAGAAATCTTCTCACTCACGGATAGAGATCTCCACAATCACTCCCGAATAGAGATTTCCCCACTCCCGGACAGAGATCTTCTCACTCGCGAATAGAGATCTCCGCAATCCAGGATAGAGATCTTCTCACTCCCGTATAGAGATATCCTCATTCCTGGACAGAGATCTTCTCACTCCTGGATTGAGATCTCCCCACTCCCAGAGAGAGATGTCCTTACTCCCAGATCGGGATCTCCGTAATCCTGAAAAGAGATCCCCTCACTCCCCGATAGAGATCTCCTCACTCCAGGATAGAGATATCCCCACACCCGGATAGAGATCTCCTCACTCCCGGATAGAGATCTCCTCACTCCCGGATAGAGATATCCCCACTCCTGGATAGAGATCTCCTCAATCACTTCCAGCTAGAGATCTCCCCACCCCCGGATGGAGATATCCCCACTCCAGGATTGAGATCTCCTCATTCCCGGATATAGATCCCCTCACTCCCAGATATAGATTTCCGTAATCCCAGATAGAGATCTCCTGGATAGAGATCTTCGCAATTCCGGATAGAGATCTCCTCACTTCCAGGTATAGATCTCCGCAATCCAGGATAGAGATCTTCTCACTCCCGTATAGAGGTATCCTCATTCCTGAACAGAGATCTTCTCACTCCTGGATAGAGATCTCCCCACTCCCGGATAGAGATGTCCTCACTCCAGGATAGAGATGTCCTCACTCCAGGATCGGGATCTCCTCACTCCCGGATAGAAATCTCTTCACTCCCAGATAGAGATCTCCTCACTCCAGGATATAGATCTCCTCACTCCCGGATAGATATATCCCCACACACGGATAGAGATCTCCTAACTCCCGGATAGAGATCTCCTCAATCACTTCCAGATAGAGATCTCCCCATCCCCGGATGGAGATATCCCCACTCACGGATTGAGATCTCCTCATTCCCGGATACAGATCCCCTCACTCCCAGATATAGATTTCCGTAATCCCAGATAGAGATCTCCCGGATAGAGATCTCCGCAATTCCGGATAGAGATCTCCTCACTCCCAGGTATAGATCTCTGCACTCCAGGATAGAGATCTTCTCACTCCCAGATAGAGATTTCCCCACTCCCGGATAGAGATCTTCTCACTCACAGATAGAGATCTCCACAATCACTCCCGAATTGAGATCTCCCCACTCCCAGATAGAGATCTCCTCACTCCAGTATCGAGATCTTCTCACTCCCGGATAGAGTTCTCCGCAATCACTCCGGAATAGAGATATCCCCGCTCCCAGATAGTGATCTCCTCACTCCCGGAGAGAGATCTCCTCACTCCCGCAGCGAGATCTCCTCAATCCAGGATAGAGATCTGCCCACACGCGGATATAGATCTCCGCAATTCAGGATAGTGATCTCCTCACTCGCGGATAGAGAGCTCCACACTCCTGGATCGGGATTTCCGCACTCACTCCTGGATAGAGATCTCCGCCCTTCCGGATCGGGATCTCTTCACTCCCATATAGAGGTCTCCTCACTCCCAGAAAGAGACCTCCGAAATCCCGGATAGAAATCTCCTCACTCCCGGATAGAAATCTGGCCACTCCCGGATAGAGATCTCCTCACTCCCGGATAGAGATCTCCTCACTCCCGGATAGAGATCTCCTCACTCCCGGATAGAGATCTCCGAAATCCCGGATAGAAATCTCCTCACTCCCGGATAGAAATCTGGCCACTCCCGGATAGAGATCTCCTCACTCCCGGATAGAGATCTCCTCACTCCCGGATAGAGATCTCCTCACTCCCGGATAGAGATCTCCTCACTCCCGGATAGAGATCTCCTCACTCCCGGATAGAGATATCCACACTCCTGGATAGAGGTCTCCTCACTCCCAGATAGAGATCTCCGCACTCACTCCCGGATGGAGATTTCCCCACTCCCGGATAGAGATCTTCTCACTCACAGATAGAGATCTCCGCACTCCCAGATAGAGATCTCCTCACTCTCGGATATAAATCTTCTCACTCCCGGATAGAGATCACCACAATCCAGGATAGAGATCTCCTCACTCCAGTATAGAGATCTTCTCACTCCCGAATAGATATCTCCGCAATCACCCCCGAATAGACATCTCCCCGCTCCCAGATAGTGATCTCCTCACTCCCGGAGAGAGATCTCCTCACTTCCGGAGAGAGATCTCCTCACTTCCTGGAGAGATATATCCTCACTCTCAGAGAGAGATCTCCTCACTCCAGGATAGAGATCTGCCCACTTGCGGATATAGATCTCCACAATCCGGGATAGTAATCTCCTCACTCGCATATAGAGAGCTCCACACTCCTGGATCGGGATTTCCGCACACACTCCTGGATAGAGATCCCCACCATTCCGGTTCGGGATCACATCACTCCCGGATAGAGATCTCCTCACTCCCAGACAGAGACCTCCATAATCCCGGATAGCAATCTCCTCACTCCCGGATAGAGATCTCCTCACTCCCGGTTAGAGATCTCCTCACTCCCGGTTAGAGATCTCCTCACTCCCGGATAGAGATATCCACACTCCCGGATAGAGATCTCCTCACTCCCAGATAGAGATCTATGCACTCACTCCCGGATGGAGATTTCCCCACTCCCGGATAGAGATCTTTTCACTTGCAGATGGAAATCTCCGCAAGCCAGGATAGAGATCTCATCACTCCCGGATAGAGATCTCTGCACTCCGGGATAGAAATCTCCTTACTCCCAGATAGAGATATCCACAATAATTCCCAGATAGAGATCTCCTCACTCCCGGACAGAGATCTTCTCACTCGCGAATAGAGATCTCCGCAATCCAGGATAGAGATCTTCTCACTCCCATATAGAGATATCCTCACTCCTGGCTAGAGATCTTCTCACTCCTGGCTAGAGATCTCCTCACTCCCAGATAGAGATATCCTCACTCCCGGATCGGGATCTCCGTTATCCCGAATAGAGATCTCCTCACTCCCGGATAGAGATCTCCTCACTCCCGGATAGAGATATCCCCACACCCGGATAGAGATCTCCTCACTCCTGGATAGAGATCTCCTCACTCCCAGATAGAGGTCTCCTCACTCCCGGATAGAGATATCCACACTCCCGGATAGCGGTCTCCTCACTCCCAGATAGAGATCTCTGCACTCACTCCCGGATGGAGATTTCCCCACTCCCGGATAGAGATCTTCTCACTTGCAGTAGGAAATCTCCGCAATCCAGGATAGAGATCGCCACACTCCTGGATAGAGATCTCTGCACTCCAGGATAGAAATCTCCTTACTCCCAGATAGAGATATCCACAATAATTCCCGGATAGAGATCTCCTCACACCAGGACAGAGATCTTCTCACTCGTGAATAGAGATCTCCGCAATCCCGTATAGAGATCTTCTCACTCCCGTATAGAGATATCCTCATTCCTGGATTGAGATCTTCTCACTCCTGGATTGAGATCTCCCCACTCCCAGAGAGAGATGTCCTCACTCCCGGATCGGGATCTCCGTAATCCCGAATAGAGATCTCCTCACTCCCGGATAGATATATCCCCACACACGGATAGAGATTTCCTAACTCCCGGCTAGAGATCTCCTCAATCACTTCCAGATAGAGATCTCCCCACCCCCGGATGGAGATCTCCCCACTCCCGGATTGAGATCTCCTCATTCCCGGATATAGATCCCCTCACTCCCAGATATGGATTTCCGTAATCCCAGATAGAGATCTCCCGGATAGAGATCTTCGCAATTCCGGATAGAGATCTCCTCATTCACATGTATAGTTCTCTGCGCTGCAGAATAGATCTTCTCACTCCCGGATAGAGATTTCCCCACTCCCGGATAGAAATCTTCTCACTCACGGATAGAGATCTCCACAATCACTCCCGAATAGAGATTTCCCCACTCCCGGACAGAGATCTTCTCACTCGCGAATAGAGATCTCCGCAATCCAGGATAGAGATCTTCTCACTCCCGTATAGAGATATCCTCATTCCTGGACAGAGATCTTCTCACTCCTGGATTGAGATCTCCCCACTCCCAGAGAGAGATGTCCTTACTCCCAGATCGGGATCTCCGTAATCCTGAAAAGAGATCTCCTCACTCCCCGATAGAGATCTCCTCACTCCCGGATAGAGATATCCCCACACCCGGATAGAGATCTCCTCACTCCCGGATAGAGATCTCCTCACTCCCGGATAGAGATATCCCCACTCCTGGATAGAGATCTCCTCAATCACTTCCAGCTAGAGATCTCCCCACCCCCGGATGGAGATATCCCCACTCCAGGATTGAGATCTCCTCATTCCCGGATATAGATCCCCTCACTCCCAGATATAGATTTCCGTAATCCCAGATAGAGATCTCCTGGATAGAGATCTTCGCAATTCCGGATAGAGATCTCCTCACTTCCAGGTATAGATCTCCGCAATCCAGGATAGAGATCTTCTCACTCCCGTATAGAGGTATCCTCATTCCTGAACAGAGATCTTCTCACTCCTGGATAGAGATCTCCCCACTCCCGGATAGAGATGTCCTCACTCCAGGATAGAGATGTCCTCACTCCAGGATAGAGATGTCCTCACTCCCGGATCGGGATCTCCTCACTCCCGGATAGAAATCTCTTCACTCCCAGATAGAGATCTCCATAATCCCGGATAGAGATCTCCTCACTCCCGGATAGAGATCTCCTCACTCCCGGATAGAGCTCTCCTCACTCCCGGATAGAGATCTCCTCACTCCAGGATATAGATCTCCTCACTCCCGGATAGATATATCCCCACACACGGATAGAGATCTCCTAACTCCCGGATAGAGATCTCCTCAATCACTTCCAGATAGAGATCTCCCCATCCCCGGATGGAGATATCCCCACTCCCGGATTGAGATCCCCTCATTCCCAGATATAGATTTCCGTAATCCCAGATAGAGATCTCCAGGATAGAGATCTTCGCAATTCCGGATAGAGATCTCCTCACTCCCAGGTATAGATCTCTGCACTCCAGGATAGAGATGTTCTCACTCCCGGATAGAGATTTCCCCACTCCTGGATAGAAATCTTCTCACTCACAGATAGAGATCTCCACAATCACTCCCGAGTAGAGATCTCCCCACTCCCAGATAGAGATCTCCCCACTCCCAGATAGAGATCTCCTCACTCTCGGATATAAATCTTCTCACTCCCGGATAGAGATCTCCACAATCCAGGATAGAGATCTCCTCACTCCAGTATAGAGATCTTCTCACTCCCGAATAGAGATCTCCGCAATCACATCCGCATAGAGATCTCCCCGCTCCCAGACAGTGATCTCCTCGCTCCCGGAGAGAGATGTTCTCACTCCCGGATAGAAATCTCCACAATCACTCACGAATAGAGATCTCCTCACTCCCAGACAGAGACCTCCGTAATGCCGGATAGAAATCTCCTCACTCCCGGATAGAAATCTGGCCACTCCTGGATAGAGCTCTCCACACTCCCGGATAGAGCTCTCCTCACTCCCGGATAGAGAACTCCGCACTCACTGCCGGATAGAGATCTCCTCACTCCCGGATAGAGATCTCCTCACTCCCAGAAAGAGATCTTCGTACTCACTCCTGGATGGAGATTTCGCCACTCCCGGATAGAGATATCCACACTCCCGGATAGAGATCTCCTCACTCCCAGAAAGAGATCTCCGCACTCACTCCTGGATGGAGATTTCCCCACTCCTGGATAGAGATCTCCTCACTCCTGGATAGAGTTCTCCTCACTCCCGGATAGAGATATCCTGACTCCCGGATAGAGATCTCCCCACTCCCAGATAGAGATCTTCTCAATCATTTCCAGATAGAGATCTCCCCACCCCCGGATGGAGATATCCCCACTCCCGGATTGAGATCCCCTCATTCCCAGATATAGATTTCCGTAATCCCAGATAGAGATCTTCGCAATTCCGGTTAGAGATCTCCTCACTTCCAGGTATAGATCTCTGCACTCCAGGATAGAGATGTTCCCACTCCCGGATAGAGATTTCCCCACTCCTGGATAGAAATCTTCTCATTCACAGATAGAGATCTCCACAATAACTCCCGAGTAGAGATATCCACACTCCCGGATAGAGATCTCCTCACTCCCGGATAAGGATCTCTGCACTCCAGGATAGAAATCTCCTTACTCCCAGATAGAGATATCCACAATCATTCCCGGATAGAGATCTCCTCACTCCCGGACAGAGATATTCTCACTCGCGAATAGAGATCTCTGCAATCCAGGATAGAGATCTTCTCACTCCCGTATAGAGATATCCTCATTCCTGGACAGAGATCTTCTCACTCCTGGATAGAGATCTCCCCACTCCCGGATAGAGATGTCCTCACTCCCGGATCGGGATCTCCTCACTCCCAGAAAGAGATCTCCGCACTCACTCCTGGATGGAGATTTCCCCGCTCCCGGATAGAGATCTCCTCACTCCCAGAAAGAGATCTTCGCACTAACTCCCGGATGGATATTTCCCCACTCCCGGATTGAGATCTTCTCACTTGCGGATGGAGATCTCCGCAATCCAGGATAGAGATCTCCTCACTCCCGGATAAGGATCTCTGCACTCCAGGATAGAAATCTCCTTACTCCCAGATAGAGATATCCACAATCATTCCCAGATAGAGATCTCCTCACTCCCGGAGAGAGATATTCTCACTCGCGAATAGAGATCTCTGCAATCCAGGATAGAGATCTTCTCACTCCCGTATAGAGATATCCTCATTCCTGGACAGAGATCTTCTCACTCCTGGATAGAGATCTCCCCACTCCCGGATAGAGATGTCCTCACTCCCGGATCGGGATCTCCTCACTCCCAGAAAGAGATCTCCGCACTCACTCCTGGATGGAGATTTCCCCACTCCCGGATAGAGATCTCCTCACTCCCAGAAAGAGATCTTCGCACCCACTCCCGGATGGATATTTCCCCACTCCCGGATTGAGATCTTCTCACTTGCGGATGGAGATCTCCGCACTCCCGGATAAGGATCTCTGCACTCCAGGATAGAAATCTCCTTACTCCCAGATAGAGATATCCACAATCATTCCCGGATAGAGATCTCCTCACTCCCGGACAGAGATATTCTCACTCGCGAATAGAGATCTCTGCAATCCAGGATAGAGATCTTCTCACTCCCGTATAGAGATATCCTCATTCCTGGACAGAGATCTTCTCACTCCTGGATAGAGATCTCCCCACTCCCAGATAGAGATGTCCTCACTCCCGGATCGGGATCTCCTCACTCCCGGATAGAGGTCTCTTCACTCCCAGATAGAGATCTCCATAACCCCGCATAGAGATCTCCTCACTCCCGGATAGAGATCTCCTCACTCCCGGATAGAGATATCCCCACTCCCGGATAGAGCTCTCCTCATTCCAGGTTAGAGATCTCCTCACTCCCAGATAGAGATCTCCTCACTCCCGGATAGAGATGCCCTCACTCCCGGCTAGAGATCTCCCCACTCCCGGATAGAAATCTCCTCGAGCACTTCCAGATAAAGATCTCCCCATCCCCGGATGGAGATATACCCACTCCCGGATTGAGATCTCCACATTCCCGGATATAGATCCCCTCAATCCCAGATATAGATTTCCGTAATCCCAGATAGAGATCTCCCGGATAGAGATCTTCGCAATTCCGGATAGAGATCTCCTCACTCCCAGGTATAGATCACTGCACTCCAGGATAGAGATCTTCTCACTCCCGGATAGAGATTTCCCCACACCCAGAGAGAGATCTTCTCACTCACAGATAGAGATCTCCACAATCACTCCCGAATTGAGATCTCCCCACTCCCAGATAGAGATCTCCCCACTCCCAGATAGAGATCTCCTCACTCTCGTACATAAATCTTCCCACTCCCGGATAGAGATCTCCCCACTCCCGGATAGAGATGTCCTCACTCCCGGATCGGGATCTCCTCACTCCCGGATAGAGATCTCTTCACTCCCAGATATAGATCTCCATAATCCCGCATAGAGATCTCCTCACTCCCGGATAGAGA
Organism: Pristiophorus japonicus; assembly: GCF_044704955.1. Classification (NCBI taxonomy): domain Eukaryota; kingdom Metazoa; phylum Chordata; class Chondrichthyes; family Pristiophoridae; genus Pristiophorus; species Pristiophorus japonicus. Next base: position 102,254,139 of record NC_091991.1, on the reverse strand, counting down.
TCTCCTCATTTCCAGATAGAGATATCCCCACTCCCGGATAGAGCTCTCATCATTCACGGATAGAGATCTCCTCACTCCCGGATAGAGATCTCCTCATTCCCGGATAGAGATCTTCTCATTCCCAGGTATAGATCCCTGCATTCCAGGATAGAGATCTTCTCACTCCCGGATAGAGATTTTCCCACTCCCGGATAGAGATCTTCTCACTCCCGGATAGAGATCTCCACAATCACTCCCGAATACAGATTTGCCCACTCCCAGATATAGATCTCCCCACTCCCAGATAGAGATCTCCTCACTCCTGGATAGAAATCTTCTCACTCCCAGATAGAGATCTCCGCACTCACCCCCGGATGGAGATTTCCCCACTCCTGTATTGAGATCTTTTCACTTGCGGATGGAGATCTCCGCAATACAGGATAGAGATCTTCTCACTCTCGTATAGAGATATCCTCATTCCTGGACAGAGATCTTCTCACTCCTGGATAGAGATCTCCCCACTCCCGGATAGAGATGTCCTCACTCCCAGATCGGGATCTCCTCACTCCCGGATAGAGATCTGTTCACTCCCAGATAGAGATCTCCGTAATCCCTCATGGAGATCTCCTCATTCCAGGATAGAGATATCCCCACTCCCAGATAGAGATCTTCTCACTCCCGGATAGTGATCTCCTCACTCCCGGATAGAGATATCCCCAACTACCGGATAGAGGTCTCCCCACTCCTGGATAGAGATCTCCTCAATCACTCCCAGATAGAGATCTCCCCACCCCCGGATGGATATCTCCCCACTCCCGGATTGAGATCTCCTCATTCCCGGATATAGATTCCCTCACTCCCAGATATAGATTTCCGTAATCCCAGAGAGAGATCTCTCGGATTGAAATCTTCCCAATTCCGGATAGAGATCTCCTCACTCCCAGGTATAGATCTCTGCACTCCAGGATAGAGATCTTCTCACTCCCGGATAGAGATTTCCCCACTCCCGGATAGAGATCTTCTCACTCCCGGATAGAGATCCCCACAATCACTCCCGGATAGAGATCTCCTCACTCCCGGATAGAGATCTCCTCACTCCCGGATAGAGTTATCCTCACTCCCGGATCGGGATCTCCTCACTCCCGGATAGAGATATCCACAATCATTCCCGGATAGAGATCTCCTCACTTCCAGACAGAGATCTTCTCACTCACGAATAGAGATCTCCGCAATCCAGGATAGAGATCTTCTCACTCCCGTATAGAGATATCCTCAGTCCTGGACAGAGATCTTCTAACTCCTGGATAGAGATCTCCCCACTCTCGGATAGTGATGTACTCACTCCCGGATCTGGATCGCCTCACTCCCGGATAGAGATCTCTTCACTTCCAGATAGAGATCTCCATAATCCCGCATAGAGATCTCCTCACTCCTGGATAGAGATCTCCTCACTCCTTGAAAGAGATATCCCCACTCCCGGATAGAGCTCTCGTCATTCACGGATAGAGATATCCCCACTCCCGGATAGAGATCCCCTCACTCCCAGATATAGATTTCCGTAATCTCAGATAGAGATCTCTTGGATTGAAATCTTCCCAATTCCAGATAGAGATCTCCTCACTCCCAGGTATTGATCTCTGCACTCCAGGATAGAGATCTTCTCACTCCCGTATAGAGATATCCTCATTCCTGGACAGAGATCTTCTCACTCCTGGATAGAGATCTCCCCACTCCCGGATAGAGATGTCCTCACTCCCGGATCGGGATCTCCGTAATCCCGCATAGAGATCTCCCCACTCCCGGATAGAGATATCCCCACTCCCGGATAGAGATATCCCCACTCCCGGATAGAGATCTCCTCACTCCCGGATAGAGATCTCCCCGCTCCCAGATAGATATCTCCTCAATCACTTCCAGATAGAGATCTCCCCAACCCCGAATGGAGATATCCCCACTCCCGGATTGAGATCTTCTCACTCCCGGATAGAGATCTCCACAATCACTCCCAAATAGAGATCACCCCACTTCCGGATAGAGATCTCCCCACTCCTGGATAGAGATCTCCTCAATCACTTCCAGATAGAGATCTCCCCACCCCCGGATGGAGATCTCCCCACTCCAGGATTGAGATCTCCTCATTCCCGGATATAGATCCACTCACTCCCAGATATAGATTTCAGTAATCCCAGATAGAGATCTCTCGGATAGAGATCTTCACAATTCCGGATAGAGATCTCCTCATTCACAGGTATAGATCTCTGCACTCCAGGATCGAGATCTTCTCACTCCCGGATAGAGATTTCCCCACTCCCAGATAGAGATCTTCTCACTCACGGATAGAGATCTCTGCACTCCAGGATAGAGATCTTCTCACTCCCGGATAGGAATCTCCACAATCACTCCCGAATATAGATCTCCTCACTCCCAGACAGAGACCTCCTCACTCCCGGAAATAAATCTCCTCACTCCCGGATAGAAATCTGGTCATTCCTGGATAGAGCTCTCCTCACTCACAGATAGAGATCTCCTCACTCCCGGATAGCGATCTCCGCACTCACTCCCGGATAGAGATCTCCTCACTCCCGGATATAGATCTCCTCACCCCCAGATAGAGATCTTCGCACTCACTCCTGGATGGAGATTTCCCCACTCCCGGATTTAGATCTTCTCACTTGCGGATGGAGATCTCCGCAATATAGGATAGAGATCTCCTCACTCCCAGATAGAAATCTCCTTACTCCCAGATAGAGATATCCACAATCATTCCCGGACAGAGATCTCCTCACTCCCGGACAGAGATCTCCTCACTCTCTGATAGAGATCTCCTCACTCCCAGAAAGAGATCTTTGCACTCACTCCTGGATGGAGATTTCCCCACTCCCGGATAGAGATATCCGCACTCCCGGATCGGGATCTCTGTAATCCCGCATAGAGATCTCCTCACTCCCGGATAGAGATATCCCCACTCCCGGATAGAGATATCCCCACTCCCGGATAGAGATCTCCTCACTCCCAGATAGAGATATCCCCAACTCCCGGATAGAGGTCTCCCCACTCCTGGATAGAGATCTCCTCAATCACTTCCAGATAGAGATCTCCCCACCCCCGGATGGATCTCTCCCCACTCCCGGATTGAGATCTTCTCATTCCCGGATATAGATCCCCTCACTCCCAGATATAGATTTCCGTAATCCCAGATAGAGATCTCTCGGATTGAAATCTTCCCAATTCCGGATAGAGATCTCCTCACTCCCAGGTATAAATCTCTGCACTTCAGGATCGAGATCTTCTCACTCCCGGATAGAGATTTCAACAATCATTCCCGGATAGAGATCTCCTCACTCCTGTACCGAGATATTCTCACTCGCAAATAGAGATCTCTGCAATCCAGAATAGAGATCTTCTCACTCCCGTATAGAGATATCCTCATTCCTGGACAGAGATCTTCTCACTCCCGGATAGAGATCTCCCCACTCACGGATAGAGATCTCCCCACTCCCGGATAGAGATGTCCTCACTCCCAGATCGGGATCACCTCACTCCCGGATAGAGATCTCCTCACTCCCAGATAGAGATCTCCGCAATCCCGCACAGAGATCTCCTCACTCCCGGATAGAGATCTCCTCACTCCCGGATAGAGATATCCACACTCCCGGATAGAGATCTCCTCACTCCCAGATAGAGATCTCTGCACTCACTCCCGGATGGAGATTTCCCCACTCCCGGATAGAGATCTTCTCACTTGCAGAAGGAAATCTCCGCAATCCAGGATAGAGATCGCCACACTCCCGGATAGAGATCTCTGCACTCCAGGATAGAAATCTCCTTACTCCCAGATAGAGATATCCACAATAATTCCCGGATAGAGATCTCCTCACACCCAGACAGAGATCTTCTCGCTCACGAATAGAGATCTCCGCAATCCCGGATAGAGATCTTCTCACTCCCGTATAGAGATATCCTCATTCCTGGACAGAGATCTTCTCACTCCTGGATAGAGATCTCCCCACTCCCGGATAGAGATGTCCTCACTCCCGGATCGGGATCTCCGTAATCCCGCATAGAGATCTCCCCACTCCCGGATAGAGATATCCCCACTCCCGGATAGAGATATCCCCACTCCCGGATAGAGATCTCCTCACTCCCGGATAGAGATCTCCCCGCTCCCAGATAGATATCTCCTCAATCACTTCCAGATAGAGATCTCCCCAACCCCGAATGGAGATATCCCCACTCCCGGATTGAGATCTCATCATTCCCGGATACAGATCCCCTCACTCCCAGATATAGATTTCCGTAATCCCAGATAGAGATCTCCCGGATTGAAATCTTCCCAATTCCGGATAGAGATCTCTTCACTCCCAAGTATAGATCTCTGCACTCCAGGATAGAGATCTTCTCACTCCCAGATAGAGATTTCCCCACTCCTGGCTAGAGATCTTCTCACTCACAGATAGAGATCTCCACAATCACTCCCGAATTAAGATCTCCCCACTCACAGATAGAGGTCTCCCCACTCCCAGATAGAGATCTCCTCACTCCCGGATATAAATTTTCTCATTCCCGGATAGAGATCTCCACAACCCAGGATATAGATCTCCTCACTCCAGTATAGAGATCTTCTCACTCCCAGATAGAGTCCCCCGCAATCACTCCCGAATAGAGATCTCCCCGCTTGCAGATAGTGATCTCCTCATTCCCGGAGAGAGATCTCCTTACTCCCGCAGCGAGATCTCCTCAATCCAGGATAGAGATCTGCTCACTCGCGGATATAGATCTCCGCAATCCAGGATAGTGATCTCCTCACTCGCGGATAGAGAGCTCCACACTCCTGGATCGGGATTTCCGCACTCACTCCTGGATAGAGATCTCCGTCCTCCCGGATCGGGACCTCCTCACTCCCATATAGAGGTCTCCTCACTCCCAGACAGAGACCTCCGTAATCCCGGATAGAAATCTGGCCATTCCCGGATAGAAATCTGGCCATTCCCGGATAGAGATCTCCTCACTCCCGGATAGAGATCTCCTCACTCCCGGATAGAGGTCTCCTCACTCCCAGATAGAGATCTCCGCACTCACTCCCGGATGGAGATTTCCCCACTCCCTGATAGAGATCTTCTCACTTGCAGATGGAAATTTCCGCAATCCAGGATAGAGATCTCCTCACTTCCGGATAGAGATCTCTGCACTCCAGGATAGAAATCTCCTTACTCCCAGATAGAGATATCCACAATAATTCCCGGATAGAGATCTTCTCACTCGCGAATAGAGATCTCCGCAATCCAGGATAGAGATCTTCTCACTCCCGTATAGAGATATCCTCATTCCTGAACAGAGATCTTCTCACTCCTGGATAGAGATCTCCCCACTCGCGGATAGAGATGTCCTCACTCCCGAATTGGGATCTCCGTAATCCCGCATAGAGATCTCCTCACTCCCGGATAGAGATCTTCTCACTCCCGGATAGATATATCCCCACTCCCGGATAGAGATCTCCTCACTCCCAGATAGAGATATCCCCATTCCCAGATAGAGATCTTCCCACTCCTGGATAGAGATCTCCTCAATCACTTCCAGATAGAGATCTACCCACCCCCGGATGGAGATCTCCCCACTCCCGGATTGAGATCTCCTCATTCCCGGATATAGATCCCCTCACTCCCAGATATAGATTTCCGTAATCCCAGACAGTGATCTCCCAGATAGAGATCTTCGTAATTCCGGATAGAGATCTCCACATTCACAGGTATAGATCTCTGCAATCCAGGATAGAGATCTTCTCACTCCCGGATAGAGATTTCCCCACTCCCAGATAGAGATCTTCTCACTCACGGTTAGAGATCTCAACAATCACTCCCAAATAGAGATCTCCCCACTCCCAGATATAGATCTCTGCACTCCAGGATAGAGATCTTCTCACTCCCGGATAGGAATCTCCACAATCACTCCCGAATAGAGATCTGCTCACTCCCAGAAATAGACCTCCTCACTCCCTGAAAGAAATCTCCTCACTCTCGGATAGCGATCTCCGCACTCACTCCCGGATAGAGATCTCCTCACTCCTGGATAGTGATCTCCTCACCCCCAGATAGAGATCTCCTCACTCCCAGAAAGAGATCTTCGCACTCACTCCTGGATGGAGATTTCCCCACTCCAGGATTGAGATCTCCTCACTCCCGGATAGAGATCTCCTCACTCCCGGATAGAGATCTCCTCACTCCCGGATAGAGATCTCCCCGCTCCCAGGTAGATATCTCCTCAATCACTTCCAGATAGAGATCTCCCCAACTCCGAATGGAGATATCCCCACTCACGGATTGAGATCTCCTCATTCCCGGATACAGATCCCCTCACTCCCAGATATAGATTTCCGTCATCCCAGATAGAGATCTCCCGGATAGAGATCTCCGCAATTCCGGATAGAGATCTCCTCACTCCCAGGTATAGATCTCTGCACTCCAGGATAGAGATCTTCTCACTCCCAGATAGAGATTTCCCCACTCCCGGATAGAGATCTTCTCACTCACAGATAGACATCTCCACAATCACTCCCGAATTGAGATCTCCCCACTCCCAGATAGAGGTCTCCCCACTCCCAGATAGAGATCTCCTCACTCCAGTATCGAGATCTTCTCACTCCCGGATAGAGTTCTCCGCAATCACTCCGGAATAGAGATATCCCCGCTCCCAGATAGTGATCTCCTCACTCCCGGAGAGAGATCTCCTCACTCCCGCAGCGAGATCTCCTCAATCCATGATAGAGATCTGCCCACACGCGGATATAGATCTCCGCAATCCAGGATAGTGATCTCCTCACTCGCGGATAGAGAGCTCCACACTCCTGGATCGGGATTTCCGCACTCACTCCTGGATAGAGATCTCGCCCTTCCGGATCGGGATCTCTTCACTCCTATATAGAGGTCTCCTCACTCCCAGAAAGAGACCTCCGAAATCCCGGATAGAAATCTCCTCACTCCCGAATAGAAATCTGTCCACTCCCGGATAGAGATCTCCTCACTCCCGGATAGAGATCTCCTCACTCCCGGATAGAGATATCCACACTCCTGGATAGAGGTCTCCTCACTCCCAGATAGAGATCTCCACACTCACTCCCGGATGGAGATTTCCCCACTCCCGGATAGAGATCTTCTCACTCACAGATAGAGATCTCCCCACTCCCAGATAGAGATCTCCTCACTCTCGGATATAAATCTTCTCACTCCCGGATAGAGATCTCCACAATCCAGGATAGAGATCTCCTCACTCCAGTATAGAGATCTTCTCACTCCCGAATAGATATCTCCGCAATCACCCCCGAATAGAGATCTCCCCGCTCCCAGATAGTGATCTTCTCACTCCCAGAGAGAGATCTTCTCACTTCCGGAGAGAGATCTCCTCACTCCCGGAGAGATATCTCCTCACTCCCAGCGAGAGATCTCCTCACTCCAGGATAGAGATCTGCTCACTTGCGGATATAGATCTCCGCAATCCAGGATAGTAATCTCCTCACTCCCGGATAGAGAGCTCCACACTCCTGGATCGGGATTTCCGCACACACTCCTGGATAGAGATCCCCACCCTCCCGGTTCGGGATCTCATCACTCCCGGATAGCGATCTCCTCACTCCCAGACAGAGACCTCCATAATCCCGGATAGCAATGTCCTCACTCCCGGATAGAAATCTGGCCACTCCCGGATAGAGATCTCCTCACTCCCGGATAGAGATCTCCTCACTCCCGGATAGAGATATCCACACTCCCGGATAGAGATCTCCTCACTCCCAGATAGAGATCTCTGCACTCACTCCCGGATGGAGATTTCCCCACTCCCGGATAGAGATCTTCTCACTTGCAGATGGAAATCTCCGCAATCCAGGATAGAGATCTCGTCACTCCCGGATAGAGATCTCTGCACTCCAGGATAGAAATCTCCTTACTCCCAGATAGAGATATCCACAATAATTCCCGGATAGAGATCTCCTCACTCGCGGACAGAGATCTTCTCACTCGCGAATAGAGATCTCCGCAATCCAGGATAGAGATCTTCTCACTCCCGTATAGAGATATCCTCATTCCTGAACAGAGATCTTCTCACTCCTGGATAGAGATCTCCCCACTCGCGGATAGAGATGTCCTCACTCCCGGATTGGGATCTCCGTAATCCCGCATAGAGATCTCCTCACTCCCGGATAGATATATCCCCACTCCCGGATAGATATATCCCCACTCCCGGATAGATATATCCCCACTCCCGGATAGAGATCTCCTCACTCCCAGATAGAGATATCCCCATTCCCAGATAGAGATCTTCCCACCCCCGGATGGAGATCTCCCCACTCCCGGATTGAGATTTCCTCATTCCCGGATATAGATCCCCTCACTCCCAGATATAGATTTCCGTATTCCCAGATAGAGATCTCCCAGATAGAGATCTTCGTAATTCCGGATAGAGATCTCCGCATTCACAGGTATAGATCTCTGCAATCCAGGATAGAGATCTTCTCACTCCCGGATAGGAATCTCCACAATCACTCCCGAATAGAGATCTGCTCACTCCCAGAAATAGACCTCCTCACTCCCTGAAAGAAATCTCCTCACTCTCGGATAGCGATCTCCGCACTCACTCCCGGATAGAGATCTCCTCACTCCTGGATAGTGATCTCCTCACCCCCAGATAGAGATCTCCTCACTCCCAGAAAGAGATCTTCGCACTCACTCCCGGATTGAGATCTCCTCACTCCCGGATTGAGATCTCCTCACTCCCGGATAGAGATCTCCTCACTCCCGGATAGAGATCTCCTCGCTCCCAGGTAGATATCTCCTCAATCACTTCCAGATAGAGATCTCCCCAACTCCGAATGGAGATATCCCCACTCACGGATTGAGATCTCCTCATTCCCGGATACAGATCCCCTCACTCCCAGATATAGATTTCCGTAATCCCAGATAGAGATCTCCCGGATAGAGATCTCAGCAATTCCGGATAGAGATCTCCTCACTCCCAGGTATAGATCTCTGCACTCCAGGATAGAGATCTTCTCACTCCCAGATCGAGATTTCCCCACTCCCGGATAGAGATCTTCTCACTCACAGATAGAGATCTCCACAATCACTCCCGAATTGAGATCTCCCCACTCACAGATAGAGGTCTCCCCACTCCCAGATAGAGATCTCCTCACTCCCGGATAGGAATCTCCACAATCACTCCCGAATAGAGATCTGCTCACTCCCAGAAATAGACCTCCTCACTCCCTGAAAGAAATCTCCTCACTCTCGGATAGCGATCTCCGCACTCACTCCCGGATAGAGATCTCCTCACTCCTGGATAGTGCTCTCCTCACCCCCAGATAGAGATCTCCTCACTCCCAGAAAGAGATCTTCGCACTCACTCCTGGATGGAGATTTCCCCACTCCCGGATTGAGATCTTCTCACTTGCGGATGGAGATCTCCTCACTCCCGGATAGAGATCTCCTCACTCCCGGATCGAGATCTCCCCGCTCCCAGGTAGATATCTCCTCAATCACTTCCAGATAGAGATCTCCCCAACTCCGAATGGAGATATCCCCACTCACGGATTGAGATCTCCTCATTCCCGGATACAGATCCCCTCACTCCCAGATATAGATTTCCGTAATCCCAGATAGAGATCTCCCGGATAGAGATCTCCGCAATTCCGGATAGAGATCTCCTCACTCCCAGGTATAGATCTCTGCACTCCAGGATAGAGATCTTCTCACTCCCAGATAGAGATTTCCCCACTCCCGGATAGAGATCTTCTCACTCACAGATAGAGATCTCCACAATCACTCCCGAATTGAGATCTCCCCACTCCCAGATAGAGATCTCCTCACTCCAGTATCGAGATCTTCTCACTCCCGGATAGAGTTCTCCGCAATCACTCCGGAATAGAGATATCCCCGCTCCCAGATAGTGATCTCCTCACTCCCGGAGAGAGATCTCCTCACTCCCGCAGCGAGATCTCCTCAATCCAGGATAGAGATCTGCCCACACGCGGATATAGATCTCCGCAATCCAGGATAGTGATCTCCTCACTCGCGGATAGAGAGCTCCACACTCCTGGATCGGGATTTCCGCACTCACTCCTGGATAGAGATCTCCGCCCTTCCGGATCGGGATCTCTTCACTCCCATATAGAGGTCTCCTCACTCCCAGAAAGAGACCTCCGAAATCCAGGATAGAAATCTCCTCACTCCCGGATAGAGATCTCCTCACTCCCGGATAGAGATCTCCTCACTCCCGGATAGAGATCTCCTCACTCCCGGATAGAGATCTCCTCACTCCCGGATAGAGATCTCCTCACTCCCGGATAGAGATCTCCTCACTCCCGGATAGAGATCTCCTCACTCCCGGATAGAGATCTCCTCACTCCCGGATAGAGATATCCACACTCCTGGATAGAGGTCTCCTCACTCCCAGATAGAGATCTCCGCACTCACTCCCGGATGGAGATTTCCCCACTCCCGGATAGAGATCTTCTCACTCACAGATAGAGATCTCCGCACTCCCAGATAGAGATCTCCTCACTCTCGGATATAAATCTTCTCACTCCCGGATAGAGATCTCCACAATCCAGGATAGAGATCTCCTCACTCCAGTATAGAGATCTTCTCACTCCCGAATAGATATCTCCGCAATCACCCCCGAATAGACATCTCCCCGCTCCCAGATAGTGATCTCCTCACTCCCGGAGAGAGATCTCCTCACTTCCGGAGAGAGATCTCCTCACTTCCTGGAGAGATATATCCTCACTCCCAGAGAGAGATCTCCTCACTCCAGGATAGAGATCTGCCCACTTGCGGATATAGATCTCCATAGTCCGGGATAGTAATCTCCTCACTCGCAGATAGAGAGCTCCACACTCCTGGATCGGGATTTCCGCACACACTCCTGGATAGAGATCCCCACCATTCCGGTTCGGGATCACATCACTCCCGGATAGAGATCTCCTCACTCCCAGACAGAGGCCTCCATAATCCCGGATAGCAATCTCCTCACTGTCGAAATCTCGACCTCAGAAAAGAATGACTCCGACACTTACAGCTCCGATGGAAGTTTCCCTTTTAATTTACTTGCTCGCAAGGGGTAGGTTTCACTCAGTCAAGGGCCAAATGAACACCTCCGCAATGGTACAGCTTCACAAGATATTTATACAGTAAAACCCAAGGTCTGGCCTCTCCCTGTGTATTGCTCTGTCTCACAGTCAGTGAATACAGATAAAGAGTTAATTACTATATCCTGGTCCTGAAATGGTATCCAGATATTTCCTTTTGTCAGGGTTATCAGAAAGCCAAACGGCCATTACTCCATGAGTCATAGGTAATGGGCTATCACCTGTCTTGTATTGTATCAGGATTATCCAATTTCCTGGTCAGTTTACCTGTTTGCTTCAAATGGATGAGGTAAAGGAAAGAGATAATGGCTAGAAGATAAGGGTGGGGTGACATGGAACTCCTGTAGTGTAGACAATAGGAGAGCACCATGGGGGGTTACTTGTCTCAGCATGACTTGTCTCCTAGCTGTCTGATAACCATCAGCCATCTAACAGCAGGTTTGGCTGTTCATAATAAGCTGGCTGCTAAAATGCAGAAAGTTCTGGAAGGGCCAGGACTCCATTTTAATCAAAAGGCACACAAATACCGTATGGTATCAGCTTAGATAAAAATACATTTCCACATTCCCCCATTTTGTCCTTCACAAGGACAACTCAATCCATTCTGATCTTGTACAGTCTCTCCATTTCCATTTCTTTTAGTTTCATTACTCACTAGGCATATTATACCCTCAGGATTTCCTATTCTGGGAGTAATGCTTCGGAAGGGAGGCTGATGGTTATTATCATAATTGGGCTGGTACCATCCCTGGAAGGCTGTAAGTTTATACCCTGCCGACCTCCATTCTGTTTGCTCCTTTGTTTCTGGCCCCTTAGTTAGTTTTGTCCTGTTTTGCACTGTCAACCATTCTACCATTTCTGATTCGTTAAAGGGGACAGATCTCAGGGGAATACCCCCCCTGGAGTGGACAGGTACATGGGAACATATCCAGCAACTCGACAAGTTTCTTTCTTGAGCATACCTATGACTCAGAGCCATAAATACGTTTACGTGCAATTCCCTTCGGTGGTGGGTCTGTACCCCTGGTGTAATCAATAATGTGAAGTAAAACCCTGTCAAGCCCAGCACCATCAGTCCCCATAGTCCATACAGTTCTTTATTCAGTCTTCCTTTTTCTGTTCCTCTGATTCCTTCGTCCCTTCCTCCTGGTCGGGTGCCCGTTTGCAATGGGATGCGTGGATCCATGTTGGTCTTTCCTTTACCTTGATTGCAGTATTGGTCGCCAGCAAGACCTGGTATGGTCCTTCGAATCTTGGCTGTAGACTGCTTTTCCTTTTAAAAATCTTGATGTAAACGAATTCCCCTGGCTCCAGGTTATGACACTTCCCTTCCGCTGGCTTGACTTGGGCTTCCTTTACCTGTGAATGAAAGCTGGAAATACATTTGGTTAGTGCAATACAATAATTCAACATATTTTCCTCCATTTTATGGATGTCCATCTGTTTTGCAGTAAATGGTGCTGTAAAAGGTAGTCGTTGGGGACGTCCCATAACTATCTCATGCGGTGACAGGCCTGTTGTTCTGTTGGTTGCAGATCGCATTACCATCAAAGCTAAGGGCAGCAGTTCTGTCCATTTCAGTCCAGTGTCATTGCATAGTTTTGCCAGCTTATTTTTAAGCATTCCATTATATCTTTCAACAAGTCCAGCTGATTGTGGATGATAACTGCAATGAAAACGTTGATTAATCTGTAAAGCTTTACACATTTCTCTTATGACAGTTCCCGTGAAATGTGACCCGTTATCACTGGAAAGCTTAGCAGGGATTCCGAAGCGCGGTACAATTTCTTTTAACAAACATTTAGCAACAGTAGTGGCATCGGCCTTTTTACATGGAAAGGCTTCAATCCATCTAGAGAACACATCTACAATAACTAATACATACTTGAATCCCATACACATAGGTAATTCAATAAAATCCATTTGTAAATGTACAAAAGGCCCGACTGGATTTGGGTGGGAGGCAGATTCTACTTTTTCCGTCTTACCCGGATTCATTGTCTGACAGGTAACACAATTTTCACAGATTTGTTTTGCAATTGCCGAAATACCTGGTGCATACCAAGTTGCCAAAATATAATCTGCCAATCCCCCTTTGCCTGCATGTGTGAATGTATGAACACATCGGGCAATCCATGGAAGTAAGGATCTAGGGGCCACCACGCGGCCGTCATGGTGAACCCATATTCCTTCTGGATTTTTATAACATTGATCCTTCGTCCAGGTCACCACCTCCTCCGTACTGGCCTGTGTCTGAAAGGCCAGCACATCATTAATAGTGGGTGGTGGGTCTGTCTCCTCCTCCTACTGGCCTGTGTCTGAAAGGCCAGCACGTCATTAATAGTGGGTGGTGGGTCTGAGCAATTATTTTTCCTTAGTGGGAACAATGACACCTGCATCCCCCCTTTCGACAGAGCTGCTGACTTAGCTGCATTATCAGCTCTACAGTGTAGATATTAACTGTGTGTCCTTCAGCCAGAATACAGGCTCGAGTTAACGCAAACAATTCGGCTTGTTGGGCTGAAAAGGAGTCTGGAAGAGAGGCTGTTTCGACAACATTAAACTGAGTTACAATTGCATAAGCTGCTCTAGGTTGGCCCCTATCATTTCGTAGGGCTGATCCGTCAACATAGTACATTAGATCAGGGTTACACATTGGTACATCTGTTAGATTGATACGTGGTTTAGTCACTAATTCGGTTACCATTTCACATGAATGGGGTTCGCCGTCGTCTTCCGTGGGGAGTAGAGTGGCTGGATTTAAGGTAGTACATCTTTTGATGACAAGGTTCGGATTTGATAACAGTTCGACCTCGTATTTAGTGGTTCTTGCGGAGGTTAGGTGTTGGGTGGCACATTTAGTAAGTAAAATCTCGACAGAGTGTGGGATATACAAAATGGTCTGATGATTTAGAGTTATTGGCTGAGCCTGTTGCATAGCATAATAAGCTGCTGCCAACAAAGGAAGACATCCTGGTAGTCCGCGTGCCACTGGGTCTAGTTGGGTACTGAAATATGCTACCGGTCGCTGCCTGTCCCCATGTAACTGAGTCAAAACAGATTGTGCAAAACCCGACTTGTGATGCACAAATAAGTTGAATAGCTTAGTGTAATCTGGTAATTCCCAAAGGCTGGTGCTGAAGTGAGGGACTGCTTAAGGTTCTGGAAAGCATTCTGGGATACTTCATTCCACATCCTTTAAGCATTGTGAGAATATAGTAGATTCATTCACAGCTCGTAGGTCATGGACAAACCTTCATTTGTGTGGGCTTCTGAACTGGACAAATCTGTGTGTTACACGGACTTCTCATTTATGCTTATAGTGATTCACAGATCACAGAATGTAAAGTACTTGTTTTCTAATTTTATTAAAAGGCTTCCAAACCCAAGATTTTTTTCCAATACACCCAAAATGTTGATCAAGAGATCACCTGAAATATCTCAAAATCCCAATTCAACTGTTTTACTGCCACTCTTTATCAAAAAAAAATCCTCTTACTGAGCTAGAAGCTTTTGTACCAAGAATTTACACCAAGGACAATGAGAGTGTACTCCCCCAGCCTGCACCTCGAGAGACCCACAAAGGCTTTTTAAAAAAAAAGCATTACAACTTTTAACCACCGGGACCATGTCTCAACAAACCTATCCTTTGAGCATTTCCTAGCTCCGTAACCTCTCATCCGAATAAATCCACACCTGCGCTTCTAACTTAAAATGTCTTAAACTTCCCACATACAGGACAACACTATGAAGGGTTAAAAAAACTTCACTTTGTTTGAAAAAGTGGGCGGAGCTAAAACAAACAGGCAGCTCCACAACTTTTCCAAACAGGTTTTAGACACAAGGAAAAAAGACAGAAGCACTCTCATTCAAAGACAAGACATTCACGCACTCTCATTCAAAGACAAGACATTCACAAGTCTCTCTCCATTCAATAAAGCTTTTTCTTTTACTAGCTTCATTTTTTTTTTCATAAGTCACTATCAGGTTCTCTTTTTTTTTTACATTTGATTTACTTCCTCTGTTAATTTTACATGGGCTTGAAGAATCGGAACCCAGGCCTTTTCTATTACTTTCCTTTTTTTTTTGGATCTCTGTTTATAAGACACTCCTGGAGACAAGTTGTTCTCTCTAAATTAAATGAACCATCGGGTGGAAATGGCCTGTTTTCACCCTTAGTCCACTTTACTGGTTTTTGTTTCTTTGGTCAATTGAAGACTGACCACAATTCTGGAGCATGACATAGGCTGGTGTGCCTTTTGTGGTGTTTTAACTTGCTCCGGCACCCATTCTGGATGATTAAGATTTTCCCACAGTTTCTGATCTCACAATCCTTTCGGCCAACCGAGTTCTCTACGCCCACTTCTCCTGGCCGTTACGTGGCCTGAAAAGGCTCTTAATTCGGGCTCAGTCTGGGTGTGTGAGATATGTTGGCACGAACCAACCGTAGTTGATCAATCAGTTATTGTTTCTTTTCTTAATCAATCCTTGTGGTTTTTTTTTTTCGAATCACAATTTTCCCTAGTGACTCTTCCCGTTTCTCTAATGGCAATGACTCACAAAGGTATTGCAACCAACAGTAATACAAGGACAACAAACAATATTCCCGTGAGTACACAAATCATAACCTCTAAACAAATTCTCAGTCTGCGTTGTACGCCACTACAGACCGAGTCCTTAACTTATCCTAATAACAGCTGATAAAACTTAAGGTTCCGTACCCAAACTCTTTGATCGATTGCGCTCTTTTTTTTTTAATAGTCTTATCACATAAGAACCCCTTCCGAACTAAAAACAATAAAAATCTTATCACATAAGAACCTTCGATCGATTATTAGCGCTTTCTTTTTTTCTTTTCTTTTAATAGTCTTATCACATAAGAACCCCTTCCGAATTAAAAACAATAAAAATCTTATCACATAAGAACCTGGAACCCTTTTCGATCGACTAGCGCTCCCTTACCTACTGAAACCTTCCCCGGGCTGTCTCGAGATTTTTTCCAGAACCTGTTCTCTTCTGCTGGCGAGCTGAGAAAGAAATGGTTATAAAAAAAATACCTTTAACTTTTAAATGCCGAGTCTTGTAGATGCAGTACCTCAGCTGTGGACAACAGATTACATCTGCGATTCAACAGTGAAGAAACCTCTTGTGAGCAAAGGCTCACCTTGTTTGGCCACCGAAGCCTTTCACTGGAGAGGCACTATGCCTGTATCCGTTTTACTCACAGAATAGAGAGTATGCATCTCGGTGGAACCTCCAATAACTGTCGAAATCTCGACCTCAGAAAAGAATGACTCCGACACTTACAGCTCCGATGGAAGTTTCCCTTTTAATTTACTTGCTCGCAAGGGGTAGGTTTCACTCAGTCAAGGGCCAAATGAACACCTCCGCAATGGTACAGCTTCACAAGATATTTATACAGTAAAACCCAAGTTCTGGCCTCTCCCTGTGTATTGCTCTGTCTCACAGTCAGTGAATACAGATAAAGAGTTAATTACTATATCCTGGTCCTGAAATGGTATCCAGATATTTCCTTTTGTCAGGGTTATCAGAAAGCCAAACGGCCATTACTCCATGAGTCATAGGTAATGGGCTATCACCTGTCTTGTATTGTATCAGGATTATCCAATTTCCTGGTCAGTTTACCTGTTTGCTTCAAATGGATGAGGTCTCGGAAAGAGATAATGGCTAGAAGATAAGGGTGGGGTGACATGGAACTCCTGTAGTGTAGACAATAGGAGAGCACCATGGGGGGTTACTTGTCTCAGCATGACTTGTCTCCTAGCTGTCTGATAACCATCAGCCATCTAACAGCAGGTTTGGCTGTTCATAATAAGCTGGCTGCTAAAATGCAGAAAGTTCTGGAAGGGCCAGGACTCCATTTTAATCAAAAGGCACACAAATACCGTATGGTATCAGCTTAGATAAAAATACATTTCCACATCACTCCCGGATAGAGATCTCCTCACTCCCGGATAGAGATCTCCTCACTCCCGGTTAGAGATCTCCTCACTCCCGGATAGAGTATTCCACACTCCCGGATAGAGATCTCCTCACTCCCAGATAGAGATCTATGCACTCACTCCCGGATGGAGATTTCCCCACTCCCGGATAGAGATCTTTTCACTTGCAGATGGAAATCTCCGCAAGCCAGGATAGAGATCTCATCACTCCCGGATAGAGATCTCTGCACTCCGGGATAGAAATCTCCTTACTCCCAGATAGAGATATCCACAATAATTCCCGGATAGAGATCTCCTCACTCCCGGACAGAGATCTTCTCACTCGCGAATAGAGATCTCCGCAATCCAGGATAGAGATCTTCTCACTCCCATATAGAGATATCCTCACTCCTGGCTAGAGATCTTCTCACTCCTGGCTAGAGATCTCCTCACTCCCAGATAGAGATATCCTCACTCCCGGATCGGGATCTCCGTAATCCCGAATAGAGATCTCCTCACTCCCGGATAGAGATCTCCTCACTCCCGGATAGAGATATCCCCACACCCGGATAGAGATCTCCTCACTCCTGGATAGAGATCTCCTCACTCCCAGATAGAGATCTCCTCACTCCCGGATAGAGATATCCACACTCCCGGATAGAGATATCCACACTCCCGGATAGCGATCTCTGCACTCACTCCCGGATGGAGATTTCCCCACTCCCGGATAGAGATCTTCTCACTTGCAGTAGGAAATCTCCGCAATCCAGGATAGAGATCGCCACACTCCTGGATAGAGATCTCTGCACTCCAGGATAGAAATCTCCTTACTCCCAGATAGAGATATCCACAATAATTCCCGGATAGAGATCTCCTCACACCAGGACAGAGATCTTCTCACTCGTGAATAGAGATCTCCGCAATCCCGGATAGAGATCTTCTCACTCCCGTATAGAGATATCCTCACTCCTGGCTAGAGATCTTCTCACTCCTGGCTAGAGATCTCCTCACTCCCAGATAGAGATATTCTCACTCCCGGATCGGGATCTCCGTAATCCCGAATAGAGATCTCCTCACTCCCGGATAGAGATCTCCTCACTCCCGGATAGAGATATCCCCACACCCGGATAGAGATCTCCTCACTCCTGGATAGAGATCTCCTCACTCCCAGATAGAGATCTCCTCACACCCGGATAGAGATATCCACACTCCCGGATAGCGGTCTCCTCACTCCCAGATAGAGATCTCTGCACTCACTCCCGGATGGAGATTTCCCCACTCCCGGATAGAGATCTTCTCACTTGCAGTAGGAAATCTCCGCAATCCAGGATAGAGATCGCCACACTCCTGGATAGAGATCTCTGCACTCCAGGATAGAAATCTCCTTACTCCCAGATAGAGATATCCACAATAATTCCCGGATAGAGATCTCCTCACACCAGGACAGAGATCTTCTCACTCGTGAATAGAGATCTCCGCAATCCCGGATAGAGATCTTCTCACTCCCGTATAGAGATATCCTCATTCCTGGATTGAGATCTTCTCACTCCTGGATTGAGATCTCCCCACTCCCAGAGAGAGATGTCCTCACTCCCGGATCGGGATCTCCGTAATCCCGAATAGAGATCTCCTCACTCCAAGATATAGATCTCCTCACTCCCAGATAGATATATCCCCACACACGGATAGAGATCTCCTAACTCCCGGATAGAGATCTCCTCAATCACTTCCAGATAGAGATCTCCCCACCCCCGGATGGAGATCTCCCCACTCCCGGATTGAGATCTCCTCATTCCCGGATATAGATCCCCTCACTCCCAGATATGGATTTCCGTAATCCCAGATAGAGATCTCCCGGATAGAGATCTTCGCAATTCCGGATAGAGATCTCCTCATTCACATGTATAGTTCTCTGCGCTGCAGAATAGATCTTCTCACTCCCGGATAGAGATTTCCCCACTCCCGGATAGAAATCTTCTCACTCACGGATAGAGATCTCCACAATCACTCCCGAATAGAGATTTCCCCACTCCCGGACAGAGATCTTCTCACTCGCGAATAGAGATCTCCGCAATCCAGGATAGAGATCTTCTCACTCCCGTATAGAGATATCCTCATTCCTGGACAGAGATCTTCTCACTCCTGGATTGAGATCTCCCCACTCCCAGAGAGAGATGTCCTTACTCCCGGATCGGGATCTCCGTAATCCTGAAAAGAGATCTCCTCACTCCCCGATAGAGATCTCCTCACTCCCGGATAGAGATATCCCCACACCCGGATAGAGATCTCCTCACTCCCGGATAGAGATCTCCTCACTCCCGGATAGAGATATCCCCACTCCTGGATAGAGATCTCCTCAATCACTTCCAGATAGAGATCTCCCCACCCCCGGATGGAGATATCCCCACTCCCGGATTGAGATCTCCTCATTCCCGGATATAGATCCCCTCACTCCCAGATATAGATTTCCGTAATCCCAGATAGAGATCTCCTGGATAGAGATCTTCGCAATTCCGGATAGAGATCTCCTCACTTCCAGGTATAGATCTCCGCAATCCAGGATAGAGATCTTCTCACTCCCGTATAGAGGTATCCTCATTCCTGAACAGAGATCTTCTCACTCCTGGATAGAGATCTCCCCACTCCCGGATAGAGATGTCCTCACTCCCGGATAGAGATCTCCTCACTCCCGGATAGAGATATCCCCACACCCGGATAGAGATCTCCTCACTCCTGGATAGAGATCTCCTCACTCCCAGATAGAGATCTCCTCACACCCGGATAGAGATATCCACACTCCCGGATAGCGGTCTCCTCACTCCCAGATAGAGATCTCTGCACTCACTCCCGGATGGAGATTTCCCCACTCCCGGATAGAGATCTTCTCACTTGCAGTAGGAAATCTCCGCAATCCAGGATAGAGATCGCCACACTCCTGGATAGAGATCTCTGCACTCCAGGATAGAAATCTCCTTACTCCCAGATAGAGATATCCACAATAATTCCCGGATAGAGATCTCCTCACACCAGGACAGAGATCTTCTCACTCGTGAATAGAGATCTCCGCAATCCCGGATAGAGATCTTCTCACTCCCGTATAGAGATATCCTCATTCCTGGATTGAGATCTTCTCACTCCTGGATTGAGATCTCCCCACTCCCAGAGAGAGATGTCCTCACTCCCGGATCGGGATCTCCGTAATCCCGAATAGAGATCTCCTCACTCCAGGATATAGATCTCCTCACTCCCAGATAGATATATCCCCACACACGGATAGAGATCTCCTAACTCCCGGATAGAGATCTCCTCAATCACTTCCAGATAGAGATCTCCCCACCCCCGGATGGAGATCTCCCCACTCCCGGATTGAGATCTCCTCATTCCCGGATATAGATCCCCTCACTCCCAGATATGGATTTCCGTAATCCCAGATAGAGATCTCCCGGATAGAGATCTTCGCAATTCCGGATAGAGATCTCCTCATTCACATGTATAGTTCTCTGCGCTGCAGAATAGATCTTCTCACTCCCGGATAGAGATTTCCCCACTCCCGGATAGAAATCTTCTCACTCACGGATAGAGATCTCCACAATCACTCCCGAATAGAGATTTCCCCACTCCCGGACAGAGATCTTCTCACTCGCGAATAGAGATCTCCGCAATCCAGGATAGAGATCTTCTCACTCCCGTATAGAGATATCCTCATTCCTGGACAGAGATCTTCTCACTCCTGGATTGAGATCTCCCCACTCCCAGAGAGAGATGTCCTTACTCCCGGATCGGGATCTCCGTAATCCTGAAAAGAGATCTCCTCACTCCCCGATAGAGATCTCCTCACTCCCGGATAGAGATATCCCCACACCCGGATAGAGATCTCCTCACTCCCGGATAGAGATCTCCTCACTCCCGGATAGAGATATCCCCACTCCTGGATAGAGATCTCCTCAATCACTTCCAGATAGAGATCTCCCCACCCCCGGATGGAGATATCCCCACTCCCGGATTGAGATCTCCTCATTCCCGGATATAGATCCCCTCACTCCCAGATATAGATTTCCGTAATCCCAGATAGAGATCTCCTGGATAGAGATCTTCGCAATTCCGGATAGAGATCTCCTCACTTCCAGGTATAGATCTCCGCAATCCAGGATAGAGATCTTCTCACTCCCGTATAGAGGTATCCTCATTCCTGAACAGAGATCTTCTCACTCCTGGATAGAGATCTCCCCACTCCCGGATAGAGATGTCCTCACTCCCGGATAGAGATGTCCTCACTCCCGGATCGGGATCTCCTCACTCCCGGATAGAGATCTCCCCACTCCCGGATAGAGATCTCCTCACTCCCGGATAGAGCTCTCCTCACTCCCGGATAGAGCTCTCCTCACTCCCGGATAGAGATCTCCTCACTCCCGGATAGAGATATCCTGACTCCCGGATAGAGATCTCCCCACTCCCAGATAGAGATCTTCTCAATCATTTCCAGATAGAGATCTCCCCATCCCCGGATGGAGATATCCCCACTCCCGGATTGAGATCCCCTCATTCCCAGATATAGATTTCCGTAATCCCAGATAGAGATCTCCTGGATAGAGATCTTCGCAATTCCGGATAGAGATCTCCTCACTCCCAGGTATAGATCTCTGCACTCCAGGATAGAGATGTTCTCACTCCCGGATAGAGATTTCCCCACTCCTGGATAGAAATCTTCTCACTCGCAGATAGAGATCTCCACAATCACTCCCGAGTAGAGATCTCCCCACTCCCAGATAGAGATCTCCCCACTCCCAGATAGAGATCTCCTCACTCTCGGATATAAATCTTCTCACTCCCGGATAGAGATCTCCACAATCCAGGATAGAGATCTCCTCACTCCAGTATAGAGATCTTCTCACTCCCGAATAGAAATCTCTGCAATCACCCCCGCATAGAGATCTCCCCGCTCCCAGACAGTGATCTCCTCGCTCCCGGAGAGAGATGTTCTCACTCCCGGATAGAAATCTCCACAATCACTCACGAATAGAGATCTCCTCACTCCCAGACAGAGACCTCCGTAATGCCGGATAGAAATCTCCTCACTCCCGGATAGAAATCTGGCCACTCCTGGATAGAGATCTCCACACTCCCGGATAGAGCTCTCCTCACTCCCGGATAGAGAACTCCGCACTCACTCCCGGATAGAGATCTCCTCACTCCCGGATAGAGATCTCCTCACTCCCAGAAAGAGATCTTCGTACTCACTCCTGGATGGAGATTTCGCCACTCCCGGATAGAGATATCCACACTCCCGGATAGAGATCTCCTCACTCCCAGAAAGAGATCTCCGCACTCACTCCTGGATGGAGATTTCCCCACTCCTGGATAGAGATCTCCTCACTCCTGGATAGAGATCTCCTCACTCCCGGATAGAGATATCCTGACTCCCGGATAGAGATCTCCCCACTCCCAGATAGAGATCTTCTCAATCATTTCCAGATAGAGATCTCCCCACCCCCGGATGGAGATATCCCCACTCCCGGATTGAGATCCCCTCATTCCCAGATATAGATTTCCGTAATCCCAGATAGAGATCTCCTGGATAGAGATCTTCGCAATTCCGGTTAGAGATCTCCTCACTTCCAGGTATAGATCTCTGCACTCCAGGATAGAGATGTTCCCACTCCCGGATAGAGATTTCCCCACTCCTGGATAGAAATCTTCTCATTCACAGATAGAGATCTCCACAATAACTCCCGAGTAGAGATATCCACACTCCCGGATAGAGATCTCCTCACTCCCGGATAAGGATCTCTGCACTCCAGGTTAGAAATCTCCTTACTCCCAGATAGAGATATCCACAATCATTCCCGGATAGAGATCTCCTCACTCCCGGACAGAGATATTCTCACTCGCGAATAGAGATCTCTGCAATCCAGGATAGAGATCTTCTCACTCCCGTATAGAGATATCCTCATTCCTGGACAGAGATCTTCTCACTCCTGGATAGAGATCTCCCCACTCCCGGATAGAGATGTCCTCACTCCCGGATCGGGATCTCCTCACTCCCAGAAAGAGATCTCCGCACTCACTCCTGGATGGAGATTTCCCCGCTCCCGGATAGAGATCTCCTCACTCCCAGAAAGAGATCTTCGCACTAACTCCCGGATGGATATTTCCCCACTCCCGGATTGAGATCTTCTCCCTTGCGGATGGAGATCTCCGCAATCCAGGATAGAGATCTCCTCACTGCCGGATAAGGATCTCTGCACTCCAGGATAGAAATCTCCTTACTCCCAGATAGAGATATCCACAATCATTCCCAGATAGAGATCTCCTCACTCCCGGAGAGAGATATTCTCACTCGCGAATAGAGATCTCTGCAATCCAGGATAGAGATCTTCTCACTCCCGTATAGAGATATCCTCATTCCTGGACAGAGATCTTCTCACCCCTGGATAGAGATCTCCCCACTCCCGGATAGAGATGTCCTCACTCCCGGATCGGGATCTCCTCACTCCCAGAAAGAGATCTCCGCACTCACTCCTGGATGGAGATTTCCCCGCTCCCGGATAGAGATCTCCTCACTCCCAGAAAGAGATCTTCGCACTAACTCCCGGATGGATATTTCCCCACTCCCGGATTGAGATCTTCTCACTTGCGGATGGAGATCTCCGCAATCCAGGATAGAGATCTCCTCACTCCCGGATAAGGATCTCTGCACTCCAGGATAGAAATCTCCTTACTCCCAGATAGAGATATCCACAATCATTCCCAGATAGAGATCTCCTCACTCCCGGAGAGAGATATTCTCACTCGCAAATAGAGATCTCTGCAATCCAGGATAGAGATCTCCCCACTCCCGGATAGAGATGTCCTCACTCCCGGATCGGGATCTCCTCACTCCCAGAAAGAGATCTCCGCACTCACTCCTGGATGGAGATTTCCCCACTCCCGGATAGAGATCTCCTCACTCCCAGAAAGAGATCTTCGCACCCACTCCCGGATGGATATTTCCCCACTCCCGGATTGAGATCTTCTCACTTGCAGATGGAGATCTCCGCAATCCAGGATAGAGATCTCCTCACTCCCGGATAAGGATCTCTGCACTCCAGGATAGAAATCTCCTTACTCCCAGATAGAGATATCCACAATCATTCCCGGATAGAGGTCTCCTCACTCCCGGACAGAGATATTCTCACTCACGAATAGAGATCTCTGCAATCCAGGATAGAGATCTTCTCACTCCCGTATAGAGATATCCTCATTCCTGGACAGAGATCTTCTCACTCCTGGATAGAGATCTCCCCACTCCCAGATAGAGATGTCCTCACTCCCGGATCGGGATCTCCTCACTCCCGGATAGAGGTCTCTTCACTCCCAGATAGAGATCTCCATAACCCCGCATAGAGATCTCCTCACTCCCGGATAGAGATCTCCTCACTCCCGGATAGAGATATCCCCACTCCCGGATAGAGCTCTCCTCATTCCCGGTTAGAGATCTCCTCACTCCCAGATAGAGATCTCCTCACTCCCAGATAGAGATCCCCTCACTCCCGGCTAGAGATCTCCCCACTCCCGGATAGAAATCTCCTCAAGCACTTCCAGATAAAGATCTCCCCATCCCCGGATGGAGATATACCCACTCCCGGATTGAGATCTCCACATTCCCGGATATAGATCCCCTCAATCCCAGATATAGATTTCCGTAATCCCAGATAGAGATCTCCCGGATAGAGATCTTCGCAATTCCGGATAGAGATCTCCTCACTCCCAGGTATAGATCACTGCACTCCAGGATAGAGATCTTCTCACTCCCGGATAGAGATTTCCCCACACCCAGAGAGAGATCTTCTCACTCACAGATAGAGATCTCCACAATCACTCCCGAATTGAGATCTCCCCACTCCCAGATAGAGATCTCCCCACTCCCAGATAGAGATCTCCTCACTCTCGTACATAAATCTTCTCACTCCCGGATAGAGATCTCCCCACTCCCGGATAGAGATGTCCTCACTCCCGGATCGGGATCTCCTCACTCCCGGATAGAGATCTCTTCACTCCCAGATATAGATCTCCATAATCCCGCATAGAGATCTCCTCACTCCCGGATAGAGATCTCCTCATTCCCAGATAGAGATATCCCCACTCCCGGATAGAGCTCTCATCATTCACGGATAGAGATCTCCTCACTCCCGGATAGAGATCTCCTCATTCCTGGATAGAGATCTTCTCATTCCCAGGTATAGGTCCCTGCATTCCAGGATAGAGATCTTCTCACTCCCGGATAGAGATTTTCCCACTCCCGGATAGAGATCTTCTCACTCCCGGATAGAGATCTCCACAATCACTCCCGAATACAGATTTGCCCACTCCCAGATATAGATCTCCCCACTCCCAGATAGAGATCTCCTCACTACTGGATAGAAATCTTCTCACTCCCAGATAGAGTTCTCCGCACTCACTCCCGGATGGAGATTTCCCCACTCCTGTATTGAGATCTTTTCACTTGCGGATGGAGATCTCCGCAATACAGGATAGAGATCTTCTCACTCCCGTATAGAGATATCCTCATTCCTGGACAGAGATCTTCTCACTCCTGGATAGATATCTCCCCACTCCCGGATAGAGATGTCCTCACTCCCAGATCGGGATCTCCTCACTCCCGGATAGAGATCTGTTCACTCCCAGATAGAGATCTCCGTAATCCCTCATGGAGATCTCCTCATTCCAGGATAGAGATATCCCCACTCCCAGATAGAGATCTTCTCACTCCCGGATAGTGATCTCCTCACTCCCGGATAGAGATATCCCCAACTCCCGGATAGAGGTCTTCCCACTCCTGGATAGAGATCTCCTCAATTACTCCCAGATAGAGATCTCCCCACCCCCGGATGGATATCTCCCCACTCCCGGATTGAGATCTCCTCATTCCCGGATATAGATTCCCTCACTCCCAGATATAGATTTCCGTAATCACAGAGAGAGATCTCTCGGATTGAAATCTTCCCAATTCCGGATAGAGATCTCCTCACTCCCAGGTATAGATCTCTGCACTCCAGGATAGAGATCTTCTCACTCCCGGATAGAGATTTCCCCACTCCCGGATAGAGATCTTCTCACTCCCGGATAGAGATCTCCACAATCACTCCCGGATAGAGATCTCCTCACTCCCGGATAGAGATCTCCTCACTCCCGGATAGAGTTATCCTCACTTCCGGATCGGGATCTCCTCACTCCCGGATAGAGATATCCACAATCATTCCCGAATAGAGATCTCCTCACTTCCAGACAGAGATCTTCTCACTCACGAATAGAGATCTCCGCAATCCAGGATAGAGATCTTCTCACTCCCGTATAGAGATATCCTCAGTCCTGGATGGAGATCTTCTAACTCCTGGATAGAGATCTCCCCACTCTCGGATAGTGATGTACTCACTCCCGGATCTGGATCGCCTCACTCCCGGATAGAGATCTCTTCACTTCCAGATAGAGATCTCCATAATCCCGCATAGAGATCTCCTCACTCCTGGATAGACATCTCCTCACTCCTTGAAAGAGATATCCCCACTCCCGGATAGAGCTCTCGTCATTCACGGATGGAGATATCCCCACTCCCGGATAGAGATCCCCTCACTCCCAGATATAGATTTCCGTAATCTCAGATAGAGATCTCTTGGATTGAAATCTTCCCAATTCCAGATAGAGATCTCCTCACTCCCAGGTATTGATCTCTGCACTCCAGGATAGAGATCTTCTCACTCCCGGTTAGAGATTTCCCCACTCCCGGATAGAGATCTTCTCACTCCCGGATAGAGATCTCCACAATCACTCCCAAATAGAGATCACCCCACTTCCGGATAGAGATCTCCCCACTCCTGGATAGAGATCTCCTCAATCACTTCCAGATAGAGATCTCCCCACCCCCGGATGGAGATCTCCCCACTCCAGGATTGAGATCTCCTCATTCCCGGATACAGATCCACTCACTCCCAGATATAGATTTCAGTAATCCCAGATAGAGATCTCTCGGATAGAGATCTTCACAATTCCGGATAGAGATCTCCTCATTCACAGGTATAGATCTCTGCACTCCAGGATCGAGATCTTCTCACTCCCGGATAGAGATTTCCCCACTCCCAGATAGAGATCTTCTCACTCACGGATAGAGATCTCTGCACTCCAGGATAGAGATCTTCTCACTCCCGGATAGGAATCTCCACAATCACTCCCAAATATAGATCTCCTCACTCCCAGACAGAGACCTCCTCACTCCCGGAAATAAATCTCCTCACTCCCGGATAGAAATCTGGTCATTCCTGGATAGAGCTCTCCTCACTCCCGGATAGAGATCTCCTCACTCCCGGATAGCGATCTCCGCACTCACTCCCGGATAGAGATCTCCTCACTCCCGGATATAGATCTCCTCACCCCCAGATAGAGATCTTCGCACTCACTCCTGGATGGAGATTTCCCCACTCCCGGATTTAGATCTTCTCACTTGCGGATGGAGATCTCCGCAATCCAGGATAGAGATCTCCTCACTCCCAGATAGGGATCTCTGCACTCCAGGATAGAAATCTCCTTACTCCCAGATAGAGATATCCACAATCATTCCCGGATAGAGATCTCCTCACTCCCAGACAGAGATCTCCTCACTCTCTGATAGAGATCTCCTCACTCCCAGAAAGAGATCTTTGCACTCACTCCTGGATGGAGATTTCCCCACTCCCGGATAGAGATATCCGCACTCCAGGATCGGGATCTCCGTAATCCCGCATAGAGATCTCCTCACTCCCGGATAGAGATATCCCCACTCCCGGATAGAGATATCCCCACTCCCGGATAGAGATCTCCTCACTCCCAGATAGAGATATCCCCAACTCCAGGATAGAGGTCTCCCCACTCCTGGATAGAGATCTCCTCAATCACTTCCAGATAGAGATCTCCCCACCCCCGGATGGATCTCTCCCCACTCCCGGATTGAGATCTTCTCATTCCCGGATATAGATCCCCTCACTCCCAGATATAGATTTCCGTAATCCCAGATAGAGATCTCTCGGATTGAAATCTTCCCAATTCCGGATAGAGATCTCCTCACTCCCAGGTATAAATCTCTGCACTTCAGGATCGAGATCTTCTCACTCCCGGATAGAGATTTCCCCACTCCCAGATAGAGATCTTCTCACTCACGGATAGAGATCTCCACAATCACTCCCGAATAGAGATCTCGCCACTCCCAGGTATAGATCTCTGCACTCCAGGATAGAGATCTTCTCACTCACAAATAGAGATCTCCGCAATCCAGGATAGAGATCTTCTCACTCCCGTATAGAGATATCCTCAGTCCTGGACAGAGATCTTCTCACTCCTGGATAGAGATCTCCCCACACCCGGATAGTGATGTCCTCACTCCCGGATCTGGATCGCCTCACTCCCGGAAAGAGATCTCTTCACTTCCAGATATAGATCTCCATAATCCCGCATAGAGATCTCCTCACTCCTGGCTAGAGATCTCCCCACTTCCAGATAGAGATGTCCTCACTCCCGGATCGGGATCTCCGTAATGCCGGATAGAGATAACCACACTCCCGGATAGAGATCTCCTCACTCCCAGATAAAATTCTCTTCACTCCCAGATAGAGATCTCCATAATCCCGCATAGAGATCTCCTCACTCGCGGATAGAGATCTCCTCACTCCCGGATAGAGATATCGCCACTCCCGGATAGAGCTCTCCTCATTCACGGATAGAGATATCTCCACTCCCGGATAGAGATCTCCTCACTCCTGGATGGAGATCTGCTCACTCCCGGATAGAGATATCCTGACTCCCGGATAGAGATCTCCCCACTCCTGGATAGAGATCTTCTCAATCACTTTCAGATAGAGATCCCCCAACCCCCGGGTGGAGATATCCCCACTCCCGGATTAAGATCTCCTCATTCCCGGATATAGATCCCCTCACTCCCAGATATAGATTTCCATAATCCCAGATAGAGATCTCCTGGATAGAGATCTTCGCAATTCCGGATAGAGATCTCCTCACTCCCAGGTATAGATCTCTGCACTCCAGGATAGAGATGTTCTCACTCCTGTATAGAGATTTCTTCACTCCAGTATAGAGATCTTCTCACTCCTGAATAGAGATTTCCCCGCTCACAGACAGTGATCTCCTCGCTCCCAGAGAGAGAGATCTTCTCACTCCCGGATAGAAATCTCCACAATCACTCCCGAATAGAGATCTACTCACTCCCAGACAGAGAACTCCGTAATGCCGGATAGAAATCTCCTCACTCCCGGATAGAAATCTGGCCACTCCTGGATAGAGCTCTCCTCACTCCCGGATAGAGATCTCCTCACTCCCGGATAGAGAACTCCGCACTCACTCCCGGATAGAGATCTCCTCACTCCCGGATAGAGATCTCCTCACTCCCGGATAGAGATCTCCTCACTCTCTGATAGAGATCTCCTCACTCCCAGAAAGAGATCTTTGCACTCACTCCTGGATGGAGATTTCCCCACTCCCGGATAGAGATATCCGCACTCCCGGATCGGGATCTCCGTAATCCCGCATAGAAATCTCCTCACTCCCGGATAGAGATATCCCCACTCCCGGATAGAGATATCCCCACTCCCGGATAGAGATCTCCTCACTTCCAGATAGAGATATCCCCATTCCCAGATAGAGATCTCCCCACTCCTGGATAGAGATCTCCTCAATCACTTCCAGATAGAGATCTCCCCACCCCCGGATGGAGATCTCCCCACTCCAGGATTGAGATCTCCTCATTCCCGGATATAGATCCACTCACTCCCAGATATAGATTTCAGTAATCACAGATAGAGATCTCCCGGATAGAGATCTTCACAATTCCGGATAGAGATCTCCTCATTCACAGGTATAGATCTCTGCACTCCAGGATCGAGATCTTCTCACTCCCGGATAGAGATTTCCCCACTCCCAGATAGAGATCTTCTCACTCACGGATAGAGATCTCTGCACTCCAGGATAGAGATCTTCTCACTCCCGGATAGGAATCTCCACAATCACTCCCGAATAGAGATCTCATCACTCCCAGACAGAGACCTCCTCACTCCCGGAAATAAATCTCCTCACTCCCGGATAGAAATCTGGTCATTCCTGGATAGAGCTCTCCTCACTCCCGGATAGAGATCTCCTCACTCCCGGATAGCAATCTCCGCACTCACTCCCGGATAGAGATCTCCTCACTCCCGGATATAGATCTCCTCACCCCCAGATAGAGATCTTCGCACTCACTCCTGGATGGAGATTTCCCCACTCCCGGATTTAGATCTTCTCACTTGCGGATGGAGATCTCCGCAATCCAGGATAGAGATCTCCTCACTCCCAGATAGGGATCTCTGCACTCCAGGATAGAAATCTCCTTACTCCCAGATAGAGATATCCACAATCATTCCCGGATAGAGATCTCCTCACTCCCGAACAGAGATCTTCTCACTCGCGAATAGAGATCTCTGCAATCCAGGATAGAGATCTTCTCACTCCTGTATAGAGATATCCTCATTCCTGGGCAGAGATCTCCCACTCCCGGATCGGGATCTCCTCACTCCCGGATCAGGATCTCCTCATTCCCGGATAGAGATCTCTTCACTCCCAGATAGAGATCTCCATAATCCCGCATAGAGATCTCCTCACTCGCGGATAGAGATCTCCTCACTCCCGGATAGAGATATCGCCACTCCCGGATAGAGCTCTCCTCATTCACGGATAGAGATATCCCCACTCCCGGATAGAGATCTCCTCACTCCTGGATAGAGATCTGCTCACTCCCGGATAGAGATATCCTGACTCCCGGATAGAGATCTCCCCACTCCTGGATAGAGATCTTCTCAATCACTTTCAGATAGAGATCTCCCAACCCCCGGATGGAGATATCCCCACTCCCGGATTGAGATCTCCTCATTCCCGGATATAGATCCCCTCACTCCCAGATATAGATTTCCGTAATCCCAGATAGAGATCTCCTGGATAGAGATCTTCGCAATTCCGGATAGAGATCTCCTCACTCCCAGGTATAGATCTCTGCACTCCAGGATAGAAATGTTCTCACTCCCGGATAGAGATTTTCCCACTCCTGGATAGAAATCTTCTCACTCACAGATAGAGATCTCCACAATAACTCCGAGTAGAGATCTCCCCACTCACAGATAGCGATCTCCCCACTCCCAGATAGAGATCTCCTCACTCTCGGATATAAATCTTCTCACTCCCGGATAGAGATCTCCACAATCCAGGATAGAGATCTCCTCACTCCAGTATAGAGATCTTCTCACTCCCGAATAGAGATCTCCGCAATCACCCCCGCATAGAGATCTCCCCGCTCCCAGACAGTGATCTCCTCGCTCCCGGAGAGAGATCTTCTCACTCCCGGATAGAAATCTCCACAATCACTCCCGAATAGAGATCTCCTCACTCCCAGACAGAGACCTCCGTAATGCCGGATAGAAATCTCCTCACTCCCGGATAGAAATATCCTCACTCCCGGATAGAAATCTGGCCAATCCTGGATAGAGCTCTCCTCACTCCCGGATAGAGATATCCTCACTCCTGGATAGAGAACTCTGCATTCACTCCCGGATAGAGATCTCCTCACTCCCGGATAGAGATCTCCTCACTCCCAGAAAGAAATCTTAGCCCTCACTCCTGGATGGAGATTTCCCCACTCCCGGATAGAGATATCCACACTCCCGGATAGAGATCTCCTGACTCCCAGAAGGAGATCTCCGCACTCACTCCTGGATGGAGATTTCCTCACTCCCGGATAGAGATCTCCTCACTCCCAGAAAGAGATCTTCGCACTAACTCCCGGATGGATATTTCCCCACTCCCGGATTGAGATCTTCTCACTTGCGGATGGAGATCTCCGCAATCCAGGATAGAGATCTCCTCACTCCCGGATAGGGATCTCTGCACTCCAGGATAGAAATCTCCTTACTCCCAGATAGAGATATCCACAATCATTCCCAGATAGAGATCTCCTCACTCCCGAACAGAGATCTTCTCACTCGCGAATAGAGATCTCCGCAATCCAGGATAGAGATCTTCTCACTCCCGTATAGAGATATCCTTATTCCTGGACAGAGATCTTCTCACTCCTGGATAGAGATCTCCCCACTCCCAGATAGAGATGTCCTCACTCCCGGATCTGGATCTCCTCACTCCTGGATAGAGATCTCTTCACTCCCAGATAGAGATCTCCATAATCCCGCATAGACATCTCCTCACTCCCGGATAGAGATCTCCTCACTCCCGGATAGAGATATCCCCACTCCCGGATAGAGCTCTCCTCATTCCCGGATAGAGATCTCCTCACTCCCGGATAGAGATCTCCTCACTCCCGGATAGAGATATCCCCACTCCCGGATAGAAATCTCCTCAAGCACTTCCAGATAAAGATCTCCCCACCCCCGCATGCAGATATACCCACTCCCGGATTGAGATCTCCTCATTCCTCGATATAGATCCCCTCACTCCCAGATATAGATTTCCGTAATCCCAGATAGAGATCTCCCAGATAGAGATCTTCGTAATTCCGGATAGAGATCTCCTCACTCCCAGGTATAGATCTCTGCACTCCAGGATAGAGATCTTCTCACTCCCGGATAGAGATTTCCCCACACCCAGATAGAGATCTTCTCACTCACAGATAGAGATCTCCACAATCACTCCCGAATTGAGATCTCGCCACTCACAGATAGAGATCTCCCCACTCCCAGATAGAGATCTCCTCACTCTCGTGTATAAATCTTCTCACTCCTGGATAGAGACCTCCCCACTCCCAGATAGAGATGTCCTCACTCCCGGATCAGGATCTCCTCACTCCCGGATAGAGATCTCTTCACTCCCAGATATAGATCTCCATAATCCCGCATAGAGATCTCCTCACTCCCGGATAGAGATCTCCTCATTCCCAGATAGAGATATCCCCACTCCCGGATAGAGCTCTCATCATTCACGGATAGAGAAATCCCCACTCCCGGATAGAGATCTCCTCACTCCCGGATAGAGATCTCCTCACTCCCGGATAGAGATCTTCTCATTCCCAGGTATAGATCCCTGCATTCCAGGATAGAGATCTTCTCACTCCCGGATAGAGATTTCCCCACTCCCGGATAGAGATCTTCTCACTCCCGGATAGAGATCTCCACAATCACTCCCGAATACAGATTTGCCCACTCCCAGATATAGATCTCCCCACTCCCAGATAGAGATCTCCTCACTCCTGGATAGAAATCTTCTCACTCCCAGATAGAGATCTCCGCACTCACCCCCGGATGGAGATTTCCCCACTCCTGGATAGAGATCTTTTCACTTGCGGATGGAGATCTCCGCAATACAGGATAGAGATCTTCTCACTCCCGTATAGAGATATCCTCATTCCTGGACAGAGATCTTCTCACTCCTGGATAGAGATCTCCCCACTCCCGGATAGAGATGTCCTCACTCCCAGATAGAGATATCCCCAACTCCCGGATAGAGGTCTCCCCACTCCTGGATAGAGATCTCCTCAATCACTTCCAGATAGAGATCTCCCCACCCCCGGATGGATCTCTCCCCACTCCCGGATTGAGATCCTCTCATTCCCGGATATAGATCCACTCACTCCCAGATATAGATTTCAGTAATCACAGATAGAGATCTCCCGGATAGAGATCTTCACAATTCCGGATAGAGATCTCCTCATTCACAGGTATAGATCTCTGCACTCC
The DNA here is from genome assembly GCF_044704955.1 of Pristiophorus japonicus. Lineage (NCBI taxonomy): Eukaryota > Metazoa > Chordata > Chondrichthyes > Pristiophoridae > Pristiophorus > Pristiophorus japonicus. Next base: position 102,220,360 of record NC_091991.1, on the reverse strand, counting down.
AGGATCGAGATCTTCTCACTCCCGGATAGAGATTTCCCCACTCCCAGATAGAGATCTTCTCACTCACGGATAGAGATCTCTGCACTCCAGGATAGAGATCTTCTCACTCCCGGATAGGAATCTCCACAATCACTCCCGAATAGAGATCTCCTCACTCCCAGACAGAGACCTCCTCACTCCCGGAAAGAAATCTCCTCACTCCCGGATAGAAATCTGGTCATTCCTGGATAGAGCTCTCCTCACTCCCGGATAGAGATCTCCTCACTCCCGGATAGCGATCTCCGCACTCACTCCCGGATAGAGATCTCCTCACTCCCGGATATAGATCTCCTCACCCCCAGATAGAGATCTTCGCACTCACTCCTGGATGGAGATTTCCCCACTCCCGGATTTAGATCTTCTCACTTGCGGATGGAGATCTCCGCAATCCAGGATAGAGATCTCCTCACTCCCAGATAGGGATCTCTGCACTCCAGGATAGAAATCTCCTTACTCCCAGATAGAGATATCCACAATCATTCCCGGATAGAGATCTCCTCACTCCCAGACAGAGATCTTCTCACTCGCGAATAGAGATCTCCGCAATCCAGGATAGAGATCTTCTCACTCCTGCATAGAGATATCCTCATTCCTGGGCAGAGATCTCCCACTCCCGGATCGGGATCTCCTCACTCCCGGATCAGGATCTCCTCATTCCCGGATAGAGATCTCTTCACTCCCAGATAGAGATCTCCATAATCCCGCATAGAGATCTCCTCACTCGCGGATAGAGATCTCCTCACTCCCAGATAGAGATATCGCCACTCCCGGATAGAGCTCTCCTCATTCACGGATAGAGATATCCCCACTCCCGGATAGAGATCTCCTCACTCCTGGATAGAGATCTGCTCACTCCCGGATAGAGATATCCTGACTTCCGGATAGAGATCTCCCCACTCCTGAATAGAGATCTTCTCAATCACTTTCAGATAGAGATCTCCCAACCCCCGGATGGAGATATCCCCACTCCCGGATTGAGATCTCCTCATTCCCGGATATAGATCCCCTCACTCCCAGATATAGATTTCCGTAATCCCAGATAGAGATCTCCTGGATAGAGATCTTCGCAATTCCGGATAGAGATCTCCTCACTCCCAGGTATAGATCTCTGCACTCCAGGATAGAAATGTTCTCACTCCCGGATAGAGATTTTCCCACTCCTGGATAGAAATCTTCTCACTCACAGATAGAGATCTCCACAATAACTCCCGAGTAGAGATCTCCCCACTCACAGATAGCGATCTCCCCACTCCCAGATAGAGATCTCCTCACTCTCGGATATAAATCTTCTCACTCCCGGATAGAGATCTCCACAATCCAGGATAGAGATCTCCTCACTCCAGTATAGAGATCTTCTCACTCCCGAATAGAGATCTCCGCAATCACCCCCGCATAGAGATCTCCCCGCTCCCAGACAGTGATCTCCTCGCTCCCGGAGAGAGATCTTCTCAATCCCGGATAGAAATCTCCACAATCACTCCCGAATAGAGATCTCCTCACTCCCAGACAGAGACCTCTGTAATGCCGGATAGAAATCTCCTCACTCCCGGATAGAAATCTCCTCACTCCCGGATAGAAATCTGGCCAATCCTGGATAGAGCTCTCCTCACTCCCGGATAGAGATATCCTCACTCCTGGATAGAGAACTCTGCATTCACTCCAGGATAGAGATCTCCTCACTCCCGGATAGAGATCTCCTCACTCCCAGAAAGAGATCTTAGCCCTCACTCCTGGATGGTGATTTCCCCACTCCCGGATAGAGATATCCACACTCCCGGATAGAGATCTCCTCACTCCCAGAAGGAGATCTCCGCACTCACTCCTGGATGGAGATTTCCTCACTCCCGGATAGAGATCTCCTCACTCCCAGAAAGAGATCTTCGCACTAACTCCCAGATGGATATTTCCCCACTCCCGGATTGAGATCTTCTCACTTGCGGATGGAGATCTCCGCAATCCAAGATAGAGATCTCCTCACTCCCGGATAGGGATCTCTGCACTCCAGGATAGAAATCTCCTTACTCCCAGATAGAGATATCCACAATCATTCCCAGATAGAGATCTCCTCACTCCCGAACAGAGATCTTCTCACTCGCGAATAGAGATCTCCGCAATCCAGGATAGAGATCTTCTCACTCCCGTATAGAGATATCCTTATTCCTGGACAGAGATCTTCTCACTCCTGGATAGAGATCTCCCCACTCCCAGATAGAGATGTCCTCACTCCCGGATCTGGATCTCCTCACTCCTGGATAGAGATCTCTTCACTCCCAGATAGAGATCTCCATAATCCCGCATAGACATCTCCTCACTCCCGGATAGAGATCTCCTCACTCCCGGATAGAGATATCCCCATTCCCGGATAGAGCTCTCCTCATTCCCGGATAGAGATCTCCTCACTCCCGGATAGAGATCTCCTCACTCCCGGATAGAGATATCCCCACTCCCGGATAGAAATCTCCTCAAGCACTTCCAGATAAAGATCTCCCCACCCCCGCATGCAGATATACCCACTCCCGGATTGAGATCTCCTCATTCCCGGATATAGATCCCCTCACTCCCAGATATAGATTTCCGTAATCCCAGATAGAGATCTCCCAGATAGAGATCTTCGTAATTCCGGATAGAGATCTCCTCACTCCCAGGTATAGATCTCTGCACTCCAGGATAGAGATCTTCTCACTCCCGGATAGAGATTTCCCCACACCCAGATAGAGATCTTCTCACTCACAGATAGAGATCTCCACAATCACTCCCGAATTGAGATCTCGCCACTCACAGATAGAGATCTCCCCACTCCCAGATAGAGATCTCCTCACTCTCGTGTATAAATCTTCTCACTCCTGGATAGAGAACTCCCCACTCCCGGATAGAGATGTCCTCACTCCCGGATCAAGATCTCCTCACTCCCGGATAGAGATCTCTTCACTCCCAGATATAGATCTCCATAATCCCGCATAGAGATCTCCTCACTCCCGGATAGAGATCTCCTCATTCCCAGATAGAGATATCCCCACTCCCGGATAGAGCTCTCCTCATTCCCGGATAGAGATCTCCTCACTCCCGGATAGAGATCTCCTCACTCCCGGATAGAGATATCCCCACTCCCGGATAGAAATCTCCTCAAGCACTTCCAGATAAAGATCTCCCCACCCCCGCATGCAGATATACCCACTCCCGGATTGAGATCTCCTCATTCCCGGATATAGATCCCCTCACTCCCAGATATAGATTTCCGTAATCCCAGATAGAGATCTCCCAGATAGAGATCTTCGTAATTCCGGATAGAGATCTCCTCACTCCCAGGTATAGATCTCTGCACTCCAGGATAGAGATCTTCTCACTCCCGGATAGAGATTTCCCCACACCCAGATAGAGATCTTTTCACTCACAGATAGAGATCTCCACAATCACTCCCGAATTGAGATCTCGCCACTCACAGATAGAGATCTCCCCACTCCCAGATAGAGATCTCCTCACTCTCGTGTATAAATCTTCTCACTCCTGGATAGAGACCTCCCCACTCCCGGATAGAGATGTCCTCACTCCCGGATCAGGATCTCCTCACTCCCGGATAGAGATCTCTTCACTCCCAGATATAGATCTCCATAATCCCGCATAGAGATCTCCTCACTCCCGGATAGAGATCTCCTCATTCCCAGATAGAGATATCCCCACTCCCGGATAGAGCTCTCATCATTCACGGATAGAGAAATCCCCACTCCCGGATAGAGATCTCCTCACTCCCGGATAGAGATCTCCTCACTCCCGGATAGAGATCTTCTCATTCCCAGGTATAGATCCCTGCATTCCAGGATAGAGATCTTCTCACTCCCGGATAGAGATTTCCCCACTCCCGGATAGAGATCTTCTCACTCCCGGATAGAGATCTCCACAATCACTCCCGAATACAGATTTGCCCACTCCCAGATATAGATCTCCCCACTCCCAGATAGAGATCTCCTCACTCCTGGATAGAAATCTTCTCACTCCCAGATAGAGATCTCCGCACTCACCCCCGGATGGAGATTTCCCCACTCCTGGATAGAGATCTTTTCACTTGTGGATGGAGATCTCCGCAATACAGGATAGAGATCTTCTCACTCCCGTATAGAGATATCCTCATTCCTGGACAGAGATCTTCTCACTCCTGGATAGAGATCTCCCCACTCCCGGATAGAGATGTCCTCACTCCCAGATAGAGATATCCCCAACTCACGGATAGAGGTCTCCCCACTCCTGGATAGAGATCTCCTCAAACACTTCCAGATAGAGATCTCCCCACCCCCGGATGGATCTCTCCCCACTCCCGGATTGAGATCCTCTCATTCCCGGATATAGATCCCCTCACTCCCAGATATAGATTTCCGTAATTACAGATAGAGATCTCTCGGATTGAAATCTTCCCAATTCCGGATAGAGATCTCCTCACTCCCAGGTATAAATCTCTGCACTTCAGGATCGAGATCTTCTCACTCCCGGATAGAGATTTCCCCACTCCCAGATAGAGATCTTCTCACTCACGGATAGAGATCTCCACAATCACTCCCGAATAGAGATCTCGCCACTCCCAGGTATAGATCTCTGCACTCCAGGATAGAGATCTTCTCACTCACGAATAGAGATCTCCGCAATCCAGGATAGAGATCTTCTCACTCCTGGATAGAGATCTCCCCACACCCGGATAGTGATGTCCTCACTCCCGGATCTGGATCGCCTCACTCCCGGAAAGAGATCTCTTCACTTCCAGATATAGATCTCCATAATCCCGCAAAGAGATCTCCTCACTCCTGGCTAGAGATCTCCCCACTTCCAGATAGAGATGTCCTCACTCCCGGATCGGGATCTCCGTAATGCCGGATAGAGATATCCACACTCCCGGATAGAGATCTCCTCACTCCCAGATAAAATTCTTCTTCACTCCCAGATAGAGATCTCCATAATCCTGCATAGAGATCTCCTCACTCGCGGATAGAGATCTCCTCACTCCCGGATAGAGATATCGCCACTCCCGGATAGAGCTCTCCTCATTCACGGATAGAGATATCCCCACTCCCGGATAGAGATCTCCTCACTCCTGGATAGAGATCTGCTCACTCCCGGATAGAGACATCCTGACTCCCGGATAGAGATCTCCCCACTCCTGGATAGAGATCTTCTCAATCACTTTCAGATAGAGATCTCCCCACCCCCGGATGGAGATCTCCCCACTCCAGGATTGAGATCTCCTCATTCCCGGATATAGATCCACTCACTCCCAGATATAGATTTCAGTAATCACAGATAGAGATCTCCCGGATAGAGATCTTCACAATTCCGGATAGAGATCTCCTCATTCACAGGTATAGATATCTGCACTCCAGGATCGAGATCTTCTCACTCCCGGATAGAGATTTCCCCACTCCCAGATAGAGATCTTCTCACTCACGGATAGAGATCTCTGCACTCCAGGATAGAGATCTTCTCACTCCCGGATAGGAATCTCCACAATCACTCCTGAATAGAGATCTCCTCACTCCCAGACAGAGACCTCCTCACTCCCGGAAACAAATCTCCTCACTCCCGGATAGAAATCTGGTCATTCCTGGATAGAGCTCTCCTCACTCCCGGATAGAGATCTCCTCACTCCCGGATAGCGATCTCCGCACTCACTCCCGGATAGAGATCTCCTCACTCCCGGATATAGATCTCCTCACCCCCAGATAGAGATCTTCACACTCACTCCTGGATGGAGATTTCCCCACTCCCGGATTTAGATCTTCTCACTTGCGGATGGAGATCTCCGCAATCCAGGATAGAGATCTCCTCACTCCCAGATAGGGATCTCTGCACTCCAGGATAGAAATCTCCTTACTCCCAGATAGAGATGTCCACAATCAATCCCGGATAGAGATCTCCTCACTCCCGAACAGAGATCTTCTCACTCGCGAATAGAGATCTCCGCAATCCAGGATAGAGATCTTCTCACTCCTGTATAGAGATATCCTCATTCCTGGGCAGAGATCTCCCACTCCCGGATCGGGATCTCCTCACTCCCGGATCAGGATCTCCTCACTCCCGGATAGAGATATCGCCACTCCCGGATAGAGCTCTCCTCATTCACGGATAGAGATATCCCCACTCCCGGATAGAGATCTGCTCACTCCCGGATAGAGATATCCTGACTCCCGGATAGAGATCTCCCCACTCCTGGATAGAGATCTTCTCAATCACTTTCAGATAGAGATCTCCCAACCCCCGGATGGAGATATCCCCACTCCTGGATTGAGATCTCCTCATTCCCGGATATAGATCCCCTCACTCCCAGATATAGATTTCCGTAATCCCAGATAGAGATCTCCTGGATAGAGATCTTCGCAATTCCGGATAGAGATCTCCTCACTCCCAGGTATAGATCTCTGCACTCCAGGATAGAGATGTTCTCACTCCCGGATAGAGATTTTCCCACTCCTCGATAGAAATCTTCTCACTCACAGATAGAGATCTCCACAATAACTCCCGAGTAGAGATCTCCCCACTCACAGATAGCGATCTCCCCACTCCCAGATAGAGATCTCCTCACTCTCGGATATAAATCTCCACAAGCCAGGATAGAGATCTCCACAATCCAGGATATAGATCTCCTCACTCCAGTATAGAGATCATATCACTCCCGAATAGAGATCTCCGCAATCACCCCCGCATAGAGATCTCCCCGCTCCCAGACAGTGATCTCCTCGCTCCCGGAGAGAGATCTTCGCACTCCCGGATAGAAATCTCCACAATCACTCCCGAATAGAGATCTCCTCACTCCCAGACAGAGACCTCCGTAATGCCGGATAGAAATCTCCTCACTCCCGGATAGAAATCTCCTCACTCCCGGATAGAAATCTGGCCAATCCTGGATAGAGCTCTCCTCACTCCCGGATAGAGATATCCTCACTCCTGGATAGAGAACTCTGCATTCACTCCCGGATAGAGATCTCCTCACTCCCGGATAGAGATCTCCTCACTCCCGGATAGAGATCTCCTCACTCCCAGAAAGAGATCTTAGCCCTCACTCCTGGATGGAGATTTCCCCACTCCCGGATAGAGATATCCACACTCCCGGATAGAGATCTCCTCACTCCCAGAAAGAGATCTTCGCACTAACTCCCGGATGGATATTTCCCCACTCCCGGATTGAGATCTTCTCACTTGCGGATGGAGATCTCCGCAATCCAGGATAGAGGTCTCCTCATTCCCGGATAGGGATCTCTGCACTCCAGGATAGAAATCTCCTTACTCCCAGATAGAGATATCCACAATCATTCCCAGATAGAGATCTCCTCACTCCCGGACAGAGATCTTCTCACTCGCGAATAGAGATCTCCGCAATCCAGGATAGAGATCTTCTCACTCCCGTATAGAGATATCGTTATTCCTGGACAGAGATCTTCTCACTCCTGGATAGAGATCTCCCCACTCCCAGATAGAGATGTCCTCACTCCCGGATCTGGATCTCCTCACTCCTGGATAGAGATCTCTTCACTCCCAGATAGAGATCTCCATAATCCCGCATAGACATCTCCTCACTCCCGGATAGAGATCTCCTCACTCCTGGATAGAGATATCCCCACTCCCGGATAGAGCTCTCCTCACTCCCGGATAGAGATCTCCTCACTCCCGGATAGAGATCTCCTCACTCCCGGATAGAGATATCCCCACTCCCGGATAGAAATCTCCTCAAGCACTTCCAGATAAAGATCTCCCCACCCCCGCATGCAGATATACCCACTCCCGGATTGAGATCTCCTCATTCCCGGATATAGATCCCCTCACTCCCAGATATAGATTTCCGTAATCCCAGATAGAGATCTCCCAGATAGAGATCTTCGTAATTTCGGATAGAGATCTCCTCACTCCCAGGTATAGATCTCTGCACTCCAGGATAGAGATCTTCTCACTCCCGGATAGAGATTTCCCCACACCCAGATAGAGATCTTCTCACTCACAGATAGAGATCTCCACAATCACTCCCGAATTGAGATCTCGCCACTCACAGATAGAGATCTCCCCACTCCCAGATAGAGATCTCCTCACTCTCGTGTATAAATCTTCTCACTCCTGGATAGAGACCTCCCCACTCCCGGATAGAGATGTCCTCACTCCCGGATCAGGATCTCCTCACTCCCGGATAGAGATCTCTTCACTCCCAGATATAGATCTCCATAATCCCGCATAGAGATCTCCTCACTCCCGGATAGAGATCTCCTCATTCCCAGATAGAGATATCCCCACTCCCGGATAGAGCTCTCATCATTCACGGATAGAGAAATCCCCACTCCCGGATAGAGATCTCCTCACTCCCGGATAGAGATCTCCTCACTCCCGGATAGAGATCTTCTCATTCCCAGGTATAGATCCCTGCATTCCAGGATAGAGATCTTCTCACTCCCGGATAGAGATTTCCCCACTCCCGGATAGAGATCTTCTCACTCCCGGATAGAGATCTCCACAATCACTCCCGAATACAGATTTGCCCACTCCCAGATATAGATCTCCCCACTCCCAGATAGAGATCTCCTCACTCCTGGATATAAATCTTCTCACTCCCAGATAGAGATCTCCACACTCACTCCCGGATGGAGATTTCCCCACTCCTGGATAGAGATCTTTTCACTTGCGGATGGAGATCTCCGCAATACAGGATAGAGATCTTCTCACTCCCGTATAGAGATATCCTCATTCCTGGACAGAGATCTTCTCACTCCTGGATAGAGATCTCCCCACTCCCGGATAGAGATGTCCTCACTCCCAGATAGAGATATCCCCAACTCCCGGATAGAGGTCTCCCCACTCCTGGATAGAGATCTCCTCAATCACTTCCAGATAGAGATCTCCCCACCCCCAGATGGATCTCTCCCCACTCCCGGATTGAGATCCTCTCATTCCCAGATATAGATCCCCTCACTCCCAGATATAGATTTCCGTAATCCCAGATAGAGATCTCTCGGATTGAAATCTTCCCAATTCCGGATAGAGATCTCCTCACTCCCAGGTATAAATCTCTGCACTTCAGGATCGAGATCTTCTCACTCCCGGATAGAGATTTCCCCACTCCCAGATAGAGATCTTCTCACTCACGGATAGAGATCTCCACAATCACTCCCGAATAGAGATCTCGCCACTCCCAGGTATAGATCTCTGCACTCCAGGATAGAGATCTTCTCACTCACGAATAGAGATCTCCGCAATCCAGGATAGAGATCTTCTCACTCCCGTATAGAGATATCCTCAGTCCTGGACAGAGATCTTCTCACTCCTGGATAGAGATCTCCCCACACCCGGATAGTGATGTCCTCACTCCCGGATCTGGATCGCCTCACTCCCGGAAAGAGATCTCTTCACTTCCAGATATAGATCTCCATAATCCCGCATAGAGATCTTCTCACTCCTGGATAGAGATCTCCCCACTTCCAGATAGAGATGTCCTCACTCCCGGATCGGGATCTCCGTAATGCCGGATAGAGATATCCACACTCCCGGATAGAGATCTCCTCACTCCCAGATAAAATTCTCTTCACTCCCAGATAGAGATCTCCATAATCCTGCATAGAGATCTCCTCACTCGCGGATAGAGATCTCCTCACTCCCGGATAGAGATATCGCCACTCCCGGATAGAGCTCTCCTCATTCACGGATAGAGATATCCCCACTCCCGGATAGAGATCTCCTCACTCCTGGATAGAGATCTGCTCACTCCCGGATAGAGATATCCTGACTCCCGGATAGAGATCTCCCCACTCCTGGATAGAGATCTTCTCAATCACTTTCAGATTTAGATCTCCCAACCCCCGGATGGAGATATCCCCACTCCCGGATTGAGATCTCCTCATTCCCGGATATAGATCCCCTCACTCCCAGATATAGATTTCCGTAATCCCAGATAGAGATCTCCTGGATAGAGATCTTCGCAATTCCGGATAGAGATCTCCTCAGTCCCAGGTATAGATCTCTGCACTCCAGGATAGAGATGTTCTCACTCCCGGATAGAGATTTCCTCACTCCAGTATAGAGATCTTCTCACTCCCGAATAGAGATTTCCCCGCTCCCAGACAGTGATCTCCTCGCTCCCAGAGAGAGATCTTCTCACTCCCGTATAGAAATCTCCACAATCACTCCCGAATAGAGATCTACTCACTCCCAGACAGAGAACTCCGTAATGCCGGATAGGAATCTCCTCACTCCCGGATAGAAATCTGGCCACTCCTGGATAGAGCTCTCCTCACTCCCGGATAGAGATCTCCTCACTCCCGGATAGAGAACTCCGCACTCACTCCCGGATAGAGATCTCCTCACTCCCGGATAGAGATCTCCTCACTCCCAGAAAGAGATCTTTGCACTCACTCCTGGATGGAGATTTCCCCACTCCCGGATAGAGATATCCACACTCCCGGATCGGGATCTCCGTAATCCCGCATAGAGATCTCCTCACTCCCGGATAGAGATCTCCTCACTCCCGGATAGAGATATCCCCACTCCCGGATAGAGATCTCCTCACTCCCAGATAGAGATATCCCCATTCCCAGATAGAGATCTCCCCACTCCTGGATAGAGATCTCCTCAATCACTTCCAGATAGAGATCTCCCCACCCCCGGATGGAGATCTCCCCACTCCAGGATTGAGATCTCCTCATTCCCGGATATAGATCCACTCACTCCCAGATATAGATTTCAGTAATCACAGATAGAGATCTCCTGGATAGAGATCTTCACAATTCCGGATAGAGATCTCCTCATTCACAGGTATAGATATCTGCACTCCAGGATCGAGATCTTCTCACTCCCGGATAGAGATTTCCCCACTCCCAGATAGAGATCTTCTCACTCACGGATATAGATCTCTGCACTCCAGGATAGAGATCTTCTCACTCCCGGATAGGAATCTCCACAATCACTCCAGAATAGAGATCTCCTCACTCCCAGACAGAGACCTCCTCACTCCCGGAAATAAATCTCCTCACTCCCGGATAGAAATCTGGTCATTCCTGGATAGAGCTCTCCTCACTCCCGGATAGAGATCTCCTTACTCCCGGATAGCGATCTCCGCACTCACTCCCGGATAGAGTTCTCCTCACTCCCGGATATAGATCTCCTCACCCCCAGATAGAGATCTTCGCACTCACTCCTGGATGGAGATTTCCCCACTCCCGGATTTAGATCTTCTCACTTGCGGATGGAGATCTCCGCAATCACTTTCAGATTTAGATCTCCCAACCCCCGGATGGAGATATCCCCACTCCCGGATTGAGATCTCCTCATTCCCGGATATAGATCCCCTCACTCCCAGATATAGATTTCCGTATCCCAGATAGAGATCTCCTGGATAGAGATCTTCGCAATTCCGGATAGAGATCTCCTCACTCCCAGGTATAGATCTCTGCACTCCAGGATAGAGATGTTCTCACTCCCGGATAGAGATTTCCTCACTCCAGTATAGAGATCTTCTCACTCCCGAATAGAGATTTCCCCGCTCCCAGACAGTGATCTCCTCGCTCCCAGAGAGAGATCTTCTCACTCCCGGATAGAAATCTCCACAATCACTCCCGAATAGAGATCTACTCACTCCCAGACAGAGAACTCCGTAATGCCGGATAGAAATCTCCTCACTCCCGGATAGAAATCTGGCCACTCCTGGATAGAGCTCTCCTCACTCCCGGATAGAGATCTACTCACTCCCGGATAGAGAACTCCGCACTCACTCCCGGATAGAGATCTCCTCACTCCCGGATAGAGATCTCCTCACTCCCAGAAAGAGATCTTTGCACTCACTCCTGGATGGAGATTTCCCCACTCCCGGATAGAGATATCCACACTCCCGGATCGGGATCTCCGTAATCCCGCATAGAGATCTCCTCACTCCCGGATAGAGATCTCCTCACTCCCGGATAGAGATATCCCCACTCCCGGATAGAGATCTCCTCACTCCCAGATAGAGATATCCCCATTCCCAGATAGAGATCTCCCCACTCCTGGATAGAGATCTCCTCAATCACTTCCAGATAAAGATCTCCCCACCCCCGGATGGAGATCTCCCCACTCCAGGATTGAGATCTCCTCATTCCCGGATATAGATCCACTCACTCCCAGATATAGATTTCAGTAATCACAGATAGAGATCTCCTGGATAGAGATCTTCGCAATTCCGGATAGAGATCTCCTCACTCCCAGGTATAGATCTCTGCACTCCAGGATAGAGATGTTCTCACTCCCGGATAGAGATTTTCCCACTCCTGGATAGAAATCTTCTCACTCACAGATAGAGATCTCCACAATAACTCCCGAGTAGAGATCTCCCCACTCACAGATAGCGATCTCCCCACTCCCAGATAGAGATCTCCTCACTCTCGGATATAAATCTTCTCACTCCCGGATAGAGATCTCCACAATCCAGGATAGAGATCTCCTCACTCCAGTATAGAGATCTTCTCACTCCCGAATAGAGATCTCCGCAATCACCCCCGCATAGAGATCTCCCCGCTCCCAGACAGTGATGATCTCGCTCCCGGAGAGAGATCTTCTCACTCCCGGATAGAAATCTCCACAATCACTCCCGAATAGAGATCTCCTCACTCCCAGACAGAGACCTCCGTAATGCCGGATAGAAATCTCCTCACTCCCGGATAGAAATCTCCTCACTCCCGGATAGAAATCTGGCCACTCCTGGATAGAGCTCTCCTCACTCCCGGATAGAGATATCCTCACTCCTGGATAGAGAACTCTGCATTCACTCCCGGATAGAGATCTCCTCACTCCCAGATAGAGATCTCCTCACTCCCAGAAAGAGATCGTAGCCCTCACTCCTGGATGGAGATTTCCCCACTCCCGGATAGAGATATCCACACTCCCGGATAGAGATCTCCTCACTCCCAGAAAGAGATCTCCGCACTCACTCCTGGATGGAGATTTCCTCACTCCCGGATAGAGATCTCCTCACTCCCAGAAAGAGATCTTCGCACTCACTCCTGGATGGAGATTTCCTCACTCACGGATAGAGATCTCCTCCCTCCCAGAAAGAGATCTTCGCACTAACTCCCGGATGGATATTTCCCCACTCCCGGATTGAGATCTTCTCACTTGCGGATGGAGATCTCCGCAATCCAGGATAGAGATCTCCTCACTCCCGGATAGGGATCTCTGCACTCCAGGATAGAAATCTCCTTACTCCCAGATAGAGATATCCACAATCATTCCCAGATAGAGATCTCCTCACTCCCGGACAGAGATCTTCTCACTCGCGAATAGAGATCTCCGCAATCCAGGATAGAGATCTTCTCACTCCCGTATAGAGATATCCTTATTCCTGGACAGAGATCTTCTCACTCCTGGATAGAGATCTCCCCACTCCCAGATAGAGATGTCCTCACTCCCGGATCTGGATCTCCTCACTCCTGGATAGAGATCTCTTCACTCCCAGATAGAGATCTCCATAATCCCGCATAGACATCTCCTCACTCCCGGATAGAGATCTCCTCACTCCCGGATAGAGATATCCCCACTCCCGGATAGAGCTCTCCTCATTCCCGGATAGAGATCTCCTCACTCCCGGATAGAGATCTCCTCACTCCCGGATAGAGATATCCCCACTCCCGGATAGAAATCTCCTCAAGCACTTCCAGATAAAGATCTCCCCACCCCCGCATGCAGATATACCCACTCCCGGATTGAGATCTCCTCATTCCCGGATATAGATCCCCTCACTCCCAGATATAGATTTCCGTAATCCCAGATAGAGATCTCCCAGATAGAGATCTTCGTAATTCCGGATAGAGATCTCCTCACTCCCAGGTATAGATCTCTGCACTCCAGGATAGAGATCTTCTCACTCCCGGATAGAGATTTCCCCACACCCAGATAGAGATCATCTCACTCACAGATAGAGATCTCCACAATCACTCCCGAATTGAGATCTCCCCACTCACAGATAGAGATCTCCCCACTCCCAGATAGAGATCTCCTCACTCTCGTGTATAAATCTTCTCACTCCTGGATAGAGACCTCCCCACTCCCGGATAGAGATGTCCTCACTCCCGGATCGGGATCTCCTCACTCCCGGATAGAGATCTCTTCACTCCCAGATATAGATCTCCATAATCCCGCATAGAGATCTCCTCACTCCCAGATAGAGATCTCCTCATTCCCAGATAGAGATATCCCCACTCCCGGATAGAGCTCTCATCATTCACGGATAGAGATATCCCCACTCCCGGATAGAGATCTCCTCACTCCCGGATAGAGATCTCCTCACTCCCGGATAGAGATCTTCTCATTCCCAGGTATAGATCCCTGCATTCCAGGATAGAGATCTTCTCACTCCCGGATAGAGATTTCCCCACTCCCGGATAGAGATCTTCTCACTCCCGGATAGAGATCTCCACAATCACTCCCGAATACAGATTTGCCCACTCCCAGATATAGATCTCCCCACTCCCAGATATAGATCTCCTCACTCCTGGATAGAAATCTTCTCACTCCCAGATAGAGATCTCCGCACTCACTCCCGGATGGAGATTTCCCCACTCCTGGATAGAGATCTTTTCACTTGCGGATGGAGATCTCCGCAATACAGGATAGAGATCATCTCACTCCCGTATAGAGATATCCTCATTCCTGGACAGAGATCTTCTCACTCCCGGATAGAGATCTCCGCAATCCCGCGTAGAGATCTCCTCACTCCCGGATAGAGATCTCCTCACTCTAAGATAGAGATATCACCACTCACGGATAGAGATCTCCTCATTCTCGGATAGAGATATCCCCACTCCCAGATAGGGATCTTCTCACTCCCGGATAGTGATCTCCTCACTCCCAGATAGAGATATCCCCAACTCCCGGATAGAGGTCTCCCCACTCCTGGATAGAGATCTCCTCAATCACTTCCAGATAGAGATCTCCCCACCCCCGGATGGATCTCTCCCCACTCCCGGATTGAGATCTTCTCATTCCCGGATATAGATCCCCTCACTCCCAGATATAGATTTCCGTAATCCCAGATAGAGATCTCTCGGATTGAAATCTTCCCAATTCCGGATAGAGATCTCCTCACTCCCAGGTATAAATCTCTGCACTTCAGGATCGAGATCTTCTCACTCCCAGATAGAGATTTCCCCACTCCCAGATAGAGATCTTCTCACTCATGGATAGAGATCTCCACAATCACTCCCGAATAGAGATCTCGCCACTCCCAGGTATAGATCTCTGCACTCCAGGATAGAGATCTTCTCACTCACGAATAGAGATCTCCGCAATCCAGGATAGAGATCTTCTCACTCCCGTATAGAGATATCCTCAGTCCTGGACAGAGATCTTCTCACTCCTGGATAGAGATCTCCCTACACCCGCATAGTGATGTCCTCACTCCCGGATCTGGATCGCCTCACTCCCGGAAAGAGATCTCTTCACTTCCAGATATAGATCTCCATAATCCCGCATAGAGATCTCCTCACTCCTGGCTAGAGGTCTCCCCACTTCCAGATAGAGATGTCCTCACTCCCGGATCGGGACCTCCGTAATGCCGGATAGAGATATCCACACTCCCGGATAGAGATCTCCTCACTCCCAGATAAAATTCTCTTCACTCCCAGATAGAGATCTCCTCACTCGCGGATAGAGATCTCCTCACTCGCGGATAGAGATCTCCTCACTCGCGGATAGAGATCTCCTCACTCCCGCATAGAGATATCGCCACTCCCGGATAGAGCTCTCCTCATTCACGGATAGAGATATACCCACTCCTGGATAGAGATCTCCTCACTCCTGGATAGAGATCTGCTCACTCCCGGATAGAGATATCCTGACTCCCGGATAGAGATCTCCCCACTCCTGGATAGAGATCTTCTCAATCACTTTCAGATAGAGATCTCCCAACCCCCGGATGGAGATATCCCCACTCCCGGATTGAGATCTCATCATTCCCGGATATAGATCCCCTCACTCCCAGATATAGATTTCCGTAATCCCAGATAGAGATCTCCTGGATAGAGATCTTCGCAATTCCGGATAGAGATCTCCTCACTCCCAGGTATAGATCTCTGCACTCCAGGATAGAGATGTTCTCACTCCCGGATAGAGATTTCCTCACTCCAGTATAGAGATCTTCTCACTCCCGAATAGAGATTTCCCCGCTCCCAGACAGTGATCTCCTCGCTCCCAGAGAGAGATCTTCTCACTCCCGGATAGAAATCTCCACAATCACTCCCGAATAGAGATCTACTTACTCCCAGATAGAGAACTCCGTAATGCCGGATAGAAATCTCCTCACTCCCGGATAGAGCTCTCCTCACTCCCGGATAGAGCTCTCCTCACTCCCGGATAGAGATCTCCTCACTCTCGGATAGAGAACTCCGTACTCACTCCCGGATAGAGATCTCCTCACTCCCGGATAGAGATCTCCTCACTCCCGGATAGAGATCTCCTCACTCCCAGAAAGAGATCTTTGCACTCACTCCTGGATGGAGATTTCCCCACTCCCGGATAGAGATATCCACACTCCCGGATCGGGATCTCCGTAATCCCGCATAGAGATCTCCTCACTCCCGGATAGAGATCTCCTCACTCCCGGATAGAGATATCCCCACTCCCGGATAGAGATCTCCTCACTCCCAGATAGAGATATCTCCATTCCCAGATAGAGATCTCCCCACTCCTGGATAGAGATCTCCTCAATCACTTCCAGATAGAGATCTCCCCACCCCCGGATGGAGATCTCCCCACTCCAGGATTGAGATCTCCTCATTCCCGGATATAGATCCACCCACTCCCAGATATAGAGTTCAGTAATCACAGATAGAGATCTCCCGGATAGAGATCTTCACAATTCTGGATAGAGATCTCCTCATTCACAGGTATAGATCTCTGCACTCCAGGATCGAGATCTCTGCACTCCAGGATAGAGATCTTCTCACTCCCGGATAGGAATCTCCACAATCACTCCCGAATAGAGATCTCCTCACTCCCAGACAGAGACCTCCTCACTCCCGGAAAGAAATCTCCTCACCCCCGGATAGAAATCTGGTCATTCCTGGATAGAGCTCTCCTCACTCCCGGATAGAGATCTCCTCACTCCCGGATAGCAATCTCCGCACTCACTCCCGGATAGAGATCTCCTCACTCCTGGATATAGATCTCCTCACCCCCAGATAGAGATCTTCGCACTCACTCCTGGATGGAGATTTCCCCACTCCCGGATTTAGATCTTCTCACTTGCGGATGGAGATCTCTGCAATCCAGGATAGAGATCTCCTCACTCCCAGATAGGGATCTCTGCACTCCAGGATAGAAATCTCCTTACTCCCAGATAGAGATATCCACAATCATTCCCGGATAGAGATCTCCTCACTCCCGGACAGAGATCTTCTCACTTGCGAATAGAGATCTCCGCATTCCAGGATAGAGATCTTCTCACTCCTGTATAGAGATATCCTCATTCCTGGACAGAGATCTCCCCACTCCTGGATCGGGATCTCCTCACTCCCGGATCAGGATCTCCTCACTCCCGGATAGAGATCTCTTCACTCACAGATAGAGATCTCCATAATCCCGCATAGAGATCTCCTCACTTGCGGATAGAGATATCGCCACTCCCGGATAGAGCTCTCCTCATTCACGGATAGAGATATCCCCACTCCCGGATAGAGATCTCCTCACTCCTGGATAGAGATCTGCTCACTCCCGGATAGAGATAGCCTGACTCCCGGATAGAGATCTCCCCACTCCTGGATAGAGATCTTCTCAATCACTTTCAGATAGAGATCTCCCAACCCCCGGATGGAGATATCACCACTCCCGGATTGAGATCTCCTCATTCCCGGATATAGATCCCCTCACTCCCAGATATAGATTTCCGTAATCCCAGATAGAGATCTCCTGGATAGAGATCTTCGCAATTCCGGATAGAGATCTCCTCACTCCCAGGTATAGATCTCTGCACTCCAGGATAGAGATGTTCTCACTCCCGGATAGAGATTTCCTCACTCCAGTATAGAGATCTTCTCACTCCCGAATAGAGATTTCCCCGCTCCCAGACAGTGATCGCCTCGCTCCCAGAGAGAGATCTTCTCACTCCCGGATAGAAATCTCCACAATCACTCCCGAATAGAGATCTACTCACTCCCAGACAGAGACCTCCGTAAATGCCGGATAGAAATCTCCTCACTCACGGATAGAGATCTCTGCACTCCAGGATAGAGATCTTCTCACTCCCGGATAGCGATCTCCGCACTCACTCCCGGATAGAGATCTCCTCACTCCCGGATATAGATCTCCTCACCCCCAGATAGAGATCTTCGCACTCACCCCTGGATGGAGATTTCCCCACTCCCGGACAGAGATCTTCTCACTCGCGAATAGAGATCTCCGCAATCCAGGATAGAGATCTTCTCACTCCCGTATAGAGATATCCTTATTCCTGGACAGAGATCTTCTCACTCCTGGATAGAGATCTCCCCACTCCCAGATAGAGATGTCCTCACTCCCGGATCTGGATCTCCTCACTCCTGGATAGAGATCTCTTCACTCCCAGATAGAGATCTCCATAATCCCGCATAGACATCTCCTCACTCCCGGATAGAGATCTCCTCACTCCCGGATAGAGATATCCCCACTCCCGGATAGAGCTCTCCTCATTCCCGGATAGAGATCTCCTCACTCCCGGATAGAGATCTCCTCACTCCCGGATAGAGATATCCCCACTCCCGGATAGAAATCTCCTCAAGCACTTCCAGATAATGATCTCCCCACCCCCGCATGCAGATATACCCACTCCCGGATTGAGATCTCCTCATTCCCGGATATAGATCCCCTCACTCCCAGATATAGATTTCCGTAATCCCAGATAGAGATCTCCCAGATAGAGATCTTCGTAATTCCGGATAGAGATCTCCTCACTCCCAGGTATAGATCTCTGCACTCCAGGATAGAGATCTTCTCACTCCCGGATAGAGATTTCCCCACACCCAGATAGAGATCATCTCACTCACAGATAGAGATCTCCACAATCACTCCCGAATTGAGATCTTCCCACTCACAGATAGAGATCTCCCCCCTCCCAGATAGAGATCTCCTCACTCTCGTGTATAAATCTTTGCACTCCTGGATAGAGACCTCCCCACTCCCGGATAGAGATGTCCTCACTGCCGGATCGGGTTCTCCTCACTCCCGGATAGAGATCTCTTCACTCCCAGATATAGATCTCCATAATCCCGCATAGAGATCTCCTCACTCCCGGATAGAGATCTCCTCATTCCCAGATAGAGATATCCCCACTCCCGGATAGAGCTCTCATCATTCACGGATAGAGATATCCCCACTCCCGGATAGAGATCTCCTCACTCCCGGATAGAGATCTCCTCACTCCCGGATAGCGATCTTCTCATTCCCAGGTATCGATCCCTGCATTCCAGGATAGAGATCTTCTCACTCCCGGATAGAGATTTCCCCACTCCCGGATAGGGATCTTCTCACTCCCGGATAGAGATCTCCACAATCACTCCCGAATACAGATTTGCCCACTCCCAGATATAGATCTCCCCACTCCCAGATAGAGATCTCCGCACTCACTCCCGGATGGAGATTTCCCCACTCCTGGATAGAGATCTTTTCACTTGCGGATGGAGATCTCCGCAATACAGGATAGAGATCTTCTCACTCCCGTATAGAGATATCCTCATTCCTGGACAGAGATCTTCTCACTCCTGGATAGAGATCTCCCCACTCCCGGATAGAGATCTCCTCACTCCCGGATAGAGATCTCCTCACTCCCAGAAAGAGATCTTTGCACTCACTCCTGGATGGAGATTTCCCCACTCCCGGATAGAGATATCCACACTCCCGGATCGGGATCTCCGTAATCCCGCATAGAGATCTCCTCACTCCCGGATAGAGATCTCCTCAATCCCGGATAGAGATATCCCCACTCCCGGATAGAGATCTCCTCACTCCCAGATAGAGATATCCCCATTCCCAGATAGAGATCTCCCCACTCCTGGATAGAGATCTCCTCAATCACTTCCAGATAGAGATCTCCCCACCCCCGGATGGAGATCTCCCCACTCCTGGATAGAGATCTCCTCAATCACTTCCAGATAGAGATCTCCCCACCCCCGGATGGATCTCTCCCCACTCCCGGATTGAGATCTTCTCATTCCCGGATATAGATCCCCTCACTCCCAGATGTAGATTTCCGTAATCCCAGATAGAGATCTCTCGGATTGAAATCTTCCCAATTCCGGATAGAGATCTCCTCACTCCCAGGTATAAATCTCTGCACTTCAGGATCGAGATCTTCTCACTCCCGGATAGAGATTTCCCCACTCCCAGATAGAGATCTTCTCACTCGCGGATAGAGATCGCCACAATCACTCCCGAATAGAGATCTCGCCACTCCCAGGTATAGATCTCTGCACTCCAGGATAGAGATCTTCTCACTCACGAATAGAGATCTCCGCAATCCAGGATAGAGATCTTCTCACTCCCGTATAGAGATATCCTCAGTCCTGGACAGAGATCTTCTCACTCCTGGATAGAGATCTCCCCACACCCGGATAGTGATGTCCTCACTCCCGGATCTGGATCGCCTCACTCCCGGAAAGAGATCTCTTCACTTCCAGATATAGATCTCCATAATCCCGCATAGAGATTTCCTCACTCCTGGCTAGAGATCTCCCCACTTCCAGATAGAGATGTCCTCACTCCCGGATCGGGATCTCCGTAATGCCGGATAGAGATATCCACACTCCCGGATAGAGATCTCCTCACTCCCAGATAAAATTCTCTTCACTCCCAGATAGAAATCTCCATAATCCTGCATAGAGATCTCCTCACTCGCGGATAGAGATCTCCTCACTCCCGGATAGAAATATCGCCACTCCCGGATAGAGCTCTCCTCATTCACGGATAGAGATATCCCCACTCCCGGATAGAGATCTCCTCACTCCTGGATAGAGATCTGCTCACTCCCGGATAGAGATATCCTGACTCCCAGATAGAGATCTCCCCACTCCTGGATAGAGATCTTCTCAATCACTTTCAGATAGAGATCTCCCAACCCCCGGATGGAGATATCCCCACTCCCGGATTGAGATCTCCTCATTCCCGGATATAGATCCCCTCACTCCCAGATATAGATTTCCGTAATCCCAGATAGAGATCTCCTGGATAGAGATCTTCGCAATTCCGGATAGAGATCTCCTCACTCCCAGGTATAGATCGCTGCACTCCAGGATAGAGATGTTCTCACTCCCGGATAGAGATTTCCTCACTCCAGTATAGAGATCTTCTCACTCCCGAATAGAGATTTCCCCGCTCCCAGACAGTGATCTCCTCGCTCCCAGAGAGAGATCTTCTCACTCCCGGATAGAAATCTCCACAATCACTCCCGAATAGAGATCTACTCACTCCCAGACAGAGAACTCCGTAATGCCGGATAGAAATCTCCTCACTCCCAGATAGAAATCTGGCCACTCCTGGATAGAGCTCTCCTCACTCCCGGATAGAGATCTCCTCACTCCCGGATAGAGAACTCCGCACTCACTCCCGGATAGAGATCTCCTCACTCCCGGATAGAGATATCCACACTCCCGGATCGGGATCTCCGTAATCCCGCATAGAGATCTCCTCACTCCCGGATAGAGATCTCCTCACTCCCGGATAGAGATATCCCCACTCCCGGATAGAGATCTCCTCACTCCCAGATAGAGATATCCCCATTCCCAGATAGAGATCTCCCCACTCCTGGATAGAGATCTCCTCAATCACTTCCAGATGGAGATCTCCCCACCCCCGGATGGAGATCTCCCCACTCCAGGATTGAGATCTCCTCATTCCCGGATATAGATCCACTCACTCCCAGATATAGATTTCAGTAATCACAGATAGAGATCTCCCGGATAGAGATCTTCACAATTCCGGATAGAGATCTCCTCATTCACAGGTATAGATCTCTGCACTCCAGGATCGAGATCTTCTCACTCCCGGATAGAGATTTCCCCACTCCCAGATAGAGATCTTCTCACTCACGGATAGAGATCTCTGCACTCCAGGATAGAGATCTTCTCACTCCCGGATAGGAATCTCCACAATCACTCCCGAATAGAGATCTCCTCACTCCCAGACAGAGACCTCCTCACTCCCGGAAATAAATCTCCTCACTCCCGGATAGAAATCTGGTCATTCCTGGATAGAGCACTCCTCATTTCCGGATAGAGATCTCCTCACTCCCGGATAGCAATCTCCGCACTCACTCCCGGATAGAGATCTCCTCACTCCCGGATATAGATCTCCTCACCCCCAGATAGAGATCTTTGCACTCACTCCTGGATGGAGATTTCCCCACTCCCGGATTTAGATCTTCTCACTTGCGGATGGAGATCTCCGCAATCCAGGATAGAGATCTCCTCACTCCCAGATAGGGATCTCTGCACTCCAGGATAGAAATCTCCTTACTCCCAGATAGAGATATCCACAATCATTCCCGGATAGAGATCTCCTCACTCCCGGACAGAGATCTTCTCACTCGCGAATAGAGATCTCCGCAATCCAGGATAGAGATCTTCTCACTCCTGTATAGAGATATCCTCATTCCTGGACAGAGATCTCCCCACTCCCGGATCGGGATCTCCTCACTCCCGGATCAGGATCTCCTCACTCCCGGATAGAGATCTCTTCACTCACAGATAGAGATCTCCATAATCCCGCATAGAGATCTCCTCACTTGCGGATAGAGATCTCCTCACTCCCGGATAGAGATATCGCCACTCCCGGATAGAGCTCTCCTCATTCACGGATAGAGATATCCCCACTCCTGGATAGAGATCTGCTCACTCCCGGATAGAGATAGCCTGACTCCCGGATAGAGATCTCCCCACTCCTGGATAGAGATCTTCTCAATCACTTTCAGATAGAGATCTCCCAACCCCCGGATGGAGATATCCCCACTCCCGGATTGAGATCTCCTCATTCCCGGATATAGATCCCCTCACTCCCAGATATAGATTTCCGTAATCCCAGATAGAGATCTCCTGGATAGAGATCTTCGCAATTCCGGATAGAGATCTCCTCACTCCCAGGTATAGATCTCTGCACTCCAGGATAGAGATGTTCTCACTCCCGGATAGAGATTTCCTCACTCCAGTATAGAGATCTTCTCACTCCCGAATAGAGATTTCCCCGCTCCCAGACAGTGATCGCCTCGCTCCCAGAGAGAGATCTTCTCACTCCCGGATAGAAATCTCCACAATCACTCCCGAATAGAGATCTACTCACTCCCAGACAGAGACCTCCGTAAATGCCGGATAGAAATCTCCTCACTCACGGATAGAGATCTCTGCACTCCAGGATAGAGATCTTCTCACTCCCGGATAGCGATTTCCGCACTCACTCCCGGATAGAGATCTCCTCACTCCCGGATATAGATCTCCTCACCCCCAGATAGAGATCTTCGCACTCACTCCTGGATGGAGATTTCCCCACTCCCGGACAGAGATCTTCTCACTCGCGAATAGAGATCTCCGCAATCCAGGATAGAGATCTTCTCACTCCCGTATAGAGATATCCTTATTCCTGGACAGAGATCTTCTCACTCCTGGATAGAGATCTCCCCACTCCCAGATAGAGATGTCCTCACTCCCGGATCTGGATCTCCTCACTCCTGGATAGAGATCTCTTCACTCCCAGATAGAGATCTCCATAATCCCGCATAGACATCTCCTCACTCCCGGATAGAGATCTCCTCACTCCCGGATAGAGATATCCCCACTCCCGGATAGAGCTCTCCTCATTCCCGGATAGAGATCTCCTCACTCCCGGATAGAGATCTCCTCGCTCCCGGATAGAGATATCCCCACTCCCGGATAGAAATCTCCTCAAGCACTTCCAGATAAAGATCTCCCCACCCCCGCATGCAGATACACCCACTCCCGGATTGAGATCTCCTCATTCCCGGATATAGATCCCCTCACTCCCAGATATAGATTTCCGTAATCCCAGATAGAGATCTCCCAGATAGAGATCTTCGTAATTCCGGATAGAGATCTCCTCACTCCCAGGTATAGATATCTGCACTCCAGGATAGAGATCTTCTCACTCCCGGATAGAGATTTCCCCACACCCAGATAGAGATCATCTCACTCACAGATAGAGATCTCCACAATCACTCCCGAATTGAGATCTCCCCACTCACAGATAGAGATCTCCACACTCCCAGATAGAGATCTCCTCACTCTCATGTATAAATCTTCTCACTCCTGGATAGAGACCTCCCCACTCCCGGATAGAGATGTCCTCACTCCCGGATCGGGATCTCCTCACTCCCGGATAGAGATCTCTTCACTCCCAGATATAGATCTCCATAATCCCGCATAGAGATCTCCTCACTCCCGGATAGAGATCTCCTCATTCCCAGATAGAGATATCCCCACTCCCGGATAGAGCTCTCATCATTCACGGATAGAAATATCCCCACTCCCGGATAGAGATCTCCTCACTCCCGGATAGAGATCTCCTCACTCCCGGATAGAGATCTTCTCATTCCCAGGTATAGATCCCTGCATTCCAGGATAGAGATCTTCTCACTCCCGGATAGAGATTTCCCCACTCCCGGATAGGGATCTTCTCACTCCCGGATAGAGATCTCCACAATCACTCCCGAATACAGATTTGCCCACTCCCAGATATAGATCTCCCCACTCCCAGATAGAGATCTCCTCACTCCTGGATAGAAATCTTCTCACTCCCAGATAGAGATCTCCGCACTCACTCCCGGATGGAGATTTCCCCACTCCTGGATAGAGATCTTTTCACTTGCGGATGGAGATCTCCGCAATACAGGATAGAGATCTTCTCACTCCCGTATAGAGATATCCTCATTCCTGGACAGAGATCTTCTCACTCCTGGATAGAGATCTCCCCACTCCCGGATAGAGATCTCCTCACTCCCGGATAGAGATCTCCTCACTCCCAGAAAGAGATCTTTGCACTCACTCCTGGATGGAGATTTCCCCACTCCCGGATAGAGATATCCACACTCCCGGATCGGGATCTCCGTAATCCCGCATAGAGATCTCCTCACTCCCGGATAGAGATCTCCTCACTCCCGGATAGAGATATCCCCACTCCCGGATAGAGATCTCCTCACTCCCAGATAGAGATATCCCCATTCCCAGATAGAGATCTCCCCACTCCTGGATAGAGATCTCCTCAATCACTTCCAGATAGAGATCTCCCCACCCCCGGATGGAGATCTCCCCACTCCTGGATAGAGATCTCCTCAATCACTTCCAGATAGAGATCTCCCCACCCCCGGATGGATCTCTCCCCACTCCCGGATTGAGATCTTCTCATTCCCGGATATAGATCCCCTCACTCCCAGATGTAGATTTCCGTAATCCCAGATAGAGATCTCTCAGATTGAAATCTTCCCAATTCCGGATAGAGATCTCCTCACTCCCAGGTATAAATCTCTGCACTTCAGGATCGAGATCTTCTCACTCCCGGATAGAGATTTCCCCACTCCCAGATAGAGATCTTCTCACTTGCGGATAGAGATCGCCACAATCACTCCCGAATAGAGATCTCGCCACTCCCAGGTATAGATCTCTGCACTCCAGGATAGAGATCTTCTCACTCACGAATAGAGATCTCCACAATCCAGGATAGAGATCTTCTCACTCCCGTATAGAGATATCCTCAGTCCTGGACAGAGATCTTCTCACTCCTGGATAGAGATCTCCCCACACCCGGATAGTGATGTCCTCACTCCCGGATCTGGATCGCCTCACTCCCGGAAAGAGATCTCTTCACTTCCAGATATAGATCTCCATAATCCCGCATAGAGATTTCCTCACTCCTGGCTAGAGATCTCCCCACTTCCAGATAGAGATGTCCTCACTCCCGGATCGGGATCTCCGTAATGCCGGATAGAGATATCCACACTCCCGGATAGAGATCTCCTCACTCCCAGATAAAATTCTCTTCACTCCCAGATAGAAATCTCCATAATCCTGCATAGAGATCTCCTCACTCGCGGATAGAGATCTCCTCACTCCCGGATAGAAATATCGCCACTCCCGGATAGAGCTCTCCTCATTCACGGATAGAGATATCCCCACTCCCGGATAGAGATCTCCTCACTCCTGGATAGAGATCTGCTCACTCCCGGATAGAGATATCCTGACTCCCAGATAGAGATCTCCCCAGTCCTGGATAGAGATCTTCTCAATCACTTTCAGATAGAGATCTCCCAACCCCCGGATGGAGATATCCCCACTCCCGGATTGAGATCTCCTCATTCCCGGATATAGATCCCCTCACTCCCAGATATAGATTTCCGTAATCCCAGATAGAGATCTCCTGGATAGAGATCTTCGCAATTCCGGATAGAGATCTCCTCACTCCCAGGTATAGATCGCTGCACTCCAGGATAGAGATGTTCTCACTCCCGGATAGAGATTTCCTCACTCCAGTATAGAGATCTTCTCACTCCCGAATAGAGATTTCCCCGCTCCCAGACAGTGATCTCCTCGCTCCCAGAGAGAGATCTTCTCACTCCCGGATAGAAATCTCCACAATCACTCCCGAATAGAGATCTACTCACTCCCAGACAGAGAACTCCGTAATGCCGGATAGAAATCTCCTCACTCCCAGATAGAAATCTGGCCACTCCTGGATAGAGCTCTCCTCACTCCCGGATAGAGATCTCCTCACTCCCGGATAGAGAACTCCGCACTCACTCCCGGATAGAGATCTCCTCACTCCCGGATAGAGATATCCACACTCCCGGATCGGGATCTCCGTAATCCCGCATAGAGATCTCCTCACTCCCGGATAGAGATCTCCTCACTCCCGGATAGAGATATCCCCACTCCCGGATAGAGATCTCCTCACTCCCAGATAGAGATATCCCCATTCCCAGATAGAGATCTCCCCACTCCTGGATAGAGATCTCCTCAATCACTTCCAGATGGAGATCTCCCCACCCCCGGATGGAGATCTCCCCACTCCAGGATTGAGATCTCCTCATTCCCGGATATAGATCCACTCACTCCCAGATATAGATTTCAGTAATCACAGATAGAGATCTCCCGGATAGAGATCTTCACAATTCCGGATAGAGATCTCCTCATTCACAGGTATAGATCTCTGCACTCCAGGATCGAGATCTTCTCACTCCCGGATAGAGATTTCCCCACTCCCAGATAGAGATCTTCTCACTCACGGATAGAGATCTCTGCACTCCAGGATAGAGATCTTCTCACTCCCGGATAGGAATCTCCACAATCACTCCCGAATAGAGATCTCCTCACTCCCAGACAGAGACCTCCTCACTCCCGGAAATAAATCTCCTCACTCCCGGATAGAAATCTGGTCATTCCTGGATAGAGCTCTCCTCATTCCCGGACAGAGATCTCCTCACTCCCGGATAGCAATCTCCGCACTCACTCCCGGATAGAGATCTCCTCACTCCCGGATATAGATCTCCTCACCCCCAGATAGAGATCTTCGCACTCACTCCTGGATGGAGATTTCCCCACTCCCAGATTTAGATCTTCTCACTTGCGGATGGAGATCTCCGCAATCCAGGATAGAGATCTCCGCACTCCCAGATAGGGATCTCTGCACTCCAGGATAGAAATCTCCTTACTCCCAGATAGAGATATCCACAATCATTCCCGGATAGAGATCTCCTCACTCCCGGATAGAGATCTTCTCACTCGCGAATAGAGATCTCCGCAATCCAGGATAGAGATCTTCTCACTCCTGTATAGAGATATCCTCATTCCTGGGCAGAGATCTCCCACTCCCGGATCGGGATCTCCTCACTCCCGGATCAGGATCTCCTCATTCCCGGATAGAGATCTATTCACTCCCAGATAGAGATCTCCATAATCCCGCATAGAGTTCTCCTTACTCGCGGATCGAGATCTCCTCACTCCCGGATAGCGATATCGCCACTCCCGGATAGAGCTCTCCTCATTCACGGAGAGAGATATTCCCACTCCCGGATAGAGATCTCCTCACTCCTGGATTGAGATCTGCTCACTCCCGGATAGAGATATCCTGACTCCCGGATAGAGATCTCCCCACTCCTGGATAGAGATCTTCTCAATCACTTTCAGATAGAGATCTCCCAACCCCCGGATGGAGATATCCCCACTCCCGGATAGAGCTCTCATCATTCACGGATAGAGATATCCCCACTCCCGGATAGAGATCTCCTCACTCCCGGATAGAGATCTCCTCACTCCCGGATAGAGATCTTCTCATTCCCAGGTATAGATCCCTGCATTCCAGGATAGAGATCTTCTCACTCCCGGATAGAGATTTCCCCACTCCCGGATAGGGATCTTCTCACTCCCGGATAGAGATCTCCACAATCACTCCCGAATACAGATTTGCCCACTCCCAGATATAGATCTCCCCACTCCCAGATAGAGATCTCCTCACTCCTGGATAGAAATCTTCTCACTCCCAGATAGAGATCTCCGCACTCACTCCCGGATGGAGATTTCCCCACTCCTGGATAGAGATCTTTTCACTTGCGGATGGAGATCTCCGCAATACAGGATAGAGATCTTCTCACTCCCGTATAGAGATATCCTCATTCCTGGACAGAGATCTTCTCACTCCTGGATAGAGATCTCCCCACTCCCGGATAGAGATCTCCTCACTCCCGGATAGAGATCTCCTCACTCCCAGAAAGAGATCTTTGCACTCACTCCTGGATGGAGATTTCACCACTTCCGGATAGAGATATCCACACTCCCGGATCGGGATCTCCGTAATCCCGCATAGAGATCTCCTCACTCCCGGATAGAGATCTCCTCACTCCCGGATAGAGATATCCCCACTCCCGGATAGAGATCTCCTCACTCCCAGATAGAGATATCCCCATTCCCAGATAGAGATCTCCCCACTCCTGGATAGAGATCTCCTCAATCACTTCCAGATAGAGATCTCCCCACCCCCGGATGGAGATCTCCCCACTCCTGGATAGAGATCTCCTCAATCACTTCCAGATAGAGATCTCCCCACCCCCGGATGGATCTCTCCCCACTCCCGGATTGAGATCTTCTCATTCCCGGATATAGATCCCCTCACTCCCAGATGTAGATTTCCGTAATCCCAGATAGAGATCTCTCGGATTGAAATCTTCCCAATTCCGGATAGAGATCTCCTCACTCCCAGGTATAAATCTCTGCACTTCAGGATCGAGATCTTCTCACTCCCGGATAGAGATTTCCCCACTCCCAGATAGAGATCTTCTCACTCGCGGATAGAGATCGCCACAATCACTCCCGAATAGAGATCTCGCCACTCCCAGGTATAGATCTCTGCACTCCAGGATAGAGATCTTCTCACTCACGAATAGAGATCTCCGCAATCCAGGATAGAGATCTTCTCACTCCCGTATAGAGATATCCTCAGTCCTGGACAGAGATTTTCTCACTCCTGGATAGAGATCTCCCCACACCCGGATAGTGATGTCCTCACTCCCGGATCCGGATCGCCTCACTCCTGGAAAGAGATCTCTTCACTTCCAGATATAGATCTCCATAATCCCGCATAGAGATTTCCTCACTCCTGGCTAGAGATCTCCCCACTTCCAGATAGAGATGTCCTCACTCCCGGATCGGGATCTCCGTAATGCCGGATAGAGATATCCACACTCCCGGATAGAGATCTCCTCACTCCCAGATAAAATTCTCTTCACTCCCAGATAGAAATCTCCATAATCCTGCATAGAGATCTCCTCACTCGCGGATAGAGATCTCCTCACTCCCGGATAGAAATATCGCCACTCCCGGATAGAGCTCTCCTCATTCACGGATAGAGATATCCCCACTCCCGGATAGAGATCTCCTCACTCCTGGATAGAGATCTGCTCACTCCCGGATAGAGATATCCTGACTCCCAGATAGAGATCTCCCCACTCCTGGATAGAGATCTTCTCAATCACTTTCAGATAGAGATCTCCCAACCCCCGGATGGAGATATCCCCACTCCCGGATTGAGATCTCCTCATTCCCGGATATAGATCCCCTCACTCCCAGATATAGATTTCCGTAATCCCAGATAAAGATCTCCTGGATAGAGATCTTCGCAATTCCGGATAGAGATCTCCTCACTCCCAGGTATAGATCGCTGCACTCCAGGATAGAGATGTTCTCACTCCCGGATAGAGATTTCCTCACTCCAGTATAGAGATCTTCTCACTCCCGAATAGAGATTTCCCCGCTCCCAGACAGTGATCTCCTCGCTCCCAGAGAGAGATCTTCTCACTCCCGGATAGAAATCTCCACAATCACTCCCGAATAGAGATCTACTCACTCCCAGACAGAGAACTCCGTAATGCCGGATAGAAATCTCCTCACTCCCAGATAGAAATCAGGCCACTCCTGGATAGAGCTCTCCTCACTCCCGGATAGAGATCTCCTCACTCCCGGATAGAGAACTCCGCACTCACTCCCGGATAGAGATCTCCTCACTCCCGGATAGAGATATCCACACTCCCGGATCGGGATCTCCGTAATCCCGCATAGAGATCTCCTCACTCCCGGATAGAGATCTCCTCACTCCCGGATAGAGATATCCCCACTCCAGGATAGAGATCTCCTCACTCCCAGATAGAGATATCCCCATTCCCAGATAGAGATCTCCCCACTCCTGGATAGAGATCTCCTCAATCACTTCCAGATGGAGATCTCCCCACCCCCGGATGGAGATCTCCCCACTCCAGGATTGAGATCTCCTCATTCCCGGATATAGATCCACTCACTCCCAGATATAGATTTCAGTAATCACAGATAGAGATCTCCCGGATAGAGATCTTCACAATTCCGGATAGAGATCTCCTCATTCACAGGTATAGATCTCTGCACTCCAGGATCGAGATCTTCTCACTCCCGGATAGAGATTTCCCCACTCCCAGATAGAGATCTTCTCACTCACGGATAGAGATCTCTGCACTCCAGGATAGAGATCTTCTCACTCCCGGATAGGAATCTCCACAATCACTCCCGAATAGAGATCTCCTCACTCCCAGACAGAGACCTCCTCACTCCCGGAAATAAATCTCCTCACTCCCGGATAGAAATCTGGTCATTCCTGGATAGAGCTCTCCTCATTCCCGGATAGAGATCTCCTCACTCCCGGATAGCAATCTCCGCACTCACTCCCGGATAGAGATCTCCTCACTCCCGGATATAGATCTCCTCACCCCCAGATAGAGATCTTCGCACTCACTCCTGGATGGAGATTTCCCCACTCCCGGATTTAGATCTTCTCACTTGCGGATGGAGATCTCCGCAATCCAGGATAGAGATCTCCTCACTCCCAGATAGGGATCTCTGCACTCCAGGATAGAAATCTCCTTACTCCCAGATAGAGATATCCACAATCATTCCCGGATAGAGATCTCCTCACTCCCGGATAGAGATCTTCTCACTCGCGAATAGAGATCTCCGCAATCCAGGATAGAGATCTTCTCACTCCTGTATAGAGATATCCTCATTCCTGGGCAGAGATCTCCCACTCCCGGATCGGGATCTCCTCACTCCCGGATCAGGATCTCCTCATTCCCGGATAGAGATCTATTCACTCCCAGATAGAGATCTCCATAATCCCGCATAGAGTTCTCCTCACTCGCGGATCGAGATCTCCTCACTCCCGGATAGCGATATCGCCACTCCCGGATAGAGCTCTCCTCATTCACGGAGAGAGATATCCCCACTCCCGGATAGAGATCTCCTCACTCCTGGATTGAGATCTGCTCACTCCCGGATAGAGATATCCTGACTCCCGGATAGAGATCTCCCCACTCCTGGATAGAGATCTTCTCAATCACTTTCAGATAGAGATCTCCCAACCCCCGGATGGAGATATCCCCACTCCCGGATTGAGATCTCCTCATTCCCGGATATAGATCCCCTCACTCCCAGATATAGATTTCCGTAATCCCAGATAGAGATCTCCTGGATAGAGATCTTCGCAATTCCGGATAGAGATCTCCTCACTCCCAGGTATAGATCTCTGCACTCCAGGATAGAGATGTTCTCACTCCCGGATAGAGATTTTCCCACTCCTGGATAGAAATCTTCTCACTCACAGATAGAGATCTCCACAATAACTCCCGAGTAGAGATCTCCCCACTCACAGATAGCGATCTCCCCACTCCCAGATAGAGATCTCCTCACTCTCGGATATAAATCTTCTCACTCCCGGATAGAGATCTCCACAATCCAGGATAGAGATCTCCTCACTCCAGTATAGAGATCTTCTCACTCCCGAATAGAGATCTCCGCAATCACCCCCGCATGGAGATCTCCCCGCTCCCAGACAGTGATCACCTCGCTCCCGGAGAGAGATCTTCTCACTCCCGGATAGAAATCTCCACAATCACTCCCGAATAGAGATCTCCTCACTCCCAGACAGAGACCTCCGTAATGCCGGATAGAAATCTCCTCACTCCCGGATAGAAATCTCCTCACTCCCGGATAGAAATCTGGCCACTCCTGGATAGAGCTCTCCTCACTCCCGGATAGAGATATCCACACTCCTGGATAGAGAACTCTGCATTCACTCCCGGATAGAGATCTCCTCACTCCCGGATAGAGATCTCCTCACTCCCAGAAAGAGATCTTAGCCCTCACTCCTGGATGGAGATTTCCCCACTCCCGGATAGAGATATCCACACTCCCGGATAGAGATCTCCTCACTCCCAGAAATAGATCTCCGCACTCACTCCTGGATGGAGATTTCCTCACTCCCGGATAGAGATCTCCTCACTCCCAGAAAGAGATCTTCGCACTAACTCCCGGATGGATATTTCCCCACTCCCGGATTGAGATCTTCTCACTTGCGGATGGAGATCTCCGCAATCCAGGATATAGATCTCCTCACTCCCGGATAGGGATCTCTGCACTCCAGGATAGAAATCTCCTTACTCCCAGATAGAGATATCCACAATCATTCCCAGATAGAGATCTCCTCACTCCCGGACAGAGATCTTCTCACTCGCGAATAGAGATCTCCGCAATCCAGGATAGAGATCTTCTCACTCCCGTATAGAGATATCCTTATTCCTGGACAGAGATCTTCTCACTCCTGGATAGAGATCTCCCCACTCCCAGATAGAGATGTCCTCACTCCCGGATCTGGATCTCCTCACTCCTGGATAGAGATCTCTTCACTCCCAGATAGAGATCTCCATAATCCCGCATAGACATCTCCTCACTCCCGGATAGAGATCTCCTCACTCCCGGATAGAGATATCCCCACTCCCGGATAGAGCTCTCCTCATTCCCGGATAGAGATCTCCTCACTCCCGGATAGAGATCTCCTCACTCCCGGATAGAGATATCCCCACTCCCGGATAGAAATCTCCTCAAGCACTTCCAGATAAAGATCTCCCCACCCCCGCATGCAGATATACCCACTCCCGGATTGAGATCTCCTCATTCCCGGATATAGATCCCCTCACTCCCAGATATAGATTTCCGTAATCCCAGATAGAGATCTCCCAGATAGAGATCTTCGTAATTCCGGATAGAGATCTCCTCACTCCCAGGTATAGATCTCTGCACTCCAGGATAGAAATCTTCTCACTCCCGGATAGAGATTTCCCAACACCCAGATAGAGATCTCACTCACAGATAGAGATCTCCACAATCACTCCCGAATTGAGATCTCGCCACTCACAGATAGAGATCTCCCCACTCCCAGATAGAGATCTCCTCACTCTCGTGTATAAATCTTCTCACTCCTGGATAGAGACCTCCCCACTCCCGGATAGAGATGTCCTCACTCCCGGATCGGGATCTCCTCACTCCCGGATAGAGATCTCTTCACTCCCAGATATAGATCTCCATAATCCCGCATAGAGATCTCCTCACTCCCGGATAGAGATCTCCTCATTCCCAGATAGAGATATCCCCACACCCGGATAGAGCTCTCATCATTCACGGATAGAGATCTCCTCACTCCCGGATAGAGATCTACTCACTCCCGGATAGAGATCTCCTCACTCCCGGATAGAGATCTTCTCATTCCCAGGTATAGATCCCTGCATTACAGGATAGAGATCTTCTCACTCCCGGATAGAGATTTCCCCACTCCCGGATAGAGATCTCCCCACAATCCCAGATAGAGATCTCCTCACTCCTGGATAGAAATCTTCTCACTCCCAAATAGAGATCTCCCCACTCACTCCCGGATGGAGATTTCCCCACTCCTGGATAGAGATCTTTTCACTTGCGGATGGAGATCTCCGCAATACAGGATAGAGATCTTCTCACTCCCGTATAGAGATATCCTCATTCCTGGACAGAGATCTTCTCACTCCTGGATAGAGATCTCCCAACTCCCGGATAGAGATGTCCTCACTCCCAGATCGGGATCTCCTCACTCCCGGATAGAGATCTCTTCACTCCCAGATAGAGATCTCCGCAATCCCACGTACAGATCTCCTCACTCCCGGATAGAGATCTCCTCACTCTAAGATAGAGATATCCCCACTCACGGATAGAGATCTCCTCATTCTCGGATAGAGATATCCCCACTCCCAGATAGAGATCTTCTCACTCCCGGATAGTGATCTCCTCACTCCCAGATAGAGATATCCCCAACTCCCGGATAGAGGTCTCCCCACTCCTGGATAGAGATCTCCTCAATCACTTCCAGATAGAGATCTCCCCACCTCCGGATGGATCTCTGCCCACTCCCGGATTGAGATCTTCTCATTCCCGGATATAGATCCCCTCACTCCCAGATATAGATTTCCGTAATCCCAGATAGAGATCTCTCGGATTGAAATCTTCCCAATTCCGGATAGAGATCTCCTCACTCCCAGGTATAAATCTCTGCACTTCAGGATCGGGATCTTCTCACTCCCGGATAGAGATTTCCCCACTCCCAGATAGAGATCTTCTCACTCACGGATAGAGATCTCCACAATCACTCCCGAATAGAGATCTCGCCACTCCCAGGTATAGATCTCTGCACTCCAGGATAGAGATCTTCTCACTCACGAATAGAGATCTCCGCAATCCAGGATAGAGATCTTCTCACTCCCGTATAGAGATATCCTCAGTCCTGGACAGAGATCTTCTCACTCCTGGATAGAGATCTCCCCACACCCGGATAGTGATGTCCTCACTCCCGGATCTGGATCGCCTCACTCCCAGAAAGAGATCTCTTCACTTCCAGATATAGATCTCCATAATCCCGCATATAGATCTCCTCACTCCTGGCTAGAGATCTCCCCACTTCCAGATAGAGATGTCCTCACTCCCGGATCGGGATCTCCGTAATGCCGGATAGAGATATCCACACTCCCGGATAGAGGTCTCCTCACTCCCAGATAGAGATCTCCGCACTCACTCCCGGATGGAGATGTCCTCACTCCCGGATAGAGATCTTTTCACTTGCGGATGGAGATCTCCGCAATACAGGATAGAGATCTTCTCACTCCCGTATAGAGATATCCTCATTCCTGGACAGAGATCTTCTCACTCCTGGATAGAGATCTCCCAACTCCCGGATAGAGATGTCCTCACTCCCAGATCGGGATCTCCTCACTCCCGGATAGAGATCTCTTCACTCCCAGATAGAGATCTCCGCAATCCCACGTAGAGATCTCCTCACTCCCGGATAGAGATCTCCTCACTCTAAGATAGAGATATCCCCACTCACGGATAGAGATCTCCTCATTCTCGGATAGAGATATCCCCACTCCCAGATAGAGATCTTCTCACTCCCGGATAGTGATCTCCTCACTCCCAGATAGAGATATCCCCAACTCCCGGATAGAGGTCTCGCCACTCCTGGATAAAGATCTCCTCAATCACTTCCAGATAGAGATCTCCCCACCTCCGGATGGATCTCTGCCCACTCCCGGATTGAGATCTTCTCATTCCCGGATATAGATCCCCTCACTCCCAGATATAGATTTCCGTAATCCCAGATAGAGATCTCTCGGATTGAAATCTTCCCAATTCCGGATAGAGATCTCCTCACTCCCAGGTATAAATCTCTGCACTTCAGGATCGGGATCTTCTCACTCCCGGATAGAGATTTCCCCACTCCCAGATAGAGATCTTCTCACTCACGGATAGAGATCTCCACAATCACTCCCGAATAGAGATCTCGCCACTCCCAGGTATAGATCTCTGCACTCCAGGATAGAGATCTTCTCACTCACGAATAGAGATCTCCGCAATCCAGGATAGAGATCTTCTCACTCCCGTATAGAGATATCCTCAGTCCTGGACAGAGATCTTCTCACTCCTGGATAGAGATCTCCCCACACCCGGATAGTGATGTCCTCACTCCCGGATCTGGATCGCCTCACTCCCAGAAAGAGATCTCTTCACTTCCAGATATAGATCTCCATAATCCCGCATATAGATCTCCTCACTCCCTGCTAGAGATCTCCCCACTTCCAGATAGAGATGTCCTCACTCCCGGATCGGGATCTCCGTAATGCCGGATAGAGATATCCACACTCCCGGATAGAGGTCTCCTCACTCCCAGATAGAGATCTCCGCACTCACTCCCGGATGGAGATGTCCTCACTCCCGGATAGAGATGTCCTCACTCCCGGATCGGGATCTCCGTAATCCCGCATAGAGATCTCCTCACTCCCGGATAGAGATATCCCCACTCCCGGATAGAGATCTCCTCACTCCCAGATAGAGATATCCCCATTCCCAGATAGAGATCTCTCCACTCCTGGATAGAGATCTCCTCAATCACTTCCAGATAGAGATCTTCCCACCCCCGGATGGAGATCTCCCCGCTCCAGGATTGAGATCTCCTCATTCCCAGATATAGATCCACTCACTGCAAGATATAGATTTCAGTAATCCCAGATAGAGATCTCCCGGATAGAGATCTTCACAATTCCGGATAGAGATCTCCTCATTCACAGGTATAGATCTCTGCACTCCAGGATCGAGATCTTCTCACTCCCGGATAGAGATTTCCCCACTCCCAGATAGAGATCTTCTCACTCCAGGATAGAGATCTCTGCACTCCAGGATAGAGATCTTCTCACTCCCGGATAGGAATCTCCACAATCACTCCCGAATAGAGATCTCCTCACTCCCAGACAGAGACCTCCTCACTCCCGGAAATAAATCTCCTCACTCCCGGATAGAAATCTGGTCATTCCTGGATAGAGCTCTCCTCACTCCCGGATAGAGATCTCCTCACTCCCGGATAGCGATCTCCGCACTCACTCCCGGATAGAGATCTCCTCACTCCCGGATATAGATCTCCTCACCCCCAGATAGAGATCTTCGCACTCACTCCTGGATGGAGATTTCCCCACTCCCGGATTTAGATCTTCTCACTTGCAGATGGAGATCTCCGCAATCCAGGATAGAGATCTCCTCACTCCCAGATAGGGATCTCTGCACTCCAGGATAGAAATCTCCTTACTCCCCGATAGAGATATCCACAATCATTCCCGGATAGAGATCTCCTCACTCCCGGATAGAGATCTTCTCACTCGCGAATAGAGATCTCCGCAATCCAGGATAGAGATCTTCTCACTCCTGTATAGAGATATCCTCATTCCTGGGCAGAGATATCCCACTCCCGGATCGGGATCTCCTCACTCCCGGATCAGGATCTCCTAATTCCCGGATAGAGATCTATTCACTCCCAGATAGAGATCTCCATAATCCCGCATAGAGATCTCCTCACTCGCGGATAGAGATCTCCTCACTCGCGGATAGAGATCTCCTCACTCCCGGATAGAGA
Source organism: Pristiophorus japonicus (assembly GCF_044704955.1). NCBI lineage: Eukaryota > Metazoa > Chordata > Chondrichthyes > Pristiophoridae > Pristiophorus > Pristiophorus japonicus. Next base: position 102,182,545 of record NC_091991.1, on the reverse strand, counting down.
TATCGCCACTCCCGGATAGAGCTCTCCTCATTCACGGATAGAGATATCCCCACTCCCGGATAGAGATCTCCTCACTCCTGGATAGAGATCTGCTCACTCCCGGATAGAGATATCCTGACTCCCGGATAGAGATCTCCCCACTCCTGGATAGAGATCTTCTCAATCACTTTCAGATAGAGATCTCCCAACCCCCGGATGGAGATATCCCCACTCCCGGATTGAGATCTCCTCATTCCCGGATATAGATCCCCTCACTCCCAGATATAGATTTCCGTAATCCCAGATAGAGATCTCCTGGATAGAGATCTTCGCAATTCCGGATAGAGATCTCCTCACTCCCAGGTATAGATCTCTGCACTCCAGGATAGAGATGTTCTCACTCCCGGATAGAGATTTTCCCACTCCTGGATAGAAATCTTCTCACTCACAGATAGAGATCTCCACAATAACTCCCGAGTAGAGATCTCCCCACTCACAGATAGCGATCTCCCCACTCCCAGATAGAGATCTCCTCACTCTCGGATATAAATCTTCTCACTCCCGGATAGAGATCTCCACAATCCAGGATAGAGATCTCCTCACTCCAGTATAGAGATCTTCTCACTCCCGAATAGAGATCTCCGCAATCACCCCCGCATAGAGATCTCCCCGCTCCCAGACAGTGATGATCTCGCTCCCGGAGAGAGATCTTCTCACTCCCGGATAGAAATCTCCACAATCACTCCCGAATAGAGATCTCCTCACTCCCAGACAGAGACCTCCGTAATGCCGGATAGAAATCTCCTCACTCCCGGATAGAAATCTCCTCACTCCCGGATAGAAATCTGGCCACTCCTGGATAGAGCTCTCCTCACTCCCGGATAGAGATATCCTCACTCCTGGATCGAGAACTCTGCATTCACTCCCGGATAGAGATCTCCTCACTCCCAGATAGAGATCTCCTCACTCCCAGAAAGAGATCTTAGCCCTCACTCCTGGATGGAGATTTCCCCACTCCCGGAAAGAGATATCCACACTCCCGGATAGAGATCTCCTCACTCCCAGAAAGAGTTCTCCGCAGTCACGCCTGGATGGAGATTTCCTCACTCCCGGATAGAGATCTCCTCATTCCCAGAAAGAGATCTTCGCACTAACTCCCGGATGGATATTTCCCCACTCCCGGATTGAGATCTTCTCACTTGCGGATGGAGATCTCCGCAATCCAGGATAGAGATCTCCTCACTCCCGGATAGGGATCTCTGCACTCCAGGATAGAAATCTCCTTACTCCCAGATAGAGATATCCACAATCATTCCCAGATAGAGATCTCCTCACTCCCGGACAGAGATCTTCTCACTCGCGAATAGAGATCTCCGCAATCCAGGATAGAGATCTTCTCACTCCCGTATAGAGATATCCTTATTCCTGGACAGAGATCTTCTCACTCCTGGATAGAGATCTCCCCACTCCCAGATAGAGATGTCCTCACTCCCGGATCTGGATCTCCTCACTCCCGGATATAGATCTCTTCACTCCCAGATAGAGATCTCCATAATCCCGCATAGACATCTCCTCACTCCCGGATAGAGATCTCCTCACTCCCGGATAGAGATATCCCCACTCCCGGATAGAGCTCTCCTCATTCCCGGATAGAGATATCCCCACTCCCGGATAGAGATCTCTTCACTCCCGGATAGAGATCTCCTCACTCCCGGATAGAGATATCCTCACTCCCGGATAGAGATATCCCCACTCCCGAATAGAAATCTCCTCAAGCACTTCCAGATAAAGATCTCCCCACCCCCGCATGCAGATATACCCACTCCCGGATTGAGATCTCCTCATTCCCGGATATAGATCCCCTCACTCCCAGATATAGATTTCCGTAATCCCAGATAGAGATCTCCCAGATAGAGATCTTCGTAATTCCGGATAGAGATCTCCTCACTCCCAGGTATAGATCTCTGCACTCCAGGATAGAGATCTTCTCACTCCCGGATAGAGATTTCCCCACACCCAGATAGAGATCTTCTCACTCACAGATAGTGATCTCAACAATCACTCCCGAATTGAGATCTCGCCACTCACAGATAGAGATCTCCCCACTCCCAGATAGAGATCTCCTCACTCTCGTGTATAAATCTTCTCACTCCTGGATAGAGACCTCCCCACTCCCGGATAGAGATGTCCTCACTCCCGGATCAGGATCTCCTCACTCCCGGATAGAGATCTCTTCACTCCCAGATATAGATCTCCGTAATCCCGCATAGAGATCTCCTCACTCCCGGATAGAGATCTCCTCATTCCCAGATAGAGATATCCCCACTCCCGGATAGAGCTCTCATCATTCACGGATAGAGATATCCCCACTCCCGGATAGAGATCTCCTCACTCCCGGATAGAGATCTCCTCAGTCCCGGATAGAGATCTTCTCATTCCCAGGTATAGATACCTGCATTCCAGGATAGAGATCTTCTCACTCCCGGATAGAGATTTCCCCACTCCCGGATAGAGATCTTCTCACTCCCGGATAGAGATCTCCACAATCACTCCCGAATACAGATTTGCCCACTCCCAGATATAGATCTCCCCACTCCCAGATAGAGATCTCCTCACTCCTGGATAGAAATCTTCTCACTCCCAGATAGAGATCTTCGCACTCACTCCCAGATGGAGATTTCCCCACTCCTGGATAGAGATCTTTTCACTTGCGGATGGAGATCTCCGCAATACAGGATAGAGATCTTCTCACTCCCGTATAGAGATATCCTCATTCCTGGACAGAGATCTTCTCACTCCTGGATAGAGATCTCCCCACTCCCGGATAGAGATCTCCTCACTCCCAGATAGAGATATCCCCATTCCCAGATAGAGATCTCCCCACTCCTGGATAGAGATCTCCTCAATCACTTCCAGATAGAGATCTCCCCACCCCCGGATGGAGATCTCCCCACTCCAGGATTGAGATCTCCTCATTCCCAGATATAGATCCACTCACTCCCAGATATAGATTTCAGTAATCCCAGATAGAGATCTCCCGGATAGAGATATTCACAATTCCGGATAGAGATCTCCTCATTCACAGGTATAGATCTCTGCACTCCAGGATCGAGATCTTCTCACTCCCGGATAGAGATTTCCCCACTCCCAGATAGAGATCTTCTCACTCACGGATTGAGATCTCTGCACTCCAGGATAGAGATCTTCTCACTCCCGGATAGAGATTTTCCCACTCCTGGATAGAAATCTTCTCAATCACAGATAGAGATCTCCACAATAACTCCCGAGTAGAGATCTCCCCACTCACAGATAGCGATCTCCCCACTCCCAGATAGAGATCTCCTCACTCTCGGATATAAATCTTCTCACTCCCGGATAGAGATCTCCACAATCCAGGATAGAGATCTCCTCACTCCAGTATAGAGATCTTCTCACTCCCGAATAGAGATCTCCGCAATCACCCCCGCATAGAGATCTCCCCGCTCCCAGACAGTGATCTCCTCGCTCCCGGAGAGAGATCTTCTCACTCCCGGATAGAAATCTCCACAATCACTCCCGAATAGAGATCTCCTCACTCCCAGACAGAGACCTCCGTAATGCCGGATAGAAATCTCCTCACTCCCGGATAGAAATCTCCTCACTCCCGGATAGAAATCTGGCCACTCCTGGATAGAGCTCTCCTCACTCCCGGATAGAGATATCCTCACTCCTGGATAGAGAACTCTGCATTCACTCCCGGATAGAGTTCTCCTCACTCCCGGATAGAGATCTCCTCACTCCCAGAAAGAGATCTTAGCCCTCACTCCTGGATGGAGATTTCCCCACTCCCGGATAGAGATATCCACACTCCCAGATAGAGATCTCCTCACTCCCAGAAAGAGATCTCCGCACTCACTCCTGGATGGAGATTTCCTCACTCCCGGATAGAGATCTCCTCACTCCCTGAAAGAGATCTTCGCACTAACTCCCGGATGGATATTTCCCCACTCCCGGATTGAGATCTTCTCACTTGCGGATGGAGATCTCCGCAATCCAGGATAGAGATCTCCTCACTCCCGGATAGGGATCTCTGCACTCCAGGATAGAAATCTCCTTACTCCCAGATAGAGATATCCACAATCATTCCCAGATAGAGATCTCCTCACTCCCGGACAGAGATCTTCTCACTCGCGAATAGAGATCTCCGCAATCCAGGATAGAGATCTTCTCACTCCCGTATAGAGATATCCTTATTCCTGGACAGAGATCTTCTCACTCCTGGATAGAGGTCTCCCCACTCCCAGATAGAGATGTCCTCACTCCCGGATCTGGATCTCCTCACTCCCGGATAGAGATCTCTTCACTCCCAGATAGAGATCTCCATAATCCCGCATAGACATCTCCTCACTCCCGGATAGAGATCTCCTCACTCCCGGATAGAGATATCCCCACTCCCGGATAGAGCTCTCCTCACTCCCGGATAGAGATCTCCTCACTCCCGGATAGAGATCTCCTCACTCCCGGATAGAGATATCCCCACTCCCGGATAGAGATCTTTTCACTTGCGGATGGAGATCTCCGCAATACAGGATAGAGATCTTCTCACTCCCGTATAGAGATATCCTCATTCCTGGACAGAGATCTTCTCACTCCTGGATAGAGATCTCCCCACTCCAGGATAGAGATTTCCTCACTCCCAGATAGAGATATCCCCATTCCCAGATAGAGATCTCCCCACTCCTGGATAGAGATCTCCTCAATCACTTCCAGATAGAGATCACCCCACCCCCGGATGGAGATCTCCCCACTCCAGGATGGAGATCTCCTCATTCCCGGATATAGATCCACTCACTCCCAGATATAGATTTCAGTAATCCCAGATAGAGATCTCCCGGATAGAAATCTTCACAATTCCGGATAGAGATCTCCTCATTCACAGGTATAGATCTCTGCACTCCAGGATCGAGATCTTCTCACTCCCGGATAGAGATTTCCCCACTCCCAGATAGAGATCTTCTCACTCACGGATAGAGATCTCTGCACTCCAGGATAGAGATCTTCTCACTCCCGGATAGGAATCTCCACAATCACTCCCGAATAGAGATCTCCTCACTCCCAGACAGAGAACTCCGTAATGCCGGATAGAAATCTCCTCACTCCCGGATAGAAATCTGGCCACTCCTGGATAGAGCTCTCCTCACTCCCGGATAGAGATCTCCTCATTCCCAGCTAGAGATATCCCCACTCCCGGATAGAGCTCTCATCATTCACGGATAGAGATATCCCCACTCCCGGATAGAGATCTCCTCACTCCCGGATAGAGATCTCCTCACTCCCGGATAGAGATATCCTCACTCCCGGATAGAGATATCCCCACTCCCGGATAGAAATCTCCTCAAGCACTTCCAGATAAAGATCTCCCCACCCCCGCATGCAGATATACCCACTCCCGGATTGAGATCTCCTCATTCCCGGATATAGATCCCCTCACTCCCAGATATAGATTTCCGTAATCCCAGATAGAGATCTCCCAGATAGAGATCTTCGTAATTCCGGATAGAGATCTCCTCACTCCCAGGTATTGATCTCTGCACTCCAGGATAGAGATCTTCTCACTCCCGGATAGAGATTTCCCCACACCCAGATAGAGATCTTCTCACTCACAGATAGAGATCTCCACAATCACTCCCGAATTGAGATCTCCCCACTCACAGATAGAGATCTCCCCACTCCCAGATAGAGATCTCCTCACTCTCGTGTATAAATCTTCTCACTCCTGGATAGAGACCTCCCCACTCCCGGATAGAGATGTCCTCACTCCCGGATCGGGATCTCCTCACTCCCGGATAGAGATCTCTTCACTCCCAGATATAGATCTCCATAATCCCGCATAGAGATCTCCTCACTCCCGGATAGAGATCTCCTCATTCCCAGATAGAGATATCCCCACTCCCGGATAGAGCTCTCATCATTCACGGATAGAGATATCCCCACTCCCGGATAGAGATCTCCTCACTCCCGGATAGAGATCTCCTCAGTCCCGGATAGAGATCTTCTCATTCCCAGGTATAGATCCCTGCATTCCAGGATAGAGATCTTCTCACTCCCGGATAGAGATTTCCCCACTCCCGGATAGAGATCTTCTCACTCCCGGATAGAGATCTCCACAATCACTCCCGAATACAGATTTGCCCACTCCCAGATATAGATCTCCCCACTCCCAGATAGAGATCTCCTCACTCCTGGATAGAAATCTTCTCACTCCCAGATAGAGATCTCCGCGCTCACTCCCGGATGGAGATTTCCCCACTCCTGGATAGAGATCTTTTCACTTGCGGATGGAGATCTCCGCAATACAGGATAGAGATCTTCTCACTCCCGTATAGAGATATCCTCATTCCTGGACAGAGATCTTCTCACTCCTGGATAGAGATCTCCCCACTCCCGGATAGAGATCTCCTCACTCCCAGATAGAGATATCCCCATTCCCAGATAGAGATCTCCCCACTCCTGGATAGAGATCTCCTCAATCACTTCCAGATAGAGATCTCCCCACCCCCGGATGGAGATCTCCCCACTCCAGGATTGAGATCTCCTCATTCCCAGATATAGATGCACTCACTCCCAGATATAGATTTCAGTAATCCCAGATAGAGATCTCCCGGATAGAGATATTCACAATTCCGGATAGAGATCTCCTCATTCACAGGTATAGATCTCTGCACTCCAGGATCGAGATCTTCTCACTCCCGGATAGAGATTTCCCCACTCCCAGATAGAGATCTTCTCACTCACGGATAGAGATCTCTGCACTCCAGGATAGAGATCTTCTCACTCCCGGATAGGAATCTCCACAAACACTCCCGAATAGAGATCTTCTCACTCCCAGACAGAGACCTCCTCACTCCCGGAAAGAAATCTCCTCACTCCCGGATAGAAATCTGGTCATTCCTGGATAGAGCTCTCCTCACTCCCGGATATAGATCTCCTCACCCCCAGATAGAGATCTTCGCACTCACTCCTGGATGGAGATTTCCCCACTCCCGGATTTAGATCTTCTCACTTGCGGATGGAGATCTCCGCAATCCAGGATAGAGATCTCCTCACTCCCAGATAGGGATCTCTGCACTCCAGGATAGAAATCTCCTTACTCCCAGATAGAGATATCCACAATCATTCCCGGATAGAGATCTCCTCACTCCCGGACAGAGATCTTCTCACTCGCGAATAGAGATCTCCGCAATCCAGGATAGAGATCTTCTCACTCCTGTATAGAGATATCCTCATTCCTGGGCAGAGATCTCCCACTCCCGGATCGGGATCTCCTCACTCCCGGATCAGGATCTCCTCATTCCCGGATAGAGATCTATTCACTCCCAGATAGAGATCTCCATAATCCCGCATAGAGATCTCCTCACTCGCGGATAGAGATCTCCTCACTCCCGGATAGAGATATTGCCACTCCCGGATAGAGCTCTCCTCATTCACGGATAGAGATATCCCCACTCCCGGATAGAGATCTCCTCACTCCTGGATAGAGATCTGCTCACTCCCGGATAGAGATATCCTGACTCCCGGATAGAGATCTCCCCACTCCTGGATAGAGATCTTCTCAATCACTTTCAGATAGAGATCTCCCAACCCCCGGATGGAGATATCCCCACTCCCGGATTGAGATCTCCTCATTCCCGGATATAGATCCCCTCACTCCCAGATATAGATTTCCGTAATCCCAGATAGAGATCTCCTGGATAGAGATCTTCGCAATTCCGGATAGAGATCTCCTCACTCCCAGGTATAGATCTCTGCACTCCAGGATAGAGATCTTCTCACTCCCGGATAGAGATTTTCCCACTCCTGGATAGAAATCTTCTCAATCACAGATAGAGATCTCCACAATAACTCCCGAGTAGAGATCTCCCCACTCACAGATAGCGATCTCCCCACTCCCAGATAGAGATCTCCTCACTCTCGGATATAAATCTTCTCACTCCCGGATAGAGATCTCCACAATCCAGGATAGAGATCTCCTCACTCCAGTATAGAGATCTTCTCACTCCCGAATAGAGATCTCCGCAATCACCCCCGCATAGAGATCTCCCCGCTCCCAGACAGTGATCTCCTCGCTCCCGGAGAGAGATCTTCTCACTCCCGGATAGAAATCTCCACAATCACTCCCGAATAGAGATCTCCTCACTCCCAGACAGAGACCTCCGTAATGCCGGATAGAAATCTCCTCACTCCCGGATAGAAATCTCCTCACTCCCGGATAGAAATCTGGCCACTCCTGGATAGAGCTCTCCTCACTCCCGGATAGAGATATCCTCACTCCTGGATAGAGAACTCTGCATTCACTCCCGGATAGAGTTCTCCTCACTCCCGGATAGAGATATCCTCACTCCCAGAAAGAGATCTTAGCCCTCACTCCTGGATGGAGATTTCCCCACTCCCGGATAGAGATATCCACACTCCCAGATAGAGATCTCCTCACTCCCAGAAAGAGATCTCCGCACTCACTCCTGGATGGAGATTTCCTCACTCCCGGATAGAGATCTCCTCACTCCCTGAAAGAGATCTTCGCACTAACTCCCGGATGGATATTTCCCCACTCCCGGATTGAGATCTTCTCACTTGCGGATGGAGATCTCCGCAATCCAGGATAGAGATCTCCTCACTCCCGGATAGGGATCTCTGCACTCCAGGATAGAAATCTCCTTACTCCCAGATAGAGATATCCACAATCATTCCCAGATAGAGATCTCCTCACTCCCGGACAGAGATCTTCTCACTCGCGAATAGAGATCTCCGCAATCCAGGATAGAGATCTTCTCACTCCCGTATAGAGATATCCTTATTCCTGGACAGAGATCTTCTCACTCCTGGATAGAGGTCTCCCCACTCCCAGATAGAGATGTCCTCACTCCCGGATCTGGATCTCCTCACTCCCGGATAGAGATCTCTTCACTCCCAGATAGAGATCTCCATAATCCCGCATAGACATCTCCTCACTCCCGGATAGAGATCTCCTCACTCCCGGATAGAGATATCCCCACTCCCGGATAGAGCTCTCCTCACTCCCGGATAGAGATCTCCTCACTCCCGGATAGAGATCTCCTCACTCCCGGATAGAGATATCCCCACTCCCGGATAGAGATCTTTTCACTTGCGGATGGAGATCTCCGCAATACAGGATAGAGATCTTCTCACTCCCGTATAGAGATATCCTCATTCCTGGACAGAGATCTTCTCACTCCTGGATAGAGATCTCCCCACTCCAGGATAGAGATTTCCTCACTCCCAGATAGAGATATCCCCATTCCCAGATAGAGATCTCCCCACTCCTGGATAGAGATCTCCTCAATCACTTCCAGATAGAGATCTCCCCACCCCCGGATGGAGATCTCCCCACTCCAGGATGGAGATCTCCTCATTCCCGGATATAGATCCACTCACTCCCAGATATAGATTTCAGTAATCCCAGATAGAGATCTCCCGGATAGAAATCTTCACAATTCCGGATAGAGATCTCCTCATTCACAGGTATAGATCTCTGCACTCCAGGATCGAGATCTTCTCACTCCCGGATAGAGATTTCCCCACTCCCAGATAGAGATCTTCTCACTCACGGATAGAGATCTCTGCACTCCAGGATAGAGATCTTCTCACTCCCGGATAGGAATCTCCACAATCACTCCCGAATAGAGATCTCCTCACTCCCAGACAGAGAACTCCGTAATGCCGGATAGAAATCTCCTCACTCCCGGATAGAAATCTGGCCACTCCTGGATAGAGCTCTCCTCACTCCCGGATAGAGATCTCCTCATTCCCAGCTAGAGATATCCCCACTCCCGGATAGAGCTCTCATCATTCACGGATAGAGATATCCCCACTCCCGGATAGAGATCTCCTCACTCCCGGATAGAGATCTCCTCACTCCCGGATAGAGATATCCTCACTCCCGGATAGAGATATCCCCACTCCCGGATAGAAATCTCCTCAAGCACTTCCAGATAAAGATCTCCCCACCCCCGCATGCAGATATACCCACTCCCGGATTGAGATCTCCTCATTCCCGGATATAGATCCCCTCACTCCCAGATATAGATTTCCGTAATCCCAGATAGAGATCTCCCAGATAGAGATCTTCGTAATTCCGGATAGAGATCTCCTCACTCCCAGGTATTGATCTCTGCACTCCAGGATAGAGATCTTCTCACTCCCGGATAGAGATTTCCCCACACCCAGATAGAGATCTTCTCACTCACAGATAGAGATCTCCACAATCACTCCCGAATTGAGATCTCCCCACTCACAGATAGAGATCTCCCCACTCCCAGATAGAGATCTCCTCACTCTCGTGTATAAATCTTCTCACTCCTGGATAGAGACCTCCCCACTCCCGGATAGAGATGTCCTCACTCCCGGATCGGGATCTCCTCACTCCCGGATAGAGATCTCTTCACTCCCAGATATAGATCTCCATAATCCCGCATAGAGATCTCCTCACTCCCGGATAGAGATCTCCTCATTCCCAGATAGAGATATCCCCACTCCCGGATAGAGCTCTCATCATTCACGGATAGAGATATCCCCACTCCCGGATAGAGATCTCCTCACTCCCGGATAGAGATCTCCTCAGTCCCGGATAGAGATCTTCTCATTCCCAGGTATAGATCCCTGCATTCCAGGATAGAGATCTTCTCACTCCCGGATAGAGATTTCCCCACTCCCGGATAGAGATCTTCTCACTCCCGGATAGAGATCTCCACAATCACTCCCGAATACAGATTTGCCCACTCCCAGATATAGATCTCCCCACTCCCAGATAGAGATCTCCTCACTCCTGGATAGAAATCTTCTCACTCCCAGATAGAGATCTCCGCGCTCACTCCCGGATGGAGATTTCCCCACTCCTGGATAGAGATCTTTTCACTTGCGGATGGAGATCTCCGCAATACAGGATAGAGATCTTCTCACTCCCGTATAGAGATATCCTCATTCCTGGACAGAGATCTTCTCACTCCTGGATAGAGATCTCCCCACTCCCGGATAGAGATCTCCTCACTCCCAGATAGAGATATCCCCATTCCCAGATAGAGATCTCCCCACTCCTGGATAGAGATCTCCTCAATCACTTCCAGATAGAGATCTCCCCACCCCCGGATGGAGATCTCCCCACTCCAGGATTGAGATCTCCTCATTCCCAGATATAGATGCACTCACTCCCAGATATAGATTTCAGTAATCCCAGATAGAGATCTCCCGGATAGAGATATTCACAATTCCGGATAGAGATCTCCTCATTCACAGGTATAGATCTCTGCACTCCAGGATCGAGATCTTCTCACTCCCGGATAGAGATTTCCCCACTCCCAGATAGAGATCTTCTCACTCACGGATAGAGATCTCTGCACTCCAGGATAGAGATCTTCTCACTCCCGGATAGGAATCTCCACAATCACTCCCGAATAGAGATCTCCTCAATCCCAGACAGAGACCTCCTCACTCCCGGAAATAAATCTCCTCACTCCCGGATAGAAATCTGGTCATTCCTGGATAGAGCTCTCCTCACTCCCGGATATAGATCTCCTCACCCCCAGATAGAGATCTTCGCACTCACTCCTGGATGGAGATTTCCCCACTCCCGGATTTAGATCTTCTCACTTGCGGATGGAGATCTCCGCAATCCAGGATAGAGATCTCCTCACTCCCAGATAGGGATCTCTGCACTCCAGGATAGAAATCTCCTTACTCCCAGATAGAGATATCCACAATCATTCCCGGATAGAGATCTCCTCACTCCCGGACAGAGATCTTCTCACTCGCGAATAGAGATCTCCGCAATCCAGGATAGAGATCTTCTCACTCCTGTATAGAGATATCCTCATTCCTGGGCAGAGATCTCCCACTCCCGGATCGGGATCTCCTCACTCCCGGATCAGGATCTCCTCATTCCCGGATAGAGATCTATTCACTCCCAGATAGAGATCTCCATAATCCCGCATAGAGATCTCCTCACTCGCGGATAGAGATCTCCTCACTCCCGGATAGAGATATTGCCACTCCCGGATAGAGCTCTCCTCATTCACGGATAGAGATATCCCCACTCCCGGATAGAGATCTCCTCACTCCTGGATAGAGATCTGCTCACTCCCGGATAGAGATATCCTGACTCCCGGATAGAGATCTCCCCACTCCTGGATAGAGATCTTCTCAATCACTTTCAGATAGAGATCTCCCAACCCCCGGATGGAGATATCCCCACTCCCGGATTGAGATCTCCTCATTCCCGGATATAGATCCCCTCACTCCCAGATATAGATTTCCGTAATCCCAGATAGAGATCTCCTGGATAGAGATCTTCGCAATTCCGGATAGAGATCTCCTCACTCCCAGGTATAGATCTCTGCACTCCAGGATAGAGATCTTCTCACTCCCGGATAGAGATTTTCCCACTCCTGGATAGAAATCTTCTCAATCACAGATAGAGATCTCCACAATAACTCCCGAGTAGAGATCTCCCCACTCACAGATAGCGATCTCCCCACTCCCAGATAGAGATCTCCCCACTCCCAGATAGAGATCTCCTCACTCTCGGATATAAATCTTCTCACTCCCGGATAGAGATCTCCACAATCCAGGATAGAGATCTCCTCACTCCAGTATAGAGATCTTCTCACTCCCGAATAGAGATCTCCGCAATCACCCCCGCATAGAGATCTCCCCGCTCCCAGACAGTGATCTCCTCGCTCCCGGAGAGAGATCTTCTCACTCCCGGATAGAAATCTCCACAATCACTCCCGAATAGAGATCTCCTCACTCCCAGACAGAGACCTCCGTAATGCCGGATAGAAATCTCCTCACTCCCGGATAGAAATCTCCTCACTCCCGGATAGAAATCTGGCCACTCCTGGATAGAGCTCTCCTCACTCCCGGATAGAGATATCCTCACTCCTGGATAGAGAACTCTGCATTCACTCCCGGATAGAGTTCTCCTCACTCCCGGATAGAGATCTCCTCACTCCCAGAAAGAGATCTTAGCCCTCACTCCTGGATGGAGATTTCCCCACTCCCGGATAGAGATATCCACACTCCCAGATAGAGATCTCCTCACTCCCAGAAAGAGATCTCCGCACTCACTCCTGGATGGAGATTTCCTCACTCCCGGATAGAGATCTCCTCACTCCCTGAAAGAGATCTTCGCACTAACTCCCGGATGGATATTTCCCCACTCCCGGATTGAGATCTTCTCACTTGCGGATGGAGATCTCCGCAATCCAGGATAGAGATCTCCTCACTCCCGGATAGGGATCTCTGCACTCCAGGATAGAAATCTCCTTACTCCCAGATAGAGATATCCACAATCATTCCCAGATAGAGATCTCCTCACTCCCGGACAGAGATCTTCTCACTCGCGAATAGAGATCTCCGCAATCCAGGATAGAGATCTTCTCACTCCCGTATAGAGATATCCTTATTCCTGGACAGAGATCTTCTCACTCCTGGATAGAGGTCTCCCCACTCCCAGATAGAGATGTCCTCACTCCCGGATCTGGATCTCCTCACTCCCGGATAGAGATCTCTTCACTCCCAGATAGAGATCTCCATAATCCCGCATAGACATCTCCTCACTCCCGGATAGAGATCTCCTCACTCCCGGATAGAGATATCCCCACTCCCGGATAGAGCTCTCCTCACTCCCGGATAGAGATCTCCTCACTCCCGGATAGAGATCTCCTCACTCCCGGATAGAGATATCCCCACTCCCGGATAGAGATCTTTTCACTTGCGGATGGAGATCTCCGCAATACAGGATAGAGATCTTCTCACTCCCGTATAGAGATATCCTCATTCCTGGACAGAGATCTTCTCACTCCTGGATAGAGATCTCCCCACTCCAGGATAGAGATTTCCTCACTCCCAGATAGAGATATCCCCATTCCCAGATAGAGATCTCCCCACTCCTGGATAGAGATCTCCTCAATCACTTCCAGATAGAGATCTCCCCACTCCTGGATAGAGATCTCCTCAATCACTTCCAGATAGAGATCTCCCCACCCCCGGATGGAGATCTCCCCACTCCAGGATGGAGATCTCCTCATTCCCGGATATAGATCCACTCACTCCCAGATATAGATTTCAGTAATCCCAGATAGAGATCTCCCGGATAGAAATCTTCACAATTCCGGATAGAGATCTCCTCATTCACAGGTATAGATCTCTGCACTCCAGGATCGAGATCTTCTCACTCCCGGATAGAGATTTCCCCACTCCCAGATAGAGATCTTCTCACTCACGGATAGAGATCTCTGCACTCCAGGATAGAGATCTTCTCACTCCCGGATAGGAATCTCCACAATCACTCCCGAATAGAGATCTCCTCACTCCCAGACAGAGAACTCCGTAATGCCGGATAGAAATCTCCTCACTCCCGGATAGAAATCTGGCCACTCCTGGATAGAGCTCTCCTCACTCCCGGATAGAGATCTCCTCATTCCCAGCTAGAGATATCCCCACTCCCGGATAGAGCTCTCATCATTCACGGATAGAGATATCCCCACTCCCGGATAGAGATCTCCTCACTCCCGGATAGAGATCTCCTCACTCCCGGATAGAGATATCCTCACTCCCGGATAGAGATATCCCCACTCCCGGATAGAAATCTCCTCAAGCACTTCCAGATAAAGATCTCCCCACCCCCGCATGCAGATATACCCACTCCCGGATTGAGATCTCCTCATTCCCGGATATAGATCCCCTCACTCCCAGATATAGATTTCCGTAATCCCAGATAGAGATCTCCCAGATAGAGATCTTCGTAATTCCGGATAGAGATCTCCTCACTCCCAGGTATTGATCTCTGCACTCCAGGATAGAGATCTTCTCACTCCCGGATAGAGATTTCCCCACACCCAGATAGAGATCTTCTCACTCACAGATAGAGATCTCCACAATCACTCCCGAATTGAGATCTCCCCACTCACAGATAGAGATCTCCCCACTCCCAGATAGAGATCTCCTCACTCTCGTGTATAAATCTTCTCACTCCTGGATAGAGACCTCCCCACTCCCGGATAGAGATGTCCTCACTCCCGGATCGGGATCTCCTCACTCCCGGATAGAGATCTCTTCACTCCCAGATATAGATCTCCATAATCCCGCATAGAGATCTCCTCACTCCCGGATAGAGATCTCCTCATTCCCAGATAGAGATATCCCCACTCCCGGATAGAGCTCTCATCATTCACGGATAGAGATATCCCCACTCCCGGATAGAGATCTCCTCACTCCCGGATAGAGATCTCCTCAGTCCCGGATAGAGATCTTCTCATTCCCAGGTATAGATCCCTGCATTCCAGGATAGAGATCTTCTCACTCCCGGATAGAGATTTCCCCACTCCCGGATAGAGATCTTCTCACTCCCGGATAGAGATCTCCACAATCACTCCCGAATACAGATTTGCCCACTCCCAGATATAGATCTCCCCACTCCCAGATAGAGATCTCCTCACTCCTGTATAGAAATCTTCTCACTCCCAGATAGAGATCTCCGCGCTCACTCCCGGATGGAGATTTCCCCACTCCTGGATAGAGATCTTTTCACTTGCGGATGGAGATCTCCGCAATACAGGATAGAGATCTTCTCACTCCCGTATAGAGATATCCTCATTCCTGGACAGAGATCTTCTCACTCCTGGATAGAGATCTCCCCACTCCCGGATAGAGATCTCCTCACTCCCAGATAGAGATATCCCCATTCCCAGATAGAGATCTCCCCACTCCTGGATAGAGATCTCCTCAATCACTTCCAGATAGAGATCTCCCCACCCCCGGATGGAGATCTCCCCACTCCAGGATTGAGATCTCCTCATTCCCAGATATAGATGCACTCACTCCCAGATATAGATTTCAGTAATCCCAGATAGAGATCTCCCGGATAGAGATATTCACAATTCCGGATAGAGATCTCCTCATTCACAGGTATAGATCTCTGCACTCCAGGATCGAGATCTTCTCACTCCCGGATAGAGATTTCCCCACTCCCAGATAGAGATCTTCTCACTCACGGATAGAGATCTCTGCACTCCAGGATAGAGATCTTCTCACTCCCGGATAGGAATCTCCACAAACACTCCCGAATAGAGATCTTCTCACTCCCAGACAGAGACCTCCTCACTCCCGGAAAGAAATCTCCTCACTCCCGGATAGAAATCTGGTCATTCCTGGATAGAGCTCTCCTCACTCCCGGATATAGATCTCCTCACCCCCAGATAGAGATCTTCGCACTCACTCCTGGATGGAGATTTCCCCACTCCCGGATTTAGATCTTCTCACTTGCGGATGGAGATCTCCGCAATCCAGGATAGAGATCTCCTCACTCCCAGATAGGGATCTCTGCACTCCAGGATAGAAATCTCCTTACTCCCAGATAGAGATATCCACAATCATTCCCGGATAGAGATCTCCTCACTCCCGGACAGAGATCTTCTCACTCGCGAATAGAGATCTCCGCAATCCAGGATAGAGATCTTCTCACTCCTGTATAGAGATATCCTCATTCCTGGGCAGAGATCTCCCACTCCCGGATCGGGATCTCCTCACTCCCGGATCAGGA
Source organism: Pristiophorus japonicus (assembly GCF_044704955.1). Taxonomy (NCBI): domain Eukaryota; kingdom Metazoa; phylum Chordata; class Chondrichthyes; family Pristiophoridae; genus Pristiophorus; species Pristiophorus japonicus. The sequence goes on along the minus strand of NC_091991.1, from coordinate 102,165,972 downwards.
TCTCCTCATTCCCGGATAGAGATCTATTCACTCCCAGATAGAGATCTCCATAATCCCGCATAGAGATCTCCTCACTCGCGGATAGAGATCTCCTCACTCCCGGATAGAGATATTGCCACTCCCGGATAGAGCTCTCCTCATTCACGGATAGAGATATCCCCACTCCCGGATAGAGATCTCCTCACTCCTGGATAGAGATCTGCTCACTCCCGGATAGAGATATCCTGACTCCCGGATAGAGATCTCCCCACTCCTGGATAGAGATCTTCTCAATCACTTTCAGATAGAGATCTCCCAACCCCCGGATGGAGATATCCCCACTCCCGGATTGAGATCTCCTCATTCCCGGATATAGATCCCCTCACTCCCAGATATAGATTTCCGTAATCCCAGATAGAGATCTCCTGGATAGAGATCTTCGCAATTCCGGATAGAGATCTCCTCACTCCCAGGTATAGATCTCTGCACTCCAGGATAGAGATCTTCTCACTCCCGGATAGAGATTTTCCCACTCCTGGATAGAAATCTTCTCAATCACAGATAGAGATCTCCACAATAACTCCCGAGTAGAGATCTCCCCACTCACAGATAGCGATCTCCCCACTCCCAGATAGAGATCTCCTCACTCTCGGATATAAATCTTCTCACTCCCGGATAGAGATCTCCACAATCCAGGATAGAGATCTCCTCACTCCAGTATAGAGATCTTCTCACTCCCGAATAGAGATCTCCGCAATCACCCCCGCATAGAGATCTCCCCGCTCCCAGACAGTGATCTCGTCGCTCCCGGAGAGAGATCTTCTCACTCCCGGATAGAAATCTCCACAATCACTCCCGAATAGAGATCTCCTCACTCCCAGACAGAGACCTCCGTAATGCCGGATAGAAATCTCCTCACTCCCGGATAGAAATCTCCTCACTCCCGGATAGAAATCTGGCCACTCCTGGATAGAGCTCTCCTCACTCCCGGATAGAGATATCCTCACTCCTGGATAGAGAACTCTGCATTCACTCCCGGATAGAGATCTCCTCACTCCCGGATAGAGATCTCCTCACTCCCAGAAAGAGATCTTAGCCCTCACTCCTGGATGGAGATTTCCCCACTCCCGGATAGAGATATCCACACTCCCAGATAGAGATCTCCTCACTCCCAGAAAGAGATCTCCGCACTCACTCCTGGATGGAGATTTCCTCACTCCCGGATAGAGATCTCCTCACTCCCAGAAAGAGATCTTCGCACTAACTCCCGGATGGATATTTCCCCACTCCCGGATTGAGATCTTCTCACTTGCGGATGGAGATCTCCGCAATCCAGGATAGAGATCTCCTCACTCCCGGATAGGGATCTCTGCACTCCAGGATAGAAATCTCCTTACTCCCAGATAGAGATATCCACAATCATTCCCAGATAGAGATCTCCTCACTCCCGGACAGAGATCTTCTCACTCGCGAATAGAGATCTCCGCAATCCAGGATAGAGATCTTCTCACTCCCGTATAGAGATATCCTTATTCCTGGACAGAGATCTTCTCACTCCTGGATAGAGGTCTCCCCACTCCCAGATAGAGATGTCCTCACTCCCGGATCTGGATCTCCTCACTCCCGGATAGAGATCTCTTCACTCCCAGATAGAGATCTCCATAATCCCGCATAGACATCTCCTCACTCCCGGATAGAGATCTCCTCACTCCCGGATAGAGATATCCCCACTCCCGGATAGAGCTCTCCTCACTCCCGGATAGAGATCTCCTCACACCCGGATAGAGATCTCCTCACTCCCGGATAGAGATATCCCCACTCCCGGATAGAGATCTTTTCACTTGCGGATGGAGATCTCCGCAATACAGGATAGAGATCTTCTCACTCCCGTATAGAGATATCCTCATTCCTGGACAGAGATCTTCTCACTCCTGGATAGAGATCTCCCCACTCCAGGATAGAGATTTCCTCACTCCCAGATAGAGATATCCCCATTCCCAGATAGAGATCTCCCCACTCCTGGATAGAGATCTCCTCAATCACTTCCAGATAGAGATCTCCCCACCCCCGGATGGAGATCTCCCCACTCCAGGATGGAGATCTCCTCATTCCCGGATATAGATCCACTCACTCCCAGATATAGATTTCAGTAATCCCAGATAGAGATCTCCCGGATAGAAATCTTCACAATTCCGGATAGAGATCTCCTCATTCACAGGTATAGATCTCTGCACTCCAGGATCGAGATCTTCTCACTCCCGGATAGAGATTTCCCCACTCCCAGATAGAGATCTTCTCACTCACGGATAGAGATCTCTGCACTCCAGGATAGAGATCTTCTCACTCCCGGATAGGAATCTCCACAATCACTCCCGAATAGAGATCTCCTCACTCCCAGACAGAGAACTCCGTAATGCCGGATAGAAATCTCCTCACTCCCGGATAGAAATCTGGCCACTCCTGGATAGAGCTCTCCTCACTCCCGGATAGAGATCTCCTCATTCCCAGCTAGAGATATCCCCACTCCCGGATAGAGCTCTCATCATTCACGGATAGAGATATCCCCACTCCCGGATAGAGATCTCCTCACTCCCGGATAGAGATCCACTCACTCCCGGATAGAGATCTTCTCATTCCCAGGTATAGATCCCTGCATTCCAGGATAGAGATCTTCTCACTCCTGGATAGAGATTTCCCCACTCCCGGATAGAGATCTTCTCACTCCCGGATAGAGATCTCCACAATCACTCCCGAATACAGATTTGCCCACTCCCAGATATAGATCTCCCCACAATCCCAGATAGAGATCTCCTCACTCCTGGATAGAAATCTTCTCACTCCCAGATAGAGATCTCCGCACTCACTCCCGGATGGAGATTTCTCCACTCCTGGATAGAGATCTTTTCACTTGCGGATGGAGATCTCCGCAATACAGGATAGAGATCTTCTCACTCCCGTATAGAGATATCCTCATTCCTGGACAGAGATCTTCTCACTCCTGGATAGAGATCTCCCCACTCCCAGATAGAGATGTCCTCACTCCCAGATCGGGATCTCCTCACTCCCGGATAGAGATCTCTTCACTCCCAGATAGAGATCTCCGCAATCCCGCGTAGAGATCTCCTCACTCCCGGATAGAGATCTCCTCACTCTAAGATAGAGATATCCCCACTCCCAGATAGAGATCTTCTCACTCCCGGATAGTGATCTCCTCACTCCCAGATAGAGATATCCCCAACTCCCGGATAGAGGTCTCCCCACTCCTGGATAGAGATCTCCTCAATCACTTCCAGATAGAGATCTCCCCACCCCGGATGGACCTCTCGCCACTCCCGGATTGAGATCTTCTCATTCCCGGATATAGATCCCCTCACTCCCAGATATAGATTTCCGTAATCCCAGATAGAGATCTCTCGGATTGAAATCTTCCCAATTCCGGATAGAGATCTCCTCACTCCCAGGTATAAATCTCTGCACTCCAGGATCAAGATCTTCTCACTCCCGGATAGAGATTTCCCCACTCCCAGATAGAGATCTTCTCACTCATGGATATAGATCTCCACAATCACTCCCGAATAGAGATCTCGCCACTCCCAGGTATAGATCTCCGCAATCCAGGATAGAGATCTTCTCACTCCCGTATAGAGATATCCTCAGTCCTGGACAGAGATCTTCTCACTCCTGGATAGAGATCTCCCCACACCCGGATAGTGATGTCCTCACTCCCGGATCTGGATCGCCTCACTCCCGGAAAGAGATCTCTTCACTTCCAGATATAGATCTCCATAATCCCGCATAGGGATCTCCTCACTCCTGGCTAGAGATCTCCCCACTTCCAGATAGAGATGTCCTCACTCCCGGATCGGGATCTCCGTAATGCCGGATAGAGATATCCACACTCCCGGATAGAGGTCTCCTCACTCCCAGATAGAGATCTCCGCACTCACTCCCGGATGGAGATGTCCTCACTCCCGGATAGAGATGTCCTCACTCCCGGATCGGGATCTCCGTAATCCCGCATAGAGATCTCCTCACTCCCGGATAGAGATATCCCCACTCCCGGATAGAGATATCCCCACTCCCGGATAGAGATCTCCTCACTCCCAGATAGAGATATCCCCATTCCCAGATAGAGATCTCTCCACTCCTGGATAGAGATCTCCTCAATCACTTCCAGATAGAGATCTTCCCACCCCCGGATGGAGATCTCCCCACTCCCGGATTGAGATCTCCTCATTCCCGGATATAGATCCACTCACTCCCAGATATAGATTTCAGTAATCCCAGATAGAGATCTCCCGGATAGAGATCTTCACAATTCCGGATAGAGATCTCCTCATTCACAGGTATAGATCTCTGCACTCCAGGATCGAGATCTTCTCACTCCCGAATAAAGATTTCCCCACCCCCAGATAGAGATCTTCTCACTCACGGATAGAGATCTCTGCACTCCAGGATAGAGATCTTCTCACTCCTGGATAGGAATCTCCACAATCACTCCCGAATAGAGATCTCCTCACTCCCAGACAGAGACCTCCTCACTCCCGGAAAGAAATCTCCTCACTCCCGGATAGAAATCTGGTCACTCCTGGATAGAGCTCTCCTCACTCCCGGATAGAGATCTCCTCACTCCCGGATAGCGATCTCTGCACTCACTCCCGGATAGAGATCTCCTCACTCCCGGATAGAGATCTCCTCACCCCCAGATAGAGATCTTCGCACTCACTCCTGGATGGAGATTTCCCCACTCCCGGATTTAGATCTTCTCACTTGCGGATGGAGATCTCCGCAATCCAGGATAGAGATCTCCTCACTCCCAGATAGGGATCTCTGCACTCCAGGATAGAAATCTCCTTACTCCCAGATAGAGATATCCACAATAATTCCCAGATAGAGATCTCCTCACTCCCGGACAGAGATCTTCTCACTCGCGAATAGAGATCTCCGCAATCCAGGATAGAGATCTTCTCACTCCTGTATAGAGATATCCTCATTCCTGGACAGAGACCTCCCCACTCCCGGATCGGGATCTCCTCACTCCCGGATCAGGATCTCCTCACTCCCGGATAGAGATCTATTCACTCCCAGATAGAGATCTCCATAATCCCGCATAGAGATCTCCTCACTCGCGGATAGAGATCTCCTCACTCCCGGATAGAGATATCCCCACTCCCGGATAGAGCTCTCGTCATTCACGGATAGAGATATCCCCACTCCCGGATAGAGATCTCCTCACTCCCGGATAGAGATCTCCTCACTCCCAGATAGAGATCTCCTCACTGCCAGATAGAGATCTCCTCACTCCCAGGTATAGATCACTGCATTCCAGGATAGAGATCTTCTCACTCCCGGATAGAGATTTCCCCACTCCCGGATAGAGATCTTCCCACTCCCGAATTGAGATCTCCCCACTCACAGATAGAGATCTCCCCACTCCCAGATAGAGATCTCCTCACTCTTGGATATAAATCTTCTCACTCCCGGATAGAGATCTCCACAATCCAGGATAGAGATCTCCTCACTCCAGTATAGAGATCTTCTCACTCCCGGATAGAGATCTCCTGACTCCCAGGTATAGATCACTGCATTCCAGGATAGAGATCTTCTCACTCCCGGATAGAGATTTCCCCACTCCCGGATAGAGATCTTCCCACTCCCGAATTGAGATCTCCCCACTCACAGATAGAGATCTCCCCACTCCCAGATAGAGATCTCCACACTCTTGGATATAAATCTTCTCACTCCCGGATAGAGATCTCCACAATCCAGGATAGAGATCTCCTCACTCCAGTATAGAGATCTTCTCACTCCCGGATAGAGTTCTCCGCAATCACTCTCGAATAGAGATCTCCCCGCTCCCAGATAGTGATCTCCTCACTCCAGGATAGAGATCTGCCCACTCGCGGATATAGATCTCCGCAATCCAGAATAGTGATCTCCTCACTCCCGGATAGAGAGATCCACACTCGCAGATAGAGATCCACGCTCCTGGATCGGGATTACTGTACTCACTCCTGGATAGAGATCTCCGCCCTCCCGGATCTGGATCTCATCACTCCCGGTTAGAGATCTCCTCACTCCCAGACAGAGACCTCCGTAATCCCGGATAGAAATCTCCTCACTCCCGGATAGAAATCTGGCCACTCCTGGATAGAGATCTCCTCACTCCCGGATAGAGATATCCACACTCCCGAATAGAGATCTCCCCGCTCCCAGATATTGATCTCCTCACTCCCAGAGAGAAATCTCCTCACTCCCGGAGAGAGATCTCCTCACTCCAGGATAGAGATCTGCCCACTCGCGGATATAGATCTCGGCAATCCAGGATAGTGATCTCCTCACTCGCGGATAGAGAGCTCCACACTCCTGGATCTGGATTTCCGCACTCACTCCTGGATAGAGATCTCTGCCCTCCCGGATCGGGATCTCATCACTCCCATAAAGAGGTCTCCTCACTCCCAGACAGAGACCTCCGTAATCTCGGATAGAAATCTCCTCACTCCCGGATAGAAATCTGGCCACTCCCGGATAGAGATCTCCTCACTCCTGGATAGAGATCTCCTCACTCCCGGATAGAGATCTCCTCACTCCCAGATAGAGATCTCCGCACTCACTCCCGGATGGAGATTTCCCCACTCCCGGATCGAGATCTTCTCACTTGCAGATGGAAATCTCCGCAATCCAGGATAGAGATCTCCTCACTCCCGGATAGAGATCTTTGCACTCCAGGATAGAAATCTCCTCACTCCCAGATAGAGATATCCACAATAATTCCCGGATAGAGATCTCCTCACTTCCGGACAGAGATATTCTCACTTGCGAATAGAGATCTCCGCAATCCAGGATAGAGATCTTCTCACTCCCGTATAGAGATATCCTCATTCCTGAACAGAGATCTTCTCACTCCCGGATAAAGATCTCCTCACTCCCGGATAGAGATCTCCTCACTCCCGGATAGAGATATCCCCATTCCCGGATAGAGACCTCCCCACTCCTGGATAGAGATCTCCTCAATCACTTCCAGATAGAGATCTTCCCACCCCCGGATGGAGATCTCCCCACTCCCGGATTGCGATCTCCTCATTCCCGGATATAGATCCCCTCACTCCCGGATATAGATTTCCATAATCCCAGATAGAGATCTCCCGGATAGAGATCTTCGCAATTCCGGATAGAGATCTCCTCATTCACAGGTATAGATCTCTGCACTCCAGGATCGAGATCTTCTCACTCCCGGATAGAGATTTCCCCACTCCCAGATAGAGATCTTCTCACTCACGGATAGAGATCTCCACAATCACTCCCGAATAGAGATCTCGCCACTCCCAGGTATAAATCTCTGCACTCCAGGATAGAGATCTTCTCACTCCCAGATATAAATCTTCACAATCACTCCAGAATAGAGATCTCCTCACTCCCAGACAGAGACCTCCTCACTCCCGGATAGAAATCTCCTCACTCCCAGATAGAAATCTGGCCACTCCTGGATAGGGCTCTCCTCACTCCCGGATAGAGATCTCCTCACTCCCGGATAGCGATCTCCGCACTTACTCCTGGATGGAGATTTCCCCACTCCCGGATAGAGATCTTCTCACTTGCGGATGGAGATCTCCGCAATCCAGGATAGAGATCTCCTCACTTCCAGATATGGATCTCTGCACTCCAGGATAGAAATCTCCTTACTCCCAGATAGAGATATCCACAATCATTCCCGGATAGAGATCTCCTCACTCCCGGACAGAGATCTTCTCACTCGCGAATAGAGATCTCCGCAATCCAGGATAGAGATCTTCTCACTCCCGTATCGAGATATCCTCATTCCTGGACAGATATCTTCTCACTCCTGGATAGAGATCTCCCCACTCCCGGATAGAGATGTCCTCACTCCCGGATCGGGATCTCCTCACTCCCGGATAGAGATCTCTTCACTCCCAGATATAGATCTCCATAATCCCGCATAGAGATCTCCTCACTCACAGATAGAGATCTCCTCATTCCCGGATAGAGATATCCCCACTCCCGGATAGAGCTCTCGTCATTCACGGATAGAGATATCCCCACCTGCCCAGGGACATCACATGTTCTCCTGCTGGCCCACGTTCATCACAAGGTCTCCTGCGCCCAGTGTCATCACATGGTGTCCTGCCGGCCAGGGGTTATCACATGTCTCCTGCCGGCCCGGGGTGATCACTTGGTCACCTGGGCCCAAGGTCGTCGCATGGTCTCCTGTCAGCCCAGGGTCATGACATGGTCTCCTGATGGCCCGGGTTCATCGCATGGTCTCCTGCGACGAGGGTCATTGCATGGTCTGCTGGGCCCAGGGTCATCACATGATCTCCTGGGCCCAGGGTCATCATGGTCCTCACATTGTCTGTTGCCTGCCCCGGGTCATCACATTGTCACCTGCCCGCGCAGATTCATCACATATTCCCCTGTGCCAGTGTCATCACATGGTGTCCTGGGCCCAGGAGCATCACATGGTCTCCTGCAGGCCCGTGGACATAACATGGTCCCCTGTGCCCAGAGTCATCACATGGTCCCCTGCTGGCCCGGGGTCATCACATGGTCTCCTGGGACTGCGGTCATCACATGGTCTCCTGCCGGCCCGGGGTCATCACATGGTCTCCTGCCCGTCCGGGGGCAGCAAAAGCTCTCATGGGACCAGGGTCATCATATGGTCTCCTGCCGGCCCAGGGTAATCATATGGTCCCCTGGTCCTTGGTCGTCTCCTGTTAGTCATCACATGGTATCTTGCTGGCTAGAGGTCTTCACATGGTCTCCTGAGCCGGGGGTTATCACATGGTCTCCTGCATGCTTCGGGTCATCACATGGTCTCCTGGGCCCAGGGTCTTCACATGGTCTCCTGCCGGCCCGGGGTAATCACGTGGTCTCCTGCCGGCTCGGGGTCATCACATGGTCTTCCTGGGCGCGGGGTCATCACATGGACTGCTGGGCCCAGAGTCATCACATGGTCTCCTGCCGGCCTGGGGTGATCACATGGATTCCTGGGCCTGGGGTCATCACATGGTCTCATGCAAGCCCGGGGTCATCACATGGTCACCTGGGCCCGGGATCATCACATAGTCTCCTGCCGGCCCAGGTTCATCACATGGATCCATGGCCTGTGGTTATCACATGGTCTACTGCGGGTCATCACATGGTCTCTTGCCAGCCCAAGATCATCACATGGTCTCCTGGGCCCGGGGTCATCATAAGGTCTGCTGGGCCCCCGGATTCATCACATGGTCTCCTACATGCCTGGGGTCATCACATGGTCTCGTTGTCCCAGGGTCGTCGCATGGTCCCCTGGGCCCAGAGTCATCACATGGTCTCCTGGCCTCAGGGTCATCATGGTCACCACATGATTTGCTGCCGGCCCAGGGCCATCACATGGTCTCCAGGGCCCAGGATCTTCAAATGGTCTCCTGGGCCCGGGGTCATCACATGGTCTCCTGGGTCCCGGGTCATCACATGGTCTCCTGTCGGCCCGGTTCATCACATGACTTCCTGGGCCCAGGGTCATCGCATGCTCTCCTGTGCCCAGGTTCATCACGTGGTCTCCTTCCGGCCCAGGGTCATGACATGGTTTCCTGGGCCCAGAGGCAACACATGGTCTTCTTCCGGCCACAGGTCGTCACATGGTCTCCTGCCGGCCCGAGATCATCATATGGGCTCCCGGGCCAAGGGTCATCACATGACCTCCTGCTGGTGCAGGGCCGTCCCATGGTTTCCTGCCGACGCGTGGTTATCACATGGTCATCTGGGCCCAAGGTCATCACATGGTCTCCTGCCGGTCCAGGATCATCACATGGTCTCCTGGGCCAGTGTCATCACATGGTCTCCTGGCCCCAGGATCATCACATGCTCTCCTGCCAGCCCGGGATCATCGCATGGTCTCCTGGGCGAGTGTCATCACATGGTCTCCTTGGCCCAGCTTATTCACATGATCTCCTGGGCTCAGGATCATCATGGTCTTCACATGCGCTCCTGCCGGCCCGGGGTCATGACATTGTCTCCTGTCTGCCCAGAGACATCACATGGTCTTCTGGGCCCAGGATTATCACATGGCCTCCTGCCTGCCCAGGGTCATTCCAGGTCTCCTGGTCCAGTGTCATCACATGGTCCGCAGGGCCCAGGCTCGTCACATGATCTCCTGGGCCCAGGGTCATCACATGACCTCCTGGGCTCAGGGTCATCATGGTCATCACATGGTCTCCTGCCGGCCCGTGGTCATCACATGGTCTCCTGACGGCCCGGTGTCATCCCATGGTCTCCTGTGCCCAAGGTCATCACATGGTCTACTGCCATCCCGGGTTCATCGCATAGTCTCCTGGAACGAGGATCATCACATGGTCCCATATGCCCAGGGTCATCACATAATCTCCTGGGCCCAGGTTCATCACATGGTATCCTGGCCCCAGGGTCTTCACATGATCATCTGCCGGCCCAGGATCATCACATTGTCTCCTGGGCCCGGGGACATCACTTGGTCTCCTGCCGGCCAGTGGTCATATCATGGTCTCCTGCCGGTCCGGGATCATCTCATGGGCCCGGGGCCATCACATGGTCGCCTGGGCTCGAGGTCATCATATGGTCTCCTGCCGGCCTGGGTTCAGCACATGCTCTCCTGCGCCTGGGGTCATCTCATGGTCTCCTGCCGGACCAGGGTCATCACATGTTCTGAGGGCCCGGAGTCATCATATGGTCTTCTGGGCCCAGGGTCATCACATGGTCTCCTGGTCCAGAGGTCATCACATGGTGTCCTGGCCCCAGGGTCTTCACATGATCTCCTGCCGGCCCAGGATCATCACATTGTCTCCTGGGCCCAGGGTCATCATATGATCTCCTGGGCCCGGGGACATCACTTGGTCTCCTGCCGGCCCGTGGTCATCTCATGGTCTCCTGCTGGTCCGGGATCATCTCATGGTCTCATGGGCCCGGGGCCATCACATGGTCGCCTGGGCTCGAGGTCATCATATGGTCTCCTGCCGGCCTGGGGTCAGCAGATGGTCTCCTGGGCCTGGGGTCATCTCATGGTCTCCTGCCGGACCAAGGTCATCACATGTTCTGAGGGCCCGGAGTCAGCATATGGTCTTCTGGGCCCAGGGTCATCACATGGTCTCCTGGGCCCGAGGTCATCACATGGTGTCCTAGCCCAGGGGCACAACATGGTCTTCTGCCAAGCTGGGGTCATCATATGGTCCCCTGGGCCCCGTTTCATCACACGGACTCCTGGGCCCAGCGACTTCACATGATCTCCTACTGGCCCAGGCTCATCACATGTTCTCGTGCGCCCTGCGTCATCACATGGTCTCCAGCTGGCCCGTGGCCAGCATTTAGTCTCCTGCCGGTCCGGGGTCATTACATGAACTCCTGGGCCCTGCGTCATCATATGGTCTCCTGCCGTAATGGAATCATCACATGGTCTCTTGGGCCCGGGGTCATCACATGGTCGCCTGGGCCGGGGGTCATCATATGGTCTCCTGCCGGCCCGGGATGAGCACATGGTCTCCTGGGCCTGGGGTCATCTCAAGGTCTTCTTGGCACCTCCATTATTGGAAGGGTATTCGAGCCATGGAAATGGTACAATGAAGATTTGCTGGAATGGTGCCATGAATAAGAGGTTACAGTTGAGGAGAGGCTTGAAGGATTGAAGTTTTTTTCCCACCAATACATGGCCATGGCATGAGCTAATAGAAGCTTTTCAAATTATGAAAGATTTTGAGGGTAAGTAGTGAAAGATTGTTCCAACTGGCTAGTGAATCAATAACAATTGGCTGAGGCAGGGCTGACCTCAAAGAGCAATAGAGAAAGTTAGGAAATTCTGTTCGGTCTTCTGGGCCCAGGGTCATCACATGGTCTCCTGGGCCAGAGGTCAGCACATGGTGTCCTAGCCCAGGGGCATCACATGGTCTTCTGTCAAACTGGGGTCATCATATGGTCTCTCTGGCCCCGTTTCATCACATGGTTTGCTGGACCCAGAGACATCACATCATATCCTACCGGCCCAGGCTCATCACATGTTCTCGTGTGCCCTGCGTCATCACATGGTCGCTAGGGCTGGGGGTCATCATATGGTCTCCTGCTGGCCCGGAGTCAGCACATGCTCTCCTGGACCTGGGGTCATCTCATGATCTCCTGCCGGACCAGGGTCATCATTTGGTCTTCTGGGACACGGGTCATCACATGGTCTCCTGGGCCCGAGGTCATCACATGGCGTTCTGGCCCAGGGGCATTACATGGTCTTCTGCCAGCCTGGGGTCATCATATGATCTCCTGGGCGCCGTTACATCACATGGTCTGCTGGGTCCAGGGACATCACATCATCTCCTACCGGCCCAGGCTCATCACACGTTCTCGTGCGCCTTGCATCATCATATGGCCTCCTGCCGGAACAGAGTCATCACAGGATCTCCTGGTCCCGGCATCATCACATGGTCTCCTGTCGTTCCATGGTCCTCATATGGTCTCCTGCCGGCCCGGGGTCATCAAATGGTCTCCTCTGCCCGGGTTCATCACATGGGCTCCTAGCCCAGCGTCATCACATGGTCTCCTAGCCCGGGATCATCACATGGTCTCCTGCCGTCCCGGGGTCATCACGTGGCCTCCTGGGCCAATGGGAATAGCATGGTCTCCTGCGCCTAGATTCATCAAATGGTCTCCTGCCGGCACGAGGTCATCACATTGTCAGCTGCCAGCCCAGGGCCAACAGATGATCCCCTGGGCCCAGGGACAACACAGGGTCCCCTGCCGGCGCAGCATCATCACATCGTCTTTTGCTGCTCCGGGGTCATCACATGGTCTCCTGCGGGTCAGCGCGTGGTCTCATGCCGGTCCATGGTCATCACATGCTCTCCTCCAGTCACGGGATTAATACATGGTCTCCTGATGGTCATCACATTGTGTCCTGCCGGCCTGGGATCATCACATGATCTCCTGCCTGCCCGGCGTCATCACATGGTCTCCTGGGACCGGGGTCATCAAATGGTCTCCTGTGCCCGGGTTCTACACATGGGCTCCTGGCCCAGTATCATCACATGGTCTCCTGGCCCGGGATCATCACATGGTCTCCTGCCGGCCCAGGGTCAATACGTGGTCTCCTGCCGGCCCGGGGTCATCACATGGTCTCCTCGGCCCGGGTCATCACATGGTCGCCTGGGCTCGAGGTCATCATATGGTCTCCTGCCGGCACGAGTTCAGCACATGGTCTCCTGGGCCTGGGGTCACTTCATGGTCTCCTGCCGGACCAGGGTCCTCACATGTTCTGAGGGCCCGGCGTCATTATATGGTCTTCTGGGCCCAGGGTCATCATATGGTCCCCTGGGCCCCGTTTCATCACACGGTCTCCTGGGCCCAGGGACATCAGATGATCTACTACCGGCCCAGGCTCATCACATGATCTCCTGGGCCCTGCGTCATCATATGGTCTCCTGCCGGAATGGAGTCATCACATAATCTCTTGGGCCCGGGGTCATCACATGGTCGCCTGGGCCGGGGGTTATCTCATGGTCTTCTTGGCACCTCCATTATAGGAAGGGTATTCGAGCCATGGAAATGGTACAATGAAGATTTGCTAGAATGATACCATGAATAAGAGTTTAAAGTTGAGGAGAGGCTTGAAGGATTGAGGCTTTTTCCCACCAACACATGGCCATGGCATGAGCTAATAGAAGCTTTTCAAATTATGAAAGATTTTGAGGGTAAATAGTGAATGATTGTTCCAACTGGCTAGTGAATCCGTAACAAGTGGCTGAGGCAGAGCTGACCTCAAAGAGCAATGGGGGATGTTAGGACATTCTGTTAGGTCTTCTGGGCCCCGGGTCATCACATGTTCTCCTGGGCCGGAGGTCAGCACATGGTGTCCTGGCCCCGGGGCATCACATGATCTTCTGCCAACCTGGGGTCATCATATGGTCTCCCTGGCCCCGTTTCATCACATGGTCTGCTGTACACAGAGACAACACATCATCTCCTACCGGCCCAGGCTCATCACATGTTCTCGTGCGCCCTGCGTCATCATATGGTCTCCTGCCAGAACGGAGTCATCACATGGTATCCTGGGCCCTGGGTCATCACATGGTCGCCAGGGCTGGGGGTCATCACATGGTCTCCTGCTGTCCCGGGAGAATCACGTGGCCTCCTGGACCAATGGGAATAGCATATTCTCCTGGGCCCAGAGTCATCAAATGGTCTCCTGCTGTTCCGGGGTCATCACATGGTCTCCTGGGACCGGGTTCATCACATAGGCTCCTGGCCCAGTGTCATCACATTGTCTCCTGGCTCGGGTTCAGCACATGGCCTGCTGGGCCCGGGGTCATCTCCTAGTCTCCTGCCGGACCAGGGTCATCACATGTTCTGAGGGTGCGGCGTCATCATATGGTCTTCTGGGCCCCGTTTCATCACATGGTCTCCTGGGCCCAGGGACATCAGATGATCTCCTACTGGCCCAGGCTCATCACATGATCTCCTGGGCCCTGCGTCATCATATGGTTTCCTGCCGGAATGGAGTCATCACATAATCTCTTGGGCCCGGGGTCATCACATGGTCGCCTGGGCCGGGGGTTATCATATGATCTCCTGCCGGCCCGGGATCAGCACGTGGTCTCCTGGGCCTGGGGTCACCTCATGGTTTTCTTGGCACCTCCATTATAGGAAGGGTATTCGAGCCATGGAAATGGTACAATGAAGATTTGCTAGAATGATACCATGAATAAGAGGTTAAAGTTGTGGAGAGGCTTGAAGGATTGAGGCTTTTTCCCACCAACACATGGCCATGGCATGAGCTAATAGAAGCTTTTCAAATTATGAAAGATTTTGAGGGTAAATAGTGAATGATTGTTCCAACTGGCTAGTGAATCCGTAACAAGTGGCTGAGGCAGGGCTGACCTCAAAGAGCAATGGGGGATGTTAGGACATTCTGTTAGGTCTTCTGGGCCCCGGGTCATCACATGTTCTCCTGGGCAGGAGGTCAGCACATGGTGTCCTAGCCCCGGGGCATCACATGGTCTTCTGCCAACCTGGGGTCATCATATGGTCTCCCTGGCCCCGTTTCATCCCATGGTCTGCTGTACACAGAGACAACACATCATCTCCTACCGGCCCAGGCTCATCACATGTTCTCGTGCGCCCTGCGTCATCATATGGTCTCCTTCCGAAACGGAGTCATCACATGGTATCCTGGGCCCAGAGTCATCAAATGGTCTCCTGCTGTTCCGGGGTCATCACATGGTCTCCTGCGGGTCAGCGCATGGTCTCCTGCCGGTTCATGGCCATCACATGCTCTCCTCCAGTCGCGGGATCAATACATGGTCTCCGGCTGGTCATCACATTGTGTCCTGCCGGCCTGGGATCATCATATGATCTCCTGCCTAGCCGGCGTCATCACATGGTCTCCTGGGCCAGGAGTCATCACATGGTTTCCTGGACCCAGGGTCATCACATGGTCTCCTGCCTGCCCTGCGTCATCACGTGGTCTCCTGAGCGCAGGGTCAGTACATGCTCTCCTGGGCCTGTGGTCATCACATGGTCCCCTGGTCCCAGGTTCATCACATGGCTTCCTGGCCCAAGGTCATCACATGGTCTCCTGCTGGCCCAGGTTCATCACATGATCTCCTGGGTCCAGGGTTATCACATGGTCTCCTGCCGGCACGGGTCATCACATGGTCTCCTGGGCCAATGAGCATCACATGGCCTCCTGGCCCAGGTTCATCACAGGGTCTCCTGCCGGCCCGTGGTCATCACATGGTCTACTGCCGGCCCGGGAACATCACATGGTTTTCTGGGCACAGGGGTCATCACATGGTCTCCTGCCGGAGCGGGATCATCACATTGTCTGCTGGGCCAGGGCTCATCACATGGTCTCCTGTCGGCCCGGGGTCATCACCTGGTCTCCTGCCGACCCGGGATCTTCACATGGTCTACTGGGCCTGGGGTCATCACATGGTCTCCTGAGCTCAGGTTCATCACAGGGTCTCCTGCCGGCCCGTGGTCATTACATGGTCTCCTGCCGGCCCGGGATCATCACATGGTCTTCTGGGCACAGGGGTTATCACATGGACTTCTGAGCACGGGGTCATCACATGTCTCCTCCGTTCCGGGATCATCACATGGTCTGCTGGGCCTGGGCTCATCACATGGTCTCCTGCCGGCCCGGGATCATCACATGGTCTACTGGGCCTGGGGTCATCACATGGTCACCTGAACCCAGGCACATCACATGGTCTCCTGCCGGCCCGGGGTATTCACATGGTCTCCTGGACCCTGGGTCATCATATGGTCTCCTGCTGGCCCGGTGTCATCACATGGTCTCCTGGGCTCGGTGTCATCTCATGGTCTCCTGCTGGACCAGGGTCATCACAGGGTCTGAGGGCCTGGCGTCATCACATGGTCTTATGGGCCCAGGTTCATCACATGCTCTCCTGCTGGCCCGGTGTCATCACATGGTCTCCTGGGCTCGGGGTCATCTCATGGTCTCCTGCTGGACCAGGGTCATCACAGGGTCTGAGGGCCTGGGGTCATTCAATGGTCTTATGGGCCCAGGTTCATCACATGCTCTCCTGAGCCCGGGGTTATCACATGGTCTCCTGGCCCAGGGTCATCTCATGGTCTCCTGCCGGTCCGGGGTCATCACATGGATTCCTGCAAGCTCAGGGTCATCACATAGCCGCGTGCCAGACCAGGGTCATCACATGGTCTGAGGGCCCGGAGTGATCATTTGGTCTTCTGGGCCCAGGCTCATCACATGCTCTCCTCGGCCCGGGGTCATCACATGGTGTCCTGGCCCAAGGTCATCACATTGTCTTCTGCCAGCCTGGGGTCTTGATATGGTCTCCTGGGCCCAGGGACATCACATGGTCTCCAGGCCCCCGGTCATCACATGGTCTCCTCGGCCCGGGGTCATCATATGGTCTCCTGGCCCAAGGTCATCACATGTTCTTCGGGCCCGGTGTCATCACATGTCTCCTGCCGGCCCAGGGACATCATATATTCTCCTGAACCCGGGGTCATCACATGGTCTCCTGCCGTTCAATGCTCATCACATGGTCTCTTGCCGGCCCGGGATCATCGCACTGTTCCTGGGCCCAGGGTCATCAAATGGTCTCCTGCCGGCCCAGAGTCATCAAATGGACTCCATTGCCAGGGTTCATCAATGGTCTCCTGGCCCAGGATCATCACATGGTCGCCTGGCCCCCGGTCATCACATGGTCTCCTAGGCCCGGTGTCATCATATGGTCTCCTGCCGGCCTGGGGACATCACACGGTATCCTGGGCCCAGGGTCATCACATGATCTCCTGCCGGCCTAGGGTCATCACATGGTCTCCTGCCGGGCCAGGCTCATCTCTTGGTCTCCTGCCGTTACTGGGTCATCACATGGTCTCCTGCCGGCACAGGGCCATAACATGGTCTCCTTGCGGTCCGGTTTCATCATATAGTCTCCTGGGCACAGTGTCATCACATGTTCTCCTGGACCCGGGGTCATCATGTGTTCTCCTGGGCCCAGGGATATCACATGGTCTCCTGCCGGCCCAGGTGCATCAGAGGGTCTCCTGCCAGTCCAGGGTATTAACATTGTGTCCCCCTGTCCGTGGTCAACACATGGATTCCTGCGGGTCATCACATGGTCTCCTACTGGCCTGAGATTATCACATGGTCTCCTGCCGGCCCAGGGGTCATCAAATGGTCTCCTGTGCCCGGGTTCATCACATGGGCTCCTGGCCCAGTGTCATCATATGGTCTCCTGGTGCGGGGTCATCACATGGTCTCCTGCCGGCCCAGGGACATCACAGGGTCCCGTGCTGGCGCAGCGTCATCACATGGTCTCCTGCTGTTCCGGGGTCATCACATGGTCTCCTGCAGGTCAACACATGGTCTCCAAGGCCAGGGATCATCACATGGTCTCCTGCAGGTCAACACATGGTCTCCAAGGCCAGGGATCATCACATGGTCTCCTGGATCCAGGGTCATTACATACTCTCCTGAGCCTGTGGTGATCACATGGTCCCCTGGGCCCAGGTTCATCACATGGCTTCCTGGCCCAGGGTCATCACATGGTCTCCTGCTGGCCCAGGTTCATCACATGGTCTCCTGGGCCCAGGGTTATCACATGGTGTCCTGCCGGCACGGGGTCATCACATGGTCTCCTGGGCCAATGGGCAACACATGGCCTCCTGGCCCAGGTTCATCACAGGGTCTCCTGCCGGCCCGTGGTCATCACATGGTCTCCTGCCGACTCGGGATCATCACATGGTCTTCTGGGCACAGGGGTCATCTCTTTGGACCTCTGGGCCTGGGGTCATCACATGGTCTCCTGCCGGTCCGGGATCATCACATGGTCTGCTGGGCTTGGGCTCATCAAATGGTCTCCTGTCGGCCCGGGGTCATCACATGGTCTCCTGCCAGCCCGGGATCATCACATGGTCTACTGGGCCTGGGGTCTTCACATGGTCTCCTGAGCCCAGGCTCATTACATGGTCTCCTGCCGGCCTGGCGTATTCACATGGTCTCCTGCCGGCCCGCGGTCATCACATGGTCGCCTGCGCCCTGGGTCATTTCATGGTCTCCTGCCGGACCAGAGTCATCACCTGGTGTGAGGGCCTGGGATCATCAAATGGTCTCCTGTGCCCAAGGTCATCACATGGTCTCCTGACCTAGGGTCATAACATGGTCTCCTGCCGGCCCAGGCTCATCACATGGTCTCCTGCCGGCCCATGGATTTCACATGGTCTCCTGGACCCTGGGTCATCATATGGTCTCCTGCTGGCCCGGTGTCATCACATGGTCTCCTGGGCTCGGGGTCATCTCATGGTCTCCTGCTGGACCAGGGTCATCACAGGGTCTGAGGGCCTGGGGTCATCAGATGGTCTTATGGGCCCAGGTTCATCACATGCTCTCCTGAGCCCGGGGTTATCACATGGTCTCCTGGCCCAGGGTCATCGCATGGTCTCCTGCCGGTCCGGGGTCATCACATGGATTCCTGCAAGCTCAGGGTCATCACATAGTCGCGTGCCGGACCAGGGTTATCACATGGTCTGAGGGCCCGGGGTGATCATTTGGTCTTCTGGGCCCAGGCTCATCACATGCTCTCCTGGGCCCGGGGTCATCACATGGTGTCCTCGCCCAAGGTCATCACATTGTCTTCTGCCAGCCTGGGGTCTTCATATGGTCTCCTGGGCCCAGGGACATCACATGGTCTCCAGGCCCCAGGTCATCACATGGTCTACTCGGCCCGGGGTCATCATATGGTCTCCTGCCGACCTGGGGTCATCACACGGTATCCTGGGCCTGGGGTCATCACATGATCTCCTGCCGGCCCAGGGTCATCACATGGTCTCCTGCCGGGCCAGGCTCATCTCTTGGTCTCCTGCCGTTGAGGGTCATCACATGGTCTCCTGCCGGCACAGGGTCATAACATGGTCTCCTTGCGGCCCGGTGTCATCATATAGTCTCCTGGGCACAGTGTCATCACATGTTCTCCTGGACCCAGGGTCATCATGTGATCTCCTGGGCCCAGGGACATCACATGGTCTCCTGCCGGCCCAGATGCATCAGAGGGTCTCCTGCCAGTCCAGGGTATTTACATGGTGTCCCCCTGTCCGTGGTCAACACATGGATTCCTGCGGGTCATCACATGGTCTCCTACTGGCCTGAGATTATCACATGGTCTCCTGCCGGCCCGGGGTCATCACATTGTCTCCTGGGCCCGGTGTCATCACATGGTCTCCTGCCGGGCCAGGCTCATCTCTTGGTCTCCTGCCGTTACTGGGTCATCACATGGTCACCTGGAACCGGGGTCATCAAATGGTCTCCTGTGCCCGGGTTCATCACATGGGCTCCTGGCCCAGTGTCATCACATGGTCTCCTGGCGCGGGGCCATCACATGGTCTCCTGCCAGCCCAGGGACATCACAGGGTCCCGTGCCGGCGCAGCGTCATCACATGGTCTCCTGCTGTTCCGGGGTCATCACATGGTCTCCTGCGGATCATCACATGGTCTCCAAGGCCAGGGATCATCACATGGTGTCCTGGACCCAGGATCATCACATGGTTTCCTGCCTGCCCGGGGCCATCACGTGGTCTCCTGGGCCCAGGGTCACTACATGCTCTCCTGAGCCTGTGGTCATCACATGGTCCCCTGGGCCAGGTTCATCACATGGCTTCCTGGTCCAGGGTCATCACATGGTCTCCTGCTGGCCCAGGTTCATCACATGGTCTCCTGGGCCCAGGGTTATCAAATGGTCTCCTGCCGGCACGGGGTCATCACATGGTCTCTTGGGCCAATGGGCATCACATGGCCTCCTGGCCCGGGTTCATCACAGGGTACCCTGCTGGCCCGTGGTCATCACATGGTCTCCTGCCGGCGCGGGATCATCACATGGTCTTCTGGGCACAGGGGTCATCTCTTTGGACCTCTGAGCCTGGGGTCATCACATGGTCTCCTGCCGGTCCGGGATCATCACATGATCTGCTGGGCTTGGGCTCATCAAATGGTCTCCTGTCGGCCCGGGGTCATCACATGGTCTCCTGCCAGCCCGGGATCATCACATGGTCTACTGGGCCTGGGGTCTTCACATGGTCTCCTGAGCCCAGGCTCATCACATGGTCTCCTGCCGGCCTGGGGTATTCACATGGTCTCCTGCCGGCCCGCGGTCATCACATGGTCGCCTGCGCCCTGGGTCATTTCATGGTCTCCTGCCGGACCAGAGTCATCACCTGGTGTGAGGGCCTGGGATCATCAAATGGTCTCCTGTGCCCAAGGTCATCACATGGTCTCCTGACCTAGGGTCATAACATGGTCTCTTGCCGGCCCAGGCTCATCACATGGTCTCCTGCTGGCCCAGGGTCATCACATGGTCTCCTGCCGGCCCATGGATTTCACATGGTCTCCTGGACCCTGGGTCATCATATGGTCTCCTGCTGGCCCGGTGTCAACACATGGTCTCTTGGGCTCGTGGTCATCTCATGGTCTCCTGCTGGACCAGGGTCATCACAGGGTCTGAGGGCCTGGGGTCATCGCATGGTCTTATGGGCCCATGTTCATCACATGCTCTCCTGAGCCTGGGGTTATCACATGGTCTCCTGGCCCAGGGTCATCTTATGGTCTCCTGCCGGTCCGGGGTCATCACATGGATTCCTGCAAGCTCAGGGTCATCACATAGTCGCGTGCCGGACCAGGGTCATCACATGGTCTGAGGGCCCGGGGTGATCATTTGGTCTTCTGGGCCCGGGCTCATCACATGCTCTCCTAGGCCCGGGGTCATCACATGGTGTCCTGGCCCAAGGTCATCACATTGTCTTCTGCCAGCCTGGGGTCTTCATATGGTCTCCTGGGCCCAGCGACATCTGATGGTCTCCAGGCCCCAGGTCATCACATGGTCTCCTCGGCCCGGGGTCATCATATGGTCTCCTGGCCCAAGGTCATCACATGGTCTCCGGCCCGGTGTCATCACATGTCTCCTTTGGCCCAGGGTCATCATATATTCTCCTGGGCCCGGGGTCATCACATGGTCTCCTGCCGTTCAATGCTCATCACATGGTCTCTTGCCAGCCCGGGATCATCATACCGTCTCCTGGGCCCGGGGTCATCAAATGGTCTCCTGCCGGCCCAGAGTCATCAAATAGACTCCTGTGCCAGGGTTCATCAATGGTCTCCTGGCCCAGGATCATCACATGGTCGCCTGGCCCCCGGTCATCACATTGTCTCCTAGTCCCGGTGTCATCATATGGTCTCCTGCCGGCCTGGGGTCATCACACGGTATCCTGGGCCTGGGGTCATCACTTGATCTCCTGCCGGCCCAAGGTCATCACATGGTCTCCTGCCGGGCCAGGCTCATCTCTTGGTCTCCTGCCGTTACTGGGTCATCACATGGTCTCCTGCCGGCACAGGGTCATAACATGGTCTCCTTGCGGCCCGATGTCATCATATAGTCTCCTGGGCACAGTGTCATCACATGTTCTCCTGGACCCGGGGTCATCATGTGATCTCCTGGGCCCAGGGACATCACATGGTCTCCTGCCGGCCCAGGTGCATCAGAGGGTCTCCTGCCAGTCCAGGGTATTCACATTGTGTCCCCCTGTCCGTGGTCAACACATGGATTCCTGCGGGTCATCACATGGTCTCCTACTGGCCTGAGATTATCACATGGTCTCCTGCCGGCCCGGGGTCATCACATTGTCTCCTGAGCCCGGTGTCATCACATGGTCTCCTGCCGGGCCAGGCTCATCTCTTGGTCTTCTGCCGTTACTGGGTCATCACATAGTCTCCTGCCATTCCATGGTCATCATATGGTCTCCTGCCGGCCCGAGGTCATCACATGGTCTCCTGGGACCGGGGTCATCAAATGGTCTCCTGTGCCTGGGTTCATCACATGGGCTCCTGGCCCAGTCTCATCACATGGTCTCCTGGCGCGGGGTCATCACATGGTCTCCTGCCGGCCCAGGGACATCACAGGGTCCCCTGCCGGCGCAGCGTCATCACATGGTTTCCTGCTGTTCTGGGGTCATCACATGGTCTCCTGCGGGTCATCACATGGTCTCCAAGGCCAGGGATCATCACATGGTCTCCTGGACCCAGGGTCATCACATGGTCTCCTGAGCCTGTGGTCATCACATGGTCCCCTGGGCCCAGGTTCATCACATAGCTTCCTGGCCCAGGGTCATCTCATGGTCTCCTGCTGGCCCAGGTTCATCTCTTGGTCTCCTGGGCCCAGGGTTATCACCTGGTCTCCTGCCGGCACGGGGTCATCACATGGTCTCCTGGGCCAATGGGCATCACATGGCCTCCTGGCCCAGGTTCATCACAGGGTCTCCTGCCGGCCCGTGGTCATCACATGGTCTCCTGCCGGCGCGGGATCATCACATGGTCTTCTGGGCACAGGGGTCATCTCTTTGGACCTCTGACCCTGGGGTCATCACATGGTCTCCTGGGCCAATGGGCATCACATGGCCTCCTGGCCCAGGCTCATCACATGGTCTCCTGCCGGCCTGGGGTATTCACATGGTCTCCTGCCGGCCCGCGGTCATCACATGGTCGCCTGCGCCCTGGGTCATTTCATGGTCTCCTGCTGGACCAGAATCATCACCTGGTCTGAGGGCCTGGGATCATCAAATGGTCTCCTGTGCCCAAGGTCATCACATGGTCTCCTGGCCTAGGGTCATCACATGGTCTCTTGCCGGCCCAGGCTCATCACATGGTCTCCTGCTGGCCCAGGGTCATCACATGGTCTACTGTGCCCAAGGTCTTCAGATGGTCTCCTGCCGGTACGGGTACATCATCTGGCCTTGTATGCCAATGGGCCTCACATGGTCTCCTGGGCCCACGATCATCACACGGTCTGCTGCGGGCCCACGTTCATCACATGGTCTCCTTCCGGCACGGCGTCAACATATGGTCAACTGGGCCCAGCGTCATCACTTGGTCTCCTGGGCCCGCAGGCATCACATGGCCTCCTGCCGGACGAGGGCCATCACATGGTCTCCTGGGCCGGGGCCATCTCATGGTCTCCTTGCCCAGGTTCATCACATGGTCTCCTGCTGGCCGGGGATCATCACATGGTCTCCTGTGCCTGGCATCATCACATGATCTCCTGAGCCCAGGGTCAACACATGGTCTCCTGCCACCCCGGGGTCATCACATGGTCTTCTTCCGGCCCATGGACTTCACATGGTCCCCTGGACCCGGGGTCAACATTTGGTCTCCTGCCGGCCCGCGTTCATCACATGATCGCCTGCGCCCTGGGTCATATCATGGTCTCCTGCCGGACCAGGGTCATCACATGGTCTGAGGGCCTGGGCGCATCACATGGTCTCCTGGCGTAGGGTCATCACATGGCCTCCTGCAGACCCGGGGTCATCATATGATCTCCTGGGCCCGGGGACATCACTTGGTCTCCTGCTGGCCCGTGGTCATCTCATGGTCGCCTGGGCCCGGGGTCATCACATGGTCGCCTAGGCCCGAGGTCATCATATGGTCTCCTGCGGGCCCGAGTTTAGCACGTGGTCTCCTGGGCCGGGGGTCATCTCATGGTCTTCTGCCGGACCAGGGTCATCACATGTTCTGAGGGCCCGGCGTCATCATATGGTCTTCGGGGCCCAGGGTCATCACTTGGTCTCCTGGGCCCGAGGTCGTCACATGGTGTCCTGGCCCAGGAGCATCACATGGTCTTCTGCCAAGCTGGGGTCATCATATGGTCCCCTGGGCCCCGTTTCATCACACGGTCTCCTGGGCCCAGGAACATCACATGATCTCCTACCGGCCCGGTGTCATCACATGATCTCCTGGGACCTGCGTCATCATATGGACTCCTGCCGGAATGGAGTCATCAGATGTTCTCTTGGGCCCGGGGTCATCACATGTCGCCTGGGCCGTGGGTCATCATATGGTCTCCAGCCGGCCCGGGATCAGCACATGGTCTCCTGTGCCTGGGTCATCTCATGGTCTTATTGGCACCTCCATTATTGGAAGGATATTCGAGCCATGGAAATGGTACAATGAAGATTTGCTAGAATGGTGCCATGAATAAGAGGTTGCAGTTGAGGAGAGGCTTGAAGGATTGAGGCTTTTTTCCCACCAACACATGGCCATGCAATGAGCTAATAGAAGCTTTTCAAATTATGAAAGATTTTGAGGGTAAATAGTGAAAGATTGTTCCAACTGGCTAGTGAATCAGTAACAAGTGGCTGAGGCAGTGCTGACCTCAAAGAGCAATGGGGGAAGTTAGGACATTCTGTTCGGTCTTCTGGGCCCAGGGTCATCACATGGTCTCCTGGGCCGGCGGTCAGCACATGGTGTCCTGGCCCGGGGCATCACATGGTCTTCTGCCAACCTGGGGTCATCATATGGTCTCTCTGGCCCCGTTTCATCACATGGTCTGCTGGACCCAGAGACATCATATCACATCCTACCGGCCCAGGCTCATCTCATGTTCTCATGCGCCCTGCGTCATCATATGGTCTCCTGCCAGAACGTAGTCATCACATGGTCTCCTGGGCCCTGGGTCATCACATGGTCGCCAGGGCTGGGGGTCATCATATGGTCTCCTGCTGGCCCGGAGTCAGCACATGGTCTCCTGGACCTGGGGTCATCTCGTGATCTGCCGGACCAGGGTGATCATATGGTCTTCTGGGCCCAGGGTCATCACATGCTCTCCTGGGCCTGAGGTCATCATATGGCGTCCTGGCCCAGGGGCATCACATGGTCTTCTGCCAGCTTGGGGTCATCATATGGTCTATGGGTCCTGTTTCATCACATGGTCTCCTGGGCCCAGGGACATCACATCATCTCCTACCGGCCCAGGCTGATCACATGATCTCGTGCGCCCCGCGTCATCATATGGTCTCTTTCCGGAACGGATTCATCACATGATCTCCTGGTCCCGGTGTCATCACATGGTCTCCTGCCGTTCAGTGGTCATCATATGGACTGCTCCCGACCCAGGCTCATCACATGTTCTCGTGCGTCCTGCGTCATCATATGGACTCCTGCTTGAACGGAGTCATCACATGGTCTCATGGGCCCTCTGTCATCACATGGTCGCTCGGGTTGGGGGTCATCACATGGTCTCCTGCTGTCCCGGTAGAATCACGTGGCCTCCTGGGCTAATGGGAAAACATGGTCTCCTGGGCCCAGAGTCGTCAAATGGTCTCCTGCCGGCACGGGGTCATCACATGGTCAGCTGCCGGCCCGGGCCCAAAAGATGGTCCCCTGGGCCCAGGGTCATCACAGGGTCCCCTGCCGGCACAGCGTCATCAAATTGGTTTCCTGCGGGTCAGCGCATGGTCTCCTGCTGGTCCAGAGTCATCACATTTTCTCCTCCAGTCGCCGGTAGGATGTGATATGATGTCTCTGGGTCCAGCAGACCATGTGATGAAACGGGGCCAGAGAGTCCATAAACATGGTCTCCTGCCGGCCATCACATTGTGTCCTGCCGGCCTGGGATCATCACATGATCTCCTGCCTGCCCGGCGTCATCACATGGTCTCCTGGGACCGGGGTCATCAAATGGTCTCCTGTGCCCGGGTTCATCACATGGGCTCCTGGCCCAGTGTCATCACATGGTCTCCTGGCTCGGGTTCAGCACATGGCCTGCTGGGCCTGGGGTCATCGCATGTTCTGAGGGCCCGGCGTCATCATATGGTCTTCTGGGCCCAGGGTCATCATATGGTCTCCTGGGCCCGAGGTCATCACATGGTGCCCTGGACCAGGGGCTTCACGTGGTCTTCTGCCAAGCTGGGGTCATCATGTGGTACCCTGGGCCCCGTTTCATCACACGGTCTCCTGGGCCTAGGGACATCACATGATAACCTACCGGCCCGGGGTCTTCACATGATCTCCTGGGCCCTGCGTCAGCATATGGTCTCCTGCCGGAATGGAGTCATCACATGGTCTCTTGGGCCCGGGGTCATCACATGGTCTCCTGGGCCGGGGGTCATCATATGGTGTCCTGCCGGAATGGAGTCATCACATAGTCTCTTGGGCCCGGGGTCATCACATGGTCTCCTGGGCCGGGGGTCATCATATGGTCTCCTGCCGGTCCGGGATCAGCTCATGGTCTCCTGGGCCTGGGGTCATCTCATGGTCTTCTTCGCACCTCCATTATAGGAAGGGTATTCGAGCCATGGAAATGGTACAATGAAGATTTGCTAGAATGGTGCCATGAATAAGAGGTTACAGTTGAGGAGTGGCTTGAAGAATTGAGGCTTTTTTCCCATCAACACATGGCCATGCAATGAGCTAATAGAAGCTTTTGAAATTATGAAAGATTTTGAGGGTATATAGTGAAAGATTGCTCCAACTGGCTAGTGAATCAGTAACAAGTGGCTGAGGCAGGGCTGACCTCAAAGAGCAATGGGGGAAGTTAGAACATTCTGCTAGGTCTTCTGGGCCCAGGGTCATCACATGGTCTCCTGGGCCGGAGGTCAGCACATGGTGTCCTGGCCCAGGGGCATCACATGGTCTTCTGCCAAACTGGGGTCATCATATGGTCTCTCTGGCCCCGTTTCATCACATGGTATGCTGGACCCAGAGACAACACATCAGCTCCTCCCGGCCCAGGCTCATCACATGTTCTCGTGCGTCCTGCGTCATCATATGGTCTGCTGCTTGAACGGAGTCATCACATGGTCTCATGGGCCCTCTGTCATCACATGGTCGCTAGGGCTGGGGATCATCACATGGTCTCCTGCTGTTCCGGGAGAATCACGTGGCCTCCTGGGCTAATGGGAAAACATGGTCTCCTGGGCCCAGAGTCATCAAATGGTCTCCTGCCGACACGGGGTCATCACATGGTCAGCTGCCGGCCCGGGGCCAAAAGATGGTCCCCTGGGCCCAGGGTCATCACAGGGTCCCCTGCCGGCGCAGCGTCATCAAATTGGTCTCCTGCGGGTCAGCGCGTGGTCTCCTGCCGGTTCAGGGTCATCACATTTTCTCCTCCAGTCGCGGGATCAATACATGGTCTCCTGCTGGTCATCACATTGTGTCCTACCGGCCTGGGACCATCACATGATCTCCTGCCTGCCCGGCATCATTACATGGTCTCCTGGGCCAGGGGTCATCACATGGTCTCCTGGGCCGGGGGTCATCACATGATCTCCTGGTCCCGTCGTCATCACATGGACTCTTGCCGGCCCGGGGTCATCACATGGTCTCCTGGGACCGGGGTCATCAAATGGTCTCCTCTGCCCGGGTTCAGCACATGGGCTCCTGGCTCAGCGTCATCACATGGTCTCCTGGCCCGGGGTCATCAGATGGTCTCCTGCCGTCCTGGGGTCATCACGTGGCCTCCTGGGCCAATGGGAATAGCATGGTGTCCTGGGTCCAGAGTCATCAAATGGTCTCCTGCCAGCACCGGGTCATCACATTGTCAGCTGCCAGCCCGGGGCCAACAGATGGTCCCCTGGGCCCAGGGACATCACAGGGTCGCCTGCCGGTGCAGTGTCATCACATGGTCTCCTGCTGTTCCGGGGTCATCACATGGACTCCTGTGGGTCAGCGCATGGTTTCCTGCCGGTCCAGCGTCATCACATGCTCTCCTCCAGTCGCGGGATCAATACATGGTCTCCTGCTGGTCATCACATTGTGTCCTGCCGGCCTGGGATCATCACATGATCTCCTGCCTGCCCGGCGTCATCACATGGTCTCCTGGGACCGGGGTCATCAAATGGTCTCCTGTGCCCGGGTTCATCACATGGGCTCCTGGCCCAGTGTCATCACATGGTCTCCTGGCTCGGGTTCAGCTCATGGTCTGCTGGGCCTGGGGTCATCTTCTGGTATTCTGGGCCCAGGGTCATCACATGGTCCCCTGGGCCAGAGGTCATCACATGGTGCCCTGGATCAGGGGCATCACATGGTCTTCTGCCAAGATGGGGTCATCATATGGTCCCCTGGGCCCCGTTTCATCACGCGGTCTCCTGGGCCCAGGGACATCACATGATCACCTACCGGCCCGGGGTCTTCACATGATCCCCTGGGCCCTGCGTCATCATATGGTCTCCTGCCAGAATGGAATCATCACATGGTCTCTTGGGCCCGGGGTCATCACATGGTCTCCTGGGCCGGGGGTCATCAGATGGTCTCCTGCCAGCACGGGATCAGCTCATGGTCACGTGGGTCTGGGGTCATCTCTTGGTCTTCTTGGCACCTCAATTATAGGAAGCGTATTCGAGCCATGGAAATGGTACAATGAAGATTTGCTAGAATGGTGCCATGAGTAAGAGGTTACAGTTGAGGAGAGGCTTGATGGATTGATGCTTTTTTCGCACCAACACATGGCCATGGCATGAGCTAATAGAAACTTTTCAAATTATGAAAGATTTTGAGGGTAAATAGTGAAAGATTGTTCCAACTGGCTAGTGAATCAGTAACAATTGGCTGAGGCAGTGCTGACATCAAAGAGCAATGGGGGAAGTTAGGACATTCTGTTCGGTCTTCTGGGCCCAGGGTCATCACATGGTCTCCTGGGCCGGATGTCAGCACATGGTGTCCTGGCCCAGGGCATCACATGGTCTTCTGCCAACGTGGGGTCATCATATGGTCTCTCTGGCCCCGTTTCATCACATGGTCTGCTGGACCCAGAGAAAACACATCATCTCCTACCGGCCCAGGCTCATCACATGTTCTCGTGCGTCTTGCGTCATCATATGGTCTCCTGCTTGAACGGAGTCATCACATGGTCTCATGGGCCCTCTGTCATCACATGGTCGCTAGGGCTGGGGATCATCACATGGTCTCCTGCTGTCCAGGGAGTATCACGTGACCCCTTGGCCTAATGAGAAAACATGATCTCCTGGGCCCAGAGTTATCAAATGGTGTCCTGCCGGCACGGCGTCATCACATGGTCAGCTGCCGGCCCGAGGCCAACAGATGGTCCCCTGGGCCCAGGGTCATCACAGAGTCCCCTGCCGGCGCAGCGTCATCAAATTGGTCTCCTGAGGGTCAGCGCATGGTCTCCTGCCGGTCCAGTTCATCACATTCTCTACTCCAGTCGCGGGATCAATACATGGTCTCCTGCTGGTCAACACATTGTGTCCTGCCGGCCTGGGATCATCACATGATCTCCTGCCTGCCCGGCGTCATCACATGGTCTCCTGGGCCAGGGGTCATCACATGGTCTCCTGGACCCAGGGTCATCACATGGTCTCCTGCCTGCCCGGGGTCATCACGTGGTCTCCTGGGCCCAGGGTCATTACAGCTCTCCTTGGCCTGTGGTCATCACATGGTCTCCTGGGCCCAGGGTTATCACATGGTCTACTGGGCCTGGGGTCATCAGCTGGTCTCCTGAGCCCAGGTTCATCACAGGGTCTCCTGCCGGCCCGTGGTCATCACATAGTCTCCTGCCGGTCAGTGATCATCACATGGTCTGCTGGGCCTGGGCTCATCACATCGTTTCCTGCCGGCCCGGAATCATCACATGGTCTACTGGGCCTGTGGTCATCACATGGTCTCCTGAGCCCAGGCTCATCACATGTTCTCCTGCCGGCCCGGGGTATTCACATGGTCTCCTGCCGGCCCGACGTCATCACATGGTCTCCTGCCGGCCGATGGATTTCCAATGGCCTCCTGGACCCTGGGTCATCATATGGTCTCCTGCTGGCCCGGTGTCATCACATGGTCTCCTGGGCCCGGGGTCATCTCATGGTCTCCTGCTGGACCAGGGTCATCACAGGGTCTGAGGGCCTGGGATCATCACATGGTCTCCTGGGCCCAGGGTCATCACATTCTCTCCTGAGCCCGGGGTTATCACATGGTCTCCTGGCCCAGAGTCATCTCATGGTCTCCTGCCGGTCCGAGGTCATCACATGGATTCCTGCCAGCTCGGGGTCATCAGATAGTCGCCTGCCGGACCAGGTTCATCACATGGTCTGAGGGCCCGGGGTGATCATTTGGTCTTCTGGGCCCAGGCTCATCACATGCTCTCCTAGGCCCGGGGTCATCACATGGTGTCCTGGCCCAGGGTCATCACATTGTCTTCTGCCAGCCTGGGGTCTTCATATGGTCTCCTTGCGGCCCGGGGTCCATCACATGGTCTCCTGGGCCCGGAATCATCACATTTTCTCCTAGACCCGGGGTCATCACATTGTCTCTTGGGCCCGGTGTCATCACATGGTCTCCTGGGCCCGGGATCATCACATGGTCTCCTGGGCCCGGAATCATCACATGTTCTCCTAGACCCGGGGTCATCACATTGTCTCCTGGGCCCGGTGTCATCACATGGTCTCATGAGCCCGGGATCATCACATGGTCTCCTGGGTCTACCGTCATCACATGGTCTCCTGGCCCGGGTTCACTACATGGTCTACTGGGCTCGGGGTCATCACATGGTCTCCTGGGCCCGGGATCATCACATGGTCTCCTGGGCCCGGTGTCATCACATGGTGTCCTGGGCCCGGGATCATCACATGGTCTGCTGCGTGCCCGGGGTCATCACATGGTCTCCTGGGTCTACCGTCATCACATGGTCTCCTGGCCCGGGTTCACTACATGGTCTACTGGGCTCGGGGTCATCACATGGTTCTCTGGGCCCGGGGTCATCATATAGTCTCCTGCCGGCCTGGGGTCATCACATTTTATCTTGGGCCCGGGGCCATCATGTGGTCTCCTGGCCCGGTGTCATCACATGGTCTCCTGCCCCAGGGACATCACATGGTGTCCTACCGGCCCAGGGTCATCACATGGTCTCCTGGCCTAGGGTCATCACATGGTCTCCTACCTGCCCAGGCTCATCACATGGTCTCCTGCCGGCCTGGGGTCAACACATGGCCTCCTGGGCCCAGGGTCATCACATGGTCTCCTGCCGGCCTGGGGTCATCACATGGCCTCCTGGACCAACGGGCATGACATGGTCTCGTGGGCCCAGTGTCATCACATGGTCTTCTGCCGGCCCAGTGTCATCACATGTTCTCCTTCCGGGCCGGGAACATCATATGGTCTCCCGCGCCCAGGATCATCACATGGTCTCCTGCCAGTTCATGGTCGTCACATGGTCTCCTGCCGGCCCGGGATCATCACATGATCTCCTGGGCCTGGGGTCATCACATGATCTGCTGAGCCCAGGGTCATCATATGGTCTCCTGCTGGCCTGGTGTCATCACATGGTCTTCTGGGAATGGGGTCATCTCATGGCTTCCTGCCGGACCAGAGTCATCACATGGTCTGAGTGCCTGGGGTCATCACATGGTCTCCTGGCCCAGGGTCATCTCATGGTCTCCTGCCGACCTGGGTCATCACATGGTCTCCTGCTGGTCCGGGGTCATCACATGGTCTCCTGGGTCTGGGGTCATCATACGGTATCCTGCAGGTCCGTGGTCATCACATGGTCTCCTGCCGGTCCATGGTCATCACATGGTCGCCTGGTGTCGGAGACATCATATGGTTCCCTGCCGGCCCGGGGTCATCACATAGTCTGCTGGGCCTGGGGCCATCTCATGGACTCCAGCCGGAGCAGGGTCATCATATGGTCGGAGGCCCCGGGGTCATCATATGGTATTCTGGGTCCAGGGTCATCACATGGTCTCCTGGGCCCGGGGTCATCACATGGTGTCCTGGCCCAGGGTCATCACATGATCTCCTGCCGATCCGAGGTCATCACATGGACTCTTGCCGGACCGGGGTCATCACATGGTTTCCTGGGCCCGTGGTCATCATATGGTCTAATGCTGCCCCGGTGTCATCACATGGCCTCCTGAACCCGGGGTCATCACATGGTCACCTGGCCCTGGATCATCACATGGTCTCCTACCGATCTGAGGTCATCACATGGTCGCCTGGGCCCTGGGCCATCACATAGTCGCTTGCCGGACCAGGGTCATCACATGGTCTGAGGGGCCGGGCTCATTATATGGTGTTCTGGGCCCAGGCTCATCACATGCTCTCCGATGCCCGGGGTCATCACATGGTGTCCTCGCCTAACGTCATCACATGGTCTTCTGCCAGCCTGGGGTCATCATATGGTCTCCTGAGCCCGGTTTCATCACATGGTCTTCTGGGTCCAGGGACATCTCATGGTCTCCTGCCGGCTCAGGCTCATCACATGGTCTCCTGGGCCCTGTGTCATCACATGGTCTCCTGCCAGCCCAGGGTCATGACATGTTCTCCTGGGCCCGGGTTCATCAAATGGTCTCCTGCCGGCCCAGAGTCATCAAATGGACTCCTGTGCCAGGGTTTATCACAATGGTCTCCTGGCCCGGGGTCATCACATAGTGTCCTCGCCCAACATCATCACATGGTCTTCTGCCAGCCTGGATCATCATATGGTCTCCTGCGCCCGGTTTCATCACATGGTCTTCTGGGCCCAGGGACATCACATGGTCTCCTACCGGCTCAGGCTCATCACATGGTCTCCTGGGCCCTGTGTCATCACATGGACTCCTGCCAGCTCAGGGTCATCACATGGTCTCCTGCCTGCCCGGGGCCAGCATATGGTCTCCTGCCGGCCCGGGGTCATCACATGCTCTCCTGGGCCCGTGGCCATCACATGGGCTCCTGCCGTTCCGTGGTCATCACATGGTCTCCTGCCGGCACGAGGTCATCACATGGTCTGCTGGGTCCGGGTTCGTCAAATGGTCTCCTGCCGGCACGGGTTCATCACATGGTCTCCTGGGCCCGGGTTCATCAAATGGTCTCCTGCCAGCCCAGAGTCATCACATGGTCTCCTGGCCCAGGGTCATCACATGGTCTCCTGTTGGCCTGGGCTCATCACATGGTATCCTGGGCCCGTGGTCATCACATGGTCCCCGGTCCCAGTGTCATCACATGGTCTGCTGGGCCCAGGGTCATCACATGGTCACCTGGCCCAGGATCATCACTTGGTCTGCTGCCGATCCGAGGTCATCACGTGGTCGCCTGGGCCCTGGGTCATCATATGATCTACTGCTGCCCCAGTGTCATCACATGGTCTCCTGGGCCCGGGGTCATCACATAGTCGCCTGCCGGACCAGGGTCATCACATGGTCTGAGGGGCCGGGCTCCTCATATGGTCTTCTGGGTCAAGGGTCATCACATGCTCTCCTATGCCTGGGGTCATCACATGGTGTCCTCGCCCAACGTCATCACATGGTCTTCTGCCATCCTGGGGTCATCATATGGTCTCCTGGGTCCGGTTTCATCACATGGTCTTCTGGGCCCAGGGACATCACATGGTCTCCTGCCGGCTCAGGCTCATCACATGGTCTCCTGGGCCCAGTGTCATCACATGGTCTCCTGGGCCCTGTGTCATCACATGGTCTCCTGCCAGCCCAGGGTCATCACATGGTCTCCTGCCGGCCCGGGATCATCACATGCTTTCCTGGGCCCGTGGCCATCACATGGTCTCCTGCCGGCACGGGGTCATCACATGGTCTCCTGGGACCGAGTTCATCAAATGTCTCCTGCCGGCCCAGAGTCATCAAATGGACTCCTGTGCCGTGGCTCATCATATTGTCTCCTGGCCCAGGGTCATCACATTGTCTCCTGGCCCGGGGTCACCACATGGTCTCCTGCCGGCCTGGGCTCATCACATGGTATCCTGGGCCCGGGGTCATCACATGTTCTCCGGGACCGGTGTCATCACATGGTCTCCTGGGCCAGGATCATCACATGGTCATCTGCCGGCCCAGGGTCATCACATGGTCTCCTGGCCCAGGGTGATCACATGGTCTCCTGCCGACACAGGGTCATCATATGAGCTCCTGGGCCCGGGGTCATCACATGGTCTCCTGGGCCTGGGTTCATGACAGGGTCACCTGCCGGCCGGGAGTCATCCCATGGTCTCCTGCCGGTGCGGGGTCCTCACATGGTTTCCTTCCGGCCCGGGGTCATCATATAGTCAGCTGCCGGACCAGGGTCATCACATGCTCTGAGGGTCCTGACTCATCATATGGTCTTCTGGGCTCAGGGTCATCACATGTTCTCCTGTGCCCGAGGTCATTACATGGTGTCCTGACCCAGGTTCATCACATGGTCTTCTGCCAGCCTGCTGTCATGATATCTTCTCCTGGTCCCGGGGTCATCACATGGTCATCTGGACCCAGGGACATCACATGATCTCCTGGGCCAAGCTCATCGCATGGTCTCCTGCCGGCCCAACGTCATCACATGGTCTCCTGGCCCAGGGCATCACATGGTCTCCTGCCGATTGTACATCCCTGTCTGGCGTAAAAATAAAAAAGGGAAGGTGGCTCAACCGTGGCTATCAAGGGAAATCAGGCATAATATTAACGCCAAGGAAGTGGCATACAAATTGGCCAGAAATAGCAGTTAGGCCGGGGACTGGGAAAAATTTAGAACTCAGCAGAGGAGGACAAAGGATTTGATTAGGGCAGGGAAAATAGAGCACGAGAGGAAGCTTGCAGGGAGCATTAAGATAGACTGCAAAAGCTTCTATAGATATGTAAAGAGAAAAAGGTTAGTAAAGACAGAATCAGGGGAAGTCATAATGGGGAACAAAGAAATGGCAGACCAATTGAACAAGTACTTTGGTTCGGTATTCACCACTGCAGAGTGACTTGGATAGATTAGGTGAGTGGGCAAATGCATGGCAGATGAAGTATAATGTGGACAAATGTGAGGTTATCCACTTTGGTGGTAAAAACAGAGAGACAGACTATTATCTGAATGGTGACACATTAGGAAAAGGGGAGGTGCAACGAGACCTGGGTGTCCTGGGGTATGGGACTTATTATACAGCACTCTCAGAGACACAGCACAAGCACGATGGGCCGAAGAACTTTCTTCAGTACTTAATGTGTTGCACTTCAATTTATCGGCGGGTCAGTGATCTTGGGTTTTGATTCTTGCTTTAAAGCGAAGAGATGCAAGAGATCATGGTTAACCAAAAATCAGAAAAACACAGTCGATTGACATTGCGGAAAACAATAATATTTTAAATTAAAAAGTGTGAATTTGCGCCGTATACATATAATGTCCGAAATCGTAGAGCTTCACAAAAGTAACATGAAAACCAACCAAATGAATAAAGTTAAAGGCCTCTGAATGTATTCGGCACTGTATCGCAGGGCTTAAAACACGTGTTCAATTCCAGCCAATAACGGATATTTTATATTTTCCTTCCTGCACTCATGAACTCGCCTGAATTGCAATAAACTTACATTCATCATCAAACTCCACATCTTCATGAAACAGTCTCTGCCCTGAATAATAGTCAGTGATGTTTTCTCCAGCGCCGAAAAGATGTAGGAAGCGGGCTTTTGAATTGGTTTTATGGGTGCCGAACTCAGAGAATTACAGTGGATATATGACGCAGAACAGACCTTTCGGCCCAACCAGTCCCCGCCGCCATTTATGCTCCACTGGAGCCTCCTCCCGTCTTTCCTCATTTAATTCTATTTGCATAACCATCTATTCCCTTCATCTTTAATATGCACATAGATTGGGCTAATCAAACTGGAAGCAATACAGTGGAGGAGGATTTCCTGGAGTACATAAGGGATGGTTTTCTAGACCAATATGTCGCGGAACCAACTAGGGGGGAGGCCATCTTAGACTGGGTGTTGTGTAATGAGAGAGGATTAATTAGCAATCTCGTTGTGTGAGGCCCCTTGGGGAAGAGTGACCATAATATGGTGGAATTCTATATTAGAATGGAGAATGAAACAGTTAATTCAGAGACCATGGTCCAGAACTTAAAGACGGCTAACTTTGAAGGTATGAGGCGTGAATTGGCTAGGATAGATTAGCGAATGGTACTTAAGGGGTTGACAGTGGATGGGCAATGGCAGACATTTAGAAACCGCATGGATAAACAACAACAATTGTACATTCCTGTATGGCGTAAAAATAAAAAAGGGAAGGTGGCTCAACCGTGGCTATCAAGGGAAATCAGGGATAGTATTAAAGCCAAGGAAGTGGCATACAAATTGGCCAGGAATAGCAGCGAACCCGGGGACTGGGAGAAATTTAGAACTCAGCAGAGGAGGACAAAGGGTTTGATTAGGGCAGGGAAAATAGAGTACGAGAGGAAGCTTGCAGGGAACATTAAAATGGACTGCAAAAGCTTCTATAGATATGTAAAGAGAAAAAGGTTACTAAAGACAAACGTAGGCCCCCTATAGTCAGAATCAGGTGAAGTCATATCGGGGAGCAAAGAAATGGCGGACCAATTGAACAAGTACTTTGGTTCGGTATTCACTAAGGAGGACACAAACAATCTTCCGGATATAAAATGGGTCAGGGGGTCTAGTAAGGAGGAATTGAAGGAAATCCTTATTAGTCGGAAATTGTGTTGGGGAAGTTGATGGAATTGAAAGCCAATAAATCCCCAGGGCCTGATGGTCTGCATCTCAGAGTACTTAAGGAGGTGGCCTTGGAAATAGCGGATGCATTGACAGTCATTTTCCAACATTCCATAGACGCTGAAACAGTTCCGATTGAGTGGAGGGTAGCCAATGTAATCCCACTTTTTAAAAAAGGAGGGAGAGAGAAAACAGAATTATACACCAGTCAGCCTGGCATCGGTAGTGGGTAAAATGATGGAATCAATTCTTAAGGATGTCATAGCAGCGCATTTGGAAAGAGGTGACATGATAGGTCCAAGTCACCATGGATTTATGAAAGGGAAATCATGCTTAACAAATCTTCTGGAAATTTTTGAGGATGTTTCCAGTAGAGTGGACGAGGGAGAACCAGTTGATGTGGTGTATTTGGACTTTCAGAAGGCTTTCGACAAGGTCCCACACAAGAGATTAATTTGCAAAGTTAAAGCATATGAGATTAGGGGTAGTGTGTTGACGTGGATTGAGAACTGGTTGGCAGACAGGAAGCAAAGAGTAGGAATAAATGGGTACTTTTCAGAATGGCAGGCAGTGACTAGTGGGGTACCGCAAGGTTCTGTGCTGGAGCCCCAGCTGTTTACATTGTACCTTAATGATTTAGACGA
Source organism: Pristiophorus japonicus (assembly GCF_044704955.1). Lineage (NCBI taxonomy): Eukaryota > Metazoa > Chordata > Chondrichthyes > Pristiophoridae > Pristiophorus > Pristiophorus japonicus. The sequence continues at coordinate 102,128,629 of NC_091991.1, read as the reverse complement.
GGGGATTAAATGTAGTATCTCCAAATTTGCGGATGACACTAAATTGGGTGGCAGTGTGAGCTGCGAGGAGGATGCTATGAGGCTGCAGAGTGACTTGGATAGATTAGGTGAGTGGGCAAATGCATGGCAGATGAAGTATAATGTGGATAAATGTGAGGTTATCTATTTTGGTGGTTAAAAACAGAGAGACAGACTATTATCTGAATGGTGACAGATTAGGAAAAGGGGAGGTGCAACGAGATCTGTGTGTCATGGTACATCAGTCATTGTAGGTTGGCATGCAGTACAGCAGGTGGTTAAGAAAGCAAATGGCATGTTGGCCTTCATAGCGAGGGGATTTGAGTACAGGGGCAGGGAGGTGTTACTACAGTTGTACAGGGCCTTGGTGAGGCCACACATGGGGTATTGTGCACAGTTTTGGTCTCCTAACTTGAGGAAAGACATTATTGCTATTGAGGGAGTGCAGCGAAGGTTCAGCAGACTTATTTCGGGGATGGCGGGACTGACATATCAAGAAAGATTGGATCAACTGGGCTTGTATTCACTGGAGTTCAGAAGAATGAGAGGGGATCTCATAGAAACATTTAAAATTCTGACAGGTTTCTGCACGGAAGATGCAGGAAGAATGTTCCCAATGTTGGGGAAGTCCAGAACCAGGGGTCACAATCTAAGGATAAGGGGTAAGCCATTTAGGACCGAGATGAGGAGAAGCGTCTTCACCCAGAGAGTGATGAACCTGTGGAATTCTCTACCACAGTAAGTTATTGAAGCCAATTCACTAAATATATTCAAAAAGGAGTTAGATGTCGTCCTTACTACTAGCGGATCAAGGGGTATGGCAAGAAAGCAGGAAGGGGGTACTGAAGTTGTATGTTCAGCCATGAACTCATTGAATGGCGGTGCAGGATCGAAGGGCCGAATGGCCTATTCCTGCACCTATTATCTATGTTTCTATGTTCCTATAGTCTCCTTCAGCCCAGGCTCATCCTATGGTCTCCTGGGCCCGGAGTCATCACATGGTTTCCTGCCGGCCCGGGGACATCACATTGGCTCCAGGGCCTGTGGTCATCACATGGTCTCCTTCCGGCCCGGGGTCATCACATGGACCCCTGCCGGCCCAGAGTCATCAAATGGACACCTGTGCCAGGGTTCATCACATGGTCTCCTGGCCCAGGGTCACCACATGGTCTCCTGGGTTCGGGATCATCGCATGATCTCCTGGTCCCGGGGTCATCATATGGTCTCCTGCCGTCCTGGGGGTCATCACATGTTATCGTGGGCCCGGGGTCATCACATGGTCTCCTACCGTCCCAGGCTCATCTCATGGTTTCTTGCCGGCCCAGGATCATCACAAGGTCTCCTGGGCCCAGGGTCCTCACATCGTCTCCTGCCGGCCAGCGGTCATCACATGGCCTGCTGGGACAATGGGCATCACATGGTCTCCTGGGCCCGGGGTCATCACATGGTCCCCTGCCGGTCCAGGCTATTCATATGGTGTCCTCCTGTCCCGTGGTCAACACTGGACTCTTGTGGGTCATCACATGGTCTCCTGCCGGCCTGAGATCATCACATGCTCTCCTGCCGGCCAGGGGTCATCACATGTTCTCCTACGCCCGGGGTCATCACATTGTTTCCTGGATCCGGTGTCAGCACATGGTCTCCTGGGCCCAGGATCATCACATAGTCTCCTGGCCCGGGGTCATCACATGGTCTCCTGGGCCCACGGTCATCACATGGTCTCCTGGGCGTGGGTTCATCACATGGTCTCATGGGCCCAGGTTCAGCACATGGTCTCCTGGGCCCATGGTCATCACATGGTCTCCTGCCGGCCTGCGGTCATCACATGGTATCCTGGGCCCGGCGTCATCACATGGCCTCCTGGCCCAAGTTCATCACATGGTCTCCTGGCCAAGGGTCCATCACATTGTCTCCTGCCGGCCCACGGTCATCACATGGTCTCCTAGCCTAGGGTCATCATATGGTCTCCTGCCGGTCCAGTGTCATCACATCGTCTCCTAGCCTTGGGTCATCATATGGTCTGCTGCCGGTCCGGTGTCATCACATCGTCTCCTGGGCCCAGCGTCATCACATGATCACCTGCTGGACCGGGGTCATTACATGGCCTTCTATGCCAATGGGCATCACATGGTCTCCTGCCGGCCCAGGGGCATCACATGTTCTCCTGAGACCGGGGTCATCACATGGTCATCACATCGTCTCCTGCCGGCCCATGGTCATCACATCGTCTCCTGCCTGCCCGGGATCATCACATGGTCTCCTGGGACCGGGGTCATCACATGGTCTCCTGGGCCCAGTGTCATCACATGGTCTCCTGCCGGCCCAGAGTCATCATATGATCTCCTGCCAGCCTGGGGTCATCACATGGTATTGTGGGCCCGGGATCATCACATGGTCTCCTGCCGGCCAGGGGTCATCACATGGCCTGCTGGGCCATTGGGCATCATATGATCTACTACGCCCAGGGTCATCACATGGACTCCTGCCGGCCCAGGGTCATCACATTCGCCTTGCGGCCCTGGGTCAGCACATGTTCTCCTGCACCCATGGTCATCACATCGTCTCCTGCCTGCCCGGGATCATCACATGGTCTCCTGGAACCGGGGTCATCACATGGTCTCCTGGGCCCAGTGTCATCACATGGTCTCCTGCCGGCCCAGAGTCATCATATGATCTCCTGCCAGCCTGGGGTCATCACATGGTATTGTGGCCCGGGATCATCACATGGTCTCCTGCCGGCCAGGGGTCATCACATGGCCTGCTGGGCCATTGGGCATCATATGATCTACTGCGCCCAGGGTCATCACATGGACTCCTGCCGGCCCAGGGTTATCATATGGTTGCCTTGCGGCCCTGGGTCAACACATGTTCTCCTGGGACCAGGGTCATCACATGGTCTCCCGGGCGCGGGTTCATCATTTGGTGTCCTGGGCCCAGGTTCAGCACATCGTCTCCTGGGCTCGGGGTCATCACATGGTGTCCTGTGCCCGTAGTCATCACGTGGTCTCCTGCCGGCCTGGGGTCATCATATAGTATCCTGGCCCAAAGTCATCACGTGGTCTCCAGCTGGCCCGGGGTCATCACATGGTCTCCTAGGCCCAGGGTCATCACATGGTATCCTGGGCCGAGGGTCCTCACATGATCTCCTGTCGGCCCAGGGTCATCACATGGTCCCCTGCCGGCCCAGGGTCATCACTTGGTCTCCTGGGCCCAGGGTCATCACATGGTCCTCTGCCGGCCCAGAATCATCAAATGGACTCCTGCGCCAGGGTTCATCACATGGCCTCCTGGCCCATGGTCATCACATGGTCTCCTGGCCCGGGGTCATCACATTGTCTCCTGCCGTTCCGTGGTCATCACATGGTCTCCTGCCGGCCCAGGGTTATCACATGGTTTCCTGGGCCCAGGGTCGTTACATGGTCTCCTGCAGGCCCGGGATCATATGATCTCCCGCCGCTCTGGGGTCTTCACATGGTATCGTGGTCCCGGGGTCATCACATGGTCTACTGTCGGCCCGGGGTCATCACATGGTTTCCTGGGCCCAGGTTCGTCACATGGCCTCCTGCAGGCCCAGGGTCATCACATGGTGTCCTGGGCCCGGGGCCATCACATGGTGTCCTGGCCCAGTGTCATCACATGGTCTTCTGCCAGCCTCCGGTCAATATATGGTCTTCTGGGCCCAGTTTCATTACATGCTCTTCTTGGCCCAGGGACATAACATGGCCTCCTGCCGGCTCAGGCTCCTGTGCACGGGGAAATCACATGGTCTCCTGGGCCGTGCGTCATCACATGGTCTCCTGCCGGCCGGGGGCCAGCATATGGTCTCCTGCCGGCCCGGGGTCGTCATGTGGTCTCCTGCCGGCCCGAGGTCATCACATGTTCTCTGGCCGCCCCAGGGTCATCACATGGTGTCCTGGCCCGTGGTCGTCAAAGGGTCCCCTGGGCCCGGGGTCACCATATGGTCTCCTGCCAGCCTGGTTTCATCACATGGTATCCTGGGCCCGGGGTCATCACATGGTCTCCTGGCCCAAGATCATCACATGGTCTACGGGCCCGGTGTCATCACATGGTCTCCTGGACCATGGTCATCATATGGTCTCCTGCCGGCCCAGGGTCATCACATGGTCTCCTGGCCCAGGGTCATGACATGGTCTCCTGCCGTTCCATGAACATCACATGCTCTCCTGCCGGCCAGAGGCATCACAGGGTCTCATGGGCTCTGATCAGCACATGGTCTCCTGCTGTTCCGTGGTCATCACATGGTCTCCTGCCGGCCCAGAGTTATCAAATGGACTCCTGTGCCAGCGTTCATCGCATGGTCTCCTAGCACAGGGTCATCAAATGGTCTCCTGCCTGCCCGGGTCATCATATCGTCCCCTGGGCCCGGTGTCATCTCATGGTCTCCTGCCGGTCCGGGGTCATCACATGGTTTATTTGCCCGGGGTCATCACATGGTGTTCTAACCCAGGGTCATCACATAGTCTTCTGCCAGCCTGGGGTCACCATATGGTCTCCTGGGTCCGGTTTCATCACTTGGTATTCTGGGCCCGGGACCTCACATGGTCCCCTGCCGGCCCAGGCTCATCACATGTTCTCCTAGCCCGGGGTCATCACATAGTCTCCTGGGCCCAGTGTCATCACATGGTCTTCTGGGCGCGGGTTCATCACATGGTCTCCTGCGGGCCCAGGGTCATCACATGGGGTCCTGGGCCCGGGGTGATCACATGTTACCCTGCCAGCCTGGGATCATCACATGGTCTTCTGGGCCCAGGGTCATCACATGCTCTCCTATGCCCGAGGTCATCACATGGTGTCCTGGCACAGGGTCATCACATGGTCTTCTGCCAGCCTGGGGTTATCATATGGTCTCCTGGGCCCGGTTTCATCATATGGTATTCTTGGCTCAGGGACATGACATGGTCTCCTGCCGGCTCAGGCTCATCACATGGTCGCCTGGGCCCAGTGTCATCACATGGTCTTCTGGGCGCGGGTTCATCACATGGTCTCCTGCCGGCCCAGGCTCATCTCATGGTGTCCTGGGACCGGGGTGATCACATGTTATCCTGCCAGCCCGGGGTTATCACATATTCTTCTCGGCCCGGGGTCATCATATGGTCTCCTGCCGGCCAGGGGTCATCATATGGTACCGTGGGCCTGGGGTCATCACATGGTCTCTTCGGCCCTCCATCATGACATGGTCTGAAGGCCCCGGCTCATCATATGGTCTTCTGGGCCCATGGTCATCACATGCTCTCCTATACCCCGGGTCATCACATGGTGTCCTGGCACAGGGTCATTACATGGTCTTCTGCCAACCTGGGGTCATCACATGGTCGCCTGGGCCCCGGGGTCATCACATGGTCTCCTGGGTCCTGCTTCATCACATGGTCTTCTACTGGCCCAAGACCTCCTACCTGCCCGGGGCCAGCATATGGTCTGCTGCCGGCCCGGGGTCATCAAATGGACTCCTGTGCCAGGGTTCATCACATGGCCTCCTGCCGTTCCATGGTCATCACATGGTCTCCTGCTGGCCCGGGGTCATCACATGGCCTCCTACCGTTCCGTGGTCATCACATGGTCTCCTGCCGGTCCGTTGTCATCACATGGTCTCCTGGGCCCGGTGTCATCAAATGGTCTCCTGCAGGCCCAGAGTCATCAAATGGACTCCTGTTCCAGGGTCCATCACATGGTCTCCTGGCCCAGGTTCATCAGATGGTCTCCTGGCCCGGGGTCATCACATGGTCTCCTGGGCCCGGGTTCATCATATAGTTTCCTGCCGGCCTGGGGTAATCACATGGTATTCTGGGCACGGGGGTCATCACATGGTCTCCTGGCCCAGGCTCATCACATCGTCTCCTGCCGGCCCAGGCTCATGTCATGGTCTCCTGGGCCCAGGGTCATCACATGGTCTCCTGCTGGCCTGGGGCATCACATGGCCTGCTGGGCCAATGGGCATCACATGGCCGATTGGGCCCAGGGTCATCACATGGTCACCTGCCGGCCCAGGGTCATCACATGGTCTCCTTGCGGCCCGGAGTCATCACATGGTCTCCTGGGCCCAGGGTCATCACATAGTCTCCTGGGCCGGGGGTCATCACATTTTCACCTGGGCCCGGGGTCATCACATGTTCCCCTGGGCCCGGGGTCATCGCTTGGTCTCGCGCCAGCCCAGCGTCATCACATGGTCTCCTGCCGGTCCAGGGAATTCACATGGTGTCCCCTTGTCCAGTTGTCAACACATGGATTCCTGCGGTTCATCACATGGTCTCCTGCCGGCCTGAAATCATCACATGGTGTCCTGGACCCAGGTTCATCACATGTTCTCCTGGCCCGTGGTCATCACATGGTCTCCTGAGCCCAGTGTAATCACATGGTCTCCTGGGCGCGGGTTCATCACATGGGGTCCTTGGCCCGGGGTGATTAAATGTTCTCCTGCCAGCCCGGGGTCATCACATGCTCTCCTGTCGCCCTGGGGTCATCACATGTTCTCCTGCCGGCCTGGGGTCATCATATGGTATCGTGGGCCCGGGGACATCACTTGGTACCGTGGGCCCGGGGTCATCACATGGTCTCCTGCCGGCCCGTGGTCATCACATGGTCTCCTGGGCCCAGCGTCATCACAGGGTCTCCTGCCGGGCGGGATCATCACATGGTCTCCTTCCGGCCTGGGATCATCATATGGTCTCCTGGGACAAGGAACTTCACATAGTCTCCTGGCCCGGGGTCATCACATGGTCTCCTGGGCCCCGTGTCATCACATGGGGTCCTGGGCCCGGGGTCATCACGTGGTCTCCAGGGCCCGGGGTCATCGTATGGTCCCCTGCCGGCCTGATGTGATCACATGCTATCGTGGACCCGGGGTCATCACATAGTCTCCTGCCTGGCCAGGGCCATCACATGGTCTACTGGCCTCGGGTCTCATATGGTCTCCTGCCTGCCCAGGCTCATGCCATGGTATCGTGCGCCCGGGATCATCATATGGTCTCCTGGGCGCAAGGTCATCACATGGTCTCCTGGGCCCAGGAACATCACATGGTTTACTGCCGGCCCAGGCTCATCACATGGTGTCCTGGGTCCGGGATCATCACCTGATCTTCTGCCGGCCCGGGGCCAGCATATGGTCTCCTGGGCGCAAGGTCAACACATGGTTTCCTGGGCCCAGGGTCATCACATGGTCTCCTGCCAGCCCAGGGTCATTATATGGCCTCCTGGGTCAATGACCATCACATGGTCTCCTGGGCGCACGGTCATCAAATGATCTCCTGCCGGCCCAGAGTCATCAAACGGACTCCTGTGCCAGAGTTCATCGCATGGTCACCTGGCACAGGGTCATCAAATGGTATCCTGGCCCGGGGTCATCACATGACCTCCTGGGCCCGTGGTCATTATATGACCTCCTGCCAGCCTTGGGTAATCACGTGGTATCCTGGGCACTGGGTCATCACATGGTCTCTTGGCCCAAGGTCATCACATGGTCTCCGGCTCGGTGTCGTCACATGGTCTCCTGGCCCAAGGTTATTACATGGTCTCCTGCCGGCCCAGGTTCATCACATGGTCTCCTGGCACAGGGTCATCACATGGTCTCCTGCCGGTCCAGGCTCATCTCATGGTCTCCTGCCGGCCCAGGGTCATCACATGGTCTCCTGGGCACAGAGTCATCACATTGTCTCCTGCTGGCCAGGAGTAATCACATGGCGTGCTGGGCCAAAGAGATCACATGGTCTCCTGGGGCCAAGGTCATCACATGGTCTCCGGGCTCGTTGTCATCACATGGGCTCCCGGCCCAGGGTTATCACATGATCTCCTGCCGGACCAGGTTTATCACATAGTCTCCTGGCACAGGGTCATCACATGGTCTCCTGCTGGCCAGGGGTAATCACATGCCAAGCTGGGCTAAAGGGCATCACATGGTCTACTTGGCCCATGGTCATCACATGGTCACCTGCCGGCACAGGGTCATCACATGGTCACCGTGCAGCCCGGCGTCATCATATGGTCTCCTGGGCCCGGGGTCATCACATGTTCCCCTGCGCCTGGGGTCATTACTTGATCTACCGCCTGCCCAGGGTCATCGCATTTTTTCCTGCCGGTCCAGGATATTCACATGGTGTCCACCTGTCCCGTGGTCAACGCATGGACACCTGCGGGTCATCACATGGTATCCTGCCGGCCTGAGATCATCACATGGTGTCCTGCCGGCCCGGGGTCATCACATGTTCTCCTAGGCCCGGGGCCATCACATTGTCTCTCAAGGCTCGGTGTCATCACATGGTCTCCTGGGCCCGGGCTCATTTCATGATCTGCATGCCGGACCAGGATCATCACAAGGTCTGAGGGCCTAGGGGTCATCATTAGGCCTCCTGTGCCCAGGGTCATCAAATGGTCTCCTGGGCCCGGGGTCATCACATGTTCTCCTGGCCTAGAGACATCACATGGTCTACTGCCGTACCGGGGTCATCAAATGGTCTGCTAGGTTCAGGTTCATCACATGGTCCCGTGGGCCGGCTTCGTCACATGGTCTCCTGGCCCAGGTTCAGCACATGGTCTCCTGCCGGCCCAGGGTCATCACATGGTCTCCTGCCGGCCCAAGATCATCACGTGGTCTCCTGGGCCTGGGGTTATCACATGGTCTCCTGCCGGCCCGGGGTCATCACGTGGTCGTCTGGGTCCTGAGTCATCATATGGTCCCCTGGTGGGCCGGTGTCATCACATGGTCTCCTGGGCCCGGGCTCATCTCATGATCTCCTGCCGGACCAGGGTCTTCACATGGTCTGAGGGCCTGGGGTCATCATATGGTCTCCTGTGCCCGGGGTTATCAAATGGTCTTCTGGGCCAGCGGTCATCGCATGTTCTCCTGGCCCAGGGTCATCACATGGTCACCACATGGTCACCTGACGACCTGGGATCATCATATGGTCTCCTGGCCCGGGTTCATCACATGGTCTCATGAGCCCGGGGTCATCTCATGTTCTCCTACCGGCCCGGGGTTATCACATGGTCTGCTGGGCCTGGGGTCATTTCATGGTCTCCTGCCGGCGTAGGGTCATCTCATGGTCTGAGGGCCCGGGGTCATCATATGGCCTACTGCGCCAAGGGTCACCATATGGTCTCCTGGGGCCGGGGTCATCACATCGTTTTCTGCCAGCCTCGGGTCATCATATGGTCTCCTGTGCCCCGTTTCATCACATGGTCTCCTGGGCCCAGAGACATCACATGGTCTCCTGGCCCAGGTTCATCACATGGTCTCCTGCCGGCCGATGGTCATCACATGATCACCTGTCGGCCCGGGATCATCACATGATCTCCTGGGCCTGGGTTCATCACATGGTCTCCTGAGCCCAGGGTCATCACATGGTCTCCTGCAGGCCCAAGTTCATCACATGGTCTCCTGCCGGCCTGGGTTCAACCATGTCCTCCTGCCATCCTATGTTCTTCACATGGTCTCCTGGACCCAGGGTCATCATATGGTCTCATGCCGGCCCGGGGTCATCTCATGGTCTCCTGCCGGACCAGGGTCATCACATGGCCTCCTGCCGGCCCGGGATCAACACATGGTCTCCTGACGGCTCATGTTCTTCATATGGTCGTCTGGGCCCTGGGTCATCATATGGTCTCCTGCTGGCCCGGTGTCATCACATGGTCTCCTGCCAGACCAGGGTCATCACATGGTCTCCTGCCGGAATACAGGGTCATCACATGGTCTCCAGCCGGCCCGGGGTCAACACCTGGTCTTCTGTCTGCCAGGAATCATCACCTGGGCACAGGGCCATCACATGGTCTCCGGCTGGCCCAGGGTCATCACATTGTCTCGTGGGCCAGGGTCATCACATGGTCTCCTGACGGCCCGGGGTCATCGCATGGTCTCCTGGGCTCGGGGTCAGTACATGGTCTCCTGGCGGCCCGGTGTCATCACATGTGATCCTAACGGCCCAGGCTCATCACATGGTCTCCTGAAGGCCGGGTTCATCACATGGTCTCTTGCGGCCCTGCGTCATCACATGCTCTCCTGTGCCCGGGGCCATCATATGGCCTCCTGGCCCAGGGTCATCACATGGTCTCCTACGCCCAAGTTCATCACATGGTCTCCTGGCCCGGTGTCATTACATGGTCTCCTGGCCCAGGGTCATCACATGGTCTCCTGGGCACAGGGTCATCATATATTCTCATGGGCGCAGCGTCATCACCTGGTCTTCTGCCGACCCGGCGTCATCACATGGTCCCCTGGGCCCGAGGTCATCATATGCTTTCCTTCCGGCCAAGGGTCATCACATGGTCTCCTGGGCCCAGGATCATTACATAGTGTTTTGGACACGGGCTCATCACATGGTCTGCTGGGCTCAGGGTAATCATATGGTCTACAGGGCGCGGTGTCATCATATGGACACCTGCCAGCCCAGGATCCTCACATGGTCTACTGCCGGTCCAGGGTCATCACATGGGTTCCTGGGCCCAGGGTCATCACATGGTCTCCTGTGCCCAGAGTCATCATATGGTTACCTTGGCCCAAGGGCATCACATGGTCTCCTGCCGGCCAAAGGTCATCACATGGTTTCCTGGTCCAGGGTCATCACATGGTCTCCTGGGCACAAGGTCATCCATGGTCTCCTGGGCCAGGGGTCATCACATGGTCTCCTGCAGGCCCGGGGTCATGACATAGTCTCCTGGGCCCGGGTTCATCAAATGGTTTCCTTCCTGTCAAGGTTCATCATATGGTCTCCTGGGCCCACGTTCATCACATAGTCTCTTGGGCCGGGGGTCATCACATGTTCTCGTGGGCTCATGGTCATCACACGGTCTCCTGCCAGCCCAGGGGCACCACGTGGTCTCCTGGGACCATAAGAACATAAGAACATAAGAATTAGGAGCAGGAGTAGGCCATCTAGCCCCTCGAGCCTGCTCTGCCACTCAACAAGATCATGGCTGATCTGGCCGTGGACTCAGCTCCACTTACCCGCCGCTCCCCATAACCCTTAATTCCCTTATTGGTTAAAAATCTATCTATCTGTGATTTGAATACATTCAATGAGCTAGCCTCAACTGCTTCCCTGGGCAGAGGATTCCACAGATTCACAACCCATTGGGAGAAGAAATACCTTCTCAACTAGGTTTTAGATTGGCTCCCCCGTATTTTGAGGCTGTGCCCTCTAGTTCCAGTCTCCCCGACCAGTGGAAACAACCTCTCTGCCTCTATCTTGTCTATCCCTTTTATTATTTTAAATGTTTCTATAAGATTATGCCTCATCCTTCTGAACTCCAACGAGTAAAGAGCCAGTCTACTCAATCTATCCTCATAAGGTAACCCCCTCATCTCCGGAATCAGCCTAGTGAATCGTCTCTGTACCCCCTCCAAAGCGAGTATATCCTTCCTGAAGTAAGGTGACCAAAAGTGCACGCAGTACTCCAGATGCGGCCTCACCAATGCCCTGTACAGTTGCAGTAGGATCTCACTGCTTTTGTACTCCATCCCTCTCGCAATGAAAGCCAACATTCCGTTCGCCATCCTGATTACCTGCTGCACCTGCAAACTAACTTTACGTTTTAAAGTTTAATTTGTTTTAATTGCCGGTGCTTTTAGTGTCCCCTTCCCTTTTATAGGGGGCACTTGGAAAAATGTGATTTTGACGCCCAAAAAAAAAACACAAAAAAGGAAAAAAAACCCACAAAAAACCCCCCCCAAAAAAAACCAAAAAAAGAGGGCCTTGTAAATGTCTGGTGTGCCATCCAGGTCGGGTGGCACCGATTAATGTTTTTGTTTTGCAGATAAACTCCAAAAATAGTTTCATGCACCAATGGTGGAGCAGTGGAGGCGTGTCCTGTTCAGTTGGCTGAGTGAGCAGTGAGGAGAGGAGCTACCAACTTTTGCTCCTGTTTGGAAGGCCTTGAGAGCCCTGAGACCAGCCCAGGAAGAGAAGGAGGGAAGGGCTAGCTTGCTACCCATTCAACATCCGGAGGGAGAGGAGGAGCGCAGAAACAATTATCATTCATTACAACTACAGAGAGTTGGAGAGAGGGGGGAATAAACAACAACCTGTGTGGAAGGAGGGAGAGTCTACAACATTCTACAGGTGGGTGTTGGTGCATTTCCCCGAAAAGACTTTGTTGTATTGGTGGGGGGAAAAAAGAAGACCACTGAGGGCCGGAACATCGCGGGGGGTGTGTGTGTGTGGAAGTGTGTGTGGGGGCCTTGCTTACAACTAGGCCCCACACACAATTGAACCGCCCCCCCCCTTGCCTAGCCTGGGATAGCTGGAGCTACCAGGCTGAAGATTTCTTTAAATCACCGATTGAACATCGTTTGGAGTGTGTGCCTGGTGGCTCTAGCTGCCCCAGGTGAAGACATCTTCTCCCCCCACCCGAAGACCAACCCAAAGACTGTGCTTGTGTGTTTTGCCATCTGGGGAGTGCACCCCAAGAAAAACACCCACCCATCGCTGTGAGGGGAGACCTGCCCTCGCAGCCTCCCTCTTTCCCGCACCCCCTTACTCTATTTCTCTCTCTCTGTCTCTCCCCTCTCTCTCTGAGAGCCCTTTCCTCCAAATTTTAACAAAAAAACCCAAAAAATAAAACAACTGAGCAGAGGGAGCAAGGCCCCTCCCCAATTGCCAACTAGGGGAGAGGTGTGCCTCGTTAAGAGCTCCTCTGCTCAGTCTTTAGATAAGAGGCCAATTAAGACCATTAAGGCCTGTGACTTTGGGGTGGGTGTAGCCCTTAAAGGGACCCCGTGATGGCGACCCCATCCACGCCGGTGGCAGGGCCAGCGAAGACATATGCGCAGGCGGCATCCACATCCACGGTGCCTCCTGCGCCACCTGCTGCCCTGCCACCATTCAAACTAATAACAAAGAAACACGGGGTCAAGAGCTACACTCACCCCACAATGAGCATCGAGGAGTGCGTGCGGGCGATGGCTGGGGTAGTCGGCCCCTCGGCCATTGTCGCAGCCTCCAAGATGTCTGGGAAGGCCGTGTTCTTCCTGGGGTCGGAGCGGGCGATGTCCCTGGCCCTCGAAAAGGGGCTCACGGTGGGCGGGACGTTCCTGCCGGTGGACCTTCTCGAGGCCACCGCGCAGAGGGTCATCGTGTCAAACGTCCCGCCCTTTGTTCCCGCTGAGCTCCTCCTCCCTCACCGACACCAACTGGGGGAGGTAAGGTCGGGGATCAACCCCATACCGCTCGGCCTCAGAGAGAACAGCCTGCGCCACGTGTTCTCCTTCCGCCGCCAGCTATTTGTCCGGCTGGCACGGGAGGACACGACGGAAGGGCATTTTAATGTGATGCACGAGGGGACTGCCTACCGCGTCTTCTGGACGTCGGACGGCGTGCGGTGCCATGCCTGTAGGGAGGTGGGGCATGTTCGTAAGAACTGCCCCGCCTCCAAGACCGCCAAACCACCGAAGACGGCCAAGGCTGGCGCCGACGCCACCCCTCCCCCTAGTTGCGTCCGCGTGCCGGGAGCTGTAGGTGCGCGGGCATCGTCGGGGGCCTTTGTTTTCAGGGCCTCCAGCGGGGGGGAGGGAGAGCGTCCGACCGGAAAGAAGGCGCGGAACAAGGCGAAACATCTAGAGGCGGGTCCCCTCAGTGCGCCAGAAAGTTTGACCACCGCGCTCGGCCCAACCCAGTCACCGGCGAGCGCATGGTGCCCTGAGCCCATGCCCGAGCCCTTAAACAACACCACAGAGGGGCTTGGGCACGGGCAAGAAAAGGAAAAGGGGGGGTGGAGCGGGAGGCCTCGGCAGACATGGGGGTCTCCCTACCTCAGCGCACCCCCAGCAACAAAAGGAGGCGCCGCTCCGTTGAGACGGAGAGGGAACAACATCCCCCCGCGGAGGATTCGGTGCCCGCCGCGTGTCCCGCGTCCCCCACCAGCGCCCCCAAGCAGCGCCGTAGGCGGGAGGAGTCTGTCCCCGGGGAGGGTGAGACAGTCGAGGCTGCCCAGCCTCTGCCTCCCGGGGATGGCGTGGAAGATCTGCCTGTCGTGGGGGGCGTGGGGATCGCGGAGGAATGCATTGCCGCCGGGCCGGGCGTCCCGGGGACTGAGGCGGGCGGGGCCGAAAAGGCCGAACCTGAGCCCACCCAGCCAATACCCAACTTCCCCCGGGAGTCGCTCGACCGGCCGAAACCGAAATTAAGAATTTTAATGAAACTGTACATGCTGGGCTGGGGGGTGGCAGCGGGGAGGGGGAGGAACACCCACCCTCGCCTCTTACTTTGGAGCTGGGGCACTTGGAGAGCCTGGGGATTTCCTATGGCCGGGTCTCTCCTTGTTCCCCGGTTCCTGGGGCGGAGGGGGAACCCCTTCCCCTGTCACTTCCCGACCCAGCACCATTTTTAAAAGAGCCCAGTGGGGACTCCTCTGCCGACGATCCTGGGGGTGGGATCTGGGCAGAGCCAGGGCCGGTTGGAGCGGCCGGGTCATTTGCCGTACCTTGTGCGGTCGATGGGCCGGCTGCTGGCGGCCACCTCCCGGAGGAGGACGGGGACTCGGTGGGGGACGCGGGTGAAGAACTAGAGAACACCGCCAGGGAGGCGGAGGATCTGCTCGCGGCCGCCGCCGAGACCATCCTCATTCCTGCAAAGGAACTCCGGGACTTTTTGGCCCAGAGCCGGGGTCGCTGCGACCAAGCCCGACTGGCCCTGGAAAAATGGTCCGAGCCAGAGCTGATCAAGGGGTCCGTCCGCGCCGCCGCTAAAACCTTGGCCGCGGGCGGGCCCTTGACAAAGGCGCAACACCTTGAGCTGCGTGAGCTCGAGGGACTCCTCGCTGGGCTGCGGAGGGAGTGGAGTTCAACAAAAGACTCCGCTCCCTCCCCCACAATAGGTTAAGGTAGAGGTTGCACTATGCTCTCGTCATGAAGATAACCATAGCCAGCCTCAACATCAACGGCGGCAGAGGGGCACGCCGTAGATTTGACACTTTTTCGCTCCTGCGGGAGGGGAAATATGCGGTGTGCTTCCTGCAAGAAACCCACACCGTTCCGGGAGACGAAGCCACGTGGCTCCTGGAATGGCAAGGAGAGGTCCGCATGAGCCACCTCACCGCCATTTCTAGTGGGGTGGCCATCTTGCTGGGCCCGCATTTTCAGCCGGAGATCTTGGGGGTCGAGGAGCCCGTGCCTGGCCGCTTGCTGCACGTAACGGTTCGCCTGGGGGACGTGCCGCTCCATCTCGTGAACGTGTACGCCCCTCAGCCCGGCCCGCAGCAAACGCGCTTCTTTGAAGAAGTGTCCGCTCTTCTTGGCTCCGTTGATGTCGGCGACTGCATTGTCCTCGGGGGGGATTTTAACTGCACCCTCGAGGCGAGGGACCGCTCTGGTGCCCCGCAGTGCATGACGGCGATGGAGAAGTTGAGGGACCTGGTCGGGTCCTTCGACTTGGTGGACGTCTGGCGAAATCTCCACCCCGACTCCAGCGCCTTTACTTGGGTGAGGCCTGGTGTAGGATGGTCCAGAGTCGACCGCCTTTACGTGTCTTGGGCGTACGTTTCCTGCGTCCCGGCGGCCTCCATGCGGCCGGTGCCGTGTTCGGACCACCACCTGGTGTGGGCGGAGCTCGCTTCGCTCCGCGCGAGGACGGGGTCCGCGTACTGGCACTTTAACAACCGGCTGCTGGAGGACGTGCGGTTCCAGAACTCGTTCCGTCGATTCTGGTCCGACTGGAGAAGGAAGCAGGTGGGCTTCCCCTCCTTGAGGCTATGGTGGGACGTGGGCAAGGCTCACGTCCGCGTCTTCTGTCAAGAGTATGCGAGGGGGTCGACCAAGAGGTGGGCGGCCAGGGTCAGGCGGCTAGAAAAAGAGGTGCTCGACCTCGAGTCCCGTCTTGGTCAAGTCGTCGAGGACCCGTCCCTGCGGACGGTGTACGAAGCGAAGAAGGCCGCGCTGAAGGACCTGCAGCTCGTCGGGTCCCGAGGCGCGTTCGTGAGGTCGCGGATCCGGTTCCTGCGGGATCTAGACCGCGGCTCCCCCTTCTTCTACTCGCTGGAAAAAAGGCAGAGTGTCCGTAAGCAGCTCTTGACACTGCTGGCCGACGACAGCTCTCTCGTCTCGGATCCGGAGGGCGTCAACAACAGGGCCCGTGAATATTACGGGGCTCTGTTCTTTCCGGATCCGTCCAGCGAGGAAGCGCGTAGAGTTTTGTGGGAGGACCTGCCGAAGGTCAGCCCGGAGGGCGCCGAAGATTTGGAAGCTCCACTAAGCCTGGCGGAGCTGACCGGTGCCCTCGACCGGCTCTCGAGGGAAAAATCCGTGGAGTTCCACAGGGCGTTCTGGGACGTCCTGCGGGGCGACTACGCGCGGGTCCTGGGGGAAAGTCTGGCAACCGGGGAGATGCCCCTCTCTTGGCGCAGGGCAGTCATCGTCCTGCTGCCTAAGAAGGGCGATCTCCGCCTCCTTAAGAACTGGCGCCCGGTCTCCCTCCTCAACACGGACTACAAAATCTTTGCCAGGGCGATGTCTGCTCGCCTTGGTGCCGTGCTGGACCACATGATCCACCCCGACCAGTCCTACACGGTCCCGGGCCGGACAATCCACGACAACATCCATCTGGTCCGGGACCTCGTCCATCATTCCCAGGAGGCTGGTCTGTCGGTCGCCTTCTTATCTCTCGACCAAGAGAAGGCGTTCGACAGGGTGGATCACGACTATCTGCTCGGATCTCTGCACGCTTTCGGGTTCGGGACGCATTTCGTCGCCCGGATCCGACTTTTGTACGCCGCCGCGGAGTGTCTGATTAAGGTTAACGGGTCCTTGACGGCGCCCCTTCGCTTTAGGAGAGGGATGCGCCAGGGATGCCCCATGTCCGGCCAGTTATATGTCATCTGCGTGGAGCCTTTCCTGCGCCTCTTGCGGACGAGGTTGACGGGACTGGCTCTGCAAGGGCCGGGAGTGGAGGTCGTCCTCTCGGCTTACGCCGATGACGTGCTCCTCGCGGTAGAGGATCCCGCTGACCTGCGGAGGATGCGTGAGTGCCAAGAGATTTACTCGGCCGCATCCTCCGCCAGAATCAACTGGGAAAAATGTTCCGGACTCCTGGTCGGTCAGTGGCGGGTGGACTCCCTGCCGGAGGAGCTCAGGCCTTTTGCGTGGAGCACAACCCATCTCCTCTATCTGGGAGTCTACCTTAGCCCCGACGAGGGAGCCTGGCCGGCGAACTGGCAGGAGCTGGAGGCCAAGGTCGCCACTCGCCTTGGGCGCTGGACAGGACTGCTCCGAGTGCTGTCCTACAGGGGTCGAGCGCTAGTCATAAACCAGCTGGTGGCCGCAATGTTGTGGTACCGGCTGGTCACTTTGACCCCTCCCCCTGCGTTTGTCGCCAAGATACAGAAGAAGCTGGTGGACTTCTTCTGGAACAACAGGAAGCACTGGGTCTCTGCCGCGGTCTTGAGTCTCCCGCTTGAGGAGGGCGGTCAGTCGTTGGTGTGCGTCAGCGCCCAGCTCGCGACTTTCCGTCTTCAGACCCTGCAGAGATACCTTTACGTCGAGCCCCCTCCTAGGTGGTGTGCTCTGGCCAGCAGCGCGACCTCAATTACGACACGCAGCTCCTGTTTGTGAACTTGGGTGGTGTCAGGACCGCCCTCCGGGAGCTGCCTGTCTTTTACAAGGAACTCATCAGGGTCTGGAACAAAGTCTCCACCAAGCGCAGCTCTCCACCGGCTGGAGTGGCGGCCGTCCTGCAGGAGCCGCGGCTCGGGAATCCGTATCTCCACGACCGAGGTTTTATGTGGCGGTCGGAAGAGAGGGCTGTGGCTGGTGAGGTGACCAGGGTCAGGGACCTGCTCGATGGCGGAGGAGCGGGCTGGATGGCGCCAGGCATGCTGGCGCGGCGCCTAAATTCAGCCGACGTCCGCCGCGCGGCCGATGCCATCGAGTCGCTAAAAACAGCTCTGGGCCCTGACTCCGTTAGGTGCATCGAGGTGGCTCAAGCACGTGGGGAGATCCCGTCCGAACTGACCCCCGTCCGGACGGAATTCCTCATCGGCGCCAAACCCCGGAACCTCCCTCGGGGGCCGGCGCCTCACAACTTGAGCCGCCTCGGTGAAATCCCCTCCGTGCCTTTCAGTTCCGCACGGAGGGGTTTCCTGTACGGGCTGCTCCTGCACACTCTCAACTTTGCCATCCTCGCCTGCCGTCCGGACACGCCATGGCATACCATCTTGCCGTCCGGAGGAGGCGGGGGTCCCCGATGGAGGGCACTCTACGCAGGGGTCCTCCCACTATTCATCGGGGACTTGGCCTGGAGGGTGGTGCACGGAGCAGTGCCGTGCAACAAATTTTTAAGCCGGTTCACGGACTCCCAGGCCGCCTGCAATTTCTGCGGTCTGGAGGAGTCCGTGTTCCATGTTTTTATTGAGTGCACGAGGTTGCAGCCTCTGTTTCATTATCTGAAGGGGCTGCTCCTGAAATTCTGGCTGCACTTCAGTCCCACTCTCCTGATCTTTGGGCACCCTGTGCGGAGGGGAACGGGTAGGTCCGAGGGCCTCCTCGTAGGACTGCTCCTGGGCACGGCCAAGGGTGCCATCAGCCGGTCCAGGCAGCGGGCGGTCGAGTGGGTCATTCAACCTGACTGCCTGCCTCTCTTCTGCTCTTACATCCGGTGCAGGGTGTCCTTGGAGATGGAGCACGCGGTGTCCACCGGTACGCTCGCGGCCTTCCGCGAGAGGTGGGCACCGGAGGGACTGGAGTGCATCATCACGCCCGGCAACCAAATTTTAATTTGATTTTACGTTTTAAAGTTTAATTTGTTTTAATTGCCGGTGCTTTTAGTGTCCCCCTCCCCTTTTATAGGGGGCACTTGGAAAAATGTGATTTTAGCGCCCAAAAAAAAAACCCCCAAAAAAGAAAAACACAAAAAAAAAGAAAAGAAAAGGGCCTTGTAAATGTCTGCTGTGTCATCCAGGGCGGGTGGCACGGTTTAATGTTTTTTGTTTTACAGATAAACTCCAAAAAGAGTTTCATTTTAATTTTACTTCATGTTTTTAAGTTAATTTGTTTTAATTGCCGATGCTTTTAGTGTACCTCTCCCCTTTTGTGGGGGGCACTTGGAAAAAAAAATTCGATTCTTTGCCAAAAAAAAAAGGCATTGTAAATGTTGGTGTTTCCCCCAGATCGGGGGGCACGGTTTAATGTTTTTCTGTTAACTCCTAAAAGAGTTTCATGCACAAGGACCCCCAGGTCCCTCTGCACCGCAGTATGTTGTAAATTCTCCCCATTCAAATAATATTCCCTTTTACTGTTTTTTTTTTGCAAGGTGGATGACCTCACATTTTCTAACATTGTATTCTATCTGCCAAACCTTAGCCCATTCGCTTAACCGAACTGAATCGCTTTGCAGGCTCTCTGTGTCGTCTACAAAACCGCTTTCCCACTAATCTTTGTGTCATCTGCAAATTTTGTTACACTACACTCTTTCTCCTCTTCCAGGTCATCTATGTATATTGTAAACAGTTGTGGTCCCAGCACCGATCCCTGTGGCTCACCACTAACCACCGATTTCCAACCCGAAAAGGACCCATTTATCCCGACTCTCTGCTTTCTGTTAGCCAGCCAATTCTCTATCCATGCTAATACATTTTGTCTGACTCTGCGTACCTTTATTTACTGCAGTAACCTTTATAGTGTGGCACCTTATCAAATGTCTTTTGGAAATCTAAATATACTACATCCATCGGAATACGTCTATCCACCATGCTCGTTATATCCCCATCGGAGACTATGTGATGACCCCGGGCCGGCAACAGACCATGTGATGACCCCGGGCCCAGGAGGACATGTGATGACATTGTGCCCGGCAGACCATGTGATGACCCTGGGCCGGCAGGAGACAATGTAATGACCTTGGGCCAAGGAGACCATATGATGACCCTCGGCCCAGGAGACCATGTGATGACCCTGGGCCAGGAGATCATGTGATGACCCCGGGTGCAGGAGATCATGTGATGACCCTGCGCCAGCCGGATACTATGTGATGGCCCCAGGCCAGGTGATGATTACTGGCGGGCAGGAGACCATGTGATGACCCCGGGCCTGGAGACCATGTGATGGCACTGCACCGGCAGGAGACCATGTGATGACGCCGCGGTGGCAGGAGACCATGCGTTGATCCTATGCCAGCAGGAGACCATGTGATAACCCTGGGCCAGGAGGCAATATCAAGACACTGGTCCAGCAGGAGACCATATGATAACTTTGGGCACACTAGACCATGTGATGATTCTGGGCCCAGTAGACCATGTGATGAACCCAGGCCCAAGAGACTATGTGATGACCCCGGGCCCAGGAGACCATGTGATGATCCTGGGCCAGGAGACCATGTGATGACCCCGGGCCCAGGAGGTCATGTGATGACCCTCTGCCCAGGAGACCATGTGATGACACCGGGTCCAGGAGACCATGTGATGACCCCGGGCCCAGGAGATCATGTGATGAATCTTGGCCAGACGGAGACCATATGTTGGCCCCGGGCCAGGTGATCATCTCATGTGATGACCACTTGGTCCTGTGCCCATGCCGAGGTGACCATGTGATGACCCCGGGCCAGGAGACCATGTGATGACACTGCACTGGCAGGACACCATGTGATTTCCCAGGGCTGGCAGTAGACCATGCGTTCACCCTGTGCTGGCAGGAAACTATGTGATGAGCCTGAACCAGGAGACCATATCATGATTCCGGTCCAGCAGGAAACTATGTGATAACCTTGGGCACACGAGACCGTATGATGATTCTGGGCCCAGTAGACCATGTGATGACCTCGGGCCCAAGAGTCTATGTGATGACCCTCGGCCCAGGAGACCATGTGACGACCCTTGGCCGGAAGGAAACCATGTGATGACCGCGGGCCCAGGAGACCATGTGATGACCCTGGGCCAGGAGACGACGTGATGACCCAGGGCCCAGTAGAACATGTGATGACCTTGTGCCTAGGAGACCATGTGATGACCCTGGGCCCAGGAGACCATGTGATGACCTTGGCCGGAAGGAAGCCATGTGATGACCCCGGGCTCAGGAGACTATGTTTTGGCCACTGGCCGGCAGGAGACCATGTGATGAGCCTGGGCCCGGAGACCATATAATGTCTCCAGTCCAGCAGGAAACCATGTGATATCCTTGGGCACAGGAGACCATATGATGATTCTGGGCCCAATAGACCATGTGATGACCATTGGCCGGAAGAAAACCATGTGATGACCCCGTGCCCAGAAAACCATGTGATGACCCTGGGCCAGGAGACCATGTGATGACCCCGGGCCCAGGAGACCATGTGATGAACCTGTGCCCAGGAGACCATAAGAACATAATAACATAAGAATTAGGGACAGGTGTAGGCCATCTAGCCCCTCGAGCCCGCTCCGCCATTCATCAAGATCATAGCTGATCTGGCCGTGGACTCAGCTCCACTTACCCTCCCGCTCCCCGTAACCCTTAATTCCCTTATTGGTTAAAAATCTATCTATCTGTGATTTGAATACATACAATGAGCTAGCCTCAACTGCTTCATTGGGCAGATAATTCCACAGATTCACAACCCTCTGGGAGAAGAAATTCCTTCTCAACTCGGTTTAAAATTGGCTCTTCCGTGTTTTGAGGCTGTGCCCCCTAATTCTAGTCTCCCCGACCAGTGGAAACAACCTCTCTGCCTCTATCTTGTCTATCCCTTTCATTATGTTAAATGTTTCTCCAAGATCACCCCTCATCATTCTGAACTCCAACGAGTAAAGATCCAGTCTACTCAATCTATCATCATAAGGTAACCCCCTCATCTCCGGAATCAGCCTAGTGAATCATCTCTGTATCCCCTCCAAAGCTAGAATATTATTCCTGAAGTAAGGTGACCAAAACTGCACGCAGTACTCCACATGCGGCCTCACCAATACCCTGTACAGTTGCAGCAGGACCTCCCTGCTTTTGTACTCCATCCCTCTCGCAATGAAGGCCAACATTCCATTCACCTTCCAAATTATCTGCTGCACTTTTAAGAATTCATATATACGGACCCCCAGGTCCCTCTGCACCGCAGCATGCTGTAATTTCTCCCCATTCAAATAATATTCCCTTTGACTGTTGTTTTTTTGCAAGGTGGATGACCTCACATTTTCCGACATTGTATTTTATCTGCCAAAACTTAGCCCATTCGCTTAACTGAACTAAATCGCTTTGCACGCTCTCTGTGTCGTCTACACAACCCGCTTTCCCACTAATCTTTGTGTCATCTGCATATTTTGTTACACTAACTCTGTCCCCTCTTCCAGGTCATCTATGTATATTGTAAACAGTTCTGGTCCCAGCACCGATCCCTGTAGCACACCACTAACCACCAATTTTCAACCCGAAACGGACCCATTTATCCCGACTCTCTGCTTTCTGTTAGCCAGCCAATTCTCTATCCATGCTAATACATTTCATCTGACTCCGCGTACCTTTATCTACTGCAGTAACCTTTTGTGTTGCACCTTATCGAATGCCTTTTGGAAGTCGAAATACACCACATCCATCTGTACACGTCTATCCACCATGCTCGTTATATCCCCATAGCAGACTATGTGATGACCCCGGGCCGACAAAAGACCATGTGATGACCCCGGGCCCAGGAGGCCATGTGATGACCTTGTGCCCGGGAGACCATGTGATGACCTGGGCCGGCAGGAGACCATGTGATGACCTTGGGCCAAGGAGTCCATATGATGACCCTCGGCCCCGGAGATCATGCGATGACCCTTTGCCCAGGAGACCACGTGATGTCCCTGGATCCAGGAGACCATATGAGGACCCTCGGCTGGCAGGTGACGTTGTGATGACACTGGACCCATGTGATGATTCCTGCCTGGCAGGAGACCATGTGATGGCCCTGGGCCAGCCGGAGACCATGTGATGGCCCTGTGCCCAGCTGATGATCCCTGGCGGGCAGGAGATCATGTGATGACCCCGGGCCCAGGAGATCATGTGATGACCCTGGGCCAGCCAGAGACTATGAGATGGCCCCGGGCCAGGTGATGATTAGTGGCGGGCAGGAGACCATGTGATGACCCCGGGCCAGGAGACCATGTGATGGCACTGCACCGGCAGGAGACCATGTGATGACCCCGGGCCAGGAGACCATGTGATGGCACTGCACCGGCAGGAGACCGTGTGATGACCCTGGGCCAGGAGGCAATATCAAGACACCGGTCCAGCAGGAGACCATATGATAACCTTGGGCACAGTAGACCATGTGATGAACCCAGGCCCAAGAGACTATGTGATGACGCCAAGCCCAGGAGACCATGTGATGATGCTGGGGCAGGAGACCATGGGATGACCCCGGGCCCAGGAGATCGTGTGATGACCCTCTGCCCAGGAGACCATGTGATGACCCCGGACCCAGGAGACCATGTGATGACCCCGGGCCCAGGAGATCATGTGATGAATCTTGGCCAGACGGAGACCATATGATGGCCCCAGGCCAGGAGATCATCTCATGTGATGACCACGTGGCCCTGTGCCCATGCCGAGGAGACCATGTGATGACCCCGGACCAGGAGACCATGTGATGACACTGCACTGGCAGGAGACCATGTGATTACCCCGGGCTGGCAGTAGACTATGCGTTGACCCTGTGCTGGCAGGAGACTATGTGATGAGCCTGAGCCAGGAGACCATATGCTGACTTCGGTCCAACAGGAAACTATTTGATAACCTTGGGCACACAAGACGATATGATGATTCTGGGCCCAGTAGACCACGTGATGACCCAGGGCCAGTAGACCATGTGATGACCCTGTGCCCAGACCATGTGATGACCCTGGGCCCAGGAGACCATGTGATGGCACTGCACCGGCAGGAGACCGTGTGATGACCCTGGGCCAGGAGGCAATATCAAGACACCGGTCCAGCAGGAGACCATATGATAACCTTGGGCACAGTAGACCATGTGATGAACCCAGGCCCAAGAGACTATGTGATGACGCCAAGCCCAGGAGACCATGTGATGATGCTGGGGCAGGAGACCATGGGATGACCCCGGGCCCAGGAGATCGTGTGATGACCCTCTGCCCAGGAGACCATGTGATGACCCCGGACCCAGGAGACCATGTGATGACCCCGGGCCCAGGAGATCATGTGATGAATCTTGGCCAGACGGAGACCATATGATGGCCCCAGGCCAGGAAATCATCTCATGTGATGACCACGTGGCCCTGTGCCCATGCCGAGGAGACCATGTGATGACCCCGGACCAGGAGACCATGTGATGACACTGCACTGGCAGGAGACCATGTGATTACCCCGGGCTGGCAGTAGACTATGCGTTGACCCTGTGCTGGCAGGAGACTATGTGATGAGCCTGAGCCAGGAGACCATATGCTGACTTCGGTCCAACAGGAAACTATTTGATAACCTTGGGCACACAAGACGATATGATGATTCTGGGCCCAGTAGACCACGTGATGACCCAGGGCCAGTAGACCATGTGATGACCCTGTGCCCAGACCATGTGATGACCCTGGGCCCAGGAGACCATGTGATGACACTTGGCCGCAAGGATACCATGTGTTGACCCCGGGCCCAGGAGACTATGTTATGGCCACGGACCGGCAGGAGGCCATGTTATGAGCCCGGGCCTATGAGACCATATGATGACCTTGTGCCCAGGATACCATGTGATGTCCCTCGGCCAGGAGACTATTTGATGACCCTGGGCCCAGGAGACCATGTGATGAACTTGGGCACAGGAGACCATGTATTGACTCTGAGCCCAGGGGACCATGTGATGACCCTGGGCCCAGGAGACCATGTGATGAACCAGGGCCCAGGAGACCATGTGATGACCCTGGGCCAGCCGGAGAACATGTGATGGTCCTGTGCCCAGGTGATGATCCCTGGCGGGCAGGAGACTATGTGACGACCCCGGGCCAGCAGATCATGAGATGAACCTGCGCCAGCCGGAGACTATGTGATGGCCCCGGGCCAGGTGATTATCAGTGGCGAGCAGGAGACCATGTGATGACCCCGTCTAGGAGACCATGTGATGGCACTGAACCGGCAGGAGACCATGTGATGACCTCGGGCCTGCAGAGACCATGCGTTGATCCTGTGCTGGGAAGAGACCATGTGATGACCCTGGCCCAGGTTACCATATGATGAATCCTGGCCGACAGGAGACCGTGTGATAACCCTGGGCACAGGAGACCATGTGATGACTCAGTGCCCAGAAGACCATGTGATGAGCCCTTGCCCAAAAGGCGATGTGATAACCCTGGGGCCAGAAGACTATGTGAAGAACCTTGGCCGGAATGAAACTATGTGATGACCCTGGACCCAGGAGACCATGTGATAACCCTGGATCGAGGAGACCATGTGATGAACCTGCGCCCAGGAAACCATGTGATGACCATGGGCCAGGAGACCATGTGATGAACCTGGGCCCAGGAGACCATGTGATGGCCCTGGGCCTACGAGGCCATGAGATAATCCTGGGCCCAGGAGACCATGTGATGACCCTTGGCCAGATGAAAACCATTTAATGAACCTGGGCCCAGGAGATTATGTGATGGCCATGGGCCGGCAGGAGACCATGTGATGAGCCGGGGCACAAGAGACCATATGATGACCTTGTGCCCAGGAGACCATGTGATGACCCTGGGCCAGGAGACCATGTGAAGAACCTGGGCCCAGGAGACCATGTGATGAACTTGACCCAGGCGACCATGTATTGACCCGAGGCCCAGACGACCATGTGATGACCCTGGGCCCAGGAGACCATGTGATGACCCTGGGCTAGCCGGAGAACATGTGATGGTCCTGTGCCCAGGTGATGATCCCTGGCGGGCAGGAGACTATGTGACGACTCCGGGCCAGCAGATCATGAGATGAACCTGGGACAGCCGGAGACTATGTGATGGCCCCGGGCCAGGTGATTATCAGTGGCGAGCAGGAGACCATGTGATGACCCCGGGCCAGGAGACCATGTGATGGCACTGCACCGGCAGGAGACCATGTGATGACCTCGGGCCTGCAGAGACCATGCGTTGATCCTGTGCTGGGAAGAGACCATGTGATGACCCTGGCCCAGGTTACCATATGATGAATCCTGGCCGACAGGAGACCATGTGATAACCCTGGGCACAGGAGACCATGTGATGACTCAGTGCCCAGAAGACCATGTGATGAGCCCTTGCCCAAAAGGCGATGTGATAACCCTGGGGCCAGAAGACCATGTGAAGAACCTTGGCCGGAATGAAACTATGTGATGACCCTGGACCCAGGAGACCATGTGATAACCCTGGATCCAGGAGACCATGTGATGAACCTGCGCCCAGGAAACCATGTGATGACCATGGGCCAGGAGACCATGTGATGAACCTGGGCCCAGGAGACCATGTGATGGCCCTGGGCCTACGAGGCCATGAGATAATCCTGGGCCCAGGAGACCATGTGATGACCCTTGGCCAGATGAAAACCATTTAATGAACCTGGGCCCAGGAGATTATGTGATGGCCATGGGCCGGCAGGAGACCATGTGATGAGCCGGGGCACAAGAGACCATATGATGACCTTGTGCCCAGGAGACCATGTGATGACCCTGGGCCAGGAGACCATGTGAAGAACCTGGGCCCAGGAGACCTTGTGATGAACTTGACCCAGGCGACCATGTATTGACCCTGGGCCCAGACGACCATGTGATGACCCTGGACCCAGGAGACCATGTGATGACCCTGGGCTAGCCGGAGAACATGTGATGGACCTGTGCCCAGGTGATGATCCCTGGCGGGCAGGAGACTATGTGACGACTCCGGGCCAGCAGATCATGAGATGAACCTGGGACAGCCGGAGACTATGTGATGGCCCCGGGCCAGGTGATTATCAGTGGCGAGCAGGAGACCATGTGATGACCCCGGGCCAGGAGACCATGTGATGGCACTGCACCGGCAGGAGACCATGTGATGACCTCGGGCCTGCAGAGACCATGCGTTGATCCTGTGCTGGGAAGAGACCATGTGATGACCCTGGCCCAGGTTACCATATGATGAATCCTGGCCGACAGGAGACCATGTGATAACCCTGGGCACAGGAGCCAATGTGATGACTCAGTGCCCAGAAGACCATGTGATGAACCCTTGCCCAAAAGGCGATGTGATAACCCTGGGGCCAGAAGACCATGTGAAGAACCTTGGCCGGAATGAAACTATGTGATGACCCTGGACCCAGGAGACCATGTGATAACCCTGGATCCAGGAGACCATGTGATGAACCTGCGCCCAGGAAACCATGTGATGACCATGGGCCAGGAGACCATGTGATGAACCAGGGCTAGGAGACCATGTGATGGCACTGCACCGGCAGGAGACCATGTGATGACCTCGGGCCTGCAGAGACCATGCGTTGATCCTGTGCTGGGAAGAGACCATGTGATGACCCTGGCCCAGGTTACCATATGATGAATCCTGGCCGACAGGAGACCGTGTGATAACCCTGGGCACAGGAGACCATGTGATGACTCAGTGCCCAGAAGACCATGTGATGAGCCCTTGCCCAAAAGGCGATGTGATAACCCTGGGGCCAGAAGACTATGTGAAGAACCTTGGCCGGAATGAAACTATGTGATGACCCTGGACCCAGGAGACCATGTGATAACCCTGGATCCAGGAGACCATGTGATGAACCTGCGCCCAGGAAACCATGTGATAACCATGGGCCAGGAGACCATGTGATGAACCTGGGCCCAGGAGACCATGTGATGGCCCTGGGCCTACGAGGCCATGAGATAATCCTGGGCCCAGGAGACCATGTGATGACCCTTGGCCAGATGAAAACCATTTAATGAACCTGGGCCCAGGAGATTATGTGATGGCCATGGGCCGGCAGGAGACCATGTGATGAGCCGGGGCACAAGAGACCATATGATGACCTTGTGCCCAGGAGACCATGTGATGACCCTGGGCCAGGAGACCATGTGAAGAACCTGGGCCCAGGAGACCATGTGATGAACTTGACCCAGGCGACCATGTATTGACCCTGGGCCCAGACGACCATGTGATGACCCTGGGCCCAGGAGACCATGTGATGACCCTCGGCTAGCCGGAGAACATGTGATGGTCCTGTGCCCAGGTGATGATCCCTGGCGGGCAGGAGACTATGTGACGACTCCGGGCCAGCAGATCATGAGATGAACCTGGGACAGCCGGAGACTATGTGATGGCCCCGGGCCAGGTGATTATCAGTGGCGAGCAGGAGACCATGTGATGACCCCGGGCCAGGAGACCATGTGATGGCACTGCACCGGCAGGAGACCATGTGATGACATCGGGCCTGCAGAGACCATGCATTGATCCTGTGCTGGGAAGAGACCATGTGATGACCCTGGCCCAGGTTACCATATGATGAATCCTGGCCGACAGGAGACCATGTGATAACCCTGGGCACAGGAGACCATGTGATGACTCAGTGCCCAGAAGACCATGTGATGAACCCTTGCCCAAAAGGCGATATGATAACCCTGGGGCCAGAAGACCATGTGAAGAACCTTGGCCGGAATGAAACTATGTGATGACCCTGGACCCAGGAGACCATGTGATAACCCTGGATCCAGGAGACCATGGGCTAGCCAAACTGGAAGCAATACGGTGGAGGAGGATTTCCTGGAGTGCATAAGGGATGGTTTTCTAGACCAATATGTTGAGGAACCAACTAGGGGGGAGGCCATCTTAGACTGGGTGTTGTGTAATGAGAGAGGATTAATTAGCAATCTCATTGTGCGAGGCCCCTTGGGGAAGAGTGACCATAATATGGTGGAATTCTGCATTAGGATGGAGAATGAAACAGTAATTTCAGAGACCATGGTCCAGAACTTAAAGAAGGGTAACTTTGAAGGTATGAGGCGAGAATTGGCTAGGATAGATTGGCGAATGATACTTAGGGGGTTGACTGTGGATGGGCAATGGCAGACATTTAGAGACCGCATGGATGAAGTACAACAATTGTACATTCCTGTCTGGCGTAAAAATAAAAAGGGGAAGGTGGCTCAACCGTGGCTATCTAGGGAAATCAGGGATAGTATTAAAGCCAAGGAAGTGGCATACAAATTGGCCAGAAATAGCAGCGAACCTGGGGACTGGGCGAAATTTAGAACTCAGCAGAGGAGGACAAAGGGTTTGATTAGGACAGGGAAAATGGAGTACGAGAAGAAGCTTGCAGGGAACATTAAGGCGGATTGCAAAAGTTTCTATAGGTATGTAAAGAGAAAAAGGTTGGTGAAGACAAACGTAGGTCCACTGCAGTCAGAATCAGGGGAAGTCATAACGGGGAACAAAGAAATGGCGGACCAATTGAACAAGTACTTTGGTTCGGTATTCACTAAGGAGGATACAAACAACCTTCCGGATATAAAAGGGGTCAGAGGGTCTAGTAAGGAGGGGGAACTGAGGGAAATCTTTATTAGTCGGGAAATTGTTTTGGGGAAATTGATGGGATTGAAGGCCGATAAATCCCCAGGGCCTGATGGATTGCATCCTAGAGTACTTAAGGAGGTGGCCTTGGAAATAGCGGATGCATTGACAGTCATTTTCCAACATTCCATTGACTCTGGATCAGTTCCTATGGAGTGGAGGGTAGCCAATGTAACCCCACTTTTTAAAAAAGGAGGGAGAGAGAAAACAGGGAATTATAGACCGGTCAGCCTGACCTCAGTAGTGGGTAAAATGATGGAATCAATTATCAAGGATGTCATAGCAGTGCATCTGGAAAATGGTGACATGATAGGTCCAAGTCAGCATGGATTTGTGAAAGGGAAATCATGCTTGACAAATCTTCTGGAATTTTTTGAGGATGTTTCCAGTAAAGTGGACAAAGGAGAACCAGTTGATGTGGTATATTTGGACTTTCAGAAGGCTTTCGACAAGGTCCCACACAAGAGATTAATGTGCAAAGTTAAAGCACATGGGATTGGGGGTAGTGTGCTGATGTGGATTGAGAACTGGTTGTCAGACAGGAAGCAAAGAGTAGGAGTAAACGGGTACTTTTCAGAATGGCAGACAGTGACTAGTGGAGTGCCGCAAGGTTCTGTGCTGGGGCCCCAGCTGTTTACATTGTACATTAATGATTTAGACGAGGGGATTAAATGCAGTATCTCCAAATTTGCAGATGATACTAAGTTGGGTGGCAGTGTGAGCTGCGAGGAGGATGCTATTAGGCTGCAGAGTGACTTGGATAGGTTAGGTGAGTGGGCAAATGCATGGCAGATGAAGTATAATGTGGATAAATGTGAGGTTATCCACTTTGGTGGTAAAAACAGAGAGACAGACTATTATCTGAATGGTGACAGATTAGGAAAAGGGAAGGTGCAACGAGACCTGGGTGTCATGGTACATCAGTCATTGAAGGTTGGCATGCAGGTACAGCAGGCGGTTAAGAAAGCAAATGGCATGTTGGCCTTCATAGCGAGGGGATTTGAATACAGGGGCAGGGAGGTGTTGCTACAGTTGTACAGGGCCTTGGTGAGGCCACACCTGGAGTATTGTGTACAGTTTTGGTCTCCTAACTTGAGGAAGGACATTCTTGCTATTGAGGGAGTGCAGCGAAGGTTCACCAGACTGATTCCCGGGATGGCGGGACTGACCTATCAAGAAAGATTGGATCAACTGGGCTTGTATTCACTGGAGTTCAGAAGAATGAGAGGGGATCTCATAGAAACGTTTAAAATTCTGACGGGTTTAGACAGGTTAGACGCAGAAAGAATGTTCCCAATGTTGGGGAAGTCCAGAACCAGGGGTCACAGTCTGAGGATAAGGGGTAAGCCATTTAGGACCGAGATGAGGAGAAACTTCTTCACCCAGAGAGTGGTGAACCTGTGGAATTCTCTACCACAGAAAGTAGTTGAGGCCAATTCACTAAATATATTCAAAAGGGAGTTAGATGAAGTCCTTACTACTCGGGGGATCAAGGGTTATGGCGAGAAAGCAGGAAGGGGGTACTGAAGTTTCATGTTCAGCCATGAACTCATTGAATGGCGGTGCAGGCTAGAAGGGCTGAATGGCCTACTCCTGCACCTATTTTCTATGTCTATGTTTCTATGTTTCTATGAACCTGCGCCCAGGAAACCATGTGATGACCATGGGCCAGGAGACCATGTGATGAACCTGGGCCCAGGAGACCATATGATGGCCCTGGGCTAGCCGGAGAACATGTGATGGTCCTGTGCCCAGGTGATGATCTCTGGCGGGCAGGAGACTATTTGACGACCCCGGGCCAGCAGATCATGAGATGAACCTGGGACAGCCGGAGACTATGTGATGGCCCCGGGCCAGGTGATTATCAGTGGCGAGCAGGAGACCATGTGATGACCCCGGGCCAGGAGACCATGTGATGACCCTGGGCCAGGAGACCATGTGATGACCCTGGGTCCAGGAGACCATGTGATGACCCTGGGCCAGGAGACCATGTGATGACCCTGGGTCCAGGAGACCATGTGATGAACCTGTGCCCAGGAGACCATGTGATGACCCTGGGCTAGGGGACCATAAGAACATAATTATATAAGAATTAGGAACATCTAGCCCCTTGAACCTGGTCCGCCATTCAACAAGATCATGGCTGAACTGGCCGTGGACTCAGCTCCACTTACCTGCCCGCTCCCGTAACCCTTAATTCCCTTATTGGTTAAAAATCTATCTATCTGTGATTTGAATTCATACAATGAGCTAGCCTCAACTGCTTCCTTGGGCAGATAATTCCACAGTTTCACAACCCTCTGGGAGAAGAAATTCCTTCTCAACTCGGTTTTAAATTGGCTCCCCTATATTTTGAGGCTGTGCGCCCTATTTCTAGTCTCCCCGACCAAAGGGAACAACCTCTCTGTCTCTATCTTGTCTATCCCTTTCATTATTTTAAATGTTTCTGCAAAATCACCCCTCATCATTCTGAACTCGAACGATTAAGACCCAGTCTACTCAATCTATCATCATAAGGTAACCGCCTCATCTCTGGAATCAGCCTAGTGAATCGTCTCTGTACCCCCTCCAAAGCTAGTATATTATTCCTTAAGTAAGGTGAACAAAACTGCACGCAGTACTCCAGGTGCGGCCTCACCAATACCCGGTACAGTCGCAGCAGGACCTCCCTGCTTTTGTACTCCATCCCTCTCGCAATGAAGGCCAACATTCCATTCGCCTTCCTGATTACCTGCTGCACCTGCAAACTAACTTTTTTTGGGATTCATGCACAAGGAGTTTCATTATCTAAAGGGGCTGCTCCTGAAATTCTGGCCGCACTTCAGTCCCACTCTCCTGATCTTTGGGCACCCTGTGCGGAGGGGAGCGGGTAGGTCCGAGGGCCTCCTCGTAGGACTGCTCCTGGGCACGGCCAAGGGTGCCAATAGCCGGTCCAGGCAGCGGGCGGTCGAGGGGGTCGTTCAACCTGACTGCCTGCCTCTCTTCCGCTCTTACATCCGGTCCAGGGTGTCCTTGGAGATGGAGCACGCGGTGTCCACCGGTACGCTCGCGGCCTTCCGCGAGAGGTGGGCACCGGAGGGACTGGAGTGCATCATCACGCCCGGCAACCAAATTTTAATTTGATTTTACGTTTTAAAGTTTAATTTGTTTTAATTGCCGGTGCTTTTAGTGTCCCCCTCCCCTTTTATAGGGGGCACTGGAAAAAATTTGATTTTAGCGCCCAAAAAAAAACCCCCAAAAAAAGAAAAACACAAATAAAAACCACAAAAAAGAAAAAAAGGGCCTTGTAAATGTCTGCTGTGTCATCCAGGGCGGGTGGCACGGTTTAATGTTTTATGTTTTACAGGTAAACTCCAAAAGAGTTTCATGCACAAGAACCCCCAGGCCCCTCTGCACCGCAGTATGTTGTAATTTCGCCCCAATCAAATAATATTCCCTTTTACTGTTTTTTTTTGCAAGGTGGATGACCTCACATTTTCCGACATTGTATATTCTATCTGCCAAACCTTAGCCCATTCGCTTAACCGAACTAAATCTCTTTGCAGCCTCTCTGTGTCGTCTACACAACCCGCTTTCCCACTAATCTTTGTGTCATCTGCAAATTTTGTTATACTACACTCTGTCCCCTCTTCCAGGTCATCTATGTATATTGTAAACAGTTGTGGTCCCAGCACCGATCCCTGTGGCACACCACGAACCACCGATTTCCAACCCGAAAAGGACCTATTTATCCTGACTCTCTGCTTTCTGTTAGCCAGTCAATTCTCTATCCATGCTAATACATTTCGTCTGACTCTGCGTACCTTTATCTACTGCAGTACCCTTTTGTGTGGCACCTTATCGAATGCCTTTTGGAAATCTAAATACAGCACATCCATCGGTACACGTCTATCCACCATGCTCGTTATGTCCCCATAGGTGACTATGTGATGACCCCGGGCCGGCAACAGACCATGTGATGACCCCGGCCCCAGGAGGCCATGTGATGACCTTGTGCCCGGGAGACCATGTGATGACCCTGGGCCGGCAGGAGACCATGCGATCACCCTTGGCCCAGTAGACCATGTGATGACCCTGGGTCCAGGAGACCATGTGAGGACCCTCGGCTGGCAGGTGACGATGTGTTGACACTGGGCCCATGTGATGATCCCTGCCTGGCAGGAGACCATGTGATGATCCCTGGCCAGGTGACCATGTGATGAATCTGGGCCCAAGTGACCAAGTGATGACCCTGGATCCAGGACTCCATGTGATGACCTGGGCCAGGAGATCATCTGATGACCCTTGGCCCAGGAGACCATGAAATGACACCGGCCCCAGGAGATCATGTGATGGCCCTGTGCCCAGGTGATGATCCCTGGGCCAGGAGACCATGTGATGGCCCTGGGCCAGCCGGAGACCATGTGATGGCCCTGTTCCCAGGTGATGATCCCTGGCGGGCAGGAGACTATGTGATGACCCCAGGCTAGGAGACAGTGTGAAGAACCTAGGCCCAGTAGACAATGTGATGAACTTGGGCCAGGAGACCATTTGATGACCCCGGGACCAGGAGATCATGTGATGACCCTGGGCCAGCCAGAGACTATGTGATGGCCCCGGGCCAGGTGATGATTAGTGGCGGGCAGGAGACCATGTGATGACCCCGGGCCAGGAGACCATGTGATGGCACTGCACTGGCTGGAGACCATGTGATGACCCCGCGCTGGCAGGAGACCATGCGTTGACCCTATGCCGGCAGGAGACCATGTGATGACACTGGCCCAGGAGGCACTATCAAGACACCGGTCTGGCAGAAGACCATATGATAACCTTGGGCACAGTAGACCACGTGATGATTCTGGGCCCAGTAGACCATGTGATGAACCCGGGCCCAGGAGACCATGTGATGATCCTGGGCCAGGAGATCATGTGATGACCCCGGGCCCAGGAGATCATGTGATGAAACTGCACTGGCAGGAGACCATGTAATTACCCCGGGCTGGCAGTAGACCATGCGTTGACCCTGTGCTGGTAGGAGACTATTTGATGAGCCTGAGCCAGGAGACCATATGATGACTCCGGTCCAGCAGGAAACTATGTGATAACCTTGGGCACACGACACCATATGATGATTTTCGGCCCAGTAGACCATGTGATGACCCCGGGCCCAAGAAACAATGTGATGAACCTAGGCCCAGGAGACCATGTGACAACCCTTGGCCGGAAGGAAACCATGTGATGACCGCGGGCCCAGGAGACCATGTGATGACCCTGGGCCAGGAGACCACGTGATGACCCAGGGCCCAGTAGACCATGTGATGACCCTGTGCCCCAGAAACCATGTGATGACACTGGTCCGAGGAAACCATGTGATGACCCTGGGCCCAGGAGACCAAGTGATGAACCTGGGCCCAGGAGACCATGTGATGACCCTGGGCCCAGGAGACCATGTGATGACCCTTGGCTGGAAGGAAACCATGTGATGACTCCGCGCCCAGGAGTGTATGTGATGACTCCGGCCGGCAACAGTCGATGTGATGACCCCTGGCCCAGCAGACCATGTCATGACCTTGTGCCCGTGAGACCATGTGATGACCTGGGCCAGGAGACCATATGATGACCCTGGGTCCCAGAGACAATGCGATGACTCTGGGCTCGTGAGACCATGTGATAATCATTGGCCGGATGGAAACCATGTGATGACCCCGGGCCCAGGAGACCATGTGATGACCTTGTGCCCAGGAGACCATGTGATGACCCTGGGTCAGGAGACCGTTTAATGACGCTGGGCCGGTAGGAGACCATGTGAAAACCCTGGGCTCGCAGGTGATCATGTAATAACACTGCGCCCTGGAGACCATGTGATGACCCTGGGCCCAGGATACCATGTGATGACCCTGGGACCAGGAGACTATGTGATGAACCTTGGGCGGAAGGAAACCATGTGATGACCCCGGGCACAGGAGACTATGTAATGGCCCCGGGCCTGCAGGAGACCATGTGATGATCCCGGACCCAGGAGACTATGAGATGACCCTTGGCCCAGGAGATCATGTGATGACCCTTGGCCGGAAGGAAACCATGTGATGACCACGGGCCCAAGAGACTATGTGATGATCCCGGGCCGGCAACAGACTATGTGATGACCCCGGGCCCTGCAGATCATGTGATGACCTTGTGCCCAGGAGACCATGTGATGACCCTGTGACAGGAGACCATGTGATGAACCAGGGCCGGCAGGAGACCATGTGATGACCTTGGGCCAAGGAGCCCATATAATGACCGTGGGCCCCGACCATGCGTTGACCCTGGGCCAGGAGATGATATGATGACGCGGGCCGGCAACAGACTATGTGATGACCCTAGGCCCTGCAGACCATGTGATGACCTTGTGCCCAGATGACCATGTGATGACGCTGGGACAGGACACCATGTGATGAACCAGTGCCGGCAGGAGACCATGTGATGACCTTGGGCAAAGGAGACAATATAATGACCCTGGGCCCCGGAGACCATGCGATGACCCTGGGTCCAGGAGGCCATGTGATGATCCCGGGCTGGAAGGAGACCATGTGATGACCCCGGGCCCAGGAGACCATGTGATGACATTGTACCCACGGCATCATATGATGACCCTGGGTCAGGAGACCATATGATGACCCTGGGCCCAGAAGACCATGTGATGACCTTGGGCAAAGGAGACCATGTGAGGGCGCTGGGCTCGCAGGTGACCCTGTGATGACTCTGCGCCCAGGAGACATGTGATGACCCTAGGCCCAGGAGACCATGTGATGACCCTGTGCCCAGGAGACCAATTGATGACCATTGGCCGGAATGAAACCATGTGATGACCTCGGACCCAGGAGACTATATGCTGGCCCCGATTCGGCAGGAGACCATGTGATGACCCCAAGCCCAGGAGACTATGTGAACTCCTTGTGCCCAGGAGACCATGTGATGACCCCGGGCCGGAAAGAGATCATGTGATGACCCCGGGCCCAGGAGACCATGTGATACCCTGTGCCCAGGAGACCAATTGATGACCCTTGGCCGGAAGGAAACCATGTGATGACCCAGGTCCCAAGAGACTATGTGATGGCCCCGGGTCGGCAGGAGTCCATGTGATGACCCTAGGCCCAGAAGACTATGTGAACTCCTTGTAACCAGGAGACCGTGTGATGACCCTGGGCCGGCAGAAGACCTTATGATGACCTTGGGCAAAGGAGACCATGTGAGGGCGCTGGGCTCGCAGGTGACCCTGTGATGACTCTGCACCCAGGAGACCATGTGATGACCCGAGGCCCAGCAGACCATGTGATGACCCTGTGCCCAGCAGACAATGTGATGAACCAGTGCCGGCAGTAGAACATGTGATGACATTGGGCCAAGGAGACCATATGATGACCCTGTGCCCCGGAGACCATGCGATGACCCTGGGCCCAGGAGACCATGTGATGATCCTTGGTCAGAAGGAAACCATGTGACCACCCCGGGCCCAGGAGACTATATGATGACCCCGGGCTGGCAGGAGACCATATGATGACCCCGGGCCCAGGAGACCATGTGATGACCTTGTGCCCAGGAGACCATGTGATGACCCTGGGTCAGGAGACCGTGTGATGACTCTGGGCCGGCAGGAGACGATGTGATGACCTTGGGCAAAGGAGACCATATGATGACCCTGTGCCCCGGAGACCATGCGATGAACCTGGGCCCAGGAGACCATGTGATGATCCTTGGCTGGAAGGAAACCATGTGACCACCCCGGGCCCAGGAGACTATATGATGACCCCGGGATGGCAGGAGACCATATGATGACCCCGGGCCCAGGAGACCATGTGATGACCTTGTGCCCAGGAGACCATGTGATGACCCTGGGTCAGGAGACCGTGTGATGACCCTGGGCCGGCAGGGGACCATGTGATGACCTTGGGCAAAGAAGACCATATGATGACCCTGTGCCCCGGAGACCATGCGATGACCCTGGGCCCAGGAGACCATGTGATGATCCTTGGCCGGAAGGAAACCATGTGACCACCCCGGGCCCAGGAGACTATATGATGACCCCGGGCTGGCAGAAAACGATATGACGATCCCGGGCCCAGGAGACCATGTGATGACCTTGTGCCCAGGAGACCATGTGATGACCCTGGGTCAGGAGACCGTGTGATGACCCTGGGCCGGCAGGAGACCATGTGATGACCTTGGGCAAAGGAGACCATATGGTGACCCTGGCGCCAGGAGACCATGTGATAACCTGGGGCTCAGGACAACATGTGAGGATCCTGGGTTCGCAGGAGACCATGTGATGACCGTTAGCCGGAAGGAAACCATGTGATGACCCCGGGCCCAGGACACTATGTGATGGCACCGGGCCGGCAGGAGACCATGGGATGACCCCGGACCCAGAAGAATGTGAACTCCTTTTGCCAAGGAAACCATGTGATGACACTGGGCCAGGAGACCATGTGTTGATCCTGGGCGAGCATGAGACCATATGATGACCCTGGACCCCGGAAACCATGTGATGAGCCAGGGCCCAGGAGACCATGTGATGACCCTGGGCTAGGAGACCATGTGATGACCCAGGGCTCCGAAAACCATGTGAAGACACTGGGACCAGGAGACCATGTGAGGAACCTGCGCCAGGAGACCATGTGATGACCCTGAGACCAGGAGAGCATGTAATGACCCTTGGCCAGAAGGAAACCATGTGATGACCCCCGGCGCATGAGACTATGTAATGGCCCTGGGCCGGCAGGAGTCCATGTGATGAACCAGGACGCAGGAGACGATGAGATGACCTCGGGCCCAGCAGACCATGTGATGACCTTGTGCCCGGGAGACCATGTGATGACCTGGGACAGGAGACCATGTGATGAACCAGGGCCAGCAGGAGACCATGTGATGACCTTGGGCAAAGGAGACCATATGGTGACCCTGTGCCCCGGAGACCATGCGATGAACCTGGGCCCAGGAGACCATGTGATGATCCTTGGCCGGAAGGAAACCATGTGACCACCCCGGGCCCAGGAGACTATATGATGACCCCGGGCTGGCAGGAGACCACATGATGACCCCGGGCCCAGGAGACCATGTGATGACCTTGTGCCCAGGAGACCATGTGATGATCCTGGGTCAGGAGACCATGTGATGACCCTGGGCCGGCAGGAGACCATGTGATGACCTTAGGCCAAGGAGACCATATGATGACCCTGGGCCCAGGAGACCATGTGATGACCTTGTGCCCAGGAGACCATGTGATGATCCCGGGCCCAGGAGACGATGTGATGACCCCGGCCAGGCAGGAGACCATGTGATGACCCCGGGCCCAGCAGACCATGTGATGACCTTGTGACTGGGAGACCATGTGATGACCTGAGACAGGAGACCATGTGATGAACCAGGGCAAGCAGGAGACCATGTGATGATCTTAGGCCAAGGAGACTATATGGTGACCCTGGGCCCAGGAGACCATGTGATGACCCCGGGCCGGCAGGAGATCATGTGATAACCCCGGGCCGGCAGGAGATCATGTGATGACCTTGTGCCCAGGAGACCATGTGATGACCCTGGGTCATTAGACCGTGTGATGAAGCTGGGACGGCAGGAGACCATGTGATGACCCTGGGCTCAGGAGACCATGTGAGGACCCTGAGCTAGCAGGTGACCATTTGATAACACTGCCCAGGAGACCATGTGATGACCCTGAGCCCAGGATACCATGTGATGACCCTGGGCCCAGGATACCATGTGATGAACCTTGGCCGGAAGCAAACCATGTGAAGACCCCGGGGCAGGAGACTATGTAATGCCCCGGGCCGGCAGGAGACCATGCGATGACCCCGGGCTCAAAGAGACTGTGTGATGACCCTTGGCCCAGGAGACCAAGTGATGACCCTTGGCCGGAAGGAAACTATGTGATGACCCCGGGCCCAGGAGACTATGTGATGACCCCGGGCCCAGCAGACCATGTGATGACCTTGTGCCCGGGAGACCATGTGATGACCCTGGGCCAGGAGACCATGTAATGAACCAGGGCCGGCAGGAGAACATGTGATGACCTTGGGCCAAAGACACCATGTGATGGCCCAAGGCACTGGAGACCATGCGATGATCCTGGGACCAGGAGACCATGTGATGACACTTGGCCGGAAGGAAACCATGTGATGAGCCCGGGCCCAGGAGACTATGCGATGACCCCGGGCTGGCAGGGAGACCATGTGATAACCCCGGGCCCAGGAGAACATGTGATGACCCTGGGCCCAGGAGACCATGTGTTGATCCTGGGCGAGCATGAGACCATATGATGACCCTGGGCCCCGGAAACCATGTGATGAGCGACCCTGGGCTAGGAGACCATGTGATGACCCAGGGCTCCGAAAACCATGTGAAGACACTGGGCCCAGGAGACCATGTGAGGAACCTGCGCCAGGCGACCATGTGATGACCCTGGGACCAGGAGAGCATGTGATGACCCTTGGCCAGAAGGAAACCATGTGATGACCCCGGGCGCATGAGACTATGTAATGGCCCTGGGCCAGCAGGAGTCCATGTAATGACCCAGGACCCAGGAGACGATGAGATGACCCTTGGCCCAGGAGACCATGTGATGACCCTTGGCCGGAAGGAAACCATGTGATGACCCCGGGCCCAAGAGACTATGTGATGACCCCGGCCCGGCAACAGCCCATGTGATGACCCCGGGCCCAGCAGACCATGTGATGACCTTGTGCCCGGGAGACCATGTGATGACCTGGGACAGGAGACTATGTGATGAACCAGGGCGAGCAGGAGACCATGTGATGACCTTAGGCCAAGGAGACCATATGATGACCCTGGGCCCCGGAGACCATGCGATGACCTGGGGTCCAGGAGACCATGTGATGATCCTTGGCAGGAATGAAACCATGTGATGACCCCAGGCCCAGGAGACGATGTGATGCCCCCGGCAAGCAGGAGACCATGTGATGACGCCGGGCCCAGCAGACCATGTGATGACCTTGTGCCCGAGAGACCATGTGATGATCTGGGACAGGAGACCATGTGATGAACGAGGGCCAGCAGGAGACCATGTGATCACCTTAGGCCAAGGAGACTATATGATGACCCTGGGCCCAGGAGACCATGTGATGACCCCGGGCCGGCAGGAGATCATGTGATGACCCCGGGCCGGCAGGAGATCATGTGATGAGCTTGTGCCCAGGAGACCATGTGATGACTCTGGGTCAGGAGACCGTCTGATGAAGCTGGGCCGGCAGGAGACCATGTGATTACCCTGGGCTCAGGAGACCATGTGAGGACCCTGAGCTAGCAGGTGACCATGCGATAACACTGACCAGGAGACCATGTGATGACCCTGAGCCCAGATACCATGTGATGATCCTGGGCCCAGGATACCATGTGATGAACCTTGGCCGGAAGCAAACCATGTGAAGACCCCGGGGCAGGAGACTATGTAGTGCCCCGGGCCGGCAGGAGACCAGGTGATGACCCCGGGCTCAGGAGTCTATGTGATGACCCTTGGCCCAGGAGACCAAGTGATGACCCTTGGCCGGAGGGAAACCATGTGATGACCCCGGGCCCAGGAGACTATGTGATGACCCCGGGCCCAGCAGACCATGCGATGACCCGGGGTCCAGGAGACCATGTGATGATCCTTGGCCGGAATGAAACCATGTGATGAGCCCGGGCCCAGGAGACTATGTGATGACCCCGGGCCGGCAGGAGACCATGTGATAACCCCGGGCCCAGGAGAACATGTGATGACCCTGGGCCCAGGAGACCATGTGATGATCATTGGCCGGAATGAAACCATGTGATGACCCTGGGTCAGGAGACCGTGTGATGACACTGGGCAGGCAGGAGTCCATGTGATGACCTTGGGCAAAGGAGACCATATGATGACCCTGGGCCCAGGAGACCATGTGATGACCCTGGGCTCAGGAGACAATGTAAGGACCCTGGGCTCGCAGGTGACCGTGTGATGACACTGCGTCCTGGAGACCATGTGATGGCCCAAGGCACTGGAGACCATGCGATGATCCTGAGCCCAGGAGACCATGTGATGACCCTTGGCCGGAAGGAAACCATGTGATGACCCCGGGCCCAGGAGACTATGTGATGACCCCGGGCCGGCAGGAGACCATGTGATGATCCCGGGCCCAGGAGACTATGTGAACTCCTTGTGCCCAGGAGACCATGTGATGACCCTGGGCCCAGGAGACCATGTGATGAATTTGGCACTGGAGACCATGTGAGGACCCTGGGCTGGCAGGTGACCATCTGATGACACTGGGCCCAGGAGACCATGTGATGACCGTGGCCCTGGAGACCACATGATAACCGTGGGCCCAGGAGATTATGAGATGACCCTGGGCCAACCGGAGACCATGTCATGGCACCGGACCAGGTGATGAGCCCAGGCGGGCAGGAGACCATGTGATGACACTGCACTGGCAGGAGACCATGTGATGACACCGGCCTGGCAGCAGACCATGCATTAACTCACTGCCGGCAGGAGACCATGTGATGATTCTGGGACAGGAGACCATATCATGACTCTGCTCCGGAGGGAGACCATGTTATAACCTTGGGCACAGGAGACCATGTGATGATTCTGGGCCCTGTATACCATGTGACGACCAAGAGACTACGTGATGACCCTCGGCCAAGGAGACCACGTGATGATCCTTGGTGGAAGCAAACCATATGATGAATGCGGGCCCAGGAGACCATGAGATGACCACGGGCCCAGGAGACCTTCTGATGACTCTGGGCCCAGGAGACCATGTGATGATCCTGGGCTGGGAGACCATGTGATGACTCTGGGCCCAGGAGACCATGTGATGATCCTGGGCACAAAAGAGAACATGTGATGATCCAGTGCCAGGAGACCCATGTGATGTGCCTGGGCCCAGGAGACCATGCGATGACCCTGGGCTCAGGAGACCAGGTGATGACCCTTGGCCGGAAGGAAACCATGTGATGACCCAGGGCCCAGGAGACTATG
Source organism: Pristiophorus japonicus (assembly GCF_044704955.1). Classification (NCBI taxonomy): domain Eukaryota; kingdom Metazoa; phylum Chordata; class Chondrichthyes; family Pristiophoridae; genus Pristiophorus; species Pristiophorus japonicus. The sequence continues at coordinate 102,086,208 of NC_091991.1, read as the reverse complement.
TGATGGCCCCGGGCCGGCATGAGACCATGTGATGACCCCGGGCCCAGGAGACTATGTGATGACCTTGTGTCCAGGGGACCATGTGATGACACGGGGCCAGGAGACCATGTGATGAACCTGGGTCAGGAGACTATGTGATAACCCTGGGCCCAGGACACCTTGTGATGACCGTGGGCTCAGGAGACCATGTGAGGACCCTGAGCTAGCAGGTGACCATGTGATAACACTGTCCAGGAGTCCATGTGATGACCCTGAGCCCAGGATACCATGTGATGAACCTTGGCCGGAAGCAAACCATGTGAAGACCCCGGGGCAGGAGACTATGTAATGTCCCGGGCCGGCAGGAGACCATGTGATGACCCCGGGCTCAGGAGACTATGTGATGACTCTTGGCCCAGGAGACCAAGTGATGACCCTTGGCCGGAAGGAAACCATGTGATGACCCCGGGCCCAGGAGATTATGTGATGACCCCGGGCCCAGCAGACTATGTGATGACCTTGTGCCCGGGAGACCGTGTGATGACACTGGGCCAGGAGACCATGTGATGAACCAGGGCCGGCAGGAGAACATGTGATGACCTTGGGCCAAGAACACCATATGATAACCCTGGGCCCCGGAGACCGTGTGATGACCCCGGGCTCAGGAGACTATGTGATGACCCTTGGTCCAGGACACCAAGTGATGACCCTTGGCCGGAAGGAAACCATGTGATGACCCCGGGCCCAGCTGACTATGTGATGACCCCGGGCTGGCAGGAGACCATGTGATGACCACGGACCCAGGAGACTATGTGAACTCCTTTTGCCAAGGAAACCATGTGATGACACTGGGCCAGGAGACCATGCGTTGATCGTGGGCGAGCATGAGACCATATGATGACCCTGGGCCCCGGAAACCATGTGATAAGCCAGGGCCCAGGAGACCATGTGATGGCCCAAGGCACTGGAGACCATGCGATGATCCTGGGCCCAGGAGACCATGTGATGACCCTTGGCCGGAAGGAAACCATGTGATGACCCCGGGCCCAGGACACTATGTGGTGGCACCGGGCCGGCAGGAGACCATGGGATGACTATGTGAACTCCTTTTGCCAAGGAAACCATGTGATGACATTGGGCCAGGAGACCATGTGTTGATGCTGGGCGAGCATGAGACCATATGATTACCCTGGGCCCCGGAAACCATGTGATGTGCCAGGGCCCATGAGACCATGTGATGACCCAGGGCTCCGAAAACCATGTGAAGACACTGGGCCCAGGAGACCATGTGAGGAACCTGTGCCAGGAGACCATGTGCTGACCCTGGGACCAGGAGAGCATGTGATGACCCTTGGCCAGAAGGAAACCATGTGATGACCCCGGGCGCATGAGACTATGTAATGGCCCTGGGCCGGCAGGAGTCCATGTGATGACCCAGGACCCAGGAGACGATGAGATGACCCTTGGCCCAGGAGACCATGTGATGACCCTTGGCCGGAAGCAAACCATGTGAAGACCCCGGGCTCAGGAGACTATGTGATGACCCCGGGCCCAGCAGACCAAGTGATGACCTTGTGCCCGGGAGACCATGTGATGACCCTGGGCCAGGAGACCATGTGATGAACCAGGGCCTGCAGGAGAACATGTGATGACCTTGGGCCAAGGACACCATATGATAACCCTGGGCCCCGGAGACCATGCGATGACCCGGGGTCCAGGAGACCATGTGATGATCCTTGGCCGGAATGAAACCATGTGATGAGCCTGGGCCCAGGAGACTATGTGATGACCCCGGGCCGGCAGGAGACAATGTGATGACCCCGGGCCCAGGAGACCATGTGATGATCTTGTGCCCAGGAGACCATGTGATGACCCTGGGTCAGGAGACCGTGTGATGACCCTGGGCAGGCAGGAGTCCATGTGATGACCTTGGGCAAAGGAGACCATATGATGACCCTGGGCCCAGGAGACCATGTGATGACCCTGGGCTCAGGAGACCATGTAAGGACCCTGGGCTCGCAGGTGACCGTGTGATGACACTGCGCCCTGGAGACCATGTGATGGCCCAAGGCACTGGAGACCATGTGATGATCCTGGGCCCAGGAGACCATGTAATGACCCTTGGCCGGAAGGAAACCATGTGATGACCCCGGGCCCAGGAGACTATGTGATGACCCCGGGCCGGCAGGAGACCATGCAATGACCCGGGCCCAGGAGACTATGTGAACTCCTTGTGCCCAGGAGACCCATGTGATGACCTGGGCCCAGGAGACCATGTGATTAACATGGGCCTTGGAGACCATGTGATGACCCTGGGCCCAGGAGACCATGTGATGAACTTGGCACTGGAGACCATGTGAGGACCCTGGGCTGGCAGGTGACCATCTGATGACACTGGGCCCAGGAGACCATGTGATGACCGTGGCCCCAGGAGACCATGTGATGACCGTGGGCCCAGGAGATCATGAGATGACCCTGGGCCAACCGGAGACCATGTGATGGCCCCGGACCAGGTGATGAGCCCAGGCGGGCAGGAGACAATATGATGACGGCGGGCCAGGAGACCATGTGATGACACTGCACTGGCAGGAGACCATGTGATGACACCGGCCTCGCAGGAGACCATGCATTTACCCTGTGCCGTCAGGAGACCATGTGATGATTCTGGGACAGGAGACCATATCATGACTCTGCTCCGGCAGGAGACCATGTGATAACCTTGGGCACAGGAGACCATGTGATGATTCTGGGCCCTGTATACCATGTGACGACCCCGGGGCCAAGAGACTATGTGATGACCCTCGGCCCAGGAGACCATGTGATGATCCTTGGTGGAAGCAAACCATGTGATGAACCCGGGCCCAGGAGACCATGAGATGACCACGGGCCCAGGAGACCTTGTGATGACCCTGGGCCCAGGAGACCTTGTGATGACCCTGGGCCCAGGAGATCATGTGATGATCCTGGGCTGGGAGACCATGTGATGACTCTGGGCCCAGGAGACAATGCGATGATCCTGGGCCCAGGAGACTATGTGATGGCCCCGGGCCGGCATGAGACCATGTGATGACCCCGGGCCCAGGAGACTATGTGATGATCTTGTGCCCAGGAGACCATGTGATGAACCTGGGTCAGGAGACTATGTGATAACCCTGGGCCCAGGACACCATGTGATGACCCTGGGCTCAGGAGACCATGTGATGACCCTGGGCCCAGGAAACGATGTGATGACCCTTGGCCAGAAGGAAGCCATATTTTGGCACCGTCCCCGGAGACCATGTGATGACTCCAGGCCGGAGGAGACCAGGTGGTGACCCGCGCCCAGGACACCATGTGATGATTCTGTGCCCAGGAGACCATGTGATGAACCTGAGTCACGGCACCATGTGATAACCTTGGCCCCAGGTCACCATGTGATGACCCTGGGTCCAGGAGACCATGTAGTGTACCTGGAACGAGATGCACATGTGATGACCCTGGACCCAGGAGACCACGTGATGAACCTGGATCATTAGACCATGTGATGAACTTGTGCCCAGGAGACCATGTGATGACCCTCGAAGAGCTGGAGCGCATGTGATGGCCCTGTGCCCAAGATATGATCCCTGGCGGGCAGGAGACCATGTGGTGACGCTGGGGCCAAGTGACCATGTGATGACACTGGACCCAGGAGTCCATATGATGACCCCGGACCCAGGAGATCATGTGACGACGCTGGTGCTGCCATTGACCAAGTGATGGCCGCGGGTCAGGTGATGATCCCTGGCGTGCAGGAGACCTTGTGATGACCACGAGCCAGGAGACATGTGATGACACTGCACCTGCAGGAGATCATGTGATGACCCCGGGATGGCAGGAGACCATGCGTTGACCCGGTGCCGGCAGGAGACCATGTAATGATCCTGGACCAGGAGACCACATGATGACTCCGGTCCGGCAGGAAACCATATGATAACCTTGGGAACAGGAGACCATGTGATGATTCTGGGCCCAATAGACGATGTGATGTCCCCGGTCCCAAGAAACTATGTGATAACCCTCGGCCCAGGAGAGCATGTGATGACCCTTGGCCGGAAGCAAACCATGTGATGACCCCGGGCCCAGGAGACCATGTGATGACTCTCGGTCAGGGCACCATGTGATGATGCCGGGCCCAGGAGACCATGTGATAACCCTGTGCCCAGGGGACCAAGTGATGAGCCTGGGCCGAGGATACCATGTGATGAACCTTGGCCGGAAGGAAGTCATGTGATAACACCGGGCCCAGGGGCTATGTGATGACCCCGGGCCGGCAGTAGACCATGTGAGGACTCCGGGCCCACGAGACCATGTGATGACCTTGTGCCCAGGGGAACATGTGATGACCTTGGGCCAACGAGACCATATGGTGACGCTGGGCCCCATGTCCATGTGATGACCCTGGGCTCAGGAGACCATGTGATGACCCTAGGCCCAGGAGGCCATGTGATGACCCTGGGCCCAGGAGACCATGTGTGGATCCTGCGATGTCTGGTGACCATGTGATGACACTGGGCCCATGTGATAATCCCTGGTGGGCAGGAGACCATGTGATAACCCCGGGCCTGGTAACCATGTGATGACCCCGTTCCCAGGAGATCATGAGATGACCCTGGGCCAACCGGACACCATGTGATGGCCCCGGGCCAGGTGATGAGCCCAGGCGGGCAGGAGACAATATGATGACCGTGGGCCAGGAGACCATGTGATGACACTGCACTGGATGGAGACCATGTGATGACCCCGGGCTGACAGGAGACCATGCGTTGAACCTCTGCCGGCAGGAGACCATGTGATGATCTGGGCTAGGGGACCATATCATGACTCTGGTCCGGCAGGAGAACATGTGATAACCTTGGACACAGGTGATGATTCTGGGCCCAGTAGACCATGTGACGACCCCGGGCCCAAGAGACTACGTGATGACCCTCGACCCAGGAGACCATGTGATGATCCTTGGCCGGAAGGAAACCATTTGATGACCCCGGGCCCAGGAGACAATGCGATTACCCTGGACGAGGAGACCATATGATTACCACGGGCCCAGGAGACCATGTGATGACCCTGGGCCCAGGAGACCATGTGATGATCCTGGGGCGAGGAGACCATGTGATAAACCTGGGCCCAAAAGAGACCACGTGATAACCCCGGGCCAGGTGACCATTTGATGAACCTGGGCCGAGGTGATCATGTGATGATCCTGGACCCAGGAGCTCATGTGATGACCGGGACCAGGAGACCATGTAATGACACTGGGCCCAGAAGACCATGTGATGACCCTGGGCCGGCAGCAAACCGTGTGATTACCCAGGGCTAGGAGATCATGTACTGAAACTGGGCAAGCCGGGGACCATGTGAGGGCCCTGTGCCCAGGTGATGATCCCTGGCGGGCAGGAGACAATGTGATGACCCCGGGCCAGGGGTCCATGTGATGACACTGCACGGACAGGAGACCATGTGATGAGCCTGGGCCGGAAGGAAATCATGCGACGACCCCGGGCCCAGGATACCATGTGATGATGCTGAGCGCAGGAGACCATGTGATGACCGTGGTCTAGGAGATCATGGGATGACCCTGGGCTCAGGAGACCATGTGATGATGCTGGGCCCAGGAGACCATGTGATGAACCTGGACCGGCAGGAGACTATGTGATGACCTTGGGCCCAGGAGACCATGTGATGATCTTTGGCCGGAAGGAAACCATGTGATGACCCCGGGCCCTGGACACTACATGATGTTACCCTGGGCCCAGGAGACCATGTGGTGACCTTGTGCCCAGGAGACCATGAGATGGGCCTGGGCCAGGAGACCATGTGATGACACTGGGCCGGCAGGAGGCCATGTGATGACGCTTGGGCTTCGAGACCATGTGATGACACTGGGCCAGGAGACCATGTAATGACCCTGGGCCCAGAATACCATATGAAGACCCTGGGCTGGCAGGTGACCATGTGATGACACTGGGCCCAGGAGACCATGTGATGACTGTGGGCCCAGGAGACCATGTGATGACACAGGGCCCAAGAGACTATGTGATGATCCTAGATCCAGGAGACCATGTGATAACCCGGGCCGGCAGGAGACCATGTGATGACCCACGCCCAGGAGACCATGGGATGATTCTGTGCCCAGGAGAACATGTGATGACCCTGTGCCCAGGATACCATGTGACGACTCTGGGCCCAGTTGACCATATGATCACCCAGGACCCAGGAAACCATGTGATGATCTTGGGCCAGGGGACCATGTGATGAACCTGGGCCAGCCGGAGAACATGTGATGGACCTGTGCGCAGGTGATGAGCCCTGGCGGGCAGGAGACCATTTGATGACTCCACGCCAGGATAGCAAGCGATGACCCCCCGGTCGTAAGGAGACCATGTGATGATCACGGGCCTTCAGTAGACCGTGTGATGACCCTGGGTCGGCAAGAGTACATGTGATGACCCTGCGCCGGCAGGAGTTCATGCGATGAATCGGGGCCCAGGAGACCGTGTGATGACCCTGGGCCCAGGAGAACATGTGATGATCCTGTGCTCAGGAGACCATGTGATGACCCTGGGCCCAGGAGACCAGGGGTGGACCCTGGGCTTGCAGGAGACCATGTGATGACACTGGGCCCAGGGGATCATGTGATGACCCTGGGTCCATGAGACCATGTGATGACCCCGGGCCCAAGAGAGTATATGATGACCCTTGGCATGAAAAAAACCATGTGATGACGCCGGGCGCAAGAGACCATGTGATGACCTTGGGCCGGTAGGAGACCATGTGATGACCCCGGCCCCGAAGGAGACCACGTGATGACGCTGTGTCTAGGAGACCATGTGATGACTCTGGGCCAGGAGACCATTTGATGACCCTGAGCCCCGGAGACCATGGGATGTCTCTGTGCCCTGGAGACCATGTGATGAACCCAGGCTAGGAGACCGTATGATGACCCCGTGTCCAGGAGACCATGTGATGATCCCGGGCCCAGGAGCTGAAGTGATGACCCTGTGCCCAGGTGATTATCCCTGGCGCGCAGGAGACCATGTGATGACCCCGGGCCAGGAGAATATATGATGATTCCGGGCCAGCAGGAGACCATGTGATAATCCTGGGCCCAAAAGACTATGTGATGACCCTGATCCCAGGAGACCATGTGATGAACTTTGGCCGGAAGGAAACTAAGTGATGTCCCCGTGCCCAGGAGACCATGTGATGACCCCCGGCCGCATGGGGACCATGTGTAGACCCCGGGCCTTCAGGAGACTATGTGAGTACCCTAGGCCGGCAGGAGAACAAGTGATGACTCTGGGCCGGAAGGCGACCACGTAATGACCCTGGGCCTACGAGACCATGTGATGACCCGGGGCCGGCAGCAGACCATGTGGTGACCCGTGTCCAGGAGACCATGTGATGACCCTGGGCCAGCCGGAGACCATGTGATGGCACTGTGCCCAGGTGATGATCACTGGTGGGCAGGAGACCATGTGATAACCCCGGGCCAGGAGACCATATAATGATTCCGGGCCGGCAGGAGACCATGTGATGACCCCGGGCCCAGGAGACCATGTGATGACCTTGGGCATAGGAGAACATGTGATGACCCTGGGCCCAGGAGACAATGTGATGACACTGGGCCCACGAGACCGTGTGATGACCCTGGGCCCAGGAGACCATGTGATGACCCCGGGCCCAAGAGGCTATTTGATGACCCTGGGCCGGAAGGAAACCATGTGATGACACCGGGCCTAGGACACCATGTGATAACCCCGGGCTGGTAGGAGACCATGTGATGACACCGGGCCCAGGTGACCATGTGATGACCTGGGCCAGGAGACCATGTTTTACCCCAGTCCAACGAGATCATGTGATGACCCTGGGCCAGCCTGAAAACATGTGATGGCTCTGTGCCCAGGTGATGATCCCTGGCGTGCAAGAGACCATGTGAAGACCCCGACCGCAAGGAGGCCATGTGCTGACGCCGGGCCTTCGGGAGACCACTTGATAACCCAGGCCGACTGCAGTCCATGTGATCACCCTAGGCCCATCAGACCATGTGATGACCCTGGGCCAGGAGACCATGTTATGCCCCTGGGCCAGCCGAAGAACATGAGATGGCGCTGTACCAAGGTGAGGATCCCTGGCGGTTAGGAGACCATATGATGACCCCACGCCAGGAGACCATGTTATGACACTGCACTGACAGGAGACCATGTGATGACCCTGGGCCAGCAGGAGACCATGTGATGCCACTGGGCTAGGAGACCATGTGATGACCCTGGGCCCAGGGGACCATGTGATGAACCTGGGCCCAGGAGATCATGTGATGAGCCTGGGCCATAAAGAGACCATGCGATGAACCCGTCCTTCAGTAGACCATGTGATGACCCTGGGCCGTTAGGAGAACATGTGATAACTCTGGGCCGGCAGGAGACCATGTACTGACCCCGGGCCCAGGAGACCATGTGATGACCCGGAGCCGGCAGGATACCATGTGATGACCCGGTGCCCAGGTGATGATCCCTGGCGGGCAGGGGACCATGTGATGGCCGCAGGCCAGGAGACCATGTGATGACACTGCATCGGCAGGAGACCATGTGATGACCCCGGGCCGGCAGGAGACCATCCATTGAACCTATGCCGGTAGGCGACCATTTGATAACCCTGGGCACAAGAGACTATGTGATGACTCTGGGCCGAGTAGACCATGTGATGAACCCGGGCCCATGAGACTATGTGATGACCCTGGGCCCAGGAGAACATATGATGAGCCTTGGTCAGAAGGAAATCATGTGATGGCCCTGGGCTCAGGAGACCAAGTGATGATCCTGTGCCAGCCGGAGATCATGTGATGGCCCTGTGCCCATGTGATAATCCCTAGCGGCCAGACCATGTGATGATCGCGGGCCAGGAGACCATGTGATGACACTGCACCAGCAGGAGACCATGTGATGAGCGTGAGCCGGCAGGAGACCATGCGTTGATCCTGTGCCGGCAGGAGACCATGTTATAACTCCGGGCCGGCAGGAGCCCATGTGATAACCCTGGGCACAGGAGACGATGTGATAACTCTGGGCCCAGTAGATCATGTGATGAACCCGGACCCACGAGACTAGGTGATGACCTTGCACCCAGGAGAACATGTGATGACCCTTGGCCTGAAGTAAACGATGTGATAACCACGGGGCAGCAGGAGGCCATGTGATCACCCTAGGCCCATCAGACCATGTGATGACCCTGGGCCAGGAAACCATGTGATGCCACTGGTCCAGCCGGAGACCATGAGATGGCGCTGTGCCAAGGTGATGATCCCTGGCGAGCAGGAGACCATGTGATAACCCCGCGCCAGGAGACGATGTTATGAGACTGCACTGACAGGAGACCATGTGATGACCCTGGGCCAGCAGGGGACCATGCGTTGACCCTGTGCCGGCAAGAGACGATGTGAAGACCCCGGGCCCAGGAGATCATATGATGAGTCCGGGCAGGCAGGAGACCATGTGATAACCCCACGCCCAGGAGACAATGTGATGACCCCTGGGGCGGCAGGAGACCATCTGATGACCCCGTGCCCAGTAGACCATGTGATGACCCTGGGCCCAGGAGACCATGTGATGACACTGGGCTAAAAGACCATTTGGTGACCCTGGGCCCAGGGGACCATGTGCTGAACCTGTGCCAGGAGACCATGTGATGACACTGGGCTAAAAGACCATTTGGTGACCCTGGGCCCAGGGGACCATGTGATGAACCTGGGCCAGGAGACCATGTGATGAACCTAGGCCCAGGAGACCATGTGCTGACCCTGGGCCAGGAGACCATATGATGACCCTGGGCCAAGGAGACCATGTGATGACCCTGGGCCAAGGAGACGATGTGATGAACCTGGGCCGGCAGGAGACCATGTGATGAACCTGAGCTAGGAAACCATGTGATGACCCTGAGACCAGGAGACCATGTGATGACCCTGGGCCCAGGAAACCATGTGACGAACCTCGGCCCAGGAGATCATGTGCTGACGCTGGGCCAGGAGACCATGTGATGAGCCTGGGCCCAGGCGACCATGTGATGACCCTGGACCCAAGAGACTATGTGATGAGCCTGGGCCCAGCGGACCATGTGATGACTCTTGGCCGGAAGGAAACCATGTGATGACCCCGGGCCCAGGAGACTATGTGATGACACCGGACCGGCAGGAGACCATGTGATGAGCTGGTACCCAGGAGACCATATGATGACCCTGGGCCAGGAAACCATGTAATGACCCCTTGCCCAGGAGACCATGTGATGACTCTGGGACTAGCAGACCATGTGATGACCCTATGCCAGGAGACCATGTCATGACCCTGGATCCAGGAGACCATGTGATGATCCGGCCGAAAAGAGGCAGCTTGTGCAGAGCACAGAGGGCAGCAGCATAGAGTGGCATCTGTGAGTTTGGTAAGTGGGTGCGTTTTAAGGGTTATTCTATTTAAACCATTTGGAGGCTGGAGTAAATTGTTAGTGGCAATTGCAAGAAGCTTCTAAGTAAGTAGCAGTTTAATTTAAAGGGGAAAAGTTAAGTAGTTGGGATTCTTTCAGGTTTAGGCAGAGAAAAACAAGGAAACTCTCCAGTAGGAGGCAATTAGCAGCTAGTTAAAACCAGTTCTGTAAACGACTGACCAGTAGTGAGTCATCTGACCTAGATACAGTTTAAAAAGAGGCAGCTCGTGCAGAAACACGGGGTGCAGCAGCATAGAGTGGCATTTGGGAGTTTGGTAAGTGGGTGAGTTCGGGCAAGTGCTGTTTTGTCTTGTTTTTCCGACCAGTGCTGACACTAGAGCAGCTGATAAGGAGTGCGAGAGTAGGAGACGGAGGCTCAGAGACCAGCCCAAGCAGCTGCAGACAATGATAGTGGGGTGAGAAATCGAGAGGTGATGTCAGAGTGCGGGGAGGAGCAGCGTCAGCGGCAGACCGGGGCCAGTGGCCTCCAAAGGCCCAGCGGCAGACTGGGGCCAGTGGCCTCCAAAGGCCCAGCGGCAGTCGGTGAGCGAGCAGTGCGGGGAGGAGGGACAAGAAATCAAAAAGTGACGTCACAGCCAAGCTGGTAAGTAGTTGGCTGATCGGCTGGTGAGTATATCTCTTTGATTTTGTGTTCTAATAGATAAGAGGATAAATTACTAAATAGCTGTTTAGTGTGTGTAGTGGGAGTCAGTGTTTTTGCTGGGTAATTTAAGGGTAACTAGTGGGATGGCAGGGCAGTTCGTTCAAACGGAATGCAACACCTGTGCCATGTGGGAATTCCTGGATGCTTCCCGCAACGGGGATGACCACATGTGCAGGAAGTGTCTCCAGCTCCTCCAACTCGAGCGCCGAGTCTCGGAGCTTGAGCGAGGACTGGAGGCACTGAGGAGCATCCGAGAGAATGAGAGGTACGTGGATAGCACGTTTCAGGCGTTGGTGATCCCACAGATTAAAAGGGTACAGGAGGATAGGGAATGGGTGACCGTCGCACACAAGAGTATGGCGAGGCAGGTAGTGCAGGAGGCCCCTGAGGCTATCCCGCTCTCCAACCGGTACTCTATTCTGACTACTGGCGAGGGTGGTGATGCCTCTGAGGAATGCAGCCAGGGCCAAGTCCACAGCACCGGGGGTGGCTCAGCTGCACAGGGGGGGAGGAAGGAGACGGGAAGGGCTATAGTGATAGGAGATTCAATAGTTAGGGGAACTGATAGGCGCTTCTGCAGCAGCAAAAGTGACATCAGAATGGTGTGTTGCCTCCCTGGTGCAAGGGTCAATGATGTCACTGAGTGACTGCAGGGCATTCTGGGGAGGGAAGGGGAACAGCAGTGGTTGTGGTCCACATTGGTACCAACGACATAGGTAGAAAGAGGGGTGAGATCCTGAAAGCTGAGTTTAGGGAGCTAGGAGTAAGATTGAAAGCCAGGACCTCAAAGGTGGTAATCTCGGGATTACTGCCAGTGCCACCTACTAGTGAGGGTATAAATAGGAAGGCTAGTCAGATAAATACGTGGCTGGGGCATTGGTGTAGGAGGGAGGGCTTTAATTTCCTGAACAATTGGGACCGCTTCTGGGGTCGGTGGGACCTGTACAAGTCGGACAGGTTACACCTCAACAGAGACGGGACCAATGTTCTCGTGGGTGGTTTTGATAGTGCAGTTGAGAGGGCTTTAAACTAGCTTGGCAGGGGGATGGGAACCCAGGAGAGGGCTCTGAGCTAGTTAGAGTGGGTGAGAGCTCAGATGAACAGAATCCCAAGAAAGGATGCAAAAGGCAGGAGGCAACAGAGCAGAGTAGCACTGGGGTAAGTGTAAACCACAGGGTGATAGGAAGGGAAAATATGTATGAATATAAAGGGGCTGCAGGAGGGGTCAAAACTAAAAATCATGGTTGAAAAACTAGTATTAAAACACTTTACCTAAATGCACACAGCATTCGAAACAAAGTAAATGAGTTGACGGCACAAATCATTACAAATTGGTATGATTTGGTAGCCATTACTGAAACGTGGTTGCAGGGTGGACAAGACTGGTAATTAAACATACAGGGGTATCTGACAATTCCGAAAGATAGACAAGAAGGGAAAGGAGGTGGGGTAGCTCTGTTAATAAAGGATGATATCAGGGCAGTTGTGAGAGACCATATTGGCTCTAATGAACAAAATGTTGAATCATTGTAGGTGGAGCTTAGAGATAGTAAGGGGAAAAAGTCACTGGTGGGTGTAGTTTATAGGTCCCCAAATAATAACTTCATGGTGGGGCAGACAATAATCAAGGGAATAATGGAGGCATGTGAAAAAGGAACGGCAGCAATCATGGGGGATTTTAACCTACATATTGACTGGTCAAATCAAATCGCACGGGGTAGCCTTGAGGAGGAATTCATAGAATGCATACGGGATTGTTTCTTAGAACAGTATGTTACAGAACCTACAAAGGAGCAAGCTATCTTAAATCTGGTCCTGTGTAATGAGACAGGAATAGTAAACGATCTCCTAGTGAAAGATCCTCTCGGAATGGTTGATCACAGTACGGTTGAATTTGTAATACAGATTGAGGGTGAGGAAATAGTGTGTCAAACGAGCGTACTATGCTTAAACAAAGGGGACTATTGTGGGATGAGGGCAGAGTTGGCTAAAGTAGACTGGGAACACAGACTAAATGGTGGCACAATTGAGGAACAGTGGAGGACTTTTAAGGAGCTCTTTCCTAGTGCTCAAAAAAATATATTCCAGTGAAAAAGAAGGGTGATAAGATAAGGGATAACCAGCCGTGGATAACCAAGGAAATAAAGGAGAGTATCAAATTAAAAACCAATGCGTATAAGGTGGCCAAGGTTAGTGGGAAACTAGAAGATTGGGAAAATTTTAAACGACAGCAAAGAATGACTAAGAAAGCAATAAAGAAAGGAAAGATAGATTACGAAAGTAAACTTGCGCAAAACATAAAAACAGATAGTAAAAGCTTTTACCGATATATAAAACGGAAAACAGTGACTAAAGTAAATGTTGGTCCCTTAGAAGATGAGAAGGGGGATTTAATAATGGGAAATGTGGACATGGTTGAGACCTTAAACAATTATTTTGCTTCGGTCTTCACAGTGGAAGACACAAAAACCATGCCAAAAATTGCTGGTCACGGGAATGTGGTACGGGAGGACCTTGAGACAATCACTATCACTCGGGGGGTAGTGCTGGACAGGCTAATGGATCTCAAGGTAGACAAGTCCCCTCGTCCTGATGAAATGCATCCCAGGGTATTAAGAGATGGCGGAAGTTATAGCAGATGCATTCGTTATAATCTACCAAAAATCTCTAGACTCTGGGGAGGTACCATCGGATTGGAAAGCAGCTAATGTAACGCCTCTGTTTAAAAAAGGGGGCAGACAAAAGGCAGATAACTATAGGCTGGTTAGTTTAACATCTATAGTGGGGAAAATGCTTGAAGCTATCAAAGAAATAGCAGGAAATCTAGATAGGAATAGTGCAATCAAGCAGACGCAACATGGATTCATGAAGGGGAAATCATGTTTAACTAATTTGCTGGAATTCTTTGAAGATATGACGAGCATGGTGGATAGAGGTGTACTGATGGATGTGGTGTATTTAAATTTCCAAAAGGCATTCGATAAGGTGCCACATAAAAGGTTACTGCAAAAGATAAAGGTACGCGGAGTCAGAGGAAATGTATTAGCATGAATAGAGAATTGGCTGGCTAACAGAAAGCAGAGAGTCGGGATAAATGGGTCCTTTTCGGGTTGGAAATCGGTGGTTAGTGGTGTGCCACAGGGATCGGTGCTGGGACCAGAACTGTTTACAATATACATAGATGACCTGGAAGAGGGGACAGAGTGTAGTCTAACAAAATTTGCAGATGACACAAATATTAGTGGGAATGCGGGTTGTGTGGAGGACACACAAAGGCTGCATAGAGATTTATATAGGTTAAGCGAATGGGCTAAGGTTTGGCAGATGGAATACAATGTCAGAAAATGTGAGGTCATCCACCTTGGGAAAAAAAAAAGGAAAAGGGAATATTATTTGAAAGGGGAGAAATTACAACATGCTGCAGAGGGACCTGGGGGTCCTTGTGCATGAAACTCTTTTAGTCTACCTGTAAAACAAAAACCATTAAACCGCGCCACCCGCCCTGGATGACACAGCAGACATTTACAAGGCCCTTTTTTTTTCCTTTTTTGTGGGTTTTTTTTGGGGCGCTAAAATCACATTTTTTCCAGTGCCCCCTATAAAAGGGGAGGGGGACACTAAAAGCACCGGCAATTAAAACAAATTAAACTTTAAAACGTAAAATCAAATTAAAATTTGGTTGCCGGGCGTGATGATGCTCTCCAGTCCCTCCGGTGCCCAACTCTTCCTTGTGCATGAAATTCTTTTGAGTTTACCTGAAAAAAAACATGAACATTAAACCGTGCCACCCACCCTGGATGACACAGCAGACATTTTCAAGGCCCCTTTTTTTTTTTTCCTTTTTTTGATTTTTTTTTCTTTCTTTTTTTGGGGTTTTTTTTTGGGCGCTAAAATCAAATTTTTCCAAGTGCCCCCTATAAAAGGGGAGGGGGACACTAAAAGCACCGGCAATTAAAACAAATTAAACTTTAAAACGTAAAATCAAATTAAAATTTGGTTGCCGGGCGTGATGATGCTCTCCAGTCCCTCCGGTGCCCACCTCTTCCTTGTGCATGAAACTCTTTTTGGAGTTCACCTGCAAAAACATAAAACATTAAACAGTGCCACCCGACCTGGGTGACACTCCAGACATTTACAAGGCTCTTTTTTTTTTCCCCCTTTTTTTTGTTTTTTTTTGTGTTTTTCTTTTTTTTGTTTTTTTTTGGGCACTAAAATCACAATTTTCCCCAGTGCCCCCTATAAAAGGGAAGGGGGACACTAAAAGCACTGGCAATTAAAACAAATTAAACTTTAAAACGTAAAATCAAATTAAAATTTGGTTGCCGGGTGTGATGATGCTCTCCAGTCCCTCCGGTGCCCACCTCTTCCTTGTGCATTAATCCCAAAAAGGTAGTTTGCAGGTGCAGCAGGTAATCAGGAAGGCGAATGGAATGTTGGCCTTCATTGCGAGAGAGATGGAGTACAAAAGCAGGGAGGTCCTGCTGCAACTGTACAGGGTATTGGTGAGGGTACAGAGACGATTCACTAGGCTGATTCCGGAGATGAGGGGGTTACCTTATGATGATAGATTGAGTAGACTGGGTCTTTACTCGTTGGAGTTCAGAAGGATGAGGGGTGATCTTTAAGATACATTTAAAATAATGAAAGGGATAGACAAGATAGAGGCAGAGAGGTTGTTTCCACTAGTCGGGGAGACTAGAACTTGGGGGCACAGCTTCAAAATACGGGGGAGTCAATTCAAAACCTAGTTGAGAAGGAATTTCTTCTTTTAGAGGGTGGTGAATCTGTGGAATTCTCTGCTCAGGGAAGTAGTTGAGGCTAGCTCATTGAATGTATTCAAATCACAGATAGATAGATTTTTAACCAATAAGGTACTTAAGGGTTATGGGGAGCGAGCAGGCAAATGGAGCTGAGTCCACGGCCAGATCAGCCATGATCTTGTTGAATGGCGGAGCAGGCTCGAGGGCTAGATGGCCTACTCTTGTTCCTAATTCTTATGTTCTTATGTATTTAATCTGGAGGGTCTGGCTGTCTCCTGGCGCAAAAGATCCAGGTAACTTTGTCCCTCCCTGATGCCTTGCAATGTCTGTAGCTCAGACTCCAGCTCCTCAACTCAGATCCGAAGTTCGTCAAGCCATAGACACTTACCGCAGATGTAGTTACCCTGGAGCAAAATGTCCAGAAGCTCCCATATACTTCAGCAGCAACACATCTCCTGTTTTCCCATTATATTATTTAATTAATTAGTTTAGCTTTAATCAAGTATTTACCCTATATAGTTTATTAAATTAGTTAAACAAATAAAGGTTAGTTTTTCATATTTAATTATATGCTATATGTTAATTTAAAAGAAAAACTTAGCCCACAATCACTACCAATCGCTTACCTGCCTTAAGTGGAATTAGTGACTCCAGAAGGTGTGGAATTAGCTGCTCCAGAAACAGGGAAATTACCTCCAGAAACAGCTGAATTATTTCCAACACCAGTGGAATTAGGAGCGCCAGAAACAATGGAATTAATGGAGAAATAGGAACTCCAGCAAAAAGAGGAATTAGCTTCAGCAACAGAGTAATTAGGACCTGCAGCAACCGCGAAATTTGCTTCAGAAACTGAGGAATTAAGAGCTCCAGAAATAGGGAATTTACTGACATGAACAGGGGAATTGGGAGCTCCAGAAACAGTGGAATAAGGAGCGCCAGCCACAGGGTAATTTGTTCCACAAAAAGGGGTACTATCCCCTGAACAGGGGAATTAGGATTTCCAGAAACAGCGAAAGTAGATGCTCCAGAAGCAGGGACATTTGGAGCTCCAGAATCGGGGCGATCAGGAGCTCCATAAACAAGGGAATTAGTTCCAGAAATTGAAGTATTAGAAGCTCCAGAAAGAGAGGAATTATGAGCTGCAAAAACAAAAATTCGTAACTATAGAGACAGAGGAATCAGCTCCTAAAACAGGGGAATTAGCGCCAAAAACAGGGGCAATTAGATCCAGAAATATTGGAAAGATGTGCTCCAGAAATAGGGGAATTATGAGATCCAGAAACAGGGATAATAACTCCAGAAACACGGGAATAAAGGGCTCCAGGAACAGGGAAAGTAGGTGAATGAGGAGCTCCGAGTCACCGGAAATAGCAGCTTGATAAAGAGCGAAATTAACAGCTCCATTAGCAGGGAAATTAGGAGTTCCAGAAACAGGTTAATTACGAGAGGGCAACGCAAAAATGGACCACTCTCTCAGTCCCCTGACCCCACTCACATACTCCTGACCCCACTCAATGACCCCATACTTTGATACTATTCTGTGACCACGCTCGATGATCCCTGACCCAACTAACTGACCCATTATCCCAATTACTGATCCCACTCATTGACCTAACCCCAATCTCTGAGCGACTCACTGACGACTGTCCTCCCTCTCTGACACGTGATACCATTCTCTGACCTCTGGTTCCACTCTCTGATCTCTGACGCCACTCTCTGTCCAACTATCTGACCCCGGCACCACTTTGTGACGGTTGACCTCACTCTCCGTTCCTGACCCCACTTTCTGAGCACTTAGCCCATTCAGTGAATGCTGAGCCCACTCACTGACACCTAACTTCCATCTCTGAACCCATTCATTGACCATACACACTTACCCCTCTCACTGACCCCACTCGCTGACCTGGCCCCAATCTCTGACCCACTCAGTGAATCCAACCCCAAATTCTGACCTCTGACCCTACCCTATTACCATTCTCTCTGACCGCACTCTGACCCCTGACCCCACTCACTGACCCCGACCTCCATCACTGACCCCACTCACTGAACTGACCAAAATCCTCCAATGATCCCAGTTACTGACCCCTGACACCACACTCTGACCCCTCTATCTGACAACTGACTCCACTCACTGTCCCTTCACTTCACATCCTGAAACCTGCTTCAAATATCTGACCCCTGATCCCACTCTCTGAATTCTGACCCCATTATCTGACCTAAACTCCACTCTCTGACCCCCTCTTTCTGACACCAACACCACTTTTTGACTGCTGACTCCACTCTCTGACCTTTGACCGCACTTTATGGCACCTTACCCCACTCACTGACACCACTCTGACCTCTGACCCCACTCTCTGACCCCTGACAGAACTCACTGACTCCTGACCCCACTCAATGACCCCAAACCCTGATACCACCCCTGACCCCACTAATTGACCCATGACACCACTTACTCACCCCACTCACTGTTCCTACTCACTGACCTCTGTACTTCCTCACTGAACCATGACCTCATTCTCTGACCAAAACCCAATCCCTGCACCACTCACTGATCCCTGACCCCATTCTCTGACCCTACTCACTGACCTCTGAACTCAATCTCTGACGATACTCTGTCCCCGACACCGCTTTGTGACCCCTGACATGACTCTCTGACACCTGACACCACTTTCTGACCCCTTATCCAACTCACTGACTCCTGAACCCACTCACTGCTCATTGACCCCACTCTCTCACCTCTGATCCCACTCTGCGCACACTCACTGACCCATGACCCCACTCACTGATCCCTGACCCATCTCGGTGACCCTATTTACTGAATGCCCACGCTTACCCCACTAACTGACCCCAGAGCCGATTTACTGACCTCTGACCCCACCCTTTGACTTGACCTCAAGCTCTGACCCACTCAATGACCTCAATCCCACTCTCTGACCCGATTCACTGAAGTCTGACCTCACGCTTTGACCATTCTCTCTGATTGCACTCACAGACCACTGACCCCACTCACTGACCCTTGACCTCATTCTCTGACACCTGACCCAATTCTTTAACACCTAATTCCACTATCTGTCGGCAAACCCCACTTTCTGACGCCAACAAAAATTTCTGACCGCTGACTCCACTCTCTGTTACTTGACCGCACTATCTCCTTGCCTCACTCACTGACCACACTCTCTGACCACTGACACCACACGCAGACCCCACTCTCTGGCCTCTGACTCCACTCTCTGAGCACATTCACTGAACCCTGAAACCACTCACTTCCTCCTGAACCCTCTCTCTTACCCCATTCACTGACCGCACAAAATTACACCACTAACTGACACAAGAGCTCACTCAGTGACCCCTGACCCCACTCTCTGACCTGATCCCAATCTCTGATCTCACTCACTGATAGCTGACCCCACTCACTGACCTCTGACCCCACTCACTCACACCACTCACTGACCTTGCTCTGACCTGACCAAAATCTCTGACCCCAATTAAATACCCCAGACTCCAAACTCTGATCCCTCTATCTGACCACTCACCACATTTATGGACACCTGATGTCACACACTGACAACTGCCCCAATTCTCTGACCCCCTGATACCACTCTCTTAACCCTGATCTCCTTATCTGACCACAAACCCCACTCTCCGACCCCATTTTCTGACCCCGACACCATGTTCTGACTGCTGTCTCCACTCTCTGACCCTTGAATTCACTTTCTGACCTCTTGACCCACTCACTGACCCCACTCCATGACAGCAGACCACACTCCCTGACCCCTGAACTCACCCACTGAATCCTGACCCTACTCAACGGCCCCATAATCTGATACTACACTCAGACCTGACTCAATGACCTCTGACCCCACTCTCTGACCCATGACCCCACTTACTGACCCCACTTACTGACCCAACTTACTACCAGTCTCTGAATCCACTCACTAACCCCTGTTCCTATTTATTGACTCCTGACCCCACTCAATGACCAGACCGCAATCTCTGAGCCACTCTCTGACCACTGACGCCGTGATGCCTGACTCACTCTCTGACACGTGACCCCTTTACCACTTTCTGACCGCTGACTCCACTCTCTGACACGACAGCACTTTCTGACACCTTACCCCACTCACTGACCCCACTCACTGACCATTGACCCCACTCATTGATGCCACTCTGAGAACACTCACTGACCCCTGACTCCACTCACTGACCCTGGCCCATCTCTCTCTGACTCCATTCACTGACTGTATGCAATTACCCCCCACCAGACCCAAGAGCCCACTCACTGACCCCTGACTCAACTTCTGACTTGACCCCAATCTCTGACCCTACTCACTGACACCACTCACTGAACTCTGACCCCAATTTTTGACCGTACTGACTGACATCTGACATCATTCAATGACTGCTGATCCAACTATCTGACCCCACTCTCTGATCCCACTCTCAGACCTAACCAAAATCTCTGACGCCACTTACGGATCCCTGACCCCACACTCAGACCCATCTATCTGAACCCTGACGCCACTCACTGACTCCTGACCTCACTTCCTGACACCTGCCCCAAATCTCTGACCCCTGCCCACCCACTGAGTCCTGACCCATACTCTTAGACCACACTCGATGACCCCTGACCCCACTAAATGATCCATGATCCCACTCTTTGACCCCACTTACTGACCTCACTCTCTGAGCCTACTCACTGACCCCTGTCCCTATTTACTGACCCCTGACACCAATCTCTGAGCCACTCTCTGAGCCCTGACGCCGTGATGCCTGACTCACTCTCTGACACGTGACCCCATTACCACTTTCTGACCACTGACTCCACTCTCTGACACGACAGCACTTTGTGACCCCGTACCCCACTCACTGAACCCACTCACCTCTGACTTGACCCCAATTTCTGACCACACTATCTGACCGCAATGACTGACCTCACTCACTGACCTCCGATCCCACTCTCTGACCCCACTTTCTGACCCCACTCTCTGACACGACCAAAATCTCGGATGCCACTTACGGTCCCGTGACCCATCTCTCTGACCCATCTCTCTGATCCATGACCCCACTCACTGACCCCTGACCTCACTCCCTGACACCTGCTCCACATCTCTGATTCCTGATATCACTCTCTGAAACTGGACCCCATTATCTGAGCGCAATTCCTACACTCTCACCCCACTTTCTGACCACGACATCACTTTCTGACCACAGACTCCACTCTCTGACCATCGACCGCAATGTATGACCCCTTACCCCACTCGCCACAATTTCTGACCGCTGACACAACTCATGGACTCCTATCACCACTCAATGAACCCACACTCTGCTACCACTCTCTGACCACACTCGCTGACCCCGCACCTCACTACCTGACCCATGACCCCACTCTCTGACCGCACTTAACAACACCACTCACTGACCTCTGTCCCTACTCACCGTTCCATGACCCCACTCTCTGACCTGACGGATGACTGAGCCACTCACTGACCCCACTCAATGAACCCACTCTCTGACATCTGTCCCGAATCCTTAACGCCTGAACTCACTGACACGTGACCCCATTCTCTGACCACTAATTCCACACTCTGATCACTGACCCCACTCGCTTACCTCTGATGCCACTCTGTTCCA
Organism: Pristiophorus japonicus; assembly: GCF_044704955.1. Classification (NCBI taxonomy): domain Eukaryota; kingdom Metazoa; phylum Chordata; class Chondrichthyes; family Pristiophoridae; genus Pristiophorus; species Pristiophorus japonicus. The sequence goes on along the minus strand of NC_091991.1, from coordinate 102,064,686 downwards.
GCTTTCTGACCCCGACACCACGTTGTAACCCCTGACTCCACGCTCCGACCCCTGACCCCACTTTCTGACCCCTTATGCCATTCAGTGAATCCTGAACCCACTCACTGACCACTGACCCCACTCTCTGAGCACAGTCACTGACCACTGACCCCACCTACTAATTCCTGACCCCTCTTTGTGTCCCCATTCACTGCCCGCCCAAACTGACACCACTAACTGACCCCATAGCCCAATCATTAACCCCTGACCCCAACCTCTGCCCTGACGCCAATCTGTGACCCACTCATTGAACCCAACCCCACTCTCTGTTCACATTCTCTGATCTCTGACCTCATTCTCTTACCATTCTCTCTGATCGCACTCACTGACCGCTGACCCCACTCACTGACCCTAATTTATGACCTGACTAAACTCTCTGACACCTCTATCTGACACCTGACCTTACTCACTGAACCCTGACCTCATGCTCCGACACCTGACCCAATTCTCTGACCCCTGATCCCATTCTCTGAACCCAGACTGCACTAGCTGACCGCAAATGCCTCTCTCTGACTCCACTCTCTGACACTTGAATAAATTTTTTTAACCCTAACTAAACTCAGTGAACCCACTCGCTGATGCCGGACCACAAGCTCTGAACCCAGACACCACCCATTGACTCCTCACCCCTCTCAACGGCCCCATACACTGATACCACACTCGAGGACCCCTGATCCCACTAATTGACCAGAAACCACACTCTCTGAGCCCACTTTCTTACCCCGATAACACTTTCTGACTGCTGACTCCATTCTCTGACACAACCATACTTGCTCCTTACCCCACTCACTGACCCCACTCACTGACCCCACTCTCTGACCCCAGTCTCTGAGCACACTCACTGACCCCTGACACCACTCACTGAACCCTGACCCCTCTCGATGACCCCATTCACAGACCCACTCAATTACATCATTAACTGACTTAAGAGCCCACTCACTGACCTCTGACTCCAGTCTCTGACCTAAACCCCACCTCTGACCCCCTCACTGACCCCTAACCACAATCTCTGACCCCACACTCTGCTGCACAGGAGGACAGGAAAAAGAGTGGGAGAGCTATAGTGATAGGCGATTCTATTGTAAGGGGAATAGATAGGTGTTTATGCCTCTGCAAACAAGACTCCAGGATAGTATGTTGCCTTCCTGGTGCAAGGGTCAAGGATGTCTCAGAGTGGCTGCAGGGCATACTGGAGGGAGAGGATGAACAGCCAGCTGTTGAGGTGCATATAGGTACCAACGATGTAGGTAAAAAACAGGATGAGGTCCTACAAGCTGAATTTAGAGAGCTAGGAGTTGAATTAAAAAGTAGGATCTCAAAGGTAGTAATCTTAGGATTGGTACCAGTGCCATGTGCCAGTCAGAGTAGGAATAGCAGGATAGTTCACATAAATATGTGGCTTGAGAAATGGTGCAAGGGGGAGGGATTGAAATTACTGGGACATTGGAACCGGTTCTGGGGGAGGTGCGACCAGTACAAACTGGACGGTCTGCATCTGACCAGGACCGGAACTGATGCCCTAGGCAGAGTATTTGCTAGTGCTGTTCGGGAGGGTTTAAACTAATCTATGCAGGAAGGCAGAGGAAAGTAAAAAGGGGGCAGAAGAAAAATGTAGGAAGGAGAAAATAAGAGTGGAAGGCAGAGAAATCAATGGCAAAAATCAAAAACCGCCACATCACAACATAATTCTAAAAGGGCAAAGAATGCTAACAAACAAGCCTAAAGATTCTGTGTCTCAATGCGAGGAGCATTCGTAATAAGGTGGATGAATTAACTACGCAGATAGCTGTTAACGGATATGATGTAATTGGGATTATGGAGACATGGCTCCAGGCTAACCAAGGCTTTGAACTCAAAATCCAGGGGTATTCAATATTCAGGATGGATAGGCAGAAAGGAAAAGGAGTTGGGGTAGCATTACTGGTTAAAGAGGAGGTTAACGCAATAGTAAGTTAGGTCATTAGCTTGGATGATGTGGAATCTATATGGGTAGAGCTGCGAAACACCAAAGGCCAGAAAATATTAGTGGGAGTTGTGTACAGACCACGTAACAGTAGTAGTTATGTTGGGGATGGCATTACACAGGAAATTAGAGATGCGTGCAATAAAGTTACAGCAGTTATCATAGGTGACTTTAATCTACATATAGATTGGGCTAACCAAACTGGTAGCAATACGGTGGAGGAGGATTTCCTGGAGTATATAAGGGGTGGATTTCTAGACCAATATGTCGAGGAACCAACTAGAGAGCAGGCCATCCTAGACTGGGTCTTGTGTAATGAGGGAGGATTAATTAGCAATCTTGTCATGCGAGGCCGCTTGGGGAAGAGTGACCATAATATGGTAAAATTCTTCATTAAGATGGAGAGTGACACAATTAATTCGGAGACTAGGGTGCTGAACTTAAAAATAAAATGGGGAAGGTGGCTCAACCGTGGTTAACAAGGGAAATTAATGAGAGTATTAAATCCAAGGAAGAGGCATATAAATTGGCCAGAAAATGTAGCAAACCTGGGAACTGGGAGAAATTAAGAACTCAGCAGAGGAGGACTAAGTGTTTACTTACGAGGGAGTAAATAGAGTTTGCCTGCAGAGAACATAAAAACTGACTGATGCTTCTATAGATATGTGAAGAGATAAAGATGTGTGAAGACGAATGTAGGTCCCTTGCAGTCAGAATCAGGTGAATTCATAATGCGGAACAAGGACATGGCAGACCAATTGAACTAATACTTTGCTTTTGTTTTCAATAAGGAAGACACGAAAAAGCTCCCGAAAAAACTAGAGGACCGAGAGTCTAGCAAGGAGGAGGAAGTGAAGGAAATCCTGATTAGTCAGGAAATGGTGTTAGGAAAATTGATGGGATTGAAGGCCAGTAAATCCCCAGGGCCTGCTAGTCTGCATCCCAGAATATTAAGGAGGTGGCCCTAGAAATAGTAGATGTATTGGTGGTCATTTTCCAACATTCCATGTATTCTGGATTAATTCCTATGGATTGGAGGGTAGCTAATGAAACCCCACTTTTTAAAAAAGGAGGGAGAGAGAAAACAGGCAATTATAGACTGGTTAGCCTGACATCGCTAGTGGGGAAAATGCTGGAAGCAATTATTAAAGATGTAATTGCAGCACATTTGGAAAGTAGTAGGAGGATCGTTTCAAGTCAGCATGGATTTATGAAAGAGAAAGCATGCTTGACAAATCTTGTAGAATTTTTTGAGGATGTAACTAGTAGAGTGGACAGGGGAGAACCAGTGGCTGTGGTGTAATTGGACTTTCAAAAGTTTTTTGACAATGTCGCACACAAGAGATTAGTGTGCAAAATTAAGACACATGGTATTGGGGGTGATGTATTGACGTGGATAGAGAACTGTTTGGCAGACAAGAAGTAAAGAGTGGGAATGAACGGGTCTTTTTCAGAATGGCAAGCAGTGATTGGTGGGGTACCGCAAGGTTCAGTGCTGGAACCCCAGCTATTTACAATATACTTTAATGATTTAGACGAAGGAATTGAATGTAATATTTCCAAGTTTGCAGATGACACTAAGCTGGGTGGCAGCTTGAGCTGTGAGGAAGATGCTAAGAAGCTGCAGGTTGACTTCGACAGGTTAGGTTAGTACGCAACTGCATGGCAGATGCAATATAATGTGGATAAATGTGAGGTTATCCACTTTGGAGGCAAAAACAGGAAGGCAGATTATTATCTGAATGGTGAAAGATTAGTAAAAGGGGAGGTGCAGTGAGACCTGGGTGTCTTGGTACATCAGTCATTGAAAGTACGCATGCAAGTAGAGCAGGCTGTTAAAAAAGCAATGGCATGTTGACCTTCATAGCGAGAGGATTTGAGTATGAGTAGGGAGGTCTTGTTGCAGTTGTACAGGGCCTTGATGAAACCTCACCTTGAGTTTTGTGTGCAGTTTTGGTCTCCTAATCTGAGGAAGGACATTCTTGCTATTGAGGTAGTGCAGCGAAGGTCCACCAGACTGATTCCCGGGATGGCAGGACTGACTGTGAAGAAAGACTGGATCGACTAGGCTTATATTCACTGGAATTTAAAGGAATGAGAGGGGATCTCATAAAAGCATATAAAATTATGACGGGATTGGACGGGTTAAATGCAGGAAGAATGTTCCCAATGTTGGGGAAGTCCAGAACTAGGCATCATGGTCTCAGGATAAGGGATAAGCCATATAGGACCGAGATGAAAAGAAACTTTTTCACCCAGAGAATTTAAACCTATGGAATTCGCTACCACAGAAAGTTGTTGAGTCCAGTTCGTTGGATATATTCAGAAGGGAGTTAGATGGCCCTTATGGGTAAATGGATCAGAGGGTATTGAGAGAAGGCAGGAGTGGGATATTGAAGTTGCATGATCAGCCATGATCATATTGATTGGTGGTGCAGACTCAAAGGGCCGAATGGTCTACTCCTGCACCGATTCTCTATGTTTCTATATTTCTATGACCTCACTCTCTGACCTCACTCTCTGACCTACCACTCTGTGACCCGCCGCTCTGTGACCCGCCGCTCTGTGACCCGCCGCTCTGTGACCCGCCGCTCTGTGACCCGCCGCTCTGTGACCCGCCGCTCTGTGACCCGCCGCTCTGTGACCCAACGTTCTCTGACCTCGCTCTGTGACCCGCCGCTCTGTGACCCGCCGCTCTGTGACCCGCCGCTCTGTGACCCGCCGCTCTGTGACCCGCCGCTCTGTGACCCGCCGCTCTGTGACCCGCCGCTCTCTGACCCGCCGCTCTGTGACCCAGCACGTTCTGACCCGACGCTCTCTGACCCAGCACGTTCTGACCCACTGCGCTTTGACCCACCGCTCTCTGACCTGCCACGCTCTGACCTACTACTCACTGACAACTGTCCCAATTCTCTAACCCCTGATCCTAATCTCTGAACCCTGACCCCATTTTCTGACCTCAATTCTCAATTTCTGACACTGTTTCTGACCCCGTCACCACTTTCTCACCCCTGACTCCACTCTGACTGCTTATCTCACTCATTGACCCCACTTCCTGACGCCTGACCACACTCTCTGACCCTTGACCCCACCCACTTAATCCTGATCCCACTCAACGGCCCCATATTCTGATACCATTCTGAGACCACACTCGATGACCCTGACCTCACTAACTGACACATGACCCCACTCTATGAACCCACTTAGTGACCTCACTCACTGACCTCTGTTCCTATTCACTGAGCCCTATCCCCTCTCAATGAAGCCTGATCTGAATCCCGGATGCATGACTCACTCTCTGACTCATGACAGCAATTATCACTTTCTGACCGTGGGTCCACTCACTGACCCCTCTCTCTGACCTCTGAACTCACTTGCTGACCTCACTGAGCACACTCACTGACCCCTGACACCACTCAGTGACTCCTGACGCCTCTCTCTGACCCCATTCACTGACCGTATGCACTTACCCTACTAATAGACTCAAGAGCCTACTCACTGACCCATGACCCACTCTCTGACTTAACCAAAATATCTGACCCCACTTGCTGACCCCTGACCTCACTCTCTGATAACTGCCCCCATTGTGTGACCCCTGATCTCACTCTCTGAAACCTGACCCCATTATCTGACCGCAAACCCTGCTCTGACTACAATCTCTGATTCTTGAACGCACCTTCTGACCGCTTAACCCACTCATTGACCCCACTCCCTGGCACCTGACCACACTCTCTTAGCTTTGACCCCACCCACTGACTCTTGACCCCATTCTCTGAGCACACTCTGACCCCTGACCTCACCTACGATCCCCTGACAACTCTCTTTGAAGTTTGCACTGACTGCACCCACTTACACACTAACTGACCCCAGAGCCCACTTAATAACCCCTGACCCCACTCGCTGACCTGACGCCAATCTCTGACCCACACACTGAACCCAACCGCACTCCCTAACCCCATTTACTGTCCTCTGACCCACTCTCTGATTATTCTCTCTGATCGCACTCACTGACCCCTAACCCTACTCACTGACCTCTGACCTCACTCTTCATCCCACTCACTGTTCCCACTCACAGAGTCAAATCTCTGACATGAACAAAATCTCTGGCCCCACTTACTGACATGTGACCCCACACTCTGACACGTCCATCTGACACCAAACTTTGACCACTATATCTGACCCCTGACCCCAATCACTGATGCCTGACCTCATGTTCTGATATCTGACCCAATTCTCTGACCCCTGATCCCACTCTCCGAACCCTGACTACACTATCTGACCGCAAACTTCACTCTGTGACCCCATTTTCTGATCTGGATGACATTTTCTGATCACTTACGCCACTGTCAACACACTTTCTCCATACCGCACTGATTGACCCCACTCTGATAACTCTCCCCACACACTGACCGCCCTTCTAGTCTCTGATCCCACTCACTGACTCCACTCTCTGAAAACACTCACAGACCCCTGACATCATTCACTTTCCCCTAACCACTCTCTCCAACACCATTCACTGACCGCACTCAATTACGCCACTAAATGACCCAAGAGCCCACTCACTGACCCTGGACCCCACTCTCTGACCTGACCCCAATCTCTGCTCCACTCACTGATCATTCACCCCGCTCTCTGACCCTATTCTTTGGCCCCACCGATTGACACTACTCTGACCTCACCAAACTCTCTGACCCCACTTACTGACCTTGACCCCACTCACTGACTGCTGACTTATCAGTTGGAAACCTTTGGCAATGTTGCGAAATTAAGTTAATCTAAGAGGTAAGTCATGGCAGGAGAACCCATACCCGTGCCATGCTCCTCCTATGCTATTTGGGAAATCTCTGTAAACCCCGCACTCTCTCTCTCTACCTCCCTCGGTCTGTTGGTCTCTTTGCCTGGCTCCAAAGATTTTTTTTAATCGTTCAGGAATGCGGGCATCGCTACCAAGGCTTTCCGTCCTTTATTGTCCTTTTACAACTGCGATGGAAACGCTGGTGGTGAGTCAACATTTTGAACCGCTGCAATCTGTGTGATGAACCCATTCCCGCAGTGCTGACTTTTTTGTAGCGGTTTGTTACAACTGAGTGGCTTCTTGGACCATTTTCGAGGCATTGAAGTATCAACCACATTGCTATGGATCTGGAGCCACGTATAGCCCAGACCACGTAAGGACAGCAGATTTCATCCCGTAATGGACATTAGTGGACCAGATGGATTGTTATGACAATGTAATAGTATCATGGTCATTACTGATACTAGCTCTTCAAATCCAGATTGTTGTAATTACTGAATTTAAATTCCCCAGCTACTGTGGCAGGATTTGAACTCACATCTCGGGAACTTTAGTCCAGGCCACTGGATTAGTATTTCAGTAACATTCCAACTCTGCTATCGTATGGTTTCTCTCTCTCTCTTGGTTTATTCCCATGCTGTCCTTCTTCTTTCTCCCCCATCTGCCTCTTTCTTCCCATCAGCATTTTTCACCGCCTGTCTCCATCAGTCTATCTCTCTTCCCACCTCCTATACCTGTCCGTCTCTTAGTCTGAACCCTCTTATGTCTCTCTCATTCTGCCTCCTTGTATGTTTCCACATTCTGTCTCACCTGTACGCTTCTCTTTCTGTCTCTGTCTCCTCATCAATCTCCTCTTGCTGTCCCCCCATCTTCTTCTCTCGCCAGCTCCCCTTGTCTGCCCGGCTGTTTCACCCATCTGTCTATTTATCTGTCTCTTACACGTCTACCTCACCCCCCGCCCCCCCCCGTCCCCTCTCACTCTCACTGTCTCACCCCACCGTCTCTCTCTCTCTCTCTATCTCAACGCAGTCTGTTCTCTTTCTGGCTAATCCCCATCTGCCTCCCCTGTCCATCACTCACTATCTTCCTTCCATCAGTCTGCCTTGTGTGCATCCCCTGTCTACCACGCTGTCTCTCAATCATTAGTCTCCCTCGTCTGCCTCCCCTCTCCATCACCCTCTGTCTCGTTTCAGTCATTCACCCTGTCTGGCTTGTCCCTTCTGCCATCCCAGTCTAACTGTCTCTTTGTGACCCATCATCACTCCTCCCACAGATGTCACCATCTGTTTCTCAGCCTGTTGGTCTATCTTGCTGCCCCCCACCCCCACCCCGCCCCGTGTAATGTTGCTCGTTAAATCCCCCACTGTCATTATCTCACTGTCAGGCACTATCTGTCTCCCATCCCCTCCACGACTGTCTCTCTTTGTCAAAACCTGTCTGTCTTGCTTTCTGTCTCTGTGGACTGGCTCCTCTCCATCAAAATCCCCAGTCATCAAGATCCACGGCATGGCCCTGGACAACGTGGACCACTTCCCTTATCTCAGGAGCCTTCTATCAACAAGAGCGGGCATTGATGACGAGATTCAACACAGCCCCCAGTGCGCCGGTGCAGCCTTCGGCCGCCTGAGGAAAAGAGTGTTTGAAGACCAGGCCCTCAAAACTCTCACCAAGCTCATGGTCCACAGGGCTGTAGTAATACCCGCCCTCCTGTATGGCTCATAAACGTGGACTATGTACAGTAGACACCTCAATTCGCTGGAGAAATACTACCATGTCTCCGCAATATCCTACAAATCCCCTGGGAGGACAGACGCACCAACATTAGTATCCATGACCAGGCCAACATCCCGAGCATTGAAGCACTGACCACACTTGATAAGCTCCGCTGGGCAGCCCACATTGTTCGCATGCCAGACACGAGACTCCCAAAGCAACCTCTCTACTCGAAACTCCTTCACGGCAAATGAGCCAAAGGTGGGCAGCGGAAACGTTACAAGGACACCCTCAAAGCCTCTCTGATGAAGTACAATATCCTCACTGATACCTGAGAGTCCCTGGCCAAAGACCGCCCTAAGTGAGGAAGTGCATCTGGGAGAGCGCTGGCCACCTCGAGTCTCATCGCCGAGAGCATGCAGAAATCCAGCGCAGGCTGCAGAAATAGCATGCAACAAACCAGTCCCCTGCACCCCTTCCCTCAATGACTGTCTGTCCCACCTGTGACAGAGACTGTGGTTCTCATATTCGACTGTTCAGCCACATAAAAACTCATGTTAAGAGTGGAAGCATGCATTCCTCAATTCCGAGGGACTGTCTATGATGATGATTTGCAACTTGCTTCAGGGCATTGTTTCTTCCCTACTATGAAAAGTGAGCGATACTCGGCCATTCCTGTTAAATATAATAATGGCTGCACCATATTCCGAGTGTAATCAACATTGAATATTTATTAACCAGTGTCTTAAAATCGTCTGTGAAATGAGAACGGATGAAATTTCAACACGCAAAGCACAAAGTCTGATTCAAGTTTCGCAATCTTTCTGCTCCCATATATTTACCTCAGTCTGAAAGAGAAAGTTACCAGTTGTCCATGCCGATTACAGCAATTATTCATCTTTCACATAATTTTATGTAATTCATTTAATAAGCTTCATTTTATTTAATAAATCACCGATCGAACCTGTGCCGTGGAGGATAGAACGCTGAATTCTCACCACTCTGCCAGGACCTCCCCAAAATCCAGGGAATTTTGGTAAATTACAACCAATGCCTCCACAATCCCTGCCTCTACTTCGTTTAATACCTTGGGATGCAAGCCATCAGGTCCAGAGGATTTATCTGCCTTTAGTCCCATTATCTTACTGAGTGCCACCTCCTTCTTGATTGTGACAGTGTTAAGTTCCTCCCCCCTATTGTCCCTTGACTATCCACTGGAATATTGTTGGTGTCCTCTACCGTAAAGACTGATACAAAATATTTGTTCAAAGTTTCTGCCATCTCCATGTTCCCCATTACTAAGTCCCCAGTCTCGTCCTCAATGGGACCAACATTTACTTTAGCTATTCTTTTCCTTTTTATATACCTATCTTTTTTTATATTTTGTGCTAATTTACTTTCATAGTTTATCTTCACTTTCTGAATCATTTTTTTAGTCATTCTTTGCTGGCTTTTAAAAGCTTCCAAGTCTTCTGTCCTCCCACTAGTTTTGGCCACTTTGTATGCCAATGTTTTTAATTGGATACCGTCGTTTATGTCTTTAGTTAGCCACGGATGTCTATCTTTTCTCTTACACCTTTTCCTCCTCACTGGAATATATTTTTCTTCAGAGTTGGGAAATATCTCCTTAAATGTACACCACTGTTCATCAACCGTCCTACACTTTAATCTATTTTCCCAGTTCACTTTAGCCAACTCTGACCTCATATCTTCATAGACTCTTTTATTTAAGTTGATTAGAGATCCAACGTTCTCACCCTCACTCTGAATTTGAAATTCAACCATGCTATGATCACTCATTCCAAGGGGATCCTTTACTAGGAGATTGTTTATTAATCCTGTCTCATGACACAGGACCAGATCTAAGATAGCCTGCCCCCTGGTTGGTTCCTTTACATACTGCTCAAGGAATCCGTTCCTTATGCACTCTATGAACTCCTCCTCAAGGCTACCCTGACCAATTTGATTTGTCCAATCAATAATCGAAGACTTCTTGAAGAGAGCCTGAATGAGGAGGTCGAGGGAGACAGGTAATTAAGTTACAAGAAACCATAGGCTTGCTTTGGCTTGGGCAATAGCTTGTGAGGACAAAAATCAGCCATAGCTTGGACATCAGCTTGTGTGGCAAGACAAGGCTAATCAAGAAAAAGTGAAATGTGATCATTCTAAATTAACTTTCAGCAGCTTATTGAATGAAGGGCACAACGGTTACAACTGTATTTGTGTGTCAAAAGCCCTGTTAACTGTGCTGACTGCAATTGCCAGTAACGTATTAGTACTGAAGCAACGATGGTTGCAACAGTGTGTAAGTCAATGGATCCTCTATTTGTGCTGACCGTAACCATCTATGAGATAAGTGTTTAACTGTCATCCAAACTGCTATCTAAACTAAGGTGCCTGGTGCAATACGAATTAAGGCTCATGATAAGAACATAAGAAGAGAAGAAATAGGAGCAATAGAACATAAGAACATAAGAAATACGGCCCCTCGAGCCTGCTCCGCCATTCAATAAGATCATGGCTGATCTGCTCTTGGACTCAGCTCCACTTCCCTGCCCACTCCTCAAAACCCCTTATCCTCTTATCGTTTAAAAAACTGTCTATTTCTGTCAAATTTATTTAGTGCCCCAGCTTCCACAGCTCTCTGAGCCAGCGAATTTCATAGAGTCGCAACCATTTGGGAGAATAAATTTCTTCTCATCACAGTTCTAAATGGGCGACCCCTTATTCTAAGATCATGTCCTCTAGTTCTAGTCTCCCCTATCAGTGGAAACATCCTTCTCTGCATTCAGCCTGTCAAGCCCTCTCATAATCTTATAAGTTTCGATAAGATCACCTCTCCTTCTTCTGAATTCCAATGAGTAGAGGCCCAAACTATTCAACCTTTCCTCATAAGTCAACCCCCTCATCCCCGGAATCAACATAGTGAACCATCTCTGAACTGCCTCCAAAGCAAGCATATCCTTTCATAAATATGGAAACCAAAACTGCACGCAGTATTCCAGGTGTGGCTTCACGAATACCCTGTATATCTGTAACAATACTTCCCTGCTTTTATACTCCATCCTCTTTGCAATAAAAGCCAATATTCCATTGGGCTTCCTGATCACTTGCTGTACCTGCATACTATCCTTCTGTGTTTCATACACAAGTACTCCCAGGTTCCGCTGTACTGCAGCACTTTGCAATCTTTCTCCATTTAAATAATAACTTTCTCTTTGACTTTTTTCTGCCAAAGTGCATGATCTCACAATTGCCAACATTTTACTCCATTTCCATTTTTGCCCACTCACTTAGCCTGCCTATGTCCTTTTGCATCTTTTTTATGTCCTCCTCACACATTGCTTTTCCTCCCATCTTTGTATGATGAAGTAATATAGAATATTCTACATGGTAGGCAGGGTCATTGTACAATCTGTGATTAATGTCTACAAATATCAGCAAACTGCTGTATCAATTCGGAGAAGCTTGGCTAAAGAGAGAAAGCAAGTTGTCTCCCCACGCATGTGAATAAAGCCCGTTTGAACTCTCGATTTCAGACCTGTGTTGAGTATTGTAAAATATTCCACAAGAATTGTTGTATTCGGCACGATCTCAACTGGATGGCAGACACTGGTGGATGGAAGCCATGCCGAAGGTGTAATTGTATTTTAATTACCACACACAGTTAGGACAAAGAGAGAAATCTGTCTGGTGTCAGCTATCTGAGAGATCCGATCCTGCAGATCTGAACGAGGCTACAGGCACTCCACAGTTGCCTACCCCACGTAAAATGACATATTTAATTGAGAGTTATCAGGATTGAATCGGCAGCATAGAGTGTTATCTGGATTGAATCGGCAGCATAAAGTATGTGTTAAGAACTTTGCGATTGCACGTATAAAGTCGGTATAAGTTGCAAGTGTCGGTCTGGGGAGAAAGGGAAATACTGATAACTAATAACCATGTGGAGTGAGGACATGGAGTGGGGACACGAGGTTCTCTAATCAAATATGTAGCCAATAGGAATAAAAAGATTACAGAAAAAAATCGTGTTATCTGGATTCAATCGGTAACATAGTGTGTACGTTAAGAACGTTGCAATTGACTGTAATTTTTAAAGGTGCACGTAACTGTCACATTCGGATAAGAGGAATGGAGGGAGGTACCGCTTCACAAACCATGGAGAACACGGATTTGGACTGGGTACCAGAGGGGTCCCTAACCAAATATTTGGCTGACAAAAATAAGAAAATTATAGAGAAAATGCAGCAAATAATTGGGATCCCGTCGAATAAAAGCGATGGTGGAAGGGTGAAAAGAAACATGTTGAAAAATAAATGGGATCCCAGTGCACTTCCCGTTGAGGAAACAAAGTCTTGGGAAGATGAGAAGAAATATAAGGAAGAAATGGCATGCATAATATTAGATTGCACATATAACAAAATAAGAAAAAAGGTTACTGAGGCAGTTACAAAAAGAATGCAAGCAAACACTAAGAAACCGTGCGCAAGTGCAATTGTATCACAATCCACAACAGTGCAGACAGCACCAGACATGGCAGGCAATGACCAGGATGATGACGGATCCATAGATTGGCAAGACTTTTGAGAGAAGGCAGCAGAATATAATAGGTGGCAGTTCAGCAAAGAGTACGAGATAAGATCCAAAGGGGGAACGAGGTAGCGGACAAAGCCATCCATAAGGCGGCAGAGATGGAAGCTGTGACCCAAATAGCTGCAGCTGACTTTGGGCCAGAGGAAAGATATATAAAGTACACAGATGTTAACGAAAAGGAAGGGTGGAAATAAAAGGGGGCAAAACAAGAGGAAGACAGGATGTGGAGAAATAATACCCGAGTGGTAGCACCCGACTGCATCCAGAAAAACCTATTAGACATATACCACGGGCCAGAATATGTAGGGAGAGAAAGTATGTTAAACAGATATAAACAAGATTGGTGATGGTGTGGTCTCAGCAGATAAGTGGCTAAACTCTGCCAATGTTTCACAACGAGTGCCGAGCATAATCCGGGCAAACCCATGAAGGTCCGAATTGCCCACCAGTCCAGACCAAAGGGACCATGGGAAAATCTACCAACAGGTTTCGCTGGACCATTACCATCTAGTAGAGGCAAAACCTACTGCTTGGTAATAACAGACCAATTCACTTGGTGGGTAAAGGCATACCCTACACGGGATTGCACCACCAATACTGTAGCCCAAATATTCACATACAAAATTATCCTGCGATGGTGTGTCCCGTTACAGATACACTCTGATTAAGGAAGCCATTTTACAGGAAAGGTAATGAAAGATGCCTGTCAATTACTGGGACTCCGATAACGGTTTCACGTACCCTACTACCCCCAAAGCTCCGGGATGGTGAAATGGATGAATCAAACCCTCAAAGCAGCTATAGCTAAAGCCATCACAGACACAGGAAAATCATGGTCAGATGTATTGCCCGGCATATTAATGCATCTTCGAGCAATGCCCAACCGAACGACGGGACTGACATTGCATGACTCATTGACTGGACGTGTTAGAAACATAGAAACAGAGAAAATAGGTGCAGGAGTAGGCCATTCGGCCCTTCGAGCCTGCACCGCCATTCAATGAGTTCATGGCTGAACATGCAACTTTAGTACCCCATTCCTGCTTTCTTGCCATACCCTTTGATCCCCCTAGTAGTAACGACAACATCTAACTCCTTTTTGAATATATTTAGTGAATTGGCCTCAACAACTTTCTGTGGTAGAGAATTCCACAGGTTCACCACTCTCTGGGTGAAGAAGTTTCTCCTCATCTCGGTCCTAAATGGCTTACCCCTTATCCTTAGACTGTGACCCCTGGTTCTGGACTTCCCCAACATTGGGAACAATCTTCCTGCATCTAACCTGTCTAAACCCGTCAGAATTTTAAACGTTTCTATGAAATCTCCTCTCATTCTTCTGAACTCCAGTGAATACAAGCCCAGTTGATCTAGTCTTTCTTGATATGTCAATCACGCCATCCCGGGAATCAGTCTGGTGAACCTTCGCTGCAGTTCCTCAATAGCAAGAATGTCCTTCCTCAAGTTAGGAGACCAAAACTGTACACATTACTCCAGGTGTGGCCTCACCAAGGCCCTGTACAACTGTAGTGACACCTCCCTGCCCCTGTACTCAAATCCCCTCGCTATGAAGGCCAACATGCCATTTGCTTTCTTAACCGCCTGCTGTACCTGCATGCCAACCTTCAATGACTGATGTACCATGACACCCAGGTCTCGTTGCACTGCCCCTTTTCCTAATCTGTCACCATTCAGATAATAGTCTATCTCTCTTTTTATCACCAAAGTGGATAACCTCACATTTATCCACATTATACTTCATCTGCCATGCATTTGCCCACTCACCTAACCTATCTAAGTCACTCTGCAGCCTCATAGCATCCTCCTCGCAGCTCACACTACCACCCAACTTAGTGTCATCCGCAAATTTGGAGATACTACATTTAATCCCCTCCTCTAAATCATTAATGTACAATGTAAACAGCTGGGGCCCCAGCACAGAACCTTGCGGTACCACACGAGTCATTGCCTGCCATTTTGAAAAGTATCCATTTACTCCTACTCTTTGCTTCCTGTCTGCCAACCAGTTCTGAATCCACGTCAGCACACTACCCCCAATCCCATGTGCTTTAACTTTGCACATTAATCTCTTGTGTGGGACCTTGTCAAAAGCCTTCTGAAAGTCCAAATACACCACATCAACTGGTTCTCCCTTGTCCACTCTACTGGAAACATCCTCAAAATATTCCAGAAGATTTGTCAAGCATTATTTCCCTTTCACAAATCCATGCTGACTTGCACCTATCATGTCACCTCTTTCCAAATACGCTACTATGACATCCTTAATAATTGATTCCATCATTTTACCCACGACCGATATCAGGTTGACATGTCTATAATTCCTTGTTTTCTCTCCCTCCTTTTTCAAAAAGTGGGGTTACATTGGCTACCCTCCACTCCATAGGAACTGATTCAGAGTCTATGGAATGTTGGAAAATGACTGTCAATGCATCCGCTATTTCCAAGGCCACCTCTTTAACCATTCTGAGATGCAGTCCATCAGGTGCTGGGGATTTATTGTCCTTCAATCCCATCAATTTTCCCAACACAATTTCCTGACTAATAAGAATTTGCCTCATTTCCTCATTCTTACTAGACCCTCTGACCCCTTTTATATCCGGAAGGTTGTTTGTGTCCTCCTTAGTGAATACCGAATCAAAGTACTTGTTCAATTGGTCTGCCATTTCTTTGTTCCCCGTTATGTCTTCCCCTGATTCTGACTGCAGGGGACCTACGTTTGTCTTTACTAACCTTTTTCTCTTTACATATCTATAGAAGCTTTTGCAGTCTGTCTTAATGTTCCCTGCAAGCTTCCTCTCGTACTCTGTTTTCCCTGCCTTAATCAAACCCTTTGTCCTCCTCTGCTAAGTTTTAAATTTCTCCCAAACCCCGGGTTCGCTGCTATTTCTGGCCAATTTGTATGCCACTTCCTTGGCTTTAATACTATCCCTGATTTCCCTTGATAGCCACGGTTGAGCCACCTTCGCTTTTTTATTTTTACGCCAGACAGAGTCTACCTGAAGGAATCTTCACCGGAAGCACAGAGCTAGGGCCAATCAGAAATTGAATTCGAAATTATGTTGCAATAATAAATGAGCAACTTAAAGCTCTATGGAGGGAAGTAATGGAACAACAGATAATTAAAGTTCAGCATAACTAGAATGCAGAACCAATAGAATTCATATCAATGGTAGAAGATTCAGTAATGGTCCAAACATTGCCTGGGCACCCAGGGTTTGCCATGCGGTGGACTGGAACCCATCATCATCATCATCATAGGCAGTCCTTCGGAATCAAGGAAGACATGTTTCCACTCTAAGAATGAGTCCTTAGATGGTTGAACATTCTAATATGAGAACCACTGACCCAGTCACAGGTGGGACAGGTAGTCATTGAGGGAATGGGTGCATGGGACTGGTTTGCCACACCCTCTTTACGCTGCCTGCACTTGATTTCTGCATGCTCTCGGCGATGAGACTCGAGGTGCTCAGCGCCCTCCCGGATGCACTTCCTGCACTTAGGGCAGTCTTTGGCCAGGTTCTCCGAGGTTTCGGTGGAGATGTTGCACTTTTTCACGGAGACTTTAAGGGTGTCCTTGTAACGTTTCCTCTGCCCATCTTTGGCTCGCTTGCCGTAAAGAAGTTCCGAGTAGAGAGCTTGCTTTGGGAGTCTCGTGTGTGGCATGCGAACAATGTGGCCTGCCCAGCGGAGCTGATCAAGTGTGGTCAGTGCTTCAATGCTGGAGATGCTGGCCTGGTCGAGAACGCTAATGTTGGTGCATCTGTCCTCCCAGGGGATTTGTAGGATCTTGTGGAGACATCATTGCTTGTATTTCTCCAGCAAATTGCGGTGACTATTGCCTCTGAGCCATGCAGGAGGGCGGGTATTAATACAGCCTTGTAGACCATGAGAGTTGTGGTGGATTTGACGGCCTGGTCTTCAAACACTCTTTTCCTCAGGCTGCCGAAGGCTGCACTGGTGCACTGGAGGCAGTGTTGAATCTCGTTGTCAATGTCTGCGCTTGTTGATAAGAGGCTCCCGAGGTATGGGACATGCTCCACGTTGTCCAGGGCCACGCTGTGGATCTTGATGACTGTGGGGGAGTGCTGTGCACCGAGGACAGGCTGGCAGAGGACCTTTGTCTTATGGATGTTTAGCGTAAGGCCCATGCTTTTGTACACCTCAGTAAATACGTTGAATATAACTTCGAATTCAGCCACTGTATGTGCGCAGATGCAGGCGACGTCCATGTACTGTAGCTGGATGACAGATATTGGGTGGTTTTGGACAAAGCCTGGAGTCGACAAAGGTTGAACAGGTCCCCACTGGTTCTGTAGTTTAGTTGCACTCCAGTGGGAAGCTTGTTGAGTGTGAGGTGGAGCATGGCAGCGAGGAAGATTGAGAAGATGGTTGGGGCGATGACACAACCCTGTTTGTCCCTGGTCCGGACGTGGATTGCGTCTGTTATGGATCCGTTGGAGCAGGCAGAGGATGGTGACAAACTTTTGAGTGCATCTGAAACGGAGAAGGACGCTCCATAGGCCTTCGCAGTTGACAGTGTCAAAAGCCTTTGTAAGTTTGAGGAATGCCATGTATAAGGGCTGGTGCTGTTCCCTGCATTTTTCCTGGAGTTGTGGCGCTGTAAAAATCATGTCCATTGTGCTCCATAGGGGACGAAATCCACACTGTGACTCCGGGAGGAGCTCCTCAGCCACAGGGAGAAAACGGTTGAGGAGGACTCTAGCGATGACTTTCCCAGTGGCTGATGTTAGGGAGATTCCTCTGTAGTTGCCGCAGTCGGACATGTCCCCTTTTTTAAAGGTGGTCACGGTCACTGCATCTCTGAGATCTCCTGGCATGCTCTCGTTTCTCCAGATGACAGAGCTGAGGTCATGTATTCGTGCCAACAGTACCTTTCCGCCATACTTCAGTGCCTCAGCAGGGATTCCATCCGCTCCCGTAGCATTGTTGTTCTTGAGCTGTCTTACGGCTTTTTCTACCTCATGCAGTGCTGACAAATGATACGTGTGCATGTGTAGATATGAATGGAAAGGATCATTAGAAACACTGGACCCAGCTTAAGAGATAAAATAGTAATAGCCACTAACTCTTGATGATGACCAAAACTTTATTATACCCTCACAGGTAAACCACTATTATGGGTTATTATTGGTTTTGGACTTACTACCGGCGAGGGTATACGTGGGCGATACCACTTCAATATATGATTTAACGCGGATGACATTGTAAACTACATTAATGGAACAATCTAGGCACGCACACGGGCACCAGTATGCATATAATGTGTGGAACATGGAAACTGGTCCCTCTTCACCAAAGAAAACGCAGTTCCATAATGACACTGAAACTGTGGGAGTGTCCGGAGACAACCCCGGGTCCTAACGGTGGACTGGTGTTAGTGAACAATCAGAGAATAATGTACGCCACGTGCACTTGCCTGCGGTATTGAATTTGGCACGGACCTATCTTCCCATATGGTATAGTCCACAAATGCAACAGCTTATATAACACACTGAAAAAAACTTGTAATAGACCATGCTGCACAAGGGTCAGGGACGCATAGGAAAGGATAAAGAAAGTGGGGTAAAAGGAAAATGAGCATACACGCGGGCAGAGAGAGACCCTGGTAGGTATATCACTGACATGAGTATGGAAACACAGTGACGTGCCCACACCCAGTAGGGACTGGAACCCAGTCACTATGCGGATTTAATATTACCACAAATTGCCCTATGGAAGTGACACGGGCCCTATATGAGCCAATTCGCGCTGCATGCCAGGGTAAGGGGAAGTGCTGTGAGACGACAAGTGAAAACAGTATACCTATGGACCCCTAGTGTGCCTGATCCACACTGCGAGCTTTTATTTTCACCCGCAAACCCCAACTACAATCGGGAACCAACACCTGGTAGTAATAGACAAAATACGACAGATGATCTTCACTGCCACGGAGGGGATCAAAGGGAACTTGCGGGAATACCTAATTCCGGGAGGGATCTGAAATCCCAAAACTTCCTGAGCATTTAACGCAGTTGGCGGAAAAGATGGAGAAAATTGTGAAACAATATCACCAGTTATAAGAAGAAACCAGTGACACTGGGAAGGAAATCAAAACATTGGGTGCTCCCCAGTGGTACACCAAAGTCTGGGACTGGGGCATGAATGTCAAGACTCATCCCTGGATAAGAATAGTGTCCCACACCTTGGTATACCTACAGGTAGTAATCAGTCTATAACTGACAGAAAGCTGCTGCAGGCAACTAAGAGCCAAAAGATTGGCAGAAGCCGCAAATGCTGATATGCACAGAGCCGTGTATGAGAACATTTACAGACAGATGGACAATGACCCTAATATGTCCTTACTACACAGTATAAATGCACACGAGGCCCATACTTGAGAAAAGATCACTCTGTGACCAGTTACCTTTATTACCCAGACTTCAAGAGGCAGACGGTGGGTGGAGCTTCCCCTTTTATACCGGAAAGTCCAGATTAGGAGTGTCTCCCACAAGTTCGGCCCCTGTGATCAGTGTCTCAAGTTGTACAACTTAGGTCAGCTTATACATGGGTTACAATGACAGTTGAATACATGACATCACCTCCCTCCGCAAAGTCTTATTGGGATCTCAGGTTAAGTCTCTCTGGTGGTTTACGCTCCCTTGTAGAGCGCCTGAGTTGGGGCTCCGGTTGTTGGACGCTGGATTGAGTGTCTGCTGTTTGCGGTGCCTCAGGCCTGTCCGGACTGTCCACAGTGACTGGGCTCTCCTCCACTTGGTTCCGGTGTTCGGTCACCTGTGGTGGAGTAAACTCTACGTTGTGTTCTTCCTCTGCTTCTTCTATGGTGTTGCTGAACCTCCTTTTAGTTTGATCCACATGGTTGCGGCAGATTTGTCCATTGATCAGTTTAACTATGAAAACCTATTCCCCTCTTTGGCAATCACAGTACCTACAAGTCATTTGGGTCCTGCAGCATAATTAAGGAAAAAAACAGGGTCATTGACATCAATACATCGCGCCCTCGCATTCCTGTCATGGTAGTCACATTGTGCTTGACGCCTGCTCTCAACAATTTCTTTCATACTAGGGTGTATAAGAGATCACCTGGTTCTGAGCGTCCTTTTCATTAGCAGCTCTGTGGGTGGAATCCCTGTGAGCAAGTCTGGTTGGGATCTATTGGCTAACAGGAGGCATGATAAGCGGTTTTGTAGGGAACCCCCTTGGATTCTGAGCATTCCCTGTTTGATTATCTGCACTGCTCGTTCCACCTGGCTGTTTGAGGCCGGCTTGAAGGGTGCCGTTCTGACATGGTTGATTCCATTGCCTGCCATGAAGTCCTGGAATTCAGTGCTTGTGAAGCACAGATCATTGTCACTGACCAAGACATCCGGTAGACCATGGGCGGCGAACATTACCCGTAGATTTTCTACCATGGCAGAGGATATGCTTGAATTTAAAATGGCACACTCAATCCATTGGGAGTAGGCTTCTACTACACCAAAAACATTTTTCCCATGAAAGGACCTGCGTAGTCCACATGGTTGTGTGACCATGGCTTGGAGGGCCAGGACCAGAGGCTAAGGGGGGCTTCCTTGGGTGCGTTGCCCAGTTGGGTACACGTGTTGCACCTGTGAACACAAAGTTCCAGGTCTGCATCTATCCCTGGCCACCAAACGTGTGACCTGGCAATTGCCTTCATCACGACAATGCCCGGGTGATCATTGTGAAGTTCTCTGATAAACAACTCTCTGTCCATCTGGGGCATGACTACTCGGTTTCCCCACAGTAAGCAATCGGCCTGAATTGAGAGTTCATCCTTGCGCCTATGAAACGGTTTAATTCCTCAGGGCATACCCCATACGTGGCTGCCCAGTCCCCATTCAGGACACATTTCGTAGCTAAAGACAGTAGCGGGTCTTTATTTGTTCAGACTTTAATCTGACGGGCTGTCACAGGTGAGCCATCGCTTTGGAAAGCTTCAACAGCCATGACCATCTCAGCATCATGCTCAGTTGGCCCCTCAGTGGTGGCTAGTGGGAGCCTGCTGAGTGCATCAGCGCAGTTTTCAGTGCCTGATCTGTGCCGAATTGTATAGTCATAGGTGGCTAACGTGAGTGCCCATCTCTGTATGTGGGTCGATGCATTCACATTTATGGCCTTGTTGTCGGCCAAAAGGGTCGTTAGGGGTTTGTGATCTGTCTCCAGCTCAAATTTCCTGCCAAACAGGTACTGGTGCATTTTTTTTTACTGTATATATACATGCTAGCGCTTCCTTTTCTACCATCCCGTAGCCCCTTTCTGCCTGGCACAGACTTCTGGAGGCATAAGTTATCGGCTGTAACTGACCATTGGAATTTACATGCTGCAACACACACCCGACCCCATAGGATGATGCAACGCACGTTAAAACAAGTTTCTTACACGGGTCATATAACGTTACCAGTTTGTTGGAGCATAACAAATTGTGTGTTCTATCAAAAGCCCTTTCCTGGCTTTCCCCCCAGATCCAATTGCGACCTTTGCATAGGAGCATGTGTAGCGGCTCTAACAGCGTGTTCAATTTGGGAAGATAGTTACCAAAATAGTTCAGGAGCCCCAAGACACAGCTCCGTCATGTTACGGGGTCTGGGTGCTCTCTGGAGCACTTCCATTTTGGACGCAGTAGGTCTGATCCCGTCTACTGCTACCCTCCTCCA
This sequence comes from Pristiophorus japonicus, assembly GCF_044704955.1. NCBI lineage: Eukaryota > Metazoa > Chordata > Chondrichthyes > Pristiophoridae > Pristiophorus > Pristiophorus japonicus. The sequence continues at coordinate 102,042,869 of NC_091991.1, read as the reverse complement.
CAGGAATTCTACCTCTGGAGCTAAGAAGATGCACTTTGCCTTTTTCAGTCGCAGCCCTACCCGGTCCAGCCTGCATAGCACCTCCTCCAGGAGGTGTTCTTCAGTATCACATCCCGTGATGAGGATGTCGTCTTGAAAAACCACCGTCTTTGGAATCGGCTTGAGGAGGCTTTCCATATTTTGCTAAAAGATCGTGGCAGCCGAACGAATCCTGAACAGACATCTGTTATACTCAAACAACCCCTTGTGTGTCTTCGACTCACTCGCCAGCTCCTGGGTCATGTAAGCTGAGGTCAGGTCCAATTTTGAAAAAAGTTTGTCACCGGATAGCATCGCAAAGAGGTCCTCCGATCTCGGTAGCGGGTACAGGTCTTGGACTGACAATCAATTGATGGTGGCCTTGTAATTGCCACATATCCTGACCGACCCATCCGCCTTGAGCACCGACATGATCGGGCTCACCCAGTCACTGAATTCGACTGGCGAGATGATGCCTTCCCTCAGCAGGTGGTCCAATTCGCATTCTATCTTTTCCTGCATCATGAACGGCACCGCTCTGGCCTTGTGGTGTACTGGCCTGGCATCCGGGTTTATGTGAATCACTACCTTGGCCCCCATGAAAGTGCCAATGCCGGGTTGAAATAATGAGTCAAATTTGTCCAGGACCTGTGAGCATGATACTCGCTCCACAAAAGAAATTGCATTGACATCGTCCCCTTTCCAGTTCATGACAGCAAGCCAACTCTTCCCCAGTAATGCAGGACCGTCGCCCGGGACAATCCAGAGTGACAACATGTTCTCTGAATTTTTGTGGGTCACGACTACGGTGGTGCTGCCGAGCACCTGAATGATCTCCTTTGTATATGTCCGTAGCTGTGCGTCAATCAGCAAAAATGTTGGCCTCCTGGCTTTGGACACCCAAAACCTATCTACCTGTTTGATACTCATCAGGGACTGGCTGGCTCCCGTTTCTAGCTCCATTAATACTAGGATGCCATTGAGGAGCACTTTCATCATTATCCTGGCGTCCTGGTATATGTGCTCCACATGAACTCGCTGAACCTCAGCTTCCAGTGATTTCCCCCAGTATTCATTTGGCCTCATAGGGCTTACATCGGGTCCGTCCTCCTCGTACATCAACCTGGCTGCAGGCTGCCTGCACATACGCGCCAAGTGACCACTGATGTTGCAGTTTCTGCAGGTATGCTGCTGATACCTGCAAGCTCTGGCTGGGTGTTTGCCTCCACAAATCCAGCATGAGCTGGAGGCTCCATTGTTGGAAACAAAAGGTCCATTACCAGTCGATCATCTCTGACTGTCTCTGTAACTGTCCTTAAACGCACCATTAACAGGTGTTGATGGCCCCATTACTGGCCGCATTGTCCATTGCGATGGCATGAATCATCGTTTAACTAGCCATTGTCTCTGTTGAATTCCCCGTTTGGGTCCGACTACATGCTGGGGCATATCCGATTGCTCTTGTCTGCCTAGAGAACTGTGTGCCGCATTAACAATGTTGACTCCCTGGTCGTTTGCTGCATTTGAGCCAAGATTTTTGTCATACATCATTCTGGTCTCTTCCTCACCTGAGAAAAATATCTGTGCTATCAGAGCCGCCGTTTCCAAGGTCAAGTCGTTGGTCTCAATTAGTTTTCTGAAAACCCCAGCGTGCCCCATGCCCTCAATAAAAATATCTCGCAGCATCTCCACTCTGCATGCATCTGTGAACTTACATAGGCTCGCCAGTCGCCGGAGGTCTGCCATGAAGTCTGGAACGCTTTGCCCTTCTCGCCGCCGGTGTGTGTAAAACCGATGTCTCGCCATGTGCATGCTGCTCGCCAGTTTAAGGTGTTCCCCGATCAACTTACTGAGCTCTTCGAACGTCTTGTCCGCCGGCTTCTCTGGCGCTAGAAGGTCCTTCATCAGGGCATACGTTCTGGATCCACAAACCGTCAGGAGGTGAGCCCTGCTTTTGTCGGCCAAATCCTGTCCCAACCATTCCTTAGTGACAAAACTTTGCTGTAGTTTCTCAATAAAGTCGTCCCAATCATCACCAACATAGTACCTCTTTTCTGTGCTGCTAGTGGCCATGCTCACGTGGTTTAAATCCCAGTTTCTCATCGCCAATGATATGTACTTACTTTACAGTATAAATGCACACGAGGCCCATACTTGAGAGAAGGTCACTCTGTGACCAGTTACCTTTATTACCAAGACCTCAAGTGATGAAGGTGGGTGGAGCTTCCCCTTTTATACCTGAAAGTCCAGGTTAGGAGTGTCTCCCACATGTTCACCCCATTGTGGTCAATGTTCTTAAGGTGTACAACTTAGGTCAGCTTATACATGGGTTACAATGACAGTTGAATACATGACAGTTGATAATAGGGAGATTCCTCTGTAGTTGCCGCAGTGGGACTTGTCCCCTTTTTTAAATATGTTCGCGATCACTGCATTTCTGAGCTCTCCCATAGTTCCTAAGGAAAGGTGCAGGCCCTATTGCCTGGTGGGATGCTCAGCTAGCTCACCGGGCATCGTCGGGGATTGAGGATGGGGTGAGGTGGGTGAGTCGAGGAGGGGAATACTGAAGGGGGGAAGAGATCCAGGTCGCCGCTGCAGGAGGCTCGATGGTCGCAGGTAGTCCGGTCGTCGTCGCCAATGGATGATGTGGTGGGAAGCCTGAGGTAGGCCCGAAATTGTGGAATTGGATTGGGTTGAGTTTAAGCTTAAATTAAATAAAATAGAGTTGGCAGGGCAGATGATGTCTTGCAGCTGTAGCATGTGGGAGCTGGTGGACACCAGTTTGATCCACGGCGACCACACCTGCAGTAAGTGTTGGTGGCTCCAGGAACATCAGCTCAGAGGTGATGAGCTGGAGTCCGAGCTTCAGACACTGTGATACATCAGGGAGGGGGTGAGATATCTGGACGCTGTTCCAGGATGCAGTCACACCCCTTAGATTCAACACGACAGGGACAGGAGGGTATGACTATGAATGAGGCATGTATGGGGACTCAGGAGGTAGCATTGGAGGAGCCTCAGCCCTTGAAATTGTCCAACAGGGACGAAATTAAAAAGCAAAATCGCAATTGTAATAATCTTTGGATTACTATCTGAGCCACGAACACATTGGCATTATGTAAATAATATCAGAGAGATAAATGTGTGGCTCAAAGATTGGTGTGGGAGTCATTGGTTTCGATTCATAGAGCACTGGCACCAATATTGGAAGAAGAGGGAGCTGTTCCGTTGGGATGGGCTTCACTTGAACCATGCTGGTACCAGTGTCCTGGTAAATAGCCATCATAGAGATGTGGTTGCCAAGTGACCAAGGCTGTGAACTGAATATTCTGGGGTATTTGACAATTTGGAAGGACGGACAGAAAGGTAAAAGGTAAAGGTGTAGCACTGTTAATAAAGGATGAGATCAGTGCATTAGTGAGAAACAATATTGGCTCAGAAGATCAAGATGTTGAATCAGTTTGGGTGGAGATAAGGAACAATAAAGGGGAAAAATTCGCTGGTGGGCATAGTCTATAGGCCCCTTAAGAGTAGCTACATTGCTGGACAAATATCAATCAAGAAATAATGGAGGCTTGTAAAAACGGAACAGCAAAAGTCATGCGCGATTTTAACCTTATTGATTGGACACAGCAAATTGGCCAGGGTAGCCTTGAGGAAGAGTTCATAGAGTGTATCCGGGATAGTTTCCTTGAACAGTATGTTGCGGAACCAACCAAGGAGCAGGCTATCTTAGATCTGGTACTGTGTAATGAGACAGGATTTATAAACAATCTCCTAGTAAAGGATCTTCAAGGAATAAGTGACTATACCATGGTTGAATTTCAAATTCAGTTGGAGAGTGAGAAATTTGGATCTCAATCCAGCGTACTAAGCTTAAATAAAGGAGAATACAAAGGTATGAGAGCAGAGTTAGCTAAAGTAGACTTGTAAAATAGATTAAAGCATGGGATGGTTGATGAGCAGTGGCAGACATTTAGGGAGATATTTCATAACTCGCAACAAAAATATATCCCAATGAGAAGGAAAGACTGTAAGAAAAATGGCAACCATCTGTGGCAAACTGAGAAAATAAGGGATTGTATCAAATGAAAAACAGGGGCATACAATGCGGCCGAGTCTAGTGGGAGGTCAGAGGATTGGGAAACTTTTAAAAGCCAGCGAAGAATGACTAAATAAACAATAGAGAGGGAAGATAGATTATGAATAAAAACTAGCACGGAATATAAAAACATAGAAACATAGAAAGTAGGTGCAGGAGTAGGCCATTCGGCCCTTCGAGTCTGCACCACCATTCAATATGATCATGGCTGATCATGCAACTTCAGTACCCCATTCCTGCTTTCTCTCCATATCCTTTGATCCCTTCAGCCATAAGGGCCACATCTAACTCCCTTTTGAATATATCTAACGAACTGGCTTCAACAACTTTCTGTGGTAGAGAATTCCACAGGTGCACAACTCTCTGATGAAGTTTCTCCTGCTCTCGATCCTGAATGGCTTAGCCATTATCCTTAGACTGTGTCCCCTGGATCTGGACTTCCCCAACATCGGGAACATTCTTCCTGCATTTAACCTGTCCAATCCCGACAGATAGTAAGAGTTTTTACGCGTACATAAAAAGGAAAAGAGTGGCTAAAGTAAATGTTGCTCCCCTAGAGGATGAGACTGTGGAATTAATAATGTGGAACAGAGAAATGGCAGAAACGTTGAACAAATATTTTGTATCGGTCTTCACGGTAGAAAACACTAAAAACATTCCAATAGTGGATAATCAGGGGGCTATTTGGAGGGAGGAACTTAACACAATCACTATCGCTAAAGCAGTACTGCTCGGTAAAATAATGGGCCTAATGGCGGACAAGTCCCCTGGACCTGATGGCTTATATCATAGTGTCTTAAAAGTAATGGCTGCAGAGATAATAGATACTTTGGTTGTGATCTCCCAAAATTCCTTGGATTTTGGGGAGGTCCCAGCGGATTGGAAAACCGCAAAATAACACCCCTATTTAAAAAAGGAGGCAGACAGAAAACAGGAAATTATAGACCAGTTAGCCTAACTGGTCTATAATGGTTGTTGGGAAAATGCTGGAGTCCATTATTAAGGAAGCAGTGGCAGGTCAATTGGAAAAGCAAAATTCAATCAAGCAGAGTCAGCATGGTGTTATGAAAGGGAAATCATAAGAACATAAGAACTAGGAACAGGAGTCGGCCATACGACCCCTCGAGCCTGCTCCACCATTCAATAAGATCATGGCTAATCTGATAATGGGCTCAGCTCCACTTCCCCGCCCAGTCCACATAACCCTTTATCCCCTTATCCTTTAATAAATTGTCTATTTCTGTCTTAAATTTACTCAATGTCCCAGCTTCCACAGCTATCTAAGGCAGCGAATTCCACAGATTTACACCCTCCTGAGAGAAGAAATTTCTCCTCATTTCTGTTTTAAATGGTCGGCCACTTATTCTAAGATCATGCCCTCTAGTTCTAGTCTCCACCATCAGTGGAAACATCCTCTCTGCATTCTCCACCTTGTCAAGCCCCCTCATAATCTTATACATTTCGAAAAGATCACCTCTCATTCTTCTGAACTCCAATGAGTAGAGGCCCAACCTACTCAACCTTCCCTCATAAGTCAACACCCCAGAATCAACCTAGTGAACCTTCTCTGAACTGCCTCCAAAGCAAGTATATCCTTTTGTAAATATGGAAACCAAAACTGCACTCAGTATTCCAGCTGTGGCCTCACCAAAACCTAGTATAGCTGTAGCAAGACTTCCCAGCTTTTATACTCCATCCTCTTTGCAATAAAGGCCAATATATCATTGGCCTTCCTGATCACTTGCTATACCTGAATACTATCCTTTTGTGTTTCATGCACAAGTACCCTCAAGTCCCTCTGTACTGCGGCACTTTGCAATCTTTCCCCATTTAAATAATGACTTGCTCTTTGATTTCTTCTGTCAAAGTGCATGACCTCACAATTTCCAACATTTTACTCCATCTGCCAAATTTTTGCCCACTCACTTAGCATGCCTATGTCCTTTCGCAGATTTTCTGTGTCCTCCTCACACATTGCTTCTCCTCCCATCTTTGTATCATCAGCAAACTTATTAAACTCAGTCCCTTCTTCCAAGTCGTTAATATGTTTGACAAATCATGTTTGACAAATTTGCTGGAATTCTTTGAGGATGTAACGTGCAGGGTGGATAAGGGGGAAACAGTGGATGTGGTGTATTTGGATTTCCAGAAGGCATTTGATAAGGTGCTTCATAAAAGGTTACTGCACAAGGTAAAATTTCACGGAGTAAGGGTTAATATAATTGTGTGGATAAAGGATAGAGGAACTAACAGAAAACAGAGTGTCAGGATAAATGGGTAATTTTCTGGTTGGCAAATAGTAACTAGATAATGTCGATAAATGTGAGGTTATCCACTTTGGTGGTAAAAACAGGAAAACAGATTATTATCTGAATGGTGACAGATTAGGAAAAGGGGAGGTGCAATGAGACCTGTGTGTCATGGTACATCAGTCATTGAAAGTTGGCATACAGGTACAGCAGGCGGTGAAGAAGGCAAATGGCATGTTGACTTTCATAGCGAGAGAATTTGAGCATAGGAGCAGGGAGATCTTACTGCAGTTGTACAGAGCCTTGGTGAGGCCACACATTGAATATTGTGTACAGTTCTGGTCTAATCTGAGAAAGGACATTCTTGTATTGAGGAAGTTCAGCGAAGGTTCACCAGACTGATTCCCAGGATGACAGGACTGACATATGAAGAAAGATTGGATCGACTAGGCTTATATTCAATGGAATTTAGAAGAATGAGAGGGGATCTCATAGAAACATATAACATTCTGACGGGATTGGACAGGTTAGATGCAGGAGAAATATTCCCCATTTTGGGAAAGTCCAGAACCAGGGGCCACAGTCTAAGGATAAGGGGTAAGTCATTTAGGACCGAGATGAGGAGAAACTTCTTCATTCAGAGAGTTGTGAACCTGTGGAATTCTCTGCCACAGAAAGTTGTTGAGGCCAGTTCGTTAGATATATTCAAAAGGGAGTTAAATATGGCCGTTACGGCTAAAGGGATCAAGGGGTATGGAGAGAAAGCAGGAATGGGGTACTGAACTGCATGATCTGCATGATCATATTGAATGGTGGTGCAGGTACGAATGGCCGAATGGCCTACTCCTGCACCTGTTTTCTATATTTCTATGTTTCTATGTTTAGTGGGGTGCAACAGGGATCGTTGCTACGTCCCCAACTATTTAAAATCTATATTAATGACTTGGATGAAGGGACTGAGTATATTGTAGCCAAGTTTGCTGATCATACAAAGTTGGGTGGGAAAGCAATTTGTGAGAAGGACACAAAAATATCAGCAAAGGAATATAGACAGGCAAAGTGAGTGGGCAAATATTTGACAGATGGAATATAATGTGGGAAAATGTGAGCTTATCCACTTTGGCATTAAAAAATCCAAAAAGAAATGATTATTTAAATGGAAAAAATTGCAAAGTGCTGTATTACAGCAGGACCTGGGGGTACTTGTGCATAAAACACAAAAAGTTAGTATGCAGGTGTTATGTACGCAACACCTTGTAAGCAGCAATCTACTGCCACAAGAGGGCGCATCTGTTGGCGTCCCAAGGGATTCCAGCATCCTTTGGGAGCACTGCATATAAGCAGGCCTCCCATGCTGTGCCAGCACTCTGGAGTCAGAATAAAGAGACTAAGGTCACACTTACTCAAGTCTACAGTACTCAGTCACGTTGCTTTATTTGAGACATAACAACTGGCAATGAGTAAAATATAACAATCCATTACGTGAAAATGCAGAAAACTGTTGGTATCCTGGAGAAATTCTCAGAAGAAGACGATTGGGAGGCCTTAATGGAGTGACTCGACCAACACCTCATGGCCAGCGAGCTGGAAGAGAATGAGAACGCTGCCAAATGAAGGGCGATCCTCCTCACCGTCTACGGGGCAACAACCTATGGCCTCATGAAGAATCTTCTTGCTTCGGTGAAATCAACAACAAAATTGTATGAAGAACTGTGTGTGCTGGTTCGGGAGCACCTAAATCCGAAGGAGAGTGTTCTGATGGCAAGGTATCGATTTTACACATGACAATGGTCTGAAGGCCAGGAAGTGGCGAGCTACATCGCCGATCTAAGGCGCCTTGCAGGACATTGCAAATTCGATGGATTCCTGGAGCAAATGCTAAGAGACCTTTTTGTGCTTGGCATTAGCCATGAGGTTATCCTTCGCAAACTATTGACTGTTGAAACACCATAATGATAGCCAAGCATTTATGTACACCAGTGAATACACCAAACAAATTTTGCAGCATAAAAATGCATCGGCAAGTAATGTACACAAAGTAACGTCGTTTTCAGGCAGGAATGCATATGGCAGAATGTACGACCTCACATGACTCAGAGTCCGCCATCAAGTGTGAATGCCAGGCAGTTAACACCTTGTTGGCGCTGCGGAGGTGATTATTGAGCCCATCAATGCTACTTCAAACAATGCGTGCAAAGGCTGTGAAACAATGGGACACCTCCAGCGAATGTGCAGATGAGCTGCAAACCCTGCAAACCACCACATTGCAGAGGAAGACCGATCCATGGCAGATCAAACTGAACTAGAGTGTGGAAGAAAGAATCTATGAATCTATGGCTTATGGAAAAGGGAAGGGTTAAATTCTGTTTTTGCTATGCTTAAAGAAATAATAGGACTAGAAAAATAGCTACGCTTTTTAGCCTTGAAACTCAGAGATGCAATTAAATGACCATCTGGTATTAAAAGGGAGTCTCCTGATATCAGACTGTGAACAGGGAGAAACTATGCAAGGACAGATAGAGTGTGTACCTCCCGAGACGACCTTTGTACTCGCGGGACTAATGAATAAGATTCCTTTTATATTTCTGTATTCAATTTCTGTATAAAGATAGGGACAATTTGCTTGTACAGGAGAGTTTTCTGCCTTAGTACGGTCCAAGCAGGCTCTCCGAGATATCTCGCTTTTTAAAATACAATTCTCTCAAAGTGCAGTTCTGAAAGTCTCTGCCTGAGTTAATTTAAGCTAAATATTTCCTCGACAGATTCTGGCGTAGTCCGGCAGGATCTCTAAAAAACGAGATCCAAAAGAACTAAATTTAACTTTTAAAGAGAAAAGAGGAATTTTAAGGACCTTCCTAACTGAAAGGAGGAAGGTGCCTAGGCCGTCCTAGCAAAAGGGGGACGGACCGCCGAGATCCCCGAGGGGGTGAGGCATAAGGTAGCTACCACAAAGAAGCTAAAATAACAAAAAGGCAAAAGGAGACCCCGAGCTGAGCGGAAAAGAGAACACCGGTGAGCGCTTTGTAAATTATTGTATATTTTGTAGGATTGTCCTAACTCTCATTTCAGAAAAGATCGCGAGAAGTTGCACCCGGCAGAATGGGAAACGGCTCTAGTCGAGCAGGGTGCTTGCGCCCAGCTCCTAGAAAAGGAAAGAAGGACGACCTCTCAACTGAAAGAATGAAAGTACATCCTAAGACTGAGAAAAGAATCAGTAAGGTAGTAAAGCAACGAGAGAAGGTAGGAGATCCCATTGTGCCGCCCGGCTCGCTGGCGGACACTGTAATTAAAGAAACAGGAGACGACAGATACGCGGTAACGTTTAGTAGCGATTTGTACGGTTGGTCTGATGGGGATTGGCCATATAGAGGAAGTTTTAAATTGTCCTTAATTGAGGAATGGAGACAGACCACCAAAAATGGGACAGGGGACCCCACTTGGGATAAAGATTATATGGAGAATTGTTTTAAAAAAATATCAGCCGCCCCTAATCCTGTTAAGAAGCCAGTAGTCTTTCACAACTGGCTTGAGCAAACCTGTACCATTTATAACCCCCTCCCCGGAGATGTGAAATTATTACTGCAGGCAGCATATGGGTCCTCTTGGCAAGGGGTAAAAGATACCCGCCGGCGAAAACGGAGATTGGCGGGAAAATAATGACATGAGTCCCGGGAACATTGGTTGCAGCACCGGGGCAAGGATGCCATATTAAAGGGAGCTAAAAAGCATGGAGATATAGGGGAAGTCACCCGCTGCTTGCAGAAAGCAGAAGAATAGATTTTGCAGGCAGATGGAAAAATAGTTGGGACGAGCGTGCAGGAATACCAATGGATCAAAATGAACCTTTGGCAGTGCAAACCTTGTTAAATTGTATGTTGCCACAACAAGCAAGAACATACAAAATAAAGGTTTTGGACTGGCAAGGAAAAAGTTGGAAAGAGACAGTTACAGTACTGGCTAACATGGATAGAGAGGGACTATTTACCTATAAGGAAAATAAGGCTTAAACAGCAGGTCAGTACTATCAGCAAAAGGGACGAGGACAGGCACAGAATAATCAGCATAGGGATGCCCCGGAGGCTTAGTGGTACAGGCGGCAGCCCTCCGCTTATCGGCAGACATAGAAGAAAACCCTCTGGCAGTAGTAAAAGTAGGAGACACTTATGTGAAATTCCTGGTGGATACCGGTGCTACTATGTCTTCTGTACCATCCTCTGTGGGATTACCTGTAAGCAACACCACCGTCTTAAGTATGGGTGTGGCCGGTATCCTCATGAAAGAATTTTTATCTGAACCTACCAAATTGATAATTGAAGGACAACCAGTTAATGATGAGACTTTGATAGTCTCTAAAACAACACCTCTCCCTTTATTGGGAAGACAGACTTTGTGCAAACTAGGAGCCACAATTTATTGCACAAAGGAAGGAATGTTCATGGAGCTCCCTCCAAATAAAATCCATCAGTTCTTTAATGGGATTAAAGAAGAGAAAAGGGAGGATAACAAAGAAAAGGCTGCCCTCTATTGTTGGCAATTGATTGGCAACTTCTATTCCCCCTTGATACATGAAGTTATACAAAACTTAAAAGCTAAATTTGACTCTAATACTGAAGAATTGATGTATATAATTTTGACAAGCTTTGAGGCAGTTCAGCTTCACTGTACAGCCTGGTATACTCGACAAAAAGCTGAAACTTACCAGTGTCTGGTACAATCCTTTTTAAATAGAGAAGAAATAGTAGAAGCTACGCCCCGCATTTATTTTGGACCAGAAGGATTGGGGGTAGTCATCGATTTGACACCCTTACAGCAACAGCGGTTTAGAGAAGCGAACTCGACACCCCATCTGACATTGGCTGTAAAACCGCCAGCGAAACCTAAAGATATGGGTCCGATGATTGGAGGAATAGAAAAAGAAAAACAGCAACGAGGCTATCAACCTTGGGCAGTAATAAAATTGCAAAATGTTCAGATAGACTTTATCACCCACAACAGGGGGATTCTCCAGTGGAAAGGTAAAAATCATGCCTCCACTTTTGAAAAACAGCAACCCCCGGAACAACCAAGCCCTAAGCTGCCAATGGCATTGAATCAAGTATCTTCTGAACTTTGGGCAAAGCATAAGAATCATGTTGGGCAAGTACATTCTGCAGTACCCCATCGGGTACAATTGATAAAGAATGCCGTGTTACCAAGCATTAGGCAGTACAGACTGCCTCCAGAGGCAGAAAATGGGATAGAGCCAGTCATTTCTGCATTGTTGGAACAAGGAGTTTTAGAAAAGGCACAGAGCCTGTGCAACACTCCGATACTGCCCATACCAAAGGTTAATAGGCCGAATGAATGGAGATTTGTGCAAGATCTGAGAGCTATTAATAAGATAGTAGTCCCTATCACCCCTGTGGTACCGGACACCAACATTATACTATCTGCTATACCACCAACAGCAACTGTCTTTACTGTAATAGACCTGTGTTCAGCTTTTTTCTCCATCCCGTTAAATCAAGAAAGTCAGTATCTGTTTGCTTTCACCCACAAGAAGCAGCAGTACACATGGACCAGGTTGCCCCAAGGATACACCGAAAGCCCCGCAGTATATGCAGCAGCAGTAAAAAGAGACCTCGAAGACTGTTCATTATCAGACCAGTCTGTGCTGTTGCAGTATGCGGACGATTTGCTTGTGGCTTCTAGCCACGGATACAGGTGCATGCAAGATTCCCTGAAACTGTTACAGCACCTATGTGAAAGAAAGCACCAAGTGTCGTTACAAAAGTTACAATTTTGTCAGACTCAAGTCCAGTACCTGGGTTTTCACATATCTCAAGGGCAGAGGCAGCTAGGACCAGAAAGAATTCAGACAATTCAAAGGGCCACCATACCAAAGACAAAGAAGGAAATCTTGTCATTTTTGGGGATGGTTGGGTACTGTAGACAATGGATCCCCGATTATCGAGAATGGGATGCGGTCCTAAGATCAGCTGCCCTAAATGATGCCCCACCCAAGGTGGAGTGGACCCCAGAGAGAGAGGAGGCATTTAAACAGTTAAAGAAAGCCATTACTAATGCTCCGGTGTTGGGACTTCCGAATTATGGTAAACCTTTTCAGATGTATGTGAATGAGAAAGAAGGATTTGCAACAGCAGTACTAACCCAAGAACATGGTGGGGGAAATAGACCAGTTGCTTATTATTCGGTTTTGCTGCCTCCAGTAGTAAGGGGAATACCAGCATGTCTACGTGCTGTAGCTGCTACTGCGGTCATGGTGGAGAAGTCGGTACCTATTGTTTTGGATCATCCATGTACTGTCATTACAGCCCATGCTGTGTTATTACTTTTGAATTCAGCTGCCACACAACATTTTACAGCGTCTCGAAGAGCAGGTTATGAAGTATTACTGCTGTCACACCTTTCGACGTGCACCGGTAGTGAACCCAGCCACCTTTCTTTCTACTAAAGAAGTAGAGGATCCAGACCAGCATGATTGTCTGTTAACGATGGAAGTAGCCACCTTACCAAGACCAGATTTGCTCACAGAGCCCATGGACAATCCTGATCTTATTCTCTATACGGATGGATCATCACATAGGCCGTCGGATGATTTGTTTTTGGCAGGCTATGCTATTGTAAATCCCCACGAAACTGTTGAAGCATTCGCCCTGCCTCCCGGAACCTCGGCTCAGGCTGCTGAATTGTTTGCCCTCACTAGAGCTTGTATAATAGCTAAAGATCAAACTGCTAATATCTATACTGATTCTAGATATGCATTCGGGGTAGTCCATGATTTTGGACAACTGTGGAAAAACAGAGGCTTTATCACCTCTGGTGGAAAGCATATTAAACACTCTCAACTGGTGCTTAATCTATTAGACGCCATTCAGTTGCCAAGTAAGGTAGCCGTTATCAAATGTGCAGCTCACACAACCGGTGAGGATGAAGTATCAGTCGGAAATAGGAGGGCTGACGAAGCAGCCAAACAGGCCGCTTCGGTACAGGCAGACTGCCTTCAAGCAGTCGCAGTCTCCCCTCCACAGGTACTTGACATCCAACAACATAAAACAGCCCAACAACAAGTTACTATGCAGGAAGGAAGAACTTGGGAAAATCAGGGTTGTTTTCTAAAAACAACACCCTGATGGGCGAACTGTTCGCCCTAGATCTCTATTTTTGTCCCTGTCTCACCTAGCACACGGTCAGGCTCACATGGGCAAGGGAGGGATGATACATGCTATTAATGCACAGTGGTATGCACCAGGAATAACAGTAGTAATTGAGAAAGTTGCTAGAACATGCCAAATTTGTCAACAAAATAACAGAGGTAAAACACCTGCTGAATATGATCATCTACCCCAACCAAGTATGCCCTTTGAAAATTTGCAAATTGATTTTGTCCACATGCCTCCAGTATCAGGTCTTAAGTATCTATTAGTCATAGTAGATATGTTCACAAGGTGGGTAGAAGCGTACGCCACTAGGAGAGACGATGCCCGAACAGTAGTAAAAATTCTATTTAAAGAAATAGTACCAAGATATGGGATACCTATGGGAATCAACAGTGACAGGGGAACCCACTTCACCGGAAAAATAGTGCAAAATCTTGCAGAAGCGTTAGGTTTCCAGTGGAAGTTACATATACCATATCAACCACAGTCCTCGGGAATGGTAGAGAGAGTAAATGGGATAATAAAATCTACCCTTACCAAGGTATGTCAGGAGACTGGTCTGAAGTGGCCAGAAGCCTTACCATTAGTATTGTATACAATGAGAAACCAGAAAAACCGAAACACTGATTTAACACCACATGAAGCCTTATTGGGAAGACCAATGCCTACTGGCGTAAAACCACCACTGGCAGATGAAAAAATAGCATTAATTTGGAATGATGAACAATCACTAAAGTATGCTCAGGCCATGTGTGAAATAGCAAGAAGTCTGCATGAACAAATAAAGCAGACACAGGTGCCCCCGTCGGAAGGAAATATGCACCCTTTCAGACCTGGCGATCAAGTGTTAGTAAAAACATTAAATAAAGAATCCTTTTCTCCTAGGTGGAAAGGACCATATCAGATAATTCTCACAACACGAACCGCTTTGAAGTTCGAAAAGCACCCGAACTGGGTGCATGCAACCCGCTGTAAATATTATTTCCCCGACGAATTACAGCCGAAGGAAAAGGCATTGAACCAGGATGTACTACGGTCGCCCGACTAAGAAAACAGCCATCTTCTCGCTGAAGAACTGTACCTGCTCTTGTATTAAATATTTGGACTTGAAAATATTGCCCAAAATTCACGGACGGATGTCAGAGCTCATTTGTGTGCCAGTTTGGGCCTTTATTATTTGGGTCACTGTTACTATCGTGAGGACGTGTTGTTATTGTAACGACTTAATTCAAGAGTGGTATAGAAACAAACAAGAAAGGGAAGATGGGAAGGGACTCTTGGAAAAATTATAAATGGACGTTAGGTATACTGACCATTTTAGCGACAGGGAATTCCCGGCAGGAGGAAGAAGTCCTAAAAGAAGGAAGAGTATGGAAGGGAAATTTTACGGCACGATGTGAGGCATGTGGAATGAAGGAAGAAAGAGGGGAGTTCCAGTTTATATTGGGGAAAAGGTATCAGTTGTTCATAGAATATCAGGCCGATGTGTGGATGAAGTGTACCCGGAGCACAGGAAAAAACAAGAGATGGGGGTACATAGGAGGGCCGGACGAGAGAAAAAGACTTCCTCCGTTATTCATATACAATTATGGTAGAAGGGCAGCAGATGTTGTGCATGAATAACACCCCGGTGAATGGAGGAGACCCATTTGTGGTAAAATGGTCAGTAAAAGAATCTGGCCACCCAGAAGACCGGGACCCGGGACATCTAAAAAAGGATACTGACCACTTGCATCCCAGTGGTAAGATCCCCAGGTGTATTAAATCTAACAATACGAATTAAATATCCCCCAAAGAAAGAAGATGGTTGCCACACAACCAGTGTTAAGGTATCTTTTGAAAAAGAAAGACCCCAAAGAAAGAAACGGGATGTATTAGAGACTGTGTTAGGTGGAGTGGGAGCAGGAATAGGAGCATTGAACTCCATGGATATCGAGACCCTACAAAATAAAATCCAGGCCATCGGAGGACTGGTAGGGGAAGATATAAAAATCAGAAATGCCTGGGATGAAGGATTACAGCAATTACAGATATCAGGTTACGTCATAAATGAAATGACCTGGCAACAGAATGAAGGGATAGAGAAGGAAATAGAGAACCTAATGAAAGAACAACAGGGAGTAAACAAGTACACCCATTGCCTGTTTAAAGAAATGATCAGACAGCTATTAAGAGCCGAGTTAGAAAGGAAAATATTATCCTTCCATGCTAACACATGGGAAAGGTTGCTGGAAATTAACAAAAGAGATAAGCTTCTTAATTTAACCATTAGCCCTCAAAAAAGATATACCAGTTGTAATCTGGATGGAATTTTGTATAAACCCCCCATTAATAAATGCGTGAGAAGAGTCTACACTCTGTATGACCCTGAAGTAAAAAGAACTTATACCTTTGGGCAATGGCAAAATGTAGAAAAATATCTGTCTATGCACAAGATTGAACCCTTACCCCCTGTAATTAATTTGACCAGACTGCACAATTTGATACGGAATGACAAGAAAATTGAGGAAGCTCTGTCAAAGCAAGGCAGAGACATCCACCAATTTAGAGTCGAAATGAGTTACAAGAAGGGGCAGCTAGTGAGAATCGCAGACGAAGTCACCTCTTTGACAGTACACCACTGGTGGGATGTGTTTACCGGATGGTCCCCAAAAGCTACAGCAGTACTGAAGCTTACTATACACCTCATAGTAATCGTAGGCGTGGTTATGCTTGTATTATTAATAATCCTTTGCGGAATGTGGATAAAATTAAAAAATTTAATTAGTCAAGTAATGGGCCTGCTCTCCGAAATAGAAAGAAAAGGTGTGTGCATGAAAGGAAGGTTAAGTCGCTTAGAGGAAAAGGTTGATGAAGACGAATATCTCCAAATGCGACCCTATCCTGAAGGGTATAAACCCCCTTTTGTTCAAGAAGAGAATATTGTGTTGATCTAAAAAATAAAAAGATCAACAAGGAGGGAATTGTGGAAGAAAGAATCTATGAATCTATGGCTTATGGAAAAGGGAAGGGTTAAATTCTGTTTATGCTATGCTTAAAGAAATAATAGGACTAGAAAAATAGTTACGCTTTTTAGCCTTGAAATTAGAGATGGAATTAAATGACCATCTGGTATTAAAAGGGAGTCTCCTGATATCAGACTGTGAACAGGGAGAAACTATGCAAGGACAGATAGAGTGTGTACCTCCCGAGACGACCTTTGTACTCGCAGGACTAATGAATAAGATTCCTTTTATATTTCTGTATTCAATTTCTGTATAAAGATAGGGACAATTTGCTTGTACAGGAGAGTTTTCTGCCTTGGTACGGTCCAAGCAGGCTCTCCGAGATATCTCGCTTTTTAAAATACAATTCTCTCGAAGTGCAATTCTGAAAGTCTCCGCCTGAGTTAATTTAAGCTAAATATTTCCTCGACATAGAGACTCGAACCGAGGAGGCAGAAGTGTACGGGGTACACACCTTCACCACAAAATGTCCATCGATCATGTTAAAAGATGAACTGCACGGAATTCCAGTATCCATGGAATTGGACACGGGTGCGAGTCAGACTATCATGAGCAAAAAGGCCTTCGAGAGGCTGTGGTGCAACAAGGCACAAAGGCGCAAGCGGAGCCCTATTCATACCAAGCTGAGAACTTGCACTAAAGAGCTGATCCCTGTAATTGGCAGTGCAGCAGTAAAAGTCTCCTATGATGGAGTGGTGCACGAACTACCACTATGCATTGTACCAGGAGATAGCCCCACACTGTTCGGCAGAAGCTGGCTGGGAAAAATCCGAAGCAACTGGGATGACATCCCAGCACTTTCGTCCATCGATGATACCTCATGTGCCCAAGTTTTGGGCAAGTTTCCATCATTGTTTGAACCAGGCATCGGAAATTTCTCTGAGGCGAAGGTGCAGATCCACTTGATTCCCAGTACATGACCTGTCCACCACAAGGCACTTGGGATGCCATACATGATGCGAGAGAAAGTGGAGATTGAGCTGGAGAGGCTGCAACGAGAGGCATCATTGCGCCGGTTGAGTTCAACGAGTGGACCAGTCCAATTGTTCCAGTTCTCAAGGGCGATGGCACGGTCAGAATTTGTGGGAACTATTAAGTAATGATTAACCGTTTTTCGCTGCAGGATCAGTACCCGCTACCCAAGGCAGATGACCTATTTGCGATGCTGGCAGGAGGAAAGATGTTCACCAAGTTGGACCTGACCTCGGCCTACATGATGCAGGATCTACGGGAATCTTCGAAAGGTCTCACCTGCATCAACACACACAAAGGTCTGTTCATCTACGATAGATGCCCGTTTGGGATTCGATCGGCCACGGCTATTATTCAAAGGAACATGTAGAGTCTGCTCAATTCTGTTCTGCGCACCATGGTTTTCCAGGACAACATATTGATCACATTTCGGGACACCATCTAACACTTGCAGAACCTGGAATAGGTTCTAAGTCAGCTAGATCACATGGGACTCAGGTTGAAACGCTCGAAGTGTGTTTTCCTGGCGCCAAAGGTCAAGTTCTTAGGGAGAAGAATCGCGGCAGATGGCATCAGACTCACCGATGGCAAGACGGAGGCCATCAAGAATGTGCCGAGACCACAGAACGTGATGGAGCTGTGGTCGTTCCTGGGACTCCTCAATTATTTTGGGAATTTCCTACCCGGTTTAACCACCTTGTTAGAATCTCTACATTTGTTGCTACGCAAGGGAGATGACTGGGTATGCGGACTGCTTTTGAAAAAGCCAGAAATCTGTTATGTTCCAACAAACTGCTTGTTCTGTATGACCCATGTAAACGTTTATTGAGAGCTTGTGATGCGACTTCGAACGGGGTTGGGTGTGTGTTACAATAAGCAAATGAATCAGGAACATTGCAATCGGTCGCTTATGCATCCAGGAGTTAGTCCAAGGCTGAAAGGGCCTATAGCATGATTGAAAAAGAAGCTATGGCATGCATTTACGGGGTGAAAAAAATGCACTAGTATCTTTTTGGGCTTAAGTTCGGTTAGAACCTGACCATAAGCCACTCATATCACTATTCTCAGCATATTAATACCAATGCCTCTGCCCACATCCAAAGATAGGCACTCATGCTGTCTGCACATAACTATGTAATTCGCCACAGGCCAGGCAATGAGAACTATGCTGATGCTCTCATTGGCTACCATTACCAATCACTGGGGTGGAAATGGCACAGCCTGCAGACTTGCTCTTGCTGATGGATCCATTTGAAAATGAAAAGTTACCTGTTACGGGCCGCCAGATCAGGTCCTGGAACAGCCAGGATCCTTTACTGTCCCTTGTAAAAAAAGCTGTGTCCTCCATGGTAGCTGGTCCAGCGTCCCAGTGGAGATGCATGAAAAGATCAAGATGTTCCAGCGGCGCAAAGATGAAATGCCCATACAGGCAGACGGTCTTTTGTGGGTAATCGCGTAGTTTTGCCTAAGAAAGGCAGGGAAACGTTCATACGCGATCTACACAGTACCTATCCAGGCATAGTGATGATGAAAGCTATAGCCAGATCCCATGTTTGGTGGCCCGGCATCGACTCAGATTTGGAGTCTTGCGTGCACCAATGCAACACTTGATCTCAACTGAGCATTGGACCCAGGGAGGCACCGCTAAGTTTGTGGTCATGGCCCTCCAAACCGTGGTCTATGATACATGTTGACTTCGTTGGCCCATTTCTAGGCAAAATGTTCTTGGTTGTTGTGGCTGCTTATTCAAAATGGATTTAGTGTGTAATAATGTCTGTAAGCACGTCCATTGCCACCATCGAAAGCCTACGAGCCATGTTTGCCACGCATGGCCTGCCTGATGTCCTTGTCAGCAACAATGGGTCATGCTTCACCAGTGCTGAATTCAAGGAATTCATGACCCGCAATGAGATCAAACACGTCACATCTGCCCCGTTCAAGCTCGCATCTAACCGCCGGGCAGAACGGGCAGGCCAAATCATCAAGCAAAACTTGAAATGTGTGTCGGAAGGTTCCCTGCAGACCCGCCTGTCCCGAGTCCTGCTCAGCTACCTCACAAGACCCCACTCGCTCATCGGGGTTCCCCTGCCGAACTGCTCATGAAAAGGGCACTCAAAACAAGGCTCTCTCTAGTTCACCCTGATCTCCATGATCATGTCGAGGGCAGGCGGTATCAACAAAGCATCTACCATGATCGTGCAAATTTGTCACGCGATATTGAAGTCAATGACCCTGTATTTGTACTCAACTATGGATCTGGTCCCAAATGGCATGCTGGCACTGTCGTAGCCAAAGAAGGGAGTAGGGTGTCTGAGGTCAAACTTGCAAATGGACTAACTTGCAGAAAGCATTTGGACCAAACCAAACTGCGATTCACAGCCAGCCACGAGCAATCTTAAGAGGTCACCACCAACTTCGACTCTCCGATACACACACACAGGTGGCAACCGACATCACGGTTGACCACGAAGCTGAACTCATCGCCCCCAGCAGCCCAGCAAGGCCAGTTGCACTGCAGCCCAGCGAAGACCCAACCAACTCACCTGCACATGCATTTGTACCGAGACGATCAACTAGGGAGCGGAAAGCCCCAGATCGTCTCACCCTGTAAATAAGTGTACGATTGACTTTGGGGGAGAGTGATGTTATGTATGCAGCACTTTGTAACCAGCATTCTACCGCTACAAGAGGGCGCATCTGTTGGATTCCCAAGGAATCCCAACATCCCTTGGGAGCACTGCATATAAGCAGGCCTCCCATGCTGTGCCAGCACTCTGGAGTCAGAATAAAGAGACTAAGGTCACACTTACTCAAGTCTACTGTACTCAGTCACATTGCTTTATTTGAGACATAACAGCAGGTACAGCAAGTAATCACAAAGGCAAATGGAATGTTGGTCCTTATTACAAGGTGGATAGAGTATAAAAGCAGAGAAGTCCTGCTACACCTGCACAGAGTATTGGTGAGGCCACACCTCGAGTGCTGCGTACAGTTTTGCTCCCCGTATTTAAGGAAGGATATATTTGCATTGCAGGTTGTTCAGAGAAGGTTCACTAGGTTGATTGCGGAGATGAGGGGTTGATTATGAAGATAGGTTGATTAGTTTGTGCCTATACACATTAGAGTTCAGAAGAATGAGGTGTGAAATTATAGAAACATATAAGATAATGAGGAGGCTTGACAAGGTGGATGCAGAGAGGATTTTTCCACTCATGAGGAAAACTAAAACAAGGAGCCTTGTTTCAGTATAAGGGGCCGCCCATTTAAAACTGAGATGGGGAGGAATTTCTTCTCTCAGAGGATTGTAAATCTTTGGAATTATCAGCCCCAGAGAGCTATGGGGGCTGGGTCAATGACTATATTGAAGGCAGAGTTTTTTGAGTGATAAGGGAATAAAGGGTTATGGGGAGCGGGCGGGGAACTGGAGCTGAGCCCATGATCAGATCAGCTATGCTCTTATTAAATGGCAGAGCAGGCTCGAGGGGCCAAATGACCTACTCCTGCTCCTATTTCTTATATTCTTAAGGCATTAGTGTCCTGAACTTAAATACAAGCAATTGCAAGGTTATGAAGGCAGAGTTTTCTAAAGTGGACTGCGAAAACGGATTAAAGGATAATACAATAGCTAAAACGTGGCAGACAGTTGGGGAGATATTTCATAATTCTCAGCAAAGATGTGTTCCAGTGAGAAAAAAAATTCAATGAAGGATGATCCACCCATGGCTAATAAATTGAAAACAAAGGCATAAAATGATGTGAACATCAGTGTTAGGTCAGAGGATTCGGAAATTTTTAGAACCAAGAATAGGACGACTTAAAAAATAATAGAGAGAATATAGATTATGAGAGTAATCTAGCAAGAAATAAAAAAGAGCCTGTGAGAGCTTCTACAGGTATATAAAAATGAAGCGCGTAGCTAAAGTAAACGGTGGTGCCTCACTGGATGCGACTGGGGATGTAATCATGGGAAACAAGGAAATGGCAGAGACTTTCAACAAATATCTTGAATCGGTCTTCACAGTAGAAGGGACTAAAAGCATCCCAATAATAATAGATTTTCAAGGGGCTATGGGAATCACTAGAGAAATAGCACTCGGCAGAAAATAGGACTAAAGGTGGACCTGATGGCCTGCATCCTACGGTCTTAAAAGAAGTGGCTGACATTGGTTGTAATATACCAAAATTCCTTAGATTCAGGAGAGGCGCCAGCGGATTGGAAAACCGTAAATCTAATGCCCCTATTGAAGAAAGGAGGGAGACAGAAAGCAGGAAACTGTTCACCAGTTAGCCTAGCGTTTGTCATGGGGAAAATGCTGGAGTCCATTATTAACATAGAAGCATAGAAACAGAGAATATAGGTGCAGGAGTAGACCATTCGGCCCTTCGAGCCTGCAAAACCATTTAATATTCTGGCTGATCATACTCCTTTCCTGCTTTCTCTCCGTACCCCTTAATCCTTTTAGCCGTAAGGGCCATATCCAACTCCCTCTTGAATATATCCAATGAACTTGCATCAACAACTCTCTGCGTTGGGAATTCCACAGGTTAATAACTCTCTGAGTGAAGAAGTTTCTCCTCATCTCAGTCCTAAATGGCCTAACCCTTATCCTAAGACTGTGTCCCCTGGCTCTGGACTTCCCTAACATCGGGAACATTCTTCCCGCATCTAACCTGTCCAGTTCCGTCAGAATCTTACATGTTTCTATGAGATCCCCTCTAATCCTTCTAAACTCCAGTGTATAAAGGCCCAGTTGATCCAGTCCTCCTCATATGTCAGTCCAGCCATCCCGGGAATCAGTCTGGTGAATCTTCGCTGCACTCTCTCAATAGCAAGAACGTCCTTCCTCAGATTAGGAGCCAAAACTGAACACAATATTCCAGGTGAGACCTCACCAAGGTCCTGTACAACTGCAGTAAGACTTCCCTGCTCCAATACTCAAATCTCCTAGCTATGAAGGCCAACGTACCATTTGCCTTCTGCTGTATCTGCATGCCAACTTATAATGACTGATGAGCCATGACATCCAGGTCACGTTGCACCTCCTCTTTTACTAATCTGCCGCCATTCAGATAATATTCTGCCTTCGTGTTTATCCCCCCAAAGTGGACAACCTCACATTTATCCACATTATATTGCATCTGCCATGTATTTGCCCACTTAGCTAAACTGTCCAAGTCAACCTGCAGCCTGTTAGCGTCCTCCTCACAGCTCACATCGACACCCAGTTTAGTGTCATCTGAAAACTTGGAGACATTACACTCAATTCCTTCATCTAAATCATTAATGTATATTGTAAAGAGCTGGGGTCCCAGCACTGAGCCCTGCGGCACCCCACTAGTCACTGCCTGCCATTCTGAAAAGGACCCATTTATCCCGACGCTCTCTGTTCTGTCTGCCAACCAGTTCTCTATCCACATAAGTACATCATCCCCAATACCATGTGCTTTGATTTTGCACAACAATCTCTTGTGTGAGACCTTGTCAAAAGCCTTTTGAAAGTCCAAATACACCACATCCACTGGTTCTCCCTTGTCTACTCTACTAGTTACATCCTCAAAAAATTCCAGAAGATTTGTCAAGCTTGATTTCCCTTTCATAAATCCATGCTGACATGGACCGATCCTGTCACTGAATTCCAAATACGCTGCTATTTCATCTTTAATAATTGATTCTAACATTTTCCCCACTACTGATGTCAGGCTAACTGGTCTATAATTTTCCGTTTTCTCTCTCCCTCCTTTTAAAAAAAGTGGTGTTACACTCCATTCCTCCAGTCCATAGGAACTGATCCAGAGTCGATGGACTGCTGGAACATGATATCCAAAGCATCTACTATTTCTCTGGCCACTTCCTTAAGTACTCTGGGATGCAGCCTATCAGGCCCCCGGGATTTATTGGCCTTCAATCCCATCAATTTCCTAACACAATTTCTTGCCTAATAAGGATAATCTTCAGTTCCTCCTTCTCATTAGACCTTCGGTGCCCTAAGACTTCCGGAAGGTTATTTGTGTCTTCGTGAACACAGAACCAAAGTATTTGTTCAACTGGTCTGCCATTTCTTTGATCCCCACTATAAATTCACCTGAATCTGACTGCAAGCGACCTACGTTTGTCTTCACTAATCTTTTTCTCTTCATATATCTATAGAATCTTTTGCAGTCAGTCTATATGTACCCAGCAAGCTTCCTCTCAAACTCTATTTTCCCCCTCCTAATTAACCCTTTGTGATCCTCTGCTGAATTCTCAATTTCGCCCAGTCCTCAGGTTTGCTGCTTTTTCTGGCCAATTTATATGCCTCTTCCTTGGATTTAACACTATCCTTAATTTCCCTTGTTAGCTACGGTTGAGCCACCTTCCCCGTTTTATTTATTTATTTTTATTTTTATTTTTCGTTGCCAATCTTTCCAATTCTTTGTCAAATCACAAACGCCAGAGGTCACCTTGCACACATCAAGGATCACTCTGCGCCAATGCTCTTAGCCAAAAGGCCGAGAGCCACTGCACCGTTCCTGGAAGTACTGCAATACCAGGTTCGTGCCATGGAGGTGGATGGGTCAGGCCCCCCACACACCTCCTATTTTATTTTTACTCCAGACAGGGTTGTACAATTGTTGAAGTTCATCCATGTGATTTTTAAATGTTTGCCATTGCCTATCCACCGTCAACCCTTTAAGTATCATTTGCCAGTATATTCTAGCCCATTCACGCCTCATACCATCGAAGTTACCTTTCCTTAAGTTCAGGAAATAATTGCAGGACATTTGGAAAAGCATAATTCAATCAAACAAAGTCATCATGGTTTTATGAAAGGGAAATCATGTTTGACAAATTTGCAAGACTTGGATAAAGGGGGAGCAGTAGATATTGTGTATTTAGATTCCCAGGTGTTTGATAAGGTGTAACATAAAAAGTTACTGCACCAGTTAAGAGTTTACGGTGTTTTGGGTAATATATTAGAAAACAGGGAGTTGGGATAAATGTGTAATTTTTAAGTTGACAAACTGTAACTAGTGGGGTGCCACACGCATCAGTACTAGGTCCTCAACTATTTACAGTCGATATTAATGACTTGGATGAAGGGACTGAGTGTAATGTAGCCAAGTTTGCTGATGATACAAAGATGGCTGAGCAAGCAAATTTTGAAATCTGCAAAGGGATATAGATAGATTAAGCAAGTGGTCAAAAATTTGGCAGTTGGAGTATAATGTGGGAAATGTGAGGTTATCTACTTTGATGGGAAGAATAAAACAGCAAATTATTATTTAAATGGAGAGAGACTTCAAAATACAGGGTGGATGCAGTGAGGATGTTCCCCCTTGTGGGGGAATCTAGACCTAGAGAGCATACATGCAGAATTTAGGAGTCGCCCATTTATAATGGAGATGCAGAGGAATTTCTTTTTAGAGCAGCAGGGATTGTGGATACTTTGGTTGTAATTTACCAAAATTCTCTGGATTCTGCGGCGGTCCCAGCAGATTGGAAAACTGCAAATTTAACGCCCTTGGTTAAAAAAAGGAGGCAGATAAAATGCAGGAAACTATAGACCAGTTAGCCTAACATCTGTCGTTGGAGTCCATTATTAAACAGGCATAGCAGGATATTTGGAAAAGCAAAATTCAGCTAGGCAGAGTGAGCATGGATTTATGAAGCGGAAGTCACATTTGGCAAATTTGTTGGAGTTCTTTGAGGATCGAAACATAGAAACATAGAAACATAAAAACATCGAAATTAGGTGCAGGAGTAGGGCATTGGGCCCTTCGAGCCTGCAACACCATTCAACAAGATCATGGTTGATCATTCACCTCAGTACCCCTTTCCTACTTTCTCTCACTACCCCTTGATCCGTTTAGCTGTCAGGGCCATCTACAACTCCCTCTTGAATATAGCTAATGAACTGGCATCAACAACTGTCTGCAGTAGAGAATTCCACAGGTTCACAATTCTCTGAGTGAAGAAGTTTCTCCTTATCTCATACCTAAATGGCTTAACCCTTATCCTTAGGCTGTGACCCATGGTTCTGGACTTCCCCAACATTGGGAATATTCTTCCTGAATCTAATCTGTCCATGCCCGTCAGAATTTTATATGTTTCTATGAGATCCCCTCTCATTCTTCTAAACTCCAGTGAATATAGGCCCAGTCGATCCAGTCTCTCCTCATATATCAGTCGCGCCATCCTGGGAATCAGTCTGGTGAACCTTCACTGCACTCCCTGAAAAGCATAAACGTGCTTCCTCAGATTAGCAGAGCAAAACTGAACACAATATTCCAGGTCAGGCCTCACCAAGGCCTTGTACAACTGCATTAAGACCTCACTGCTCCTATACTCAAATCCGCTAGCTATGAAGGTCAACATGCCATTTGCCTTCTTCACCGCCTGATGTACCTGCATGCCAACTTTCAATGGCTGATGTACCATGACACCCAGGTCTCATTGCACCTCCCCTTTTCCTTATCTGCCGCCATTCAGATAATATTCTGCCTTCGCGTTTTTGCCACCAAAGTGGATAACCTCACATTTATCCACACTATACTACACCTGCCATGCATTTTGCCCACTCAGTTAACCTGTCCAATTCACCCTGCAGCCTCTTAGCATCTTCCTCATAGCTCACACCGCAACCCAGCTTAGCGCATCTGCAAACTTGGAGATATTACACTCAATTCCTTCATCTAAATCATTGATGTATACTGTAAATAGCTTGTGCCCCAGCACTGAGCCCTGCGGCACCCCACTAGTCACTGCCTGCCATTCAGAGAATGACCCGTTTATCACAACTCTCTGCTTCATGTCTGCCAACCAGTTCTCTATCCACGACAATACATTACCCCCAATAAAATGTGCTTTAATTTTGCACACTAATCTCTTGTGTGGGACCTTGCCAAAAGCCTTTTGAAAGTCCAAATACACCAAATCCACTGGTTCTCCCTTGTCCACTCTACTAGTTACATCCTCAAAAAATTCTACAAGTTTTGTCAAGCATGATTTCCCTTTCATAAATCCATGCTGACTTGGACCGATCCTGTCATTGCATTCCAAATGCGCTGCTATTTCATCTTTAATAATTGATTGCAACATTTTCCCCACTAACTGGTCTATAATTACCCGTTTTCTCTCTCCCTCCTTTTTGAAAAAGTGGTGTTACATTAGCTACCCTCCAGTCCATAGGAACTGATCCAGATTCGATAGACTGCCGGAAAATGATCACCAATGCATCCACTATTTCTATGGTCACTTCCTTAAGTACTCTGGGATGCAGCCTATCAGGCCCCGGGGATTTATTGGCCTTCAATCCCATCAATTTACCTGACACATTTCCTGCCTAATAAAGATATCCTTCAGTTCCTCCTTCTCACCAGACCTTCGGTGACCTAGTACTTCCAGAAGGTTATTTGCATCTTCCTTCGTGAAGACAGAACCAAAGTATTTGTTCAACTGGTCTGCCACTTCTTTGATCCTCATTATAAATTCACCTGAATCTGACTGCAAGGGACCTACGTTTGTCTTCACTAATCTTTTTCTCTTCACATATCTATGGAAGCGTTTGCAGTCAGTCTTTATGTTCCCAACAAGCTTCCTCTCATACTCTATTGTCCCCCTCCTAATTAAATCCTGTGTCATCCTCTACTGAATTCTAAATTTCTCCCAGTCCTCATGTTTGCTGCTTTTTCTCGCCAATTTATATGCCTCTTCCTTGGATTTAACACGATCCTTAATTTCCTTCGTTAGCAACGGTTGAGCCACCTTCCCCGTTTTATTTTTACTCCAGACAGGTTTGTAGAATTGTTGAAGTTCATCCATGTGATCTTTAAATGTTTGCCATTGCCTATCCACTGTCAAACCTTTAAGTATCATTTGCCAATCTATTCTAGCCAATTCACGCCTCATACCATCGAAGTTACCTTTCCTTAAGTTCAGGAAGTAATTACAGGACATTTGGAAAAGCATAATTCAATCAAACAAAGTCATCATGGTTTTATGAAAGGGAAATCATGTTTGACAAATTTGCAAGGCTTGGATAAAGGGGGAGCAGTAGATATTGTGTATTTGGATTCCCAGGTGTTTGATAAGATGTCACATAAAAAGTTACTGCACCAGTTAAGAGTTCACGGTGTTCTGGGTAATATATTAGAAAACAGGGAGTTGGGATAACTGTATCATTTTTAAGTTGACAAACTGTAACTAGTGGGGTGCCACACGCATCAGTACTAGGTCCTCAACTATATACAGTATATATTGCTGACTTGGATGAAGGGACTGAGTGTAATGTAGCCAAGTTTGCTGATGAGACAAAGATGGTGGGAAAGCAAATTTTGATAACTGCAAAGGGATATAGCTAGATTAAGCAAGTGGGCAACAATTTGCCGGTTGGAGTATAATGTGGGAAATGTGAGGTTATCTACTTTGATAGGAAGAATAAAACATCAAATTATTATTTAAATGGAGACTTCAAAATGCAGGGTGGATGCAGTGAGGATGTTTCCCCTTGTTGGGGAATCTAGACCTAGAGAGCATTCATGCAGAATTTAGGAGTCGCCCATTTATAACGGCGATGCAGAGGAATTTATTTTCAGAGCGGCAGGGATTGTGGATGCATTGGTTGTAATTTGTCATAAATTCTCTGGATTCTGCGGAGGTCCCAGCAGGTTGGAAACTGCTAATTTTAACACCCCTATTTTAAAAAGGGGGCAGACAAAAGGCAGGAAACTATAGACCAGTAGCCTAACATCTATGGTTGGAGTCCATTATTAAAGAGGCAGTAGCAGGATATTTGGAAAAGCAAAATTCGGTCAGGCGGAGTGAGCATGGAATTATGAAGGGGAAGTCACATTTGGCAAATTTGCTGGAGTTCTTTGAGGATAGAAACATAGAACCATAGAAAATAGGTGCAGGAGTAGGGCATTCAGCACTTCAAGCCTGCAACACCATTCAATAAGATCATGGCTGAACATTCACCTCAGTACTTCCTTCCTGCTTTCTCTCCATACCCCTTGATCCGTTTAGACGTCAGGGCCATATCTAACTCCCTTTTGAATATATCTAATGAACTGGCATCAACAACTCTCTGCGGTAGAGAATTCCACAGGTTCACAATTCTCTGAGTGAATAAGTTTCTCCTCATCTCGATCATAAATGGCTTACCCCTTATCCTTAGGCTGTGATCCCTGGCTCTGGACTTCCCCAACATTGGGAACTTTCTTCCTGCATCTAACCTGTCCTGCCCCGTCAGAATGTTATATGTTTCTATGAGATCCCCTCTCATTCTTCTAGACTCCAGTGAATATAGGCCCAGTCGATTCAGTCTCTCCTCAGATGTCGGTCCCGCCATCCCGGTAATCAGTCTGGTGAACCTTCGCTGCTCTCCCTCAATAGCAAGTTCGTCCTTCCTCAGATTAGGAGACCAAAACAGAACACAATATTCTGGGTGAGGCCTCACCAAGGCCCTGTACAACTGCATTGAGACCTCCCTGCTCCTATACTCAAATCCGCTAGCTATGAAGGTCAACATGCCATTTGCCTTCTTCACTGCCTGCTGCACCTGTGTGCCAACTTTCAATGACTGATGTACCATGACACCCAGGTCTCATTGCACCTCCCCTTTTCTTTATCTGCCACCATTCAGATAATATTCTGCCGTTGCGTTTTTGTCACCAAGTGGATAACCTCACATTTATCCACAATATATTGCACCTGCCATGCATTTTGCCCATTCAGTTAACCTGTCGAAGTCACCCTGCATCTTCTTAGCATCCTCCTCACAGCTCACACCGCCACCCAGCTTAGTGTCATCTGCAAACTTCGAGATATTGCACTCAATTCCTTCATCTAAATCACTGATGTATATTGAAAATAGCTGGGGTCCCAGCACTGAGCCCTGCAGCACCCCACGAGTAGTGACTGAGAAGGACCCGTTTATCTGTACTCTCTGCTTCCTATCTGTCAACCAGTTCTCTATCCACAACAATACATTAACCCCAATAACATGTGCTTTAATTTTGCACACTAATCTCTTGTGTGGGACCTTGTCAAAAGCCTTTTGGAAGTCCAAATACACCACATCCACTGGTTCTCCTTTGTCCACTCTACTAGTTACATCCTCAAAAAATTCTACAAATTTTGTCAAGCATGATTTCACTTTCATAAATCCATGCTGACTTGGACCGATCCTGTCACTGCTTTCCAAATGTGCTGCTATTTCATTTTTAACAATTAATTCCAACATTTTCCCCACTACTGATGTCAGACTAACCAATTATAATTCTCCGTTTTCTGTCTCCCTCCTTTTTTAAAAAGTGGTATTACATTAACCTCCCTCCAGTCCATAGGAACTGATTCAGACTCGATAGACTGTTGGAAAATGATCACTAATGCATCCACTATTTCTAAAGTCACTTCCTTACGTACTCTGGGGTGCAGACTAACAAGCCCTGGGGAATTATCGGCCTTCATTCTCATCAATTTCGCTAACACAATTTCCTGACTAATAAGGATTTCCTTCAGTTCCACCTTCTCACTAGACACTCGGTCCCCTAGTATCTCCGGAAGATTTATGTGTCTTCCTTCGTGAAGACAGAACCAAAGTACTTCTTCAATTGGTCTGCCCTTCCTTTGTTCCCACTAGCGTTTTCTGCCTTTTGGTATTCCGCAGCTCTACCCACACAGATTCCACATCATCCAAGCTAATGTCCTTTCTTACTATTGCGTTAATTTCCTCTTTAACCAGCATTGCTACCCCACCTCCTTTTTCTTTCTGTCTATCCTTCCTAAATGTTGAATACCCATGGATGTTGAGTTCCCAGTCTTGGTCACCCTGGAGCCATGTCTCCATAATCCCAATTATATCATATTCGTTAATAGGTGCCTGTGCAGTTAATTCGGCCACCTTATTATGAATACTCCTCGCATTGAGGCACAGAGCCTTCAGGCTTGCGTTTGTAACACACTTTGTCCCTTTAGAATTTGGCTGTATTGTGGCCCTTTTTGATTTTTGCCTTGGGTTTCTCTGCCCTCCATTTTTACTTTTCTTCTTTCTAACTTTTGCTTCTGCACCCATTTTACGTCCCTCTGTCTCCCTGCTTAGGTTGCCATTCCCTTGCCATATTAGTTTCACCCCTCCCCAGCAGCAGTAGCAAACACTGCCCCTAGGACATTGGTTCCAGTCCTGCCTCGGTGCAGACCATCCGGTTTGTACTGGTCCCACCTCCCCCAAAACCGGTTCCAATGTCCCAGGAATTTGAATCCCTCCCTCCTGCAATACTCCTCAAGCCACGTATTCATCTTAGCTATTCTGCGATTCCAACTCTGACTAGCACGTGACACTGGTAGCAATTCTGAGATTACTACCTTTGAGGTCCTGCTTTTTAATTTAACTCCTTGTTCCCTAAACTCAGCTTGTAGGACCTCATCCCAACTTTTACCTATATCGTTGGTACTTATATGTACCACGACCGTTGGCTGTTCACCTTCCCCTTCCAGAATGTGCTGCAGCCGCTCTGAGACATCCTTGATCCTTGCACCAGGGTGGCAACATACCGTCCTGCAGTCTCGTTTGCAGCCGCAAAAAAACGCCTATCTATTTGCCTTACAATAGAATCCCCATCACTACAGCTCTCCCACTCTTTTTCCAGCCCTCCTGTGCAGCAGAGCCACCTCTGGTGCCATGGGCTTGGCTGCTGCTGCCTTCCCCTGATGAGTCATCTCCCCCAACAATACCCAATGTGGTGTATCTGTTTGGAGGGAGATGCCCGCAGGGGGCCCCTGCACTACCTTCCTTCCACTGCTCTACCTGAGGGTCACCCATTTTCTATCTGCCTGAGTAATCTTTACCTGTGCTGTGACCAACTCACTAAACATGCTATTCACGACATCCTCAGCATTGCGGATGCTTCAGAGCGAATCCATGCGCAGCTCCAGTGCCGCAATGTTGTCTGTTAGGAGCTGCAACTGGATGCACGTCCCAACATGTAGTCATCAGGGACACTGGAAGCGACCCTGGCTTCCCACAGAGCACAGGGGGAGCATGTCACTGGTCTGGGCTCTCCTGCCATGACTTAACCCTTAAAATACTTAACAGGGTCAATAAAGGGGAACCAGTGGATGTGGTGTATTTGGACATCCAGTAGGCATTTCACAAGGTGGCACGTAAAAGGTTACTGCACAAAATAAAATTTCACGGGGTTGGGGGTAACATATTAGCATGGATAGAGGATTGGCTAATTAACAGAAAGCATAGAATCAGGATAAATGGTTCATTCTCTGGTCGGCAACCAGTAACTAGTGGGGTGCCACAGGGATAAGTGCTGGGACCCCAACTATTTGCAATCTATATACTTGAAAGAAGGGACTGAGTGTAACTTAGCCAAGTTTGCTGTTGATACAAAGATGGGAGGAAAAGCAATGTATGAGGAGGACACAAAATATCTG
The DNA here is from genome assembly GCF_044704955.1 of Pristiophorus japonicus. Taxonomy (NCBI): domain Eukaryota; kingdom Metazoa; phylum Chordata; class Chondrichthyes; family Pristiophoridae; genus Pristiophorus; species Pristiophorus japonicus. The sequence goes on along the minus strand of NC_091991.1, from coordinate 102,010,938 downwards.
CAAAAGGACATAGACAGATTAACTGAGTGGGCAACAATTTGGCCGACAGAGTATAATGTTGGAAAGTGTGAGGTCATGCACTTTGGCTGAAAAACTCAAAGAGCAAGTCATTATTTAAAGAGAAAGATTGCAAAGTGCTGCAGTACAGCAAGACCTGGGGCTACTTGTGCATGAAATACAAAAGGATAGTATGCAGGTACAGCAAGTGATCTCGAAGGCCAATGGTATCTTGGCCTTTATTGCAAAGGGGATGGAATATAAAAGCAGGGAAGTCTTGCTACAGTTATACAGGGTATTGATAAGGCCACACCTGGAATACTCTGTGCAGTTTTGATTTCCATATTCACGAAAGGATATACTTGCTTTGGAGGCAGTTCAGAGAATGTTCACTTGGTTGTTTCCGGGGATAAGGGGGTTAACTTATGAGGAAAGGTTGAGTGGGTTGAGCCTCTACTCATTGAAATTTAGATGAATGAGAGGTGATCTTATCGAAACATATATTATGAGGGGGCTTGAGAAGGTGGATGCAGAGAGGATGTTTCCGCTGATGGAGGAAACTAGAACTAGAAACTAGAAAGTATAACTAGAACTAGAAACTAGAAATGGAACCTTAGAATAAGAGGCTGTCCATTTAAAACAGAGATGAGGAGAAATTTCTTCTCTCAGAGGGATGTAAATCTGTGGAATTCACTGCCTCAGAGAGCTGTGGAAGCTGGGACTTCGACTAAATTTAAGGCAGAAATAGACAGCTTCTTTAAGGATAAGGGGTAAGTGGTTATGGGAAGCGGGCAGGGAAGTGGAGCTGAGTCCATGATCAGATCAGCCATGATTTTATTAAATGACGGAGCAGGCTCGAGGGGCCGGATTCCTATTTCTTATGGTCTTATGTTCTATGTGAATCTTTGGAATTCTCTACCTCAGAGAGCTGTGGAGGCTGTGTCATTGAATATATTTAAGGTGGAGATGGACAGATTATTGAATGATAAGTGAGTCAAGGGTTATGGGGAGCGGGCAGGTAAGTTAGTTCAGGCCAAGATTAGATCAGCCGTGATCTTATTGAATGGCTGGGCAGGCTCGTTTGGTTTGTTTGCCAGCTTCGGATCCTCCCCTTCCAATATCCTGAAAATGGTGGTTACTGAAACTGTTACTGTAATTGCAGGATAGAAATTCAGAACGGATGATTCTAGATTCTATTGACCAAGCCACATTGTGCCACGAAATCCAGGCACCAAATCCAAGGATCACTTACACAGCGCCAAGAAATGGATTCATGGAATCATAGAAATTTACAGCACGGATGGGGGCCATTTCGACCCATCGTGTCCTTGCCAGTCAACAAGAAGCTATTCAGCCTAATCCCACTTTCCAGCTCTAGGTCCATAGGCCTGCAGGTTACAGCACTTCATGTGCACATTTAAGAAATCCAGGGATCACTTACACTGTGACACCAAATCCAGGGACCACTTATACTGTCACACCAAATAAAAGGAACACTTACACTGAGACACCAAATCCAGGGACCACTTTCACTGTGGTGCGCTAGTGCTGACTTTGGCCACCTCAGTCAGAGAGTGTTCAAAGATCAGGCCCTTCAATCCGGCACCAAGCTTATGGTCCACAGGGCTGTAGTGATACCCTCCCTCCTGTATAGCTCACATACTTTGCAATATTTATTTAATCAAGATAATTGATTTAAAATGTACTTTTATCAGGTCTATAGCTCCTGCATTGATCCCTGTCAATAATCTAGGTTCGGATTAGTGTTTAGGGAATGGGGTTACTGTTATGGATAGGAATGAGATTAGAGGCTGGGGTTAGGGGCTGGTGTTCGGGTTAGGATATTAGGCTAATGAGAAAGCGATTAGGTTTACAAACCACTATTGGCAACGCTAGTGTCACTAGATGCGTCCTTTATCATTTCTTTTTTTTTAATCTTAAAGACAAATAGCAAAACGGCCACATGAATTGTTCCTTCAAGGAACCTTCCTTCTGTTCTGAGCCCAATTTCCTCCCTTCCTTCACATCTCTACAGTTTCTACATAAAAGACATCAGTGACATTAGACTTTGGGAGTTGGGGACGAGAACAGGTGGATCCAGGTGCTGCATTGACTAAATCCAATCATCGGCCTACTTGAAAAGGGACTTCTGACAATAACCTCTCACCAGTCCGCATATACAGTAGATAACTCAAATCGTTGGAGAAATACCATCATTGATGTCGCTGCAAATCCCTCAAATCCCCCTGGGAGGACAGATGCACCAATGTTTGCGTCCTCGATCATAGAAACATAGAAAATAGGTGCAGGAGTAGGCCATTTGCCCCTTCGAGCCTGCACCAAAATTCAATAAGATCATGGCTGATCATTCACCTCAGTAGCCAACATCCCCAGCATCGAATCACTGACCAGACTCGACCAGCTCCGTTGGGTTGGCCACATGGTTCCCATGCCTGACACAAGACTCCCAAAGCAAGCGCTCTACTCAGAACTCCTACACGGCAAGCCAGCCCCAGCTGGGCAGAGGAAGTGTTTCAAGGACACCCTCAAAGCCTCCTTGATAAAATACAACATCCCCACCGACACCTGGGAGTGCCTGTACAAAGTGGAGGAAGAGCATCCCCGGGAGGGCGCTGAGCACCTCGATTCTCGTCACCGAGTGCATACAGAAAGCAAGTGCAGGCAGTGGAAGGAGCGTGCGGCAAACCAGGCCCCCCACCCACCTTTTCCTTCAACGACTGTCTGCCCCACCTGTGACAGAGATTGTAATCCCTGTATTGGACTGCTCAGTCACCTAAGAACTCACTTTTAGAGTCGAAGCAAGTCTTCCTCGATTTCGAGGGACTGCCTATGATAATGATGATGATCCAGTCTAATCCAAATTACCAGCTCTAAGCCTAATATCCTAACCCGAACACCAGCCCCTAACCCCAGCCTCTAAACCCATCCCTATCGATAACTGTAACCCCATTCCCTGAACACTAACCCGAACCTAGATTATTGACAGGGATCAATGCAGGCGCTATAGAGCTGATAAAATTACTATTTGAATCAATTATCTTGATCAAATAAATATTGCAAAGTATGTTAGGAATAAGAGATTAAATCAACAAAAACTTGTATTTATATATTGCATTTAACGTAGTGAAACATCCCAAGGTGCTTCACATGAGTATTATCTGATAAAAATTTGACACGAGTCACGCAAGTGACCGAAAGCTTGGTCAAAGTGGTATGTTTTAAGGACCGTCTTGAAGGAGGAAAGAGAGGTAGAGAGGCAGATATGTTTAGGCAAATAATGTAAGAGTTTGGGGCCTAGGCAACAGAAGGCGTGACCACTATTGGTTGAGCAATTATAATCATGGATAAAATTAACAAATATAATCATGCTCAAGTGGGCAGAATTAGAGGAGCGCAGATATCTCGGAGAATGGGCGATGGTGGGGGGGAAGGGGTGGTTGTGGGGCTTGAGGAGATTACAAAGATAGGGAGGAGCGAGGCCATGGAGGAATTGAAAATAAGGATGAAAATTTTGAAATTGAGGCGGTGCTCAACCGAAAGCCAATGTAGGTCAGCAATCACAGGGGTGATGGGCGAGTGGGACTAGGTGCCAGTTAGGACACAGGCAGCTGAGTTTTGGATCACCTCTAGTTTACATAGGGTAGATTGTGGGAGCAGTGCATTGGAATAGTCAAGTCCAGAGGTAACATGAATGAGGCTTCAGCAGTGATGAGCTGAGTTAGGACAGAAATGGATGAGGTTACAGAGATGGAAATAGGCGGTCTTAGTTATGCTGCGGATATGCAGTCAAAAATTAATTTCAAGGTCAAATATGACACCAAGATTGCGAACAGACTGGTTCAGCTTCAGATAGAAATTGGGGAGAGGGATGGAATCAGTGGCCAGGGAAAGGAGTTTGTGGTAATGACAATGACAAACATCAGAATATTTCAGAGGCTATCACATGCAAAACGTGCGGAGGAATTTATATTAAGTTAAATTGGATCCAAATGGTACTGACAATAACAGATTTCAAACCTTCTGCAAGACAGTTCAAAGGAACATCAGATGATTTTAAAATGAGACACTCTAGTTCAGCCTATGATAGCCACAAGCCATGTATTCAAACGGAACAATTTTTGGGTTTGATATGGTAGGACATGAACTAGATGAGAAGAGATATACGTTAGAGTAAGAAAAGGCCCAAACTGGAACAGTCGCAACAGAACAGCAATTAGAGAAATCAAATACTCGCCACACAGCGTGTGTATTCAATATTTATAAAGCATATTAATCTCCAGCCCTGGCATCGTGTTATTAAGATCAGCGGAAACAAACTATTACTGCCAGAATGGACATGTTTTAGTGCTAAATGCAAACACAATGAATCTGGTCTGTTCAGCAATGGCGGCTTTTACCCAGCATTCCCCGTGGGGCGGAACATGCCGCACCCAGACTACTGGAGCCCAATGCGCAAGCGCAGGATGCCCCTTGATTTGGAGCATGCGCGGTGCTTGTCATGGCGGAGCGGTCATGTTGCACGGCGGCTCTGGAAAAGCATCGTGATTCAGCACGGCCGGGGGGGAGCAACGAACCGACCGGTGTGCAGAGTGGCTTCATAAACCACTGGTGCCCGCAGTGAGTCCGGAAAAAGAATCTAAATGTCGGCGTTTGCAGCTTCCGGCTTTCTCCCGGACACAGGCCCAGGATAATGGCGACCATCTTTGTATAGGAGGGTAGGTTCCGTGCTCTGACATTTTGATTCAGTGAATAGCAAAGCGCATGCGCGGCCATCTTGGTGCAGGAAAAAAGAGTGAGCTGTGTCACTGTCTGATTCCAACCGGGTCCGCGTGCCCGTGTGAATCAAACAATCTCTCAAGATATTTTATTGTCACTCTCCACACCTCGGATTTCTCACCATCTCTTCTAAAGGCGCTGCACAGTGCCGAGCTTACAGTTTCCATCCCACACAATTGTAACTGAACAACCCTAGAGCTGAGTCCTCTTTTGCGGACCCAGGTCTGGAATCCCCTTCCATAATCCCAGGGTTAGAATCCCCATATACAGTCCCAGGGTTAGAATTCTGATGTATGTCGCAGGCAAGGTTAGAATCCCCATGTACAGTCCCAGGGATGGAACCCGATGTACAGTCCCAGGGATGGAACCCGATGTACAGTCCCAGAGATGGAACCCGATGTACAGTCCCAGGGATGGAACCCGATGTACAGTCCCAGAGATGGAACCCGATGTACAGTCCCAGGGATGGAACCCGATGTACAGTCCCAGGGATGGAACCCGATGTACAGTCCCAGGGATGGAACCCGATGTACAGTCCCAGGGATGGAACCCGATGTACAGTCCCAGGGATGGAACCCGATGTACAGTCCCAGGGTTACAATCCACATTTACTATCCCCATGTACAGTCCCAGCGTTACAATCTCCATGTATATCCCAGCGTTAGAATCATCATGTACAATCCCTGGGGTGCAGTGAATTGTGGGTCCCCGGCCGCCATTGGTCAATGGCTGTGGTCAGTGGTTTATTGCCTGATGATGGAAGGTCAGCACTCTGTTTCACTCTCCACAGGTGCTGCCTGACCTGCTGCATGTTTCCAGCATTTTCTGTTTTTATTTCAGATTTCCAGAACCCACAGTATTTTGCTTTTGTTTTATTGCAGGCCTTGCTCACAGAGCCAAATCTGGGAACACAGAGCGAGCAATTCAGAGCTGGTTAGCATTAAGGTGGGCACTGGATGAGGAAGTCGGTCTCTGGCCTCCTGTGTGGGTCTGTTTGTTGCATCAGTTTCAGCTGGAATGGCCAGGGAGGAGAAGCTGCTGTGTTTAAGCCCCCGTACTTTTGACAACAGTAGGACCCAATAATTTTGAAGTGAGGCTGTCAACGATGGTGGATTGTAGGGGAGATTTGGTTGCTAAATATACACTGTCCACACAATCTAGAACAGTATTGTGTTAGGAATAAGAATTTCTGTAGAGGCTTTCAATATACAGATTTGTTTTAATTCATTCTTGGGATGTGGGTGTCGCTAGATGGGCCAGAATATATTTCCAATTTCCATTTGCCCCTTTGACAAGGTGATGGTAGGCATTCTGCTCAAACTGCTACAGTCCGTGTGATGAAGGTACTACCACTATACTATTAGGTGAGGAGTTCCAGGATTTTCAACCAGTGACGATGTAGAAATGGCGATATATGTCCAAGTCAGGAAGATGTGAAACTTGGAGGTGATGGATTTCATCTGGTCCATCCAAGTTGTAGAGGTTGAGGGTTTTGATGACGATTGGAGGTTCTGTCAAAGTTCTGGTCGAGTTGCAGATAGATATACAGAGTCGATCGCCTCCCCCCCGCCCCCCCCACCTCTCTCTCTCTCTCTCTCTCTCTCTCTCTCCTCCCATAGAGGCCAAAGTCTTGTGTAGTCCCGGACAGGGTGGCAGGTTCCCTTCCCTGAAGGACATTAGTGACCAGTCGGATTTTTATGACAATCTGGCAGCTTTCATGGCCACTTTTTTCTGCTGCTGCTCGCACAAATAAGGTTCATTAAGCTCAATCGTACAACCTGACTTTGTGTTTTTGTGGGCTCTCTCTCGCTCTCCCTTTTTCATCTTTGAAATTCATTTTACAGGATGTTAAAAGAGGAGGATTTGTAGACTGGAAGCTCAAATCAAACATCACATCAAGATCTGACGGAGTTACTCGATTCATCCGGACTGGAATATCGTCGGCCTTTGACCATGGAAGCAGAAGGTACCACTCACAGCGGGGAGAAACCGTACACGTGTTCTGTGTGTGGACAAGGCTTCAGCCGATCGTCCAACCTGGAGAGACACAAGCGCAGTCACACCGCTGAGAAACCTTTCACTTGCTCTGAGTGTGGGATGGGATTCACTCGGTCAACCAGCCTGCTGATACACCAGCGAGTTCACACTGGGGAGAGGCCATTCACCTGCTCCGAGTGTGGGAAGGGATTCGCTCGGTCATCTGCCCTGCTGCGACACCAGCGAGTTCACACTGGGGAGAGGCCGTTCACCTGCTCCGACTGTGGGAAGGGATTCACTCTGCTTTCCACCCTGATGAAACACCAGCGAGTACACACTGGGGAGAGGCCATTCCTCTGCTCCGTGTGTGGGGAGGGATTCACTCAGTCATCCCACTTACTGACACACCAGCGAGTTCACACTGGAGAGAGGCCATTCCCTTGCTCTGAGTGTGGGAAGGGATTCACTACTTCATCCGACCTGTTGACACACCAGCGAGTTCACACTGGGGAGAGGCCGTTCACCTGCTCCGACTGTGGGAAGGGATTCACTCAGTCATCCAACCTGCTAACACACCAGAGAATTCACACTGGGGAGAGGCCGTTCACCTGCTCCATGTGTGGGAAGGGATTCACTCGGTCATCCCACCTGCTGAGACACCAGCGAGTTCACACTGACGAGAGACTTTTTAAATGCCCAGACTGTGGGAAATGCTGTAAAAGTTCCAGGGAACTGACGTGCCATCAACTTGTTCACACTGACTAGATACCGTTCAGGCTCTCTCACTGTGCGACTGGGTTTAGGCGATCATTTCACCTTACTGAACACCAGCGAGTTCACTCTGGGGAGGCGCCGTTCACCTGCTCCGAGTGTGGGAAGGGATTCACAACCTCATCCCATCACCATATCATAGGCAGTCCCTCGGGTTCGAGGATGACTTGCTTCCACACGAAAAATGAGTACTCAGGTGACTGATGAATTCATTTTAAACGGAAGATGCCTGTGCTTAAATTCTTTTAACATGGGGTGCTGTTGCACAACAGCCTCCACACGGACTTGACAGAACAAGGCCTTGGTCCAGTGGCATGGGGCTCCAAGATGACTGGAGACCAGGCTCCGCTGCATGTGCCAATACATACACACAAACTCAAACACTCCTACTGTCCTCCTTCCGACCTTCCCATAGGACCTCTCTCCACATGGAATTCATAGCACGCAATGTGAGCCTCGCAGCCTCGCTATTAGCATGTGCTGCGCTTTCCCTTGGTCAGTCATGTCCATGCTGCTCCACCTCTGGGCTCCGACCACTGCGTGCTCATCCCTTCTCTCCGCTCCCGACCCCCGCTCCTCGCCGCTCCCGACCCCCGCTCCTCGCCGCTCCCGACCCCCGCTCCTCGCCGCTCCCGACCCCCGCTCCTCGCCGCTCCCAACCCCCGCTCCTCGCCGCTCGCCGCTCCCGACCCCCGCTCCTCGCCGCTCCCGACCCCCGCTCCTCGCCGCTCCCGACCCCCGCTCCTCGCCGCTCCCGACCCCCGCTCCTCGCCGCTCCCGACCCCCGCTCCTCGCCGCTCCCGACCCCCGCTCCTCGCCGCTCCCGACCCCCGCTCCTCGCCGCTCCCGACCCCCGCTCCTCGCCGCTCCCGACCCCCGCTCCTCGCCGCTCCCGACCCCCGCTCCTCGCCGCTCCCGACCCCCGCTCCTCGCCGCTCCCGACCCCCGCTCCTCGCCGCTCCCGACCCCCGCTCCTCGCCGCTCCCGACCCCCGCTCCTCGCCGCTCCCGACCCCCGCTCCTCGCCGCTCCCGACCCCCGCTCCTCGCCGCTCCCGACCCCCGCTCCTCGCCGCTCGCCGCTCCCGACCCCCGCTCCTCGCCGCTCCCGACCCCCGCTCCTCGCCGCTCCCGACCCCCGCTCCTCGCCGCTCCCGACCCCCGCTCCCGACCTCCGCTCCCGACCCCCGCTCCTCGCCGCTCCCGACGCCCGCTCCTCGCCGCTCCCGACCCCCGCTCCTCGCCGCTCCCGACCCCCGCTCCCGACGCCCGCTCCTCGCCGCTCCCGACCCCCGCTCCTCGCCGCTCCCGACCCCCGCTCCTCGCCGCTCCCGACCTCTGTTGTTGATTCTGCTGCTGCGGTGGCTAGTTTATTTTGATTTGCCCACAGCTCCAACCTCATGCTCCAAACTGCTCTGACTCAAACTCCTCATCCCACCTCACTAAACACCAGCGAGTTCACATTGGGGAGAAGCCGTTCACCTGCTCTGAGTGTGGGAAGGGATTCACTTGGTCACCCTGTACAGGGTATTGCTGACCCCACACCTGGAGTACTGCGTATAGTTTTGGTCTCCATATTTAAGGAAGACTGTTCAGAGCAGGTTCACTAGGTTGATTTCAGAGATGAGGGTTTGACTTATGAAGATAGGTTGAGTAGTTTGTGCTTATACTCATTGAAATTCAGAAGAATGAGAGGTGATTTTATTGAAACTTATAAAATAATGAGGGGGCTCGACAAGGTGGATGCAGAGAGGATATTTCCACTCATAGGGGAAACTAAAACTAGGGGACATAGTCATAGAATAAAGGGCCGCCCATTTGAAAATGAGATGAGGAGAAATTTTTTCTCTCAGATTGTTGTAAGTCTATGGAATTCTCTGCCCCAGAGAACTGTGGAGGCTGGGTCATTGAATATATTTAAGGTGGAGATAGACAGATTTTTGAGAGATAAGGGAGTAAAGGGTTATGAGGAGCGGGCGGGGAAGTGGAGCTGAGTCCATGATCAGATCAGTCATGATCTTATGGAATGGTGGAGCAGGCTCGAGGGGCCAAATGGCCTACTCCTGCTCCTATTTCTTATGTTCTTATATCATGTTCATCCGCCCTGCTGAGAAACCAGCGATGTCACAAGTGACTGCAGGGGTTGGATGCTGCTGTTATTGCTGCTTTTAATCACATCCAGGACAATCATGTTCATTCCAACAGTTGGGGTGCGTTTCTGCTTATGTTAATAAACTCCAGCCCAGTTACAGAGGTTAATATTCTGGATAGATGTCAAATAAATCCGCTTTGCTTTCATCACATTGTTGTAGATTTTTGTCTTTCCCACCTGTGTGTTTAGCATCACCCGGCTCTAACTCAGAAAGGACAATCTGGGAGGAGGATTGTACGGGGCGGCAAACTTCAGTCTGGGCACAGTCCTTCAGAGCCACACTGAGAGCGGCAAACAGTAATTTGGTCTTTCTCGTCTCTCTTCACTGACAGCAAACTCTCCGTGTGAGTTAATGTTGGGGCCCGTATGAATTGTGTCCCAACTGTTCTCTTCCATTGTTCAGAGCTCCTAGGCACGGAACTGAAGGCTACTTTACAATCGTGTTTAGAGTCAGGAAGAACAGCGGTGAAAGCTGGAGACGTGCTGTCAAATCAGAGATTGGTTTAAACTTCGATCTGTTCCTGACTGAAAGTGACACGACACGGTAAGTTTCCAGTCATGGACATATGTCAAATAAATCTGCTTTGTTTCAAACACACAGTGCATCGAGTCTTTGACATCACTGAGATAAGGGCGGACTTACCGACTGTTCCATTTTGGGCCTTTTCTCCTTTGCTTGTATTTTTATAGTGGCTTTCAGTCTCAGGATGTCTCAAAGCAATTTACAGCCAATGAAGTACTTTTGAAGTGTAGTCACTGTTGTAATGTTGAAAGTGCGGCAACCACGGTGTGCACAGCAAGCTCCACAAACAGCAATGTGATAATGACGATCGGTTTTAGTGATGTTGACTGAGGGATAAATATTGGCCATGACACCAAGGAGAACTCCCCTCCTCTTCAAAATAACATCATGCGATCTTTTACGTCCACCTGAGAGGGAAGGTGGGCCCTTGGTCGAATGTTTCATCCAATAGATGGCACCTCTGACAGTGCAGCAATCCCTCAGTCCTGCCCCTCCGACAGTGCAGCGCTCCCTCAGTCCTGCCCCTCTGACAGTGCAGCGCTCCCTCAGTCCTGCCCCTCTGACAGTGCAGCGCTCCCTCAGTCCTGCCCCTCTGACAGTGCAGCGCTCCCTCAGTCCTGCCCCTCTGACAGTGCAGCGCTCCCTCAGTCCTGCCCCTCCAACAGTGCAGCGCTCCCTCAGTACTGCCCCTCTGACAGTGCGGCGCTCCTTCAGTGTTTGCTAGTGCTGTTTGGGAGGAGTTAAACTAATATGGTTAGGCCAAACAGTTCTGTTGCCTCAGCAAATTTGCTGAGTATTAATTGCAGGCCACTCCTTGTGTGCCATGAGGGCGCAGTCGTCAGCAAAGAGTGCCTGTAGAATCAGTCGTTTCCGTACTTTGGTCTTTGCAGCAAGGCGGCAGGGGTCGAACAGCGAACCATCTAATCGATATTACAGATAGACCCCAAACTCCAAGTCTTTTATGGCATAGTTCAAGACACAGGTAAAGAATAGGTTGAACAGAACTGGAGCGCGAGTACACAACCTTGTTTCACTCCATTTGAGATGGCAAATGGAGCCATGGTTGTGCCGTCTGAGAACACTTCACCTGTCATGTTGTCATGAAACAGCTCGATGATGTGGACAAACTTCCTTGGACACCCAAGTTCATCAAGATTGACCACAGTGCTGCTCTGTTGACAGTATCAAAGGCCTTAGTGAGGTCAATAAATACAGCGTACAGGTTCATATTCTGCTCAATGCACTTCTCCTGCACTTGTCTGCGTGCAAAGATCATGTCTGCTGTGCTCCGACCAAGTCGAAAGCCACATTGTGTTTCTGGGAAATTTGCTGCTGAGACACTAGCTATGAGTCAGTTCAGCACTATGCGGGCGATGATTTTCCCAGCAATGGACAGAAGCGATATTCCTCTATAATTGCCACACTCTCCTTTGTTGCCCTTGTTCTTGTAGAGGGAAACTATCATTGCATCACTAAAGTCCTGTGTCATGTCTTCCTCTTCCCAGATGCTGGTTATTATGTCATGAAAGACCTCGAGAGTTGCTGGGCCTACTGTCTTGTAGATTTCGGCAGGGATTCCATCCTTTCCTGGAGCCTTTCCTGCACTCATCTGGTTGATGGCTTTCTTTACTTCGTCCATGATTGGAGGGAGATCAAGATCTTCTTTGATAGGTTGCTGGGATATGGAGTCAAGTGCTTTTTCATTCACTGTTGAAGGTCTATTAAGAAGATTGCTGAAATGTTCTCTCCAGCTCTCATTTATGCCAGTCCTGTCTTTGATCTAAGTGCTGCCATCTGCTGAAAGGAGTGGAGTAGTGCTGGGTTTTGATGATCGATAGACTGACTTGATGGCGCTGAAGAAAATCTTTATATTGTGAGTTTCAGCATAATGTTCCACTTCCACTGCTTTTGTCTGCCACCATTTATCTTGCATCTGGCGAAGGTCTCTCTGTGTTTTGCTCTGCATGTGTCTGTAGCAGTCCCTCTTGGAAATTGAGGAAGGGTCATTTTGCCATTTTAGATAGGCTTTTTTCTTTTCATCCAGCGGTCTTGCAGATCTCAACATTGTTTTCATCGAACCAGTCTTGATGTACCTTCTTTTTAAGTCCAAGAGTTGTCTTTACTGATTCTGTCACCATCTGTTTGAGCTTTGTCCACTTCTGTGTGATGTTGCCAGTGAGCGGTCCGTGAGACATCAGCCTGTTATCGAGGTCATCCTGGAACTGCTCATGGTAGCACTGATGTTTCAGCCTAGCTGTGTTAAAGGCACTTCTGCTCGGTTTTGGACGCTTGCGCTGAAGTGGAGCAATGTGCAGCTGGAGGGTGGATCTGACTAGACGGTGACCTGTCCAGCATTCTGCTCCCCGCATGGCTCTTGTGATCTTTACATCCTTAATGTCTCGCCTTCTTACAATGACATGGTCTATCATGTGCCATTGCTTAGACCTGGGGTGCATCCAAGTTGTTTTCTACTTGTCAGCCTGCTTGAATAGAGTATTTGTGATAGTCAAGTCGTTTTCCGCACACATACTCAAGAGGAGGAGACCATTACTGTTTAATTTTCCTGTGCCATACTGTCCAATGATTTCCTTCCTGTGCTTGCTGTCTTTTCCAACTCGTGCGTTGAAATCACTCAGGATGATCAACTTGTCTCCAGCAGGTGTGGACCTGACCAGTCTGTCGAGATCTTCATATAACCTCTCTTTCATCTCATTGGGGCTTGGAAGGGTGGGTGTATAAGCACTTATAATGGTGATGTGGCGCTTGGCATTCAGGGGGGAATGCAGTTTCATAAGTCTTTCGTCAATCTCTTCAGGCAGATTCGGAAACTTGCGTAAGAGAAGTCTTCACTGCTATGCCAACTCCGTGGATCCTGTTCTCATTCTCTGTCTTGCCTTTCCAATGGAAGATGTAGCCGCTACCTAGTTCACCCACGTAGCCCTTCTCTGCAAGTCTTGTCTCGCTCAGAGCTGCTATATCGATGTTATAACGCTGCAGCTCTCTTGCAATAAGGGCAGTCCATCTTTCCGGTCTTAGAGAACCTCAGTTTTACTATCAGCCTGCCCCTGGCACACAGCACCTGCTCCCACAGTCACCATCGGCAGTATACAACTAGTGACAGTGGACAGCTTCAAGTACCTTGGCAGCACCATATCAAGTGATGGGTCCTTGGACAAGGAGATTGATGCAATGATCTGCAAAGCCAGCCAGGCACTTGGTCGCTTGCGCACTAAGGTGTTGAGTCACCACCATATCCTACTGTCAACTAAATTGTTGGTGTATAGAGCAGTCGTTCTCTCATCTCTCCTTTATGGATGTGAGACCTGGACATCCTACAGGCGACACACCAAAAAGTTGGAAGCTTTCCATGTGCGCAGTCTCAAACCGATACTCCACATATGCTGGCAAGACCGGGTGTCAAACCTTGAGGTTCTGGAGAGAGCACAATCAACTAGCATTGAGGTGATGATCATGTGAGCCCAGTTCTGGTGGGCGGGACATGTGATCCGTATTGATAAGTCAAGGATCCCTCGTCAGCTTCTTCACGGCGAGCTCTGTGAAGGCCGAAGACACGAGGGGCGCCCCCACAAGCACTATAAAGATTGCATTAAGGCTAACCTCCAGTACTGTGGCATCCGACCAAAGGACCTCGAGAATACAACAGCTAATAAAATCCAGTGGTGGACCCTCATGAGGACTGCTTGCCAGACCTTCGAAGAAAGCCGATGTCAACACCTGCGGGATACTAGAGATAGGCAACATCAGGTGGCAGTACTGTCAGCATCAGGCACACTAAACTTCCCTTGTCCGATGTGCAAGAGACTATGTGCATCCAGAATTGGCCTATACAGCCACTTGAAGACACATGCCATTGATGATTAGCACAACAACGTCTTTGTTGGATACGACAGACTACCAAAAAGACTAATATGGCAGGGAGATGGGAACCTATGCAGAGAGACTGAGGGGGATAAAATGGAGACAGGAGCAAAAGATAGAAAGGAGAATAGCAAAAGTGGAGGGCAGAGAAACCCAAGGCAAAAAACAAAAAGGGCCACTTTACAGCAGAATTCTAAAGGGTCAAAGTGTGCTTAAAAAGATAAGTCTGAAGGCTCTGTGCCTCAATGCGAGGAGTATTCAGAATAAGGTAGCCGAATTAACTGCGCAGATAACAGTTAACGGGTATGATGTGATTGGCATCATGGAGACATAGCTCTAGGGTGACCAAAGCTGGTAACTCAATATCCAGGGGTATTCAGCATTTAGGAAGGATAGACAGAAAGGAAAAGGAGACAGGGTGGCGTTGCTAGTTAAAGAGGAAATTAATGCAATTGTAAGGAAGGACATTAGCTTGGATGATGTGGAATTGGTATGGGTGGAGCTACGGAATACCAAAGGGCAGAAAACGCTAGTGGGACTTGTGTACAGGCCACCAAATAGTAGTAGTGAGGTTGGGGATAGCATCAAACAAGAAATAAGGGATGTGTGCAATAAAGGTACAGCAGTAATCATGGGCGACTTTAATCTACATATTGATTGGCTAACCTAACTGGTAGCAATGCGGTGGAGGAGGATTTCCTGGAGTGTATTAGGGATGGTTTTCTAGACCAATATGTCGAGGAACCAACCAGAGAGCTGGACATCCTAGACTGGGTGATGTGTAATGAGAAGGGACTAATTAGCAATCTTGTTCTGCGAGACCTCTTGGGGAAGAGTGACCATAATATGGTAGAATTCTTTATTAAGATGGAGAGTGACAAAGTTAATTAAGAAACTAGAGTCCTGAACTTCAGGAAAGATAGCTTTGATGGTATGAGGCGTGAATTGGCTAGATTAGACTGGCAAATGATACTTAAAGGGTTGACGATGGATAGGCAATGGCAAACCTTTAAAGATCATATGGACGAACTTCTCAACAATTGTACATCCCTGTCTGGAGTAAAAAATAAAACGGGGAAGGTGACTCAACCGTGGCTGACAAGGGAAATTAAGGATAGTGTTAAATCCAAGGAAGAGGCATACAAATTAGCCAGAAAAAGTAGCAAGCCGGAGTACTGGGAGAAATGTAGAATACAGCAGAGGAGGACAAAGGGTTTAATTAAGAGGGGGAAAATAGAGTACAAGAGGAAGCTTGCCGGAAACATAAAAAATGACTGCAAAAGCTTCTATAGATATGTGAAGAGAAAAAGATTATTGAAGACAAACGTTGGTCCCTTGCAGTCGGATTCGGGTGAATTTATAATGGGAACAAAGAAATGGCAGACCAATTGAACAAGTACAATGGTTCTGTCTTCAAAAAGGAAGACACAAATAACCTTCCCGATGTACTCGGGGTCTGAAGGTCTAGAGAGAAGGAGGAACTGAAGGATATCCTTATTAGGTGGGAAATTGTGTTAGGGAATTTGACGGGATTGAAGGCCGAAAAATCCCCAGGGCCTGATAGTCTACATCCCAGAGAACTTAAGGAAGTGGCCCTAGAAATAGTGGATGCATTGGTGATAATTTTCCAACAGTCTATCTACTCTGGATCAGTTCTTATGGACTGGAGGGTTGCTAATGTAACACCACTTTTTAAAAAAGGAGGGAGAGAGAAAACAGGTAATTATTGACCAGTTAGCCTGACATCAATAGTGGGGAAAATGTTGGAATCAATCATTAAGGGTGAAATAGCAGCACATTTGGAAAGCAGTGATAGGATTGGTCCAAGTCAGCATGGATTTATGAAGGGGAAATGATGGTTGACAAATCTTCTACAATTTTGTGAGGATGTAACTAGTAGAGTGGACAGGGGAGAACCAGTGGATGTGGTGTATTTGGACTTTCAAAAGACTTTTGACAAGGTCCCACACAATAGATTGGTGTGCAAAATCAAAGCACATGGTATTGGGGGTAATGTACTGGATAGAGAACTGGTTTGCAGACAGGAAGCAGAGAGTCTGGATTAATGGGTCCTTTTCAAAATGGCAGCAGTGACTAGTGGAATGCTGCAGGGCTCAGTGCTGGGACCCCAGCTCTTTACAATATATATTAATGATTTAGATGATGGAATTGAGTGTAATATCTCCAAGTTTGTAGACGACACTAAACTGGGTGGGGGTGTGAGCTGTGAGGAGGACGTTAAGAGGCTGCAGGGTGATTTGGACAAGTTAGGCGAGTGGACAAATACATGGCAGATGCAGTATAATGTGGATAAATGTGAGGTTATCCACTTTGGGGGCAAAAACATGAAGGCAGAATATTATCTGAATGGCGGCAGATTAGGAAAAGGGGAGGTGTCATGATTTATCAGTCATTGAAGATTGGCATGCAGGTACAGCAGGTGGTGAAGGAGGCAAATGGTATGTTGGCCTTCATAGCAAGATGGATTTGAGTATAGGAGCAGGAAAGTCTTACTGCAGTTGTACAGGGCCTTGGTGAGGCCCCACCTTGAATATTGTGTTAGTTTTGGTCGTTCTTGCTATTGAGGGAGTTCCGCGGAGGTTCACCAGACTGATTCCTGGGATGGCAGGACTGACCTATAAGGAGAGACTGAATCGATTGGGCCTGTATTCACTGGAGTTTGGAAGGATGAGAGGGGATCTCATCGATACATATAAAATTCTGACGGGCCGGACAGGTGAGATGCAGGAAGAATGTTCCCGATGTTGGGGAAGTCCAGAACCAGGGAACATAGTCTTAGGATAAGGAGTAAGCCATTTATGACTGAGATGAGGAGGAACTTCTTCACTCAGAGAGTTGTTAACCTATGGAATTCCCTACCGCAGAGAGTTGTTGATGCCAGTTCCTTGGATATATTCAAAAAGGAGTTAGATATGGCCCTTGCGGCTAAAGGGATCAAGGGGTATGGAGAGAAAGCAGGAACGGGGTACTGAAGGAATGATCAGCCATGATCTTATTGCAGGCTCGAAGGGCCAGATGGCCTGCTCCTGCACATATTTTCTATATTTCTAGTACTGCCCTTCCGACAGTGTGGCGCTCCCTCAGTACTGCACTTCCGACAGTGTGGCGCTCCCTCAGTACTGCCCCTCTGACAGTGCAGCACTCAGTATTCAGGAAGAAGATGTTGGTATTGTTCTTAATGAATACTTGTGCATCTGTTTTCACAAAGGAAAGGGGTAATGCAGATATCGAGGAGGAGTGTTCTGCATGAAATAAACAGAGTGAGAAAGGAGGTATTAGGGGTTTAGCAGCTTTGAAAGTAGATAAGTCCCCCAGGGCCGGATGAAATGCATCGCAGGCTATTGAAGTAAAAGAGGAAATAGCAGAGGCCTTGACCATCATTTTCCAGTCCTCTTTGGATCTGGGCATGGTGCCGGAGGACTGGAGAACTGCTAATGTGGTGCCCTTGTTTAAGAAGGGGGAAAGGGATAGGCCAATTAATTAAAGGCCTGCCAGCCTAACCTCAGTGGTGGGAAAATTATTGGAAAATATCCTGAAAGACAGGATAAATCTACATTTGGAAAGGTAAGGATTAATTAGGGACAGTCAGCACAGATTTGTTAAGGGAAGATCGTGTTGACTAAGCTGATTGAATTTTTTGAAGAGATAACCAAGAGGATCGACGAGGGTAGTCCATACAATGTAGTGTACATGGACTTTAGCAAAGTTTTTTGATAAAGTCCCACATGGTAGACTGGTCATGAAGCCCATGGGATCCAGGGCAAAGGGGCTAGATGGATCCAAAATTGGCTTCAAGGTAGGAAGCAAGGGGTAATGATTGATGGATCTTTTTGTGACTGGAAAGATGTTTCCAGTGGGGTTCCGCAGGGCTCAGTACTGGGTCCCTTGCTTTTTGTGGTGTATATCACTGATTAGATTTGAATATAGTGAGAATGATTAAGAAGTTTGCAGATGACACTAAAATTGGCTGTATGATTGGTAATGAAGAGAAAAGTCATGGGCTGCAGGAGGATATCAATCTACTGGTCAGGTGGGCAGAGCAGTGTCAAATGGAATTTAATTCGGAGAATTGTGCAGTAATGCACTTTGGGAGGGCTAATAAGGAAAGGGTATACACATTAAGTGGTAGGCCACTTAATAGTGTAGATGAACAAAGGGACCTTGGAGTGCTTGTATACAGAACTCTTTTTGGGAGGAAACTAAAACATTAAATCATTAAATCGTGTCCCCCCGATCTGGGGGGGACACAACATTTTCAAGGCCCTTTTTTTTTTGTTTTTTTGTGGTTTTGATTTTTTTTTTTTTTAGTTTTTTTTTGGGCACTAAAATCATATATTTTTTTCACCAAGTGCCCCCTATAAAAGGGGAGGGGTGCTTGTATACAGATCCCTGAAAGTAGCAGGCCAGGTGGCTAAGAAGGCACATGGAATGCTTGCCTTCATTGGCTGAGGCATGGAATACAGGAGCAGTGAGGTTATGCTTAAATTGTATTATACACTGGTTAGGCCACAGCTGGAGGACTGCGTGCAGTTCTGGTCGCCGTATTATAGGAAGGACGTGATTGCACTAGAGAGGGTGCAGAGGAGATTTACTAGGATGCTGCCTGGAATGGAGAATCTTAGCTATGAGGACAGATTGGATAGGCTGTGTTTGTTCTCATTGGAACAGAGAAGGTTGAGAGGAGACCTCATTGAGGTGTACCACATTTTGACGGGCCTGGATATAGTGGATAGTAAGGGTCTATTCCCATTGGTGGAGGGGTCAATTATGAAGGGGCATAATTTTAAGGTGGTTGGTGGAAGGTTCGGAGGGGATTTGAGGGGGGGCTTCTTTACGCAGAGGGTCGTGGGGATCTGGAACTCATTGGTTGGAATGGTGGTGGATACAGAAACCCTCACCACTTTTAAGAGATGGCTGGATGGGCAGGGTTACGGACCTAGAGCTGGTAATTTGGATTAGACTGGATCATCATCATCATCGTAGGCAGTCCCTCGAAATCGAGGAAGACTTGCTTCCACTCTAAACGTGAGTTATTAGGTGACTGAACAGTCCAATACGGGAGTTACAGTCTCTGTCGCAGGTGGGACAGACAGTCATTGAAGGAAAGGGTGGGTGGGACTGGTTTGCCCCACGCTCCTTTCGCTGCTTGTGCTTATTTTTTGTGTGCTCTCGGCGATGAGACTCTTCCTCCACTTAGGGCAGTCTTTGGCCAGGGACTCCCAGGTGTCAGTGGGGATGTTGCACTTTATCAAGGAGGCTCTGTGGGTGTACTTGAAATGTTTCCTCTGCCCACCTTGGGCTCGCTTGCCGTGTAGGAGCACTTGCTTTGGGAGTCTTGTGTCAGGCATGCGAACAAAGTGGCCCGTCCAATAAAGCTGGTCGAGTGTGGTCAGTGCTTCGATACTGGGGATGTTGGCCTGATTGAGGACACTAACATTGGTGTATCTGTCCTCCAAGACCATTTGCAGGATCTTGCAGAGACATCGTCGGTGGTATTTCTCCAGCGATTTAAGGTATCTACTGTTTCTGGCTCACCTCTCTGAGCGATACAGGAGGGCACGTATCACTACAACCCTGCAGACCATGAGCTTAGTGGTTGATTTGAGGGCCTGGTCTTCGAACACTCTCTTCCTCAGGTGGCTTAGACTGGATAATCTTTTGTTGGCTGGTGTAGACACGATGGTAAGTACTGCAGGGAATCGAATATGCCCAGGGTGATTTTTTGGACTAGTTCCGATCGCCTGGATGGGTCAGAGAGGAATTTTCCCAGATTTTCGTTTTTCCCCAATTGGCCTGGGTTTTTATCTGTTTTTTGCCTTTCCCAGATCACATGGATCCGGTTGGGGAGGAGTGTAGAATGTTTTAGTGTTAGGGGTGTCGCAGTTTATGTGGTGGACTGGTTTGGCTGGGTGCTCTTTAGCTTTCTGCCATTTTTAATAGGTTTATCTGTAACTTTCAGGGCTGCTGACCGAGGGCCGTGCAGCTCTTTGTCAGCTGGCGCGGACATGATGGGCTGAGGTGGCCTCCTTCTGCGCTGTAAATTTCTATGTTCTATGTTTCTAGGTACTGCCCCTCTGACACTGCAGTGCTATCTCAGTACTGTAATGGAATGTCAGCCCAGATTTTGTGCTCAATTCTCTGTGGGTGGAACCCACAATCTACTGATGCAGAGACGAGGATGCTAGCCGTGAGCCACAACTAACATTAGCATTACTTCAGATCATTTCAGTCCTCATAAATTCGATGACTCTCATCGAAAAGTCACAGCTCTCCATACCTTACAGAGTGGCTCTCCTAGCCGTGGTCCAGGGAATATCTCAGTAACACGACCATGTACCTGGCCTACAACTATCTTACATGTACTGTACCAGTCCTGTTACCAGTGCAGAGGGAGCTTTACTCTGTATCTAACGCCGTGCTGTACCTGCCCTGGGAAAGTTTGATGGGCAAGTGTAGGGGGAGCTTTACTCTGAATCTAACCCCGTGCTGTACCTGTCCTGGGAGTGTTTGATGGGATAGTGTAGAGGGAGCTTTACTCTGTATCTAACCCCGTGCTGTACCTGTCGTGGGAGTGTTTGATGGGACAGTGTAGGGGGAGCTTTACTCTGTATGGAGATATAATAGCAGCGCATTTGGAAAGCAGTGACAGGATCGGTCCAAGTCAACATGGATTTATGAAAGGGAAATCATGCTTGACAAATCTAGAATTTTTTGAGGATGTAACTAGTAGAGTAAATAAGGGAGAACCAGTGGATGTGGTGTATTTGGACTTTCAAAAGGCTTTTGACAAGGTCCCACACAAGATATTAGTGTGCAAAATTATGCCACATGGGATTGGGGGTAATGTATTGACGTGGATAGAGAACTGGTTGGCAGACAGGAAGCAAAGAGTGGGAATAAACGGGTCCTTTTCAGAATGGCAGGCAGTGACTAGTGGTGTACCGCAATGATTTAGACAAAGGAATTGAATGTAATATCTCCAAGTTTGCAGATGACACCAAGCTGGTTGGCAGTGTGAGCTGTGGGGAGGATGCTAAGAGGCTGCAGGATGTCTTGGATCGGTTTAGCTGAGTGGACAAATGCATGGCAGATGCAGTATAATGTGGATAAATGTGAGGTTGTCCACTTTGGTGGCAAAAATAGGAAGGCAGATTATTATCTGAATGGTGACAGATTAGTAAAAGGGGAGGTGCAACGAGACCTGGGTGTCATGGTACATCAGTCATTGAAAGTAGGCAAGCAGGTACAGCAGTCATTAAGAAAACAAATGGCATGTTGGCCTTCATAGCGAGATGATTTGAGTATAGGAGCAGGGAGGTCTTGCTGCAGTTGAACGGGGCCATTGTGAGACTACACCTTGAGTATTGTGTGCAGTTTTGGTTTCATAATCTGAGTAAGGACATTCTGGCTATTGAGGGAGTGCAGCGAAGGTTCACCAGACTGATTCCCAGGATGGCAGGACTATGAAGAAAGATTGGATCGACTCGGCTTATATTCACTGGAATTTAGAAGAATGAGAGGGGATCTCATAGAAGCATATACAATTCTGACGGGATTGGACAGGTTAGATGCAGGAAGAATGTTTCCGATGTTGGGGAAGTCCAGAATCATGGGTCACAGTCTAAGAATAAGGGGTAAGCCATCTAGGACCGAGATGAGGAGAAACTTTTTCACACAGAATTGTGACCTATAGAATTTTTTACCACAAAGTTGTTGAGTCCATTTCGTTGGATATATTCAAAAGGGAGTTAGATGTGGCCCTTACAGCTAAATGGATCAGGGGTTATGGAGAGAAGGCAGGATTAGGGTACTGAAGTTGTATGATCAGCCATGATCATATTGAATTGAATGGTGGTACAGACTCGAAGAGCCGAATGGCCTGCTCCTGCACCTATTTTCTATGTATCTAACCCATGCTATTCCTGCCCTGGGAGTGTTTAAAATAAATATAAGCAAAAAGGCTAGTGAAATATTATAACCAGAGGGCTAGAATATAAAGGGGAGGAGGCATTGCAACAGCTATAGAAAGCCCTGATTAGGCTAGCCAACAAAAGGTTAGAGTGAAGCTTCCTCTACACAGTCAGGTCAAATATAACCTGGGCACGTAAAGCACGGGTTAGATACAGAGTAAAGCTTCCTCTAAACTGTCCCATCAAACACTCCCAGAGCAAGTACTGCATTGGTTCGATACAGATTATGGCTCGCTCTGCACTGTTCCATCAAACCCTCCCAGGATAGGTACAGCATGAGTTCGATATAGAGAAAGCTCCCTTTACTGTGTCACACTAAACATTCCGAGGGCAGGTACAGCAAGGATTAGATAGAGTAAAGCTCCCTCTACACTGTCCCATTACACACTCCTGGTAGAGGTACAGCACGGTTTAGATACTGAGTAAAGCTCCCTCTACACTGTCCCATTGCACACTCCCAGTAGAGGTACAGCACGGTTTAGATACTGAGTAAAGCTCCCTCTGCACTTTCCCATTAATCACTCCCAGGTCAGGTCCACCACTGGTTAGGTACAGAGAAAAGCTCCCTCTACACTGTCCCATCAGACACTCCCAGGACAGGTACAGCACAGGGTTAAATGGAGAATAAAGCTCGCTCTACACTGTTCCATCAAACACTCAAAGAGCAGGTACCGCACAGGGTTTAGATACAGAGGAAAGCTCCCTTTACACTGTCCCATCAGACACTCCCAGGACAGGTACCACACGGGGTTAAATACAGAGTAAAGCTCCCTCTACACTGTCCCATCGAAGACTCTCAGGGCAATGCAGCACGGGTTAGATACAGAGTAAAGCTCCTCCCTCTCCCCGTCCCGTTTCCCCGCCCCCACTCCATGCCACATCCTCTTGTCCCTGCTTCCCACTCCACGCTCCTGCTTGCTGCCCTGTCTGTCTGTTCCCCGCCCCATCTTCCCACTCCCCTTCTCTGCTACAGCCCAGGTTAGATACAGAGTAAAGCTCCATCTACACTGTCCGATCAAACACTCCCCGGGCAGGTACAGCACGGGGTTAGATACAGAGTAAAGCTCCCTCTACATTGTCCCATCAAACACTCCCAGGGCAGGTACAGCACGGGGTTAGATACAGAGTAAAGCTCCCTCTACATTGTCCCATCAAACACTCCCAGGGCAGATGCAGCACGGGTTAGATACAGAGTAAAGCTCCCTCTACATTGTCCCATCAAACACTCCCAGGGCAGATGCAGCACGGGTTAGATACAGAGTAAAGCTCCCTCTACATTGTCCCATCAAACACTCCCAGGGCAGGTACAGCACGGGGTTAGATACAGAGTAAAGCTCGTTCTACACTGCTCCAAACACTGCCAGGGCAGTACAGCACGGGGTTAGATACAGAGTAAAGCTCCCTCTGCACTGTCCCATCAAACATTCCCAGTGCAAGTACAGCGCGGTGTTAGACACAGAGTGAAGTCACCGGGCATGTGCAGTATCTCTTCCAGCGACAGGAGCTGGGGAGCATCCTGTGCTGGACAGCGTGTTTAGTGGAACATTGGTGGGCGGCCCTCGACAGCTCACCAAACCTGTTAAGTGGCCCTCTATCCCAAATAATAGCCCACCCCTGCACTAAACCCTCCTTCACACTCTTGTTCCTGGGGAGTTACATTCAACCTGTCTCTCACACCCGTATCTGGGGAGGTCCCTCTAACCGCTCTCTTACACTCCTGTATCTGGGAAGATCCCTCTAACAACTCTCAGCCTCCTGTATCTGAGGTGAACCCTCGAACCCCTCTCTCACACTCCTGTATCTGGGGAGGTCCCTCTAAACCTCTCACTCACACACCTGTATCTCGGGAAGTACGTCTAACACCTCCCTCACGCTCCTGATTCTGAGGAGGTCCCTCTAAACCTTTTATCTCACTCCTGTTTCTAGTGAGGTCCCTCTAATTGCTCTCTTACATTACTGTATCTCGGGAAGTCCCTACAACCCCTCTCTCACACTCCTGTATCTGGGGAGATACCTCTAATCCACTCCTGTATCTGGGTAGATCTCTCTAACCCCACTCACACTCCTGTATCTGGGAAGATCCCTCCAAGCCCTCTTTCACAGTCCTGTATCTGGGGAGGTCCCTCTAACCGCTTTCTCACACCTGTATTTGGAGAGCCTCCTCTAACCCTTCTGTCACACTCCTGTATCTGGGACGGTACCTCTAACCCACTATCACATCCTATATCTGGGGAGGTCCCTTTAACTCCTCTGTCACACACCTGTATCTGGAGAGGTCCCTCTAACCCTTCTGTCACACTCCTGTATCTGGAGAGGTCACTTTAACCCTTCTGTCACACTTCTGCATCCGGGGAGGTCCCTCTAACACCTCTCTCACACTCGTGTATCTGAGGTGGACCCACTAACCCCTCAGTCACAGTTGTGTATCTGGGGACGATACTCAAACCACTCTCTCTCACGCCTTTTCCTGGGGAGGTCCCTCTAATCCCTCTCTCACACTTCTGTATCTGACGAAGCCCCTCTAATCCCTCTATCTCACTCCTGTTTCTGACGATGTTCCACTAACCGTTCTCTTACACTACTGCATCTGGGGAGACCCCTCCAATCCCTCTCTCACACTCCTGTGTCTGGGAAGGTCCCTCTAAAGACCACTTTCCCACTCCTGTATCTGGGCAAAACCCTCTAAACCCTCCCTCACATGCCTGTATCTGGGGAGATCCCTCTAACTCCTCTCTCACATTCAAATAATCTGGGCAGATCCCTCTAACCCCTCTCTCACACTCCTGTATCTGCGGTGGTCCATTTAACCAGGGGGCCGGTGCCCATGTAACTGTAGCCAGCAAGAATCAGTGCATGGACCTGTGTCAGATAGAGGTCACTGATTTGCTTGAGAGAGCAGAGAGGAGAGAATGAGGAAGGAGCTGTGATTCTATAATATCTGTTATGAATATCTATGTTGCTATTTCCCTGGTATTGTTGACATTTAGTGGTGAGCTATTGACTGGGTTTGTTTGGAAGATGTATATGAACTGCAGTTAACTGCAGCGATCCTGATTTCGATGTGGAACATTTGCTCACGGACAGAAAAAGGGAAGGGTAAAAAAAGGTTATAAAACTGACGTCGCTTGTGAACTGTGAGATTAAGACAACAGCTCTCAGCTATTGCCTAATGACTCATTCTGACTCCGGATACAGTCCAGCTATCTGGGGAGGTCCCACTAACCAGCAACTCTCTCACTCTGTATCTGGGGACATCCATCTAACCCCAATTGTCTCACTGCTGTATGACATTCCTCTAATTCTATCTCTCTCACTCCTGTATCTGGAGAGGTCCCACTAACCCCTAACTGATTCACTGATGTATCTGGAGAGCTGCCTCTAAAACCATCTCTCACACTCCTGTATCTGGGGAGGCCCCTCTAACCCCATCTCACACTCCTGAATGGTGAGTTGTCTCTAAACCCTCTTTCACAATCCTGCATCTAGGGAGGACCATCTAAACCACTCTCTCTTACCCCTTTTTCTGTGGAGGTTCCTCTAACCCCTCTCAACCCTGCAGCTGGGGAGGACCATCTAAACCACTCTCACTCCTTTTTCTAGGGAGGTCCCTCTAACCTCCCCTCGACACCTGTTTCTGGAGAGGGCACTCTAAACCCTCTCTTATACTACTGTATCTGGGGAAGTCCCTTCAACCACTCCTTCACAATCCTGTATCTGCAGAAGTCCTTCTAACCCCTCTCTCTCACGCCTGTATCTGGGAAGATCCCGCTAACCCTTCTCTCTCATCTTGAATCTGCAGTGGCCCCTTTAGCCAGACTAAAGTAGGTCCCCTGCAATCAGAATCAGGTGAATTTATAATGGAGAACAAGAAAATGACAGACCAATTGAACAAATTCTTTGGTTCTGTCTTCACCTAAGGAAGACACGAATAACCTCCCGAAAATACTAGGTGATCGAGGGACTAGCGAGAAGGAGGAACTGAGGGAAATCCTTATTAGTCAGGAAATGGTGTTAGGGAAATTGAAGGGACTGAAGGCCGATAAATCCCCAGGGCCTGATAGTCTGCATCCAAGAGTACTTAAGAAAGTGGCCCTAGAAATAATGGATGCATTGGTGGTAATTTTCCAACATTCCATGGACTCTGGATCAGTTCCTATGGATTTGAGAGTAGCTAATGTAACCCCACTTTTTAAAAAAGTAGGGAGAGAGATAACAGGGAATTATACACCGGTTAGCCTGACATCGGTAGTGGAGAAAATGATGGAATCAATCATTAAAGATGTAATAGCAGCGCATTTGGAAAGCAGTGATAGGATCGGTCCAAGTCAGCATGGATTTATGAAAGGGAAATCATGCTTGACAAATCTTCTCGAAGTTTTTGAGGATGTAACTTGTAGAGTGGATCAGGGAGAACCAGTGGATGTGGTGTATTTGGACTTTCAAAAGGCTTTTAACAAGGTCCCACACAGGAGACTTTTGTGCAAAGTTAAGGCACATGGGATTGAGGGTAATGTATTGACGTGGATAGAGAATTGGTTGGCAGACAGGAAGCAATGAGTGGGAATAAATGGGTCCATTTCGGAATGGCAGGCAGTGACTAGTGGGGTACCGCAAGGTTCAGTGCTGGGACTCCAGCAATTTACAATATATATTAATGATTTAGACGAAGGAATTGAATGTAATCTCTCCAAGTTTGCAGATAACACTAAGCTGGGTGGCAGTGTGAGCTGTGAGGAGGATGCTAAGAGGCCGCAGGGTGACTTGGATAGGTTAGGTGAGTGGGCAAATGCATGGCAGATGCAGTATAATGTAGATAAATGTGAGGTTATCCACTTTGGTGCAAAAGCAGGGAGGCAGAATATTATCTGAATGGTGACAGCTTAGTAAAAGGGGAGGTGCAGTCATTGAAAGTACAGGTACAGCAGGCAGTAAAGAAAGCAAATGGCATGTTGCCCTTCATAGCGATAGGATTTGAGTATAGGAACAGGTAGGTCTTGCTGCAGTTGTACAGGGCCTTGATGAGACCACATCTCGAATATTGTGTGCAGTTTTGATCTAATCTGAGGAAGGAGATTCTTGCTATTGAGGGAGTGCAGCGAAGGTTCACCATACTGATTCCCGGGATGGCAGGACTGACATATAAAGAAAGACTGGATCGACTAGGCTTATATACACTGGAATTTAGAAAAATGAGAGGTAATCTCATAGAAGCATATAAAATTATGACAGGATTGGACAGGTTAGAAGCAGGAAGAATGTTCCCGATGTTGGGGAAGTCCAGAACCAGGAAACACAGTCTAAGGATAAGGGGTAAGCTATCTAGGACTGAGATGAGGAGAAACTTTTTCACCCAGAGAATTGTGAACCTGTGGAATTCTCTACCACAGAAAGTTGTTGAGTCTAGTTCGTTGGATATATTGAAAAGGGAGTTAGATGTGGCCCTTACCGCTAAAGGGATCAGCGGGTATGGAGAGAAGGCAGGAGTAGGGTCCTGAAGTTGCAGGATCAGCCATGATCATATTGAATGGTGGTGCCGGCTCGAAGGGCCGAATGGCCTGCTCCTGCACCTATTTTCTATGTTTCTATGTTTCTATGAGCCGGTGCCCATATAACTATACCCAGCAAGTCTGAGTGCATGGACCTGTGTCATATAGAAGTCACTGACTTGCTTGAGGGAGCAGAGCAGAGAATGAGAATGTGAGCTCCTACACTGATACAGTGATCTCCTGCACTGACAGACAGATCCTTCATCATCATCATAGGCAGTCCATCGGAGTCGTGGAAGACTTGCTTCCACTCTAAAAATGAGTTCTTAGGTTACTGAGCAGTCCAATACTTGAACCACAGTCCCTATAACAGGTAAGACAAACGGTCGTTGAAGGCAAGGGTGGGTGGGGAGTCTGGTTTTTCGCATGCTCTTTCCGCTGCCTGCGCTTGGTCTGCATGCTCTCGGCGATGAGACTCGAGGAGCTCAGCGCCCTCCCGGATGCACTCCCTCCACTTAGGGCTGTCTTTGGCCAGAGTCCCCCAGGTGCCGGTGGGGATGTTGCACTTTATCAAGGAGGCTTTGACGGTGTCTTGAAACGTTTTCTCTGTCCACCTTTGACTCTTTTTTCCGCTAAGGAGTTCCGAGTAGAACGCTTGCTTTGGGAGTCTCGTGTCAGACATGCGAACAATATGGCCTGCCCAGCGGAGCTGATCAAGTGTGGTCAGTGCTTCAATGCTGAGGATGTTGACCTGGTCAAGGATGGTAACGTTGGTGCGCCTGTCATCCCAGGGGATTTGCAGGATCTTGCGGAGACATCGTTGGTGGTATTTCTCCCGTGACTTGAGGTGTCTGCTGTACATGGTCCATGTCTCTGAGCCTTACAGCAGGGCGGGTATTACTACAGCCCTGTAGACCATAAGCTTGTTGGCAGATTTTAGGGCCTGGTCTTTGAACACTCTTTTCCTCAGGCGGCCGAAGGCTGCACTGGCATTCTGGAGGCGGTATTGAACCTCGTCGTCAATGTCTGCCCTTGTTGTTAAAGGCTCCCGAGGTATGGGAAGTGGTTCATACTGTCCAGGTCTGCGCCGTGGATCTTGATCACTGGGAGGCAGTGCTGTGCGCCGAGGACAGGCTGGTGGAGCACCTTTGTCTGACAGATGTTTAGCGTAAGGCCCATGCTTTTGTACGCCTCAGTGAAAATGTTGACTCTGACTTGGAGTTCAGCCTCTGTATGTGCGCAGTCCGCATACTGTCGCTCAACGACAGAGGTTGGGGTGGTTTTGGACCTGGTCTGGAGATGGCATAGGTTGTACAGGTTCTCACTGGTTCTGTACTTTAGTTCCACTCCAGCGGGGAGCTTGTTGATTGTGAGGTGGAGCATGGCGGCGAGGAAGATTGAGAAGAGGGTTGAAGCGATGACCCGGCCCAGTTTGACCCTGGTCCAGACGTGGATTGGGTCTGTAATGGATCCATTGGTAAGGATCACGGCTTGCATGTCGTCATGGAGCAGGTGAAGAATGGTGATGTACTTTTGGGGGGCAGCCGAAACGGAGGAGGACGATCCCTAGACCCTTGGCGTTGACAGTGTCAAAGGTCTTTGTAAGTTGCAAGAAGGCCATGTATAAGGGCTGGCACTGCTCCCTGTATTTTTCTTGCAGCTGTCGCGCTGTAAAAAGCATGTCCATTGTATCCCGTAGGGGACAAAATCTGCACTGTGATTCCGGGAGGAGCGCCTCAGCCACAGGGAAAAGATGGTTGAGGAAGATTCTAGCGACGACTTTCCCAGTGGCTGATAGCAGGGAGATTCCCCTGTAGTTGCCGCAGTCGGACTTGTCCTCTTTTTTAAAGATGGTCATGATCACAGTATCTCTGAGATCACCCGGCATGCTCCCCTCCCTCCTGATGAGGGAGATGAGGTCATGCATTCATGCCAACAGTGCCTCTCCACCATACTTCAGTGCCTCAGTGGGGATTCCATCCGCTCCTGTAGCCTTGTTGGTCTTAACCTGTCTTATGGCCTTTTCTGCCTCGTGCAGTGCTGGGGATTTACTGAGGTGGTGACGGGTAGCATGCTGCGGGATGGAGTCGAAGACACTCGAGTCAGAGGCAGAGTCTTGGTTGAGGAGATCTTCAAAGTGCTCTTTGCAGCGGGCCCTGACTGCCTCGGTGTCCTTGAGTGTTTCCCCATTCTTGGCCAGCAGTGGGGTGGGGCCTTGGGTGTTTGACCCGTAGGTGGTCTTGATTGCAGTGAAGAATCCTCGCACATCATGGTTGTCGGCCAGCTGCTGTATCTCCCGTGCCTTCTCCATCCACCACTTGTCCTTCAGGGCCCAAGATTTTTGTTGGACGTCAACCTTGCTGCTCCCAAGTTGGGTTGTTGCTTTAGATTCAGAAATACCCAGTGCTTGCGATCTATTAGCTCCTGGATCTCCTGGCCATTCTCATCAAACCAGTCCTGGTCTTTCCTGGTTGAGTGACCGAGCGTCTCATCGCAGGCACTGGTTATGGAGGCCTGGAGGGCAGACCAAGTGCTGTGGCCATTCTGCGTCTCGGAGTCATTAAGGCATGCCAGGTTAGCAGTGAGACGCTGACTGTATAGAGCTCTCTTAGCTGGGTGTTTGAGTGCCCCGGCGTGATTTTTCTGCAGCAATGCATCTTTTGCCGTCATCGCTTTGGAGCTGTATTGATGTTGATGATGGAACGGATTAGGCAGTGGTCCGTCCAGCAGTCGTCGGCTTCTTGCTTGGATGATAACATCGTTGAGCAGGTGCCAATGCTTGGAGTGAGGTGCTTGCCACTGGCGGAACAAGGTGTTGGTCATGACAAGGTCGTATTGCAGGCTGTTTATCAGGAGTAGGGTAAAGCTGCCCATCTCTGCTGATCACGCCTCCCCAGAGGGCTGTGTTCCTACCAACTCTGACATTGAAGTCACCGAGGAGGATCTGTTTGTCATTCGTAGGGACGCAGAATAGAGATTGTTCAAAGCTGGAGTAAAATCACTGTTTGGCATCATCTGTTGCTATCTAACGAATCGCCATCTCTCTCCCCTCCCCCGACCCCCTGCCAGTAACGGAGGCCCAGCCCCGCCCGAAGCTCCCCTTCAGCCGCCGGCAAAGGTGTCAGTGAGTGTGTGAGTCCGCAGGGAGTCGCTCCAACTCCTCCCCCTGCGCTGTCACCACACAGCCACAGCCAGTGGCGATGCCGCACAGGGCATGAGCCCAACCAGCGCTGATCCATGCCAATCAGCAGCGAGGGGCGGGGCTACGGCACCAATCAATTAATCGGCAAAAAATACAAGGCTAACTCTACTTAAAGGAGCAGAGTCTCTTTAAAGGAAGAATGTCTCTGCGTCTGTTTAAAGGGACATTGTCTCTGGACCTGTTTAAAGAGATAATGTCTCTGGACCTGTTTAAAGCGGTAATGTCACTGTACCTGTTTAAAGAGGCAGTGTCTCTGGATGCTTAAAGGGGCAGTGCCACTGTGCCTGGTTACAGGGGCAGTGTCTCTCTGCCTGTTTAAAGGGGCAGTTTTCTGGGCCTGTTTAAAGGAGCAGTGTCACTGTGCCTGGTTAAAGGGGCAGTGTCTCTCTGCCTGTTTAAAGGGGCAGTTTTCTGGGCCTGTTTAAAGGGGCAGTGTCTGTTTAAAGGGCCAGTGTGCCTGTTTGAAGGGGCAATGTCACTGTGCCTGTTTAAAGGGGCAGTGTCACTGTGCCTGTTTAAAGGGTTTAAAGCAACAGTGTCACTGTCTGTTTGAAGGGGCAGTGTCACTGTGCCTGTTTAAAGGGGCAGTGTCACTGTGCCTGTTTAAAGGGGCAGTGTCACTGTGCCTGTTTAAAGGGGCAGTGTCACTGTGCCTGTTTAAAGGGGCAGTGTCACTGTGCCTGTTTAAAGGGGCAGTGTCACTGTGCCTGTTTAAAGGGGCAGTGTCACTGTGCCTGTTTAAAGGGGCAGTGTCTGTTTAAAGGGGCAGTGTCTGTTTAAAGGGCCAGTGTGCCTGTTTAAAGGGGCAGTGTCTGTTTAAAGGGGCAGTGTGCCTGTTAAAAGGGGCAGTGTCACTGTGCCTATTTAAAGGGGCAGTGCCACTGTGTTTAAAGAGGCATGTCTCTGGACCTGTTTAAAGCGACAGTGTCACTGTCTGTTTGAAGGGGCAGCACCACTGTGTCTGTTTAAAGGGGCAGCGTCACTGTGTCTGTTTAAAGGGGCGGTGTCACTGTGTCTGTTTAAAGGGGCAGTGTCTCTGGACTTGTTTAAAGCGACAGTGTCACTGTGTCTGTTTAACTGGGCAGTGTCACTGTCTGTTTGACGGGGCAGTGCCACTGTGCCTGTTTTAAGGGACAGTGTCTCTGTGCCTGTTTAAAGGGGCGGTGTCACTGTGTCTGTTTAAAGGGGCAGTGTCTCTGGACTTGTTTAAAGCGACAGTGTCACTGTGTCTGTTTAACTGGGCAGTGTCACTGTCTGTTTGACGGGGCAGTGCCACTGTGCCTGTTTTAAGGGGCAGTGTCTCTGTGCCTGTTTAAAGGGACAGTGTCACTGTTTAAAAGGGCAGTGTCACTGTTTAAAGGGGCAGTTTTCTGGGGCTGTTTAAAGGGCCAGTGTCTCATGGTCTGTTTAAAAGGGCAGTGTCTGTGCCTGTTTAAAGGGGCAGTGATTTTGTGCCTGTTTAAAGGGGCAGTACCTCTGGACCTGTTTAAAGGGGCAGTGGCTCTGTGCCTATTTAAAGAGGCAATGTCTCTGGACCTGTCTAAAGCGACAGTTTCACTGTCTGTTTGAAGAGGCAGTGCCACTGTGCCTGTTTAAAGGGACATTTTCTATGTGCCTGTTTAAAGGGGCAGTGCCACTGTGTCTGTTTAATCGGGCAGTATCACTGTCCGTTTAAAGGGGCAGTGTCACTGTGCCTGGTTAAAGGTGCAGTGTCTCTCTGCCTGTTTATAGGGGCAGTTTTCTGGGCCTGTTTAAAGGAACAGTGTCTCTGTGCCTGTTTAAAGGGTCAGCATCACTGTCTGTTTAAAGGGGCAGTTTCACTGTGCCTGGTTAAAGGGGCAGTGTCTCTCTGCATGTGTAAAGAAGCAGTGTCTCTGTGCCTGTTTAAAGGGGCAGTGCCACTGTGCCTGGTTAAAGGGGCAGTGTCTCTGGGCCTGTTTAATGGGGCAGTGTTCTGGGCTTGTTTATATGGGCAGTATCACTGTCTGTTTAAAGGGGCAGTGTATCTGTGCCTGTTTAAAGGGGCTTTGCCCGAAACCAGCTCCGAGAGTGGGAGCTGTCGAAATCTCGACCTCAGAAAAGAATGACTCCGACACTTACAGCTCCGATAGAAGTTTCCCTTTTAATTTACTTGCTCGCAAGGGGTAGGTTTCACTCAGTCAAGGGCTAAATGAACACCTCCGCAATGGTACAGCTTCACAAGATATTTATACAGTAAAACCCAAGTTCTGGCCTCTCCCTGTGTATTGCTCTGTCTCACAGTCAGTGAATACAGATAAAGAGTTAATTACTATATCCTGGTCCTGACATGGTGTCAAGATATTCCCTTTTGTCAGGGTTATCAGAAAGCCAAACGGCCATTACTCCATGAGTCATAGGTAATGGGCTATCACCTGTCTTGTATTGTGTCAGGATTATCCAATTTCCTGGTCAGTTTACCTGTTTGCTTCAAATGGATGAGGTCTCGGAAAGAGATAATGGCTAGAAGATAAGGGTGGGGTGACATGGAACTCCTGTAGTGTAGACAATAGGAGAGCACCATGGGGGGGTTACTTGTCTCAGCATGACTTGTCTCCTAGCTGTCTGATGGCCATCAGCCATCTAACAGCAGGTTTAGCTGTTTATGCAAGCTGGCTGCTAAAATGCAGAAAGTTCTGGAAGGGCCAGGACTCCATTTTAATCAAAAGGCACACAAATACCGTATGGTATCAGCTTAGATAAAAATACATTTCCACATTCCCCCATTTTGTCCTTCACAAGGACAACTCAATCCATTCTGATCTTGCACAGTCTCTCCATTTCCATTTCTTTAGTTTCATTACTCACTAGGCATATTATACCTTCAGGATTTCTTATTCTGGGAGTAATGCTTAGGAAGGGAGGCTGATGGTTATTATCATAATTGGGCTGGTACCATCCCTGGAAGGCTGTGAGTTTATACTCTGCCGACCTCCATTCTGTTTGCTCCTTCGTTTCTGGCCCCTTAGTTAGTTTTGTCCTATTTTGCACTGTCAACCATTCTACCATTTCTGATTCGTTAAAGGGGACAGATCTCAGGGGAATACCCCCCCTGGAGTGGACAGGTACATGGGAACATATCCAACAACTCGACAAGTTTCTTACTTGAGCATACCTATGACTCAGTGCCATAAATACGTTTACGTGCAATTCCCTTCGGTGGCGGGTCTGTACCCCTGGTGTAATCAATAATGTGAAGTAAAACCCTGTCAAGCCCAGCACCATCAGTCCCCATAGTCCATACAGTTCTTTATTCAGTCTTCCTTTTTCTGTTCCTCTGATTCCTTCGTCCCTTCCTCCTGGTCGGGTGCCCGTTTGCAATGGGATGCGTGGATCCATGTTGGTCTTTCCTTTACCTTGATTGCAGTATTGGTCGCCAGCAAGACCTGGTATGGTCCTTCGAATCATGGCTGTAGACTGCTTTTCCTTTTAAAAATCTTGATGTAAACGAATTCCCCTGGCTCCAGGTTATGACACTTCCCTTCCGCTGGCTTGACTTGGGCTTCCTTTACCTGTGAATGAAAGCTGGAAATACATTTGGTTAGTGCAATACAATAATTCAACATATTTTCCTCCATTTTGTGGATGTCCATCTGTTTTGCAGTAAATGGTGCTGTAAAAGGTAGTCGTTGGGGACGTCCCATAACTATCACATGCGGTGACAGGCCTGTTGTTCTGTTGGTTGAAGATCGCATTACCATCAAAGCTAAGGGCAGCAGTTCTGTCCATTTCAGTCCAGTGTCATTGCATAGTTTTGCCAGCTTATTTTTAAGCATTCCATTATATCTTTCAACAAGTCCAGCTGATTGTGGATGATAACTGCAATGAAAACGTTGATTAATCTGTAAAGCTTTACACATTTCTCTTATGACAGTTCCCGTGAAATGTGACCCGTTATCACTGGAAAGCTTAGCAGGGATTCCAAAGCGCGGTACAATTTCTTTTAACAAACATTTAGCAACAGTAGTGGCATCGGCCTTTTTACATGGAAAGGCTTCAATCCATCTAGAGAACACATCTACAATAACTAATACATACTTGAATCCCATACACATAGGTAATTCAATAAAATCCATTTGTAAATGTACAAAAGGCCCGACTGGATTTGGGTGGGAGGCAGATTCTACTTTTTCCGTCTTACCCGGATTCATTGTCTGACAGGTAACACAATTTTCACAGATTTGTTTTGCAATTGCCGAAATACCTGGTGCATACCAAGTTGACAAAATATAATCTGCCAATCCCCCTTTGCCTGCATGTGTGAATGTATGAACACATCGGGCAATCCATGGAAGTAAGGATCTAGGGGCCACCACGCGGCCGTCATGGTGAACCCATATTCCTTCTGGATTTTTATAACATTGATCCTTCGTCCAGGTCACCACCTCCTCCGTACTGGCCTGTGTCTGAAAGGCCAGCACGTCATTAATAGTGGGTGGCGGGTCTGAGCAATTATTTTTCCTTAGTGGGAACAATGACACCTGCATCCCCCCTTTTGACAGAGCTGCTGACTTAGCTGCATTATCAGCTCTGGCATTCCCAAGTGCCACCTCATTCGACTGGCCTGTATGTGCCTGGCATTTGATAATGGCAAGTTTTAAGGGGCATTGAATGGCTCGCAGGAGATTTTCCACTTGTTCTGCATTTTTGATAGGGGTTCCTGAAGAAGTCAGGTACCCGCGAATCTTCCAAATTTGTCCATAGTCATGTGATACCCCAAAAGCATACCTGGAGTCAGTGTAGATATTAACTGTGTGTCCTTCAGCCAGAATACAGGCTCGAGTTAACGCAAACAATTCGGCTTGTTGGGCTGAAACGGAGTCTGGAAGAGAGGCTGTTTCGACAAAATTAAACTGAGTTACAATTGCATAAGCTGCTCTCAGTTGGCCCTTATCATTTCGTAAGTCTGATCCGTCAACATAGTACACTAGCTCAGGGTTACACATTGGTACATCTGTTAGATTGATACGTGGTTTAGTCACTAATTCGGTTACCATTTCACATGAATGGGGTTCACCGTCGTCTTCCGTGGGGAGTAGAATGGCTGGATTTAAGGTAGTACATCTTTTGATGATAAGGTTCGGATTTGATAACAGTTCGACCTCATATTTAGTGGTTCTTGCGGAGGTTAGGTGGCACACTTAGTAAGTAAAATCTCAACAGAGTGTGGGATATATAAAATGGTCTGATGATTTAGAGTTATTGTCTGAGCCTGTTGCATAGCATAATAAGCTGTTGCCAACGAAGGAAGACATCCTGGTAGTCCGGTGCCACTGGGTCTAGTTGGGTACTGAAATACGCTACCGGTCGCTGCCTGTCCCCATGTAACTGAGTCAAAACAGATTGTGCAAAACCCGACTTGTGATGCACAAATAAGTTGAATAGCTTAGTGTAATCTGGTAATCCCAAGGCTGGTGCTGAAGTGAGGGACTGCTTAAGGTTCTGGAAAGCATTCCGGGATACTTCATTCCACATCCTTTAAGCATTGTGAGAATATAGTAGATTCATTCACAGCTCGTAGGTCATGGACAAACCTCCATTTGTGTGGGCTTCTGAACTGGACAAATCTGTGTGTTACACGGACTTCTCATTTATGCTTATAGTGATTCACAGATCACAGAATGTAAAGTACTTGTTTTCTAATCTTATTAAAAGGCCTCCAAACCCAAGATTTTTCCAATACACTCAAAATGTTGATCAAGGAGATCACCTGAAATATCTCAAAATTCCAATTCAATTATTGTACTGCCACTCTTTATCCAAAAAAATCCTCCTACTGAGTTAGAAGCTTTTGTACCAAGATTTTACACCAAGGACAATGAGAGTGTACTCCCCCAGCCTGCACCTCGAGAGACCCACAAAGGCTTTTTTTAAAAAAAAAAGGCATTACAACTTTTAACCACGGGACCATGTCTCAACAAACCTATCCTTTGTACATTTCCTAGCTCCGTAACCTCTCATCCGAATAAATCCACACCTGCGCTTCTAACTTAAAATGTCTTAAACTTCCCACATACAGGACAACACTATGAAGGGTTAAAAAACTTCACTTTGTTTGAAAAAGTGGGTGGAGCTAAAACAAACAGGCAGCTCCACAACTTTTCCAAACAGGTTTCCAGACACAAGGAAAAAAGACAGAAGCACTCTCATTCAAAGACAAGACATTCACGCACTCTCATTCAAAGACAAGACATTCACAAGTCTCTCTCCATTCAATAAAGCTTTTTCTTTTACTAGCTTCATTTTTTTTTTCATAAGTCACTATCAGGTTCTCTTTTTTTTTTCATTTGATTTACTTCCTCTGTTAATTTTACATGGGCTTGAAGAATCGGAACCCAGGCCTTTTCTATTACTTTCCTTTTTTTTTACCTGGATCTCTGTTTATAAGACATTCCTCTAGACATGTTGTTCTCTCTAAATTAAATGAACCATCGGGTGGAAATGGCCTGTTTTCACCCTTAGTCCACTTTACTGGTTTTTGTTTCTTTGGTCAATTGAAGACTGACCACAATTCTGGAGCATGACATAGGCTGGTGTGCCTTTTGTGGTGTTTTAACTTGCTCCGGCACCTATTCTGGATGATTTAAGATTTTCCACAGTTTCTGATCTCACAATCCTTTCGGCCAACCGAGTTCTCTACGCCCACTTCTCCTGGCCGTTACGTGGCCTGAAAAGGCTCTTAATTCGGGCTCAGTCTGGGTGTGTGAGATATGTTGGCACGAACCAACCGTAGTTGATCAATCAGTTACTGTTTCTTTTCTTAATCAATCCTTGTGTTTTTTTTTTCCCGAATCACAATTTTCCCTAGTGACTCTTCCCGTTTCTCTAATGGCAATGACTCACAAAGGTATTGCACACAACAATAATACAAGGACAACAAACAATATTCCCGTGAGTACACAAATCATAACCTCTAAACAAATTCTCAGTCTGCGTTGTACGCCACTACAGACCGAGTCCTTAACTTATCCTAATAACAGCTGATAAAACTTAAGGTTCCGTACCCAAACTCTTTGATCGATTGCGCTCTATTTTTAATAGTCTTATCACATAAGAACCCCTTCCGAATTAAAAACAATAAAAATCTTATCACATAAGAACCTTCGATCGATTAGCGCTTTCTTTTTTCTTTTTTTTTTTAATAGTCTTATCACATAAGAACCCCTTCCGAATTAAAAACAATAAAAATCTTATCACATAAGAACCTGGAACCCTTTTCGATCGACTAGCGCTCCCTTACCTACTGAAACCTTCCCCGGGCTGTCTCGAGATTTTTTCCAGAACCTGTTCTCTTCTGCTGGCGAGCTGAGAAAGAAATGGTTATAAAAAAAATACCTTTAACTTTTAAATGCCGAGTCTTGTAGATGCAGTACCTCCGCTGTGGACAACAGATTACATATGCGATTCAACAGTGAAGAAACCTCTTGTGAGCAAAGGCTCACCTTGTTTGGCCACCGAAGCCTTTCACTGGAGAGGCACTATGCCTGTATCCGTTTTACTCACAGAACAGAGAGTATGCATCTCGGTGGAACCTCCAATAACTGTCGAAATCTCGACCTCAGAAAAGAATGACTCCGACACTTAAAGCTCCGATAGAAGTTTCCCTTTTAATTTACTTGCTCGCAAGGGGTAGGTTTCACTCAGTCAAGGGCTAAATGAACACCTCCGCAATGGTACAGCTTCACAAGATATTTATACAGTAAAACCCAATTTCTGGCCTCTCCCTGTGTATTGCTCTGTCTCACAGTCAGTGAATACAGATAAAGAGTTAATTACTATATCCTGGTCCTGACATGGTGTCAAGATATTCCCTTTTGTCAGGGTTATCAGAAAGCCAAACGGCCATTACTCCATGAGTCATAGGTAATGGGCTATCACCTGTCTTGTATTGTGTCAGGATTATCCAATTTCCTGGTCAGTTTACCTGTTTGCTTCAAATGGATGAGGTCTCGGAAAGAGATAATGGCTAGAAGATAAGGGTGGGGTGACATGGAACTCCTGTAGTGTAGACAATAGGAGAGCACCATGGGGGGGTTACTTGTCTCAGCATGACTTGTCTCCTAGCTGTCTGATGGCCATCAGCCATCTAACAGCAGGTTTAGCTGTTTATGCAAGCTGGCTGCTAAAATGCAGAAAGTTCTGGAAGGGCCAGGACTCCATTTTAATCAAAAGGCACACAAATACCGTATGGTATCAGCTTAGATAAAAATACATTTCCACAGAGCAGAAGGGGATAAAAGCAGCGCCCAAAACCAGAACATTTAGAAAAACAAAACAAAGTGTGACAACACAGGAAAGCAGATACATCATTGGTGATTTCTTCTCCTATTTTTCTAAACTTGGGCACTGTTTTAAATTATGAGCTGTGATTACAGATTAAAAACTGTATATAGGTAATTCATATTTGTCATCAGGCTCAGCAGACTCATCGGGCGTGGCTGGGGATTGGGTGGGGCAGCTGAGTCGGCCACGTCCAGTCGGGAGAGAGAGGAAAGCCTGTAAGGAGCATGGGGAGAAGAGGAGAGATCCGAATGCCGCTGAAGGAGAGGAGGTCCGGTTGCTGTAGTAGAAGAGGTCCAGATTAATGCTGAAGGGAAGAGGCTCAGACGCTGCAGGAGGCTAGGTCGCCACTGGTTGGAGGATAGTTCAGTCATCGCTGATGGTTGGAAGTGGGGGTTCTGAGGGAAGCTTTGCGCCAGAGGTAGGCCCAAATTTGTGGGATTTAGGGTTTCCGGTAAAGAAATGCATCCCCTATTCGGGCTAGGGGAAGTTTAAACAGTGGAAGGGGGGAGATTGGGGGTGAAAGGTTGTCGGATGGTAACACATGGCAAGTATATGGTTGTTTGGCTGGGGTACTCCCGAGGATGCTGTCAACCTGGTGGCCATCTTGTACAGGGTAGATGCCGAAAGCTCCTGCACTGGCACAGCGAGCTCCTGCACTTGCACAGCGAGCTCCTGCACTGGCACAGCGAGCTCCTGCACTGGCACAGCGAGGTCCTGCACTGGCACAGCGAGGTCCTAGACAGATTGAGTAGCTGCGACACAACAACAACTTAGATTTATGTAGTGCCTTTAATACAGTAAAATGGTCCAAATCGATTCACAGGCGATGTTAAAAACAAAACTGATGATAAGCCACACAAGGAGATATTAGGGAAGGTGATAAACATCTTGATTAAACAGATGGGTTTTAAGGAGCATTTTAAAGGACAAAATTGAGGTTGAGAGTCAGAGCGTGTTAGGCAGGATGTTCCAGAGCTCGGGCCACTTCAAGATTGGGCATGGCTTCTAATACTTGAGCAATTATAATCAGGTAAGCTTAGGAGAGCAGAATTATAGGAGTGCATATCTTGTGGAGGTTGTGGGGCTGGAGGAGATTACAGAGATAGGGAGGGGAGGGGAGAGGCCATGAGCGGATTTGAACAAAAAGTTGAGAATTTTAAATTCGACCCGCTGCTTAACTGGGAGCCTATGTAGTTCGAGCACAGTGTTGATGGATTAGCGGGACGTGGTACGTGTTAGCATATGGTCACCGAGTTTTGTATCACTGCTAGTTTAAATAGAGTATAAGGTGGGAGGCCAGCCAGGTGAGCATTGAAATAGTCACATCTAGAGGTGACAAGGCTGAGGGTTTCAGCAGTGGCTGAGCTGAGGCAATGGCAGAGATGAGTGATCTTACAGAGGTGGAAATAAGTGGTCTTGGTTATGCTTCAGATATGTGGTCGAAACTCCTTTTTTGAAATATGACACCAAAGTTGCAAACAGTGTCATTCAGCCTCAGACAGAAGTTGGGGAGAGCGTTTAAGGCAGTGGCTCAGGAGCGGAGTTTTTGGCGGGGAGTGAAAAAAATGGGTTCAGTCTTCCCAATAATTAATTGGAAAAAAATTCTGCTCATCCAGACCTGGATGTCGGATAAGCAGTCGGACATTTTAGAGACTGTGGCGGGGTCGCGAGAATTGCTAGTGAGGCAGAACTGAGTGTCAACAGCGTAGGTGTGGAAAATGACACTATGCTTTCACATAATGATGCCAAGGTGCAACATGTAGATGAGAAATAGGAGAGGGCCAAGGATAGATCCTTGGGGGACACCAGAGGTAACAATGCGAGATCGAGAAGAGAAGCTATTGCAGGAGATTTTCTGGCTACGATTAGAATGATCAGAATGGAATCAACCAGTCTTATCCAGCTGGATGATGGTGGAGAGGGGTTGGAGAAGGATAGAGTGGTCATCTGTGTCAAAGGCTGCAGACAAGTCAAGAATGAAGAGGAGGGATAGTTTTCTTTTCTTACAGTTTCAAATGGTTTCCTTTGTGACTTTGATGAGAGCCGTTTTGGCACTGTGGCCACAGTGGAAAGCGGATTGGATGGATTCAAACATGGAAAGATGGCTGTGGATTTGGGAGGTGACGTCACGTTCAACGACTTCAGCGATGAAAGGGAGCTTGGCGATGGGGTGGTCGTTTGCAAAGCTGAATGGTTCAAGGGTAGTTATTTTGAGCAGAGGGGTGATGACTGCAGATTTGAGTGAGAGGGGAACAATAGCTAAGAAGAAAGAAACGTTAACAATGGCAGCTAATATGGCATCCAGAAAAGATGGTTGGGTGGTCACCAGTTTGATGGGAATAGGGTAAACGGAGCACAAGTGGATCTCATGGACAAGATGAGATCGGAGAGGCCATGCGGGGAGATCGGAGAGAAACTGGAGAAACTTGTGATATCAGGACTAAGGCAGTGTATTACTGCTCAACCCTGGGAAGCATAATACCACAGCCCGGGTAAAGCTCATCGTACACGAGCACAGTGACAAAAAATATCCCGGAGATTGCTGCTTGTTCACTCGGCACCCAGCAACATTTACTGAATGAAGGAAACGTTTTATTGGCTGCGTGGTGAAATCCATGGGCAGGGATTACCTGCAGCATCTGTCAGGCTGGCAAAATTGTGTAAATCGCTGCATTGTAGTCACATTTTTTCTGGAGCCATGGGTTTGAATCCTACATCTGACATTTAGGACTTTACATACACTATGTGTGGCCGGCTGAGGGTGATTGTTTGAATAAGTTGATTTACTCCTTCCAGAAAACAAAGGCAGTTTGATTCATCAGTCAAAAGAATGTCTGGTGTTGGGTGCAGAACAGGGCCAATGGAATCAATCCATTGTGACACAGACCAGTTCTTTCAATACCATAGTCACAAGCCTCATTTAACTCAATAGAAATCGTAAGGTGCCTCATTGTAAATTTTAATATAAAATTAAAAGTGAGCAATATTCAGTATTTGAACATGTGATCTCAATACTCATATTCACATGACCTATTCATGTGGACTAACCATTTTGTGTGCATTTGGTAACATTGTGAGATGAAAAGCAGAATGTGCAAGTGTTGTTTGATTGTTGTAATGCATTTACTAACTTGATAAGTAGAAGTCTGTTGTGAAATATATACACGTGGAGTACATTTACCTGAATTGTGTGTGTGTGAGGTGTTATACTCAAATACGTGCATGTGGATAAAATCATGTTGTCATAGCCCCAATGCGGGCACTTAGCACTACCTATTCGACAACACTGGCACAGAGCATAAGAACATAAGAAATATGCAGTATGCCCCACAGCCCCTCGAGCCTGCTCCCCCATTTAATAAGACTATGGCAGATCATCGACCTCAATTCCACTTTCCCGCCACCTTCTCATCCCTTCATTGCCCGAGACTCAAAAAAAATCTATCTATCGCAGCCTTGAATATATTCAGAGACTCAGCATCCACAGCCCCCTGGCACAGAGAATTCCCATGATTCATCACCTTCTGAGTGAAGAAATTCCTCCTAATCTATGTCTTAAATGGCCGACCCCTTATCCTGAGACTGTGCCCTCATTGTTCTGGAGAATCAAACCAGGAGAAACCTAAACGCACGCAGGATTCGAAATAAAGTAAATGAGTTGACAGCACAAATCATTACAAATGGGTATGATTTGGTGGCCATTACAGAAACGTGGTTGCAGGGTGGCCAAGAATGGGAATTAAACATACAGGGGTATCTGACAATTCGGAAAGATAGACAAGAAGGGAAAGGAGATGGGGTAGCTCTGTTAATAAAGGATGATATCAGGGCAGTTGTGAGAGACCATATTGGCTCTAATGCACAAAATGTTGAATCATTGTGGGTGGAGATTAGAGATAGTAAGGGGAAAAAGTCACTGGTGAGTGTAGTTTATAGGCCCCCATATAATAACTTCATGGTGGGGAGGGCAATAATCAAGGGAATAATGGAGGCATGTGAAAAAGGAACGGCAGTAATCATGGGGGATTTTAACCTACATATCGATTGGTCAAATCAAATCGCATGGGGTAGCCTTGAGGATGAATTAATACGGGATTGTTTCTCAGAATAATATGTTACAGAACCTACAAGGGAGCAAGCTATCTTAGATCTGGTCCTGTGTAATGAGGCAGGAATAATAAACAATCTCCTTGTAAAAGATCCTCTCGGAATGGGTGATCACAGTCTGGTTGAATTTGTAATACAGATTGAGGATGAGGAATTGTGTCTCAAACGAGTGTACTATGTTTAAACAAAGGGGACTACAATGGGATGAGGGCAGAGTTGGCTAAAGTAGACTGGAAACACAGACTAATCGGTGGCACAATTGAAGAACAGTGGAGGACTTTTAAGGAGCTCTTTCATAGTGCTCAACAAAAATATATTCCAGTGAAAAAGAAGGGCGGTAAGAGAAGGGATAACCAGCCGTGGATAACCAAGGAAATAAAGGAGAGTATCAAATTAAAAACCAATGCGTATAAGGTGGCCAAGGTTAGTGGGAAAATAGAAGATTGGGAAAATTTTAAACAACAGCAAAGAATGACTAAGAAAGCAATAAAGAAAGGAAAGATAGATTACGAAGGTAAACTTGCGCAAAACATAAAAACGGATAGTAAAAGCTTTTACAGATATATAAAACGGAAAAGAGTGACTAATGTAAATGTTGGTCCCTTAGAAGATGAGAATGGGGATTTAATAATGGGAGATGTGGAAATGGCTGAGACCTTAAACAATTATTTTGTTTCGGTCTTCACAGTGGAAGACACAAAAACCATGCCAAAAATTGCTGGTCACAGGAATGTGGGAAGGGAAGACCTTGAGACAATCACTATCACTAGGGGGGTAGTGCTGGACAGGCTAATGGGACTCAAGGTAG
The DNA here is from genome assembly GCF_044704955.1 of Pristiophorus japonicus. Lineage (NCBI taxonomy): Eukaryota > Metazoa > Chordata > Chondrichthyes > Pristiophoridae > Pristiophorus > Pristiophorus japonicus. The sequence goes on along the minus strand of NC_091991.1, from coordinate 101,966,949 downwards.
ACAAGTCCCCTGGTCCTGATGAAATGCATCCCAGGGTATTAAAAGAGATGGCAGAAGTTATACCAGATGCATTCGTTATAATCTACCAAAAGTCTCTGGACTCTGGGAAGGTACCAGTGGATTGGAAAACAGCTAATGTAACGCCCCTGTTTAAAAAAAGGGGGCAGACAAAAGGCAGGTAACTATAGGCCAGTTAGTTTAACATCTGTAATGGGGAAAATGCTTGAAACTATCATTATGGAAGAAATGGCGGGACATCTAGATCGGAATAGTGCAATCAAACAGACGCAGCATGGATTAATGAAGGGGAAATCATGTTTAACTAATTTACTGGAATTCTTTGAGGATATAACGAGCATGGTGGATAGAGGTGTACCGATGGATGTGGTGTATTTAGATTTTCAAAAGGCATTCGATAAGGTGCCACACAAAATGTTACTGCAGAAGATAAGGGTACGCGGAGTCAGAGGAAATGTATTAGCATGGATAGAGAATTGGCTGGCGAACAGAAAGCAGAGAGTCGGAATAAATGGGTCCTTTTCGGGTTGGAAATCGGTGGTTAGTGGTGTGCCATAAGGATCGGTGCTGGGACCACAACTGTTTACAATATACATAGATGATCTGGAAGAGGGGACAGAGTGTAGTGTAACAAAATTTGTAGATGACACAAAGATTAGTGGGAAAGCGGGTTGTGTAGAGGACACAGAAAGGCTGCAAAGAGATTTCGATAGGTTAAGCGAATGGGCTAAGCTTTGGCAGATGGAATACAATGTCGGAATGTGTGAGGTCATCCACCTTGGAAAAAAAAACAGTAAAAGGGAATATTATTTGAATGGGGAGAAATTATAACATGCTGCGGTACAGAGGGACCTGGGGGTCCTTATGCATGAATCCCAAAAGGTTAGTTTGCAGGTGCAGCAGGTAATCAGGAAGGCGAATGGAATGCTGGCCTTCATTGCGAGAGGGATGGAGTACAAAAGCAGGGAGGTCCTTCTGCAACTGTATAGGGTATTGCTGAGGCCGCACCTGGAGTACTGCGTGCAGTTTTGGTCACCTCACTTAAGGAAGGATATACTAGCTTTGGAGGGAGTACAGAGACGATTCACGAGGCTGATTCCGGAGATGAGGGGGTTACCTTATGATGATAGATTGAGTAGACTGGGTCTTTACTCGTTGGAGTTCAGAAGGATGAGGGGTGATCTGATAGAAACATTTAAAATAATGAAAGGGATAGACAAGATAGAGGCAGAGAGGTTGTTTCCACTGGTCGGGGAGACTAGAACTAGGGGGCACAACCTTAAAATACGGGGGAGCCAATTTAAAACCGAGTTGAGAAGGAATTTCTTCTCCCAGAGGGTTATGAATCTGTGGAATTCTCTGCCCAAGGAAGCAGCTGAGGCTAGCTCATTGAATGTATTCAAATCACAGATAGATAGATTTTTAACCAATAAGGGAATTAAGGGTTACGGGGAGCGGGCGGGTAAGTGGAGCTGAGTCCACGGCCAGATCAGCCATGATCTTGTTGAATGGTGGAGCAGGCTCGAGGGGCTAGATGGCCTGTTCCTAATTCTTATGTTCTTATGTATTCAGGACACTTTTCTCGAATTATATATTTCAGAACCGACACTAGGACAAGCCATACTAGAATTAATGATGAGTAACAAACCCAAATTAGTTAATGATTTAAGGGAACATCTTTGGAATAGTGGCCATAATATTTCACATTAGGTTGGAGATGGAGAATCACAAAGATTTTAAATTTAAGTTGAGCCAACTTCGCATGGATAAGAAGTAAATTGACCACAGTAAACTGGGCTGAACTGTTAATGAGAAACGTACAGACAGTGGGACGTATTCAAAAAGGCATTTGATATGTTACAAAGTTGAAAAGCGTGAGGTCATACACTTTGGCAGTGTGAGGTCATGCACTTTGTTAGAAAAAAATCAAAGAGTAAGTTATTATTTAAATGGAGAAAGATTGCAAAGTGCTGCAGTATAGTGGGACCTGGGGGTACTTGTGCATGAAACACACAAGCATAATATGCAGGTACAGCAAGTGATCAGGAAGGCCAATGGAATCTTGGAATCTTGCCCCTAAATGGAATCTTCTTTCAGAGAGTTGTAAATCTGTGGAATTCGCTGCCTCAGAGCTGTGGAAGCTGGGACATTGAATAAATTTAAGACAGAAATAGACAGTTTCTTAAACAATAAGGGGTTATGGGGAGCGGGCAGGGAAGTGGAGCTGAGTCCATGATCAGATCAGCCATGATTTTATTGAATGGCGGTGCAGGCTTGAGGGGCCGTATGGCCTATTTCTGTTCCTATTTCTTATGTTCTTATGTTCTTATGAAACATCCTCTCAGCATTTACCCCTCAATCCCCTTCAGAATCTTGTATGTTTCAATGGGATTAACTCTCAGTCTTCTAACTCCAAAGAGTATACAATATCTCATCATAAGTCAAGCCTCTCATCACAGGAATCCATCTAGTGAACCTTAATTACACCGCCTCCAAGGCAAGTATATCATTCTAAATATAAGGAGATCAAAACTGTGCACAGTACTCTAGGTGTGGTCTCACCAGGACCCTGTACAATTATAGCAAGACTTCCTTACTCTTATACTCCAACCACCTTGCAATAAAGGACAGCATGCCATATGTTGTCAAAATCTCGACTCTCAATATACGACTCTAACACAATCAGCTCTGGTAGATGTTCCTTTAATAAATTTTACTTACAGCAAGGAAGAGTCTCACTCAGACAAAGGCTAAGCGAAGACTCCCAATATGGTACAGTTTCACAAGGTATTTATACAGTAAAAAAACAAGTTATAGTTCCATCCTGTGTATTGGTTCTGCCTTTGTAGTCAGCGAAAACAGATAAAGAGTTAATGATTACCCCATCCTTGTCTTGACATTTTTTCCAAATGTCTCCTTTGTCAGTGGTTTTGGTGGGCCAGTCAGCAATAACTCAATTAAGGTGTGATAATGTGCTATCACTGGCTTTGCATTGTTTTAGGATTGTCCAGTTCCCTGGCCAGTTATTTGGGCCCATGATTTCCATAGTGGTTGATTGGGTACTTGGCTTCTTGCATATTATGGATGAGTTCTGTACAAGAGATAATGGCTGAAAATTTGATTATCTCTTGGGGGGTGAATTGGTGCTGCATCTTTACAACCTTTATCCAGCCATTCTAAGGTCTGGTATAGCGACAGACTATTGATAATACAGGGGAGCACAATGGGTGGTACTTATCTCAGCAGGACAGTTTTAATATTGCCTGGTGGCTATTAATCAGCTATCAGCAGTTTCAGTCAAGGTTAGTAGGTTTATGCAAACAAACTGTCTGTTGCCAGAAGTTTCTGGTAGGACCAGGACTCCATTTTGTTTTGTGGCAAAAAGGGTACAAAAAAACAGTGTAATGCAATTTTAAAAATATATTTCCACATTCTCCCCTTTTTTCCTTCACAAGGACAACTTAATCCATTCTAATCTTGCACAGTCTTTCTATTTCCATTTCCACACAAGAAACCTTCAGCAGTTGTTGCTACCATAACCCTGGTCTCAGTTGGTAACACTGTTTTTACCAACCTGGCACAGCAACACTTAACTTAGGAAAACAAAAGATATAGGGCGAAGACTATCAGCAAGAATATGATCAAACACTGTACCAAAGATCTCCCTAGGGATACCAACCACCCTGATGACCAATCCCACAAGGTGGTACCATCCTGGCCAATAGTTTGTTTGTACTCTATTACCTTTTATCTAATATATTCAGCTAGACTGCCAATCTCTTCTGACTTATCCTGGATATACGTACAGCATTCTTCACCAATTAACGCGCATGTCCCTCCTTCTTTGGCTAGGAGATAATCTAAGGCCATACAATTTTGGAGAGCCACTGTTCGAATTGCTACCGTTTCATCATTCACCCCTTCGAAGGCTTGGGAAGTTGCGTTGGCTACTGATTCTACTAAATTAGCCAGTTCTCATAATTGCCATTCGTTTGATGCTATTCCTTAGGGTGGCATCATTACCTTGAATATTCCATTTAACCATGTCAAATCCCGTTTAAGTCTATGACTTCCATAGGCATCCCTTAGAGTGTTTGTTGTCCTAATAAAGGGTACCACATATCCTAAGTAACAGGACGCTGTCCAGTTGGTTGATAACCGTGGGTAGGCTTTATGGCCTCAAATAAAGTAAGTGCAATTATAAGACGACCGCTTTTGGTCCTTCCGTGCCATCCATACTCGAGTGGTCTCACCGTCCCGCCCTTCACCTGAGGCTTTATTATGGACCATCGTCCAGTTAACGGTTGCTATTTTTCTCCCGTCAGTGAGATTTGTTATGGCTTGCCATTTAGTCATTTGGGAACACTTGCTGCGTCCCATTTCTGGTCTTTTAGTCTCATTACTCACTAGGCATATTATACCTTCAGGATTTCCTATTCCGGGAGTAATACTTAGGAAGGGCGGCTGATGGTTATTATTATAATTTGGCAGGTACCATCCCTGGAAGGTTGTAAGTTTATACCATGCTGACCTCCATTCTGTTAGATCCTTCGTTTCTGACACCTTGGTTAAGTTTGTCTTATTTTACCATTCTAACATTTCTGATTCATTAAAGGGGACAGATCTTGGGGGAATACCCCATTCAGAGCGGACAGGTACATGGAAACATATCCAACAACTAGACACGTTTCTTTCTTGAGCATACGTATGACTCAGCGCCATAAATACATTTACCTGCAGTTCCCTTCGTTCGCGTTTCTGTACCCCATGGTATTATCAATGATGCAAAGCAAAACCCTGTCGAGCATAGCACTATCATTCCCCATAGTCTGTACAGTTCCTTATTCGGTCTTCCTTTTTTGTTCCTCTGGTTCCTTCTTCACTTCCTCCTGGTTGGGTGCTCTTTTGCAATGGGACGCATGGATCCATGTTGGTCTTTCCTTTTCCTTGATTGCAGTATTAGTCGCCAGCAAGACCTGGTATGGCCCTTCAAATTGTGGTTGTAGACTGCTTTTTCTTTTAAAGATTTTATGTAAACAAATTCCCCGGGCTCCAGATTATGACACTTTCCTTCCGCTGGCTTGACTTGAGCTTCTTTTACCTGCGAATGAAAGCTAGAAATACATTTGGTTAGTGCAATACAATAATTCAACATATTTTCTTCCATTTTCTGGATGTCCATTTGTTTTGCAGTAAACGGTGCTGTAAAAGGTAGTCGTTGGGGACATCCCATAACTATCTCATGCGGTGACAGGCCTGTTGTTTTGTTGGTTGCAGATCGCATTACCATCAAAGCTAAGGGCAGCAGTTCTACCCATTTCAGTCCAGTGTCATTGCATAATTTTGCCAGCTTATTTTTAAGCATTCCATTATATCTTTCAACAAGTCCAGCTGATTGTGGATGATAACTGCAATGAAAACGTTGGTTAATCTGTAAAGCTTTACACATTTCTTTTATAACAGTTCCCGTGAAATGTGACCCATTATCACTAGAAAGCTTAGCAGGGATTCCGAAGCGCGGTACGATTTCTTTTAACAAAAATTTAGCAACAGTAATGACATGGAAAGGCTTCAATCCATCTAGAGATCACATCTACAATAACTAATACATACTTGAATCCCACACACATAGGTAATTTAATAAAATCCATTTGTAAATGTATAAAAGGCCCGACTGGATTTGGGTGGGAGGCAGATTTTACTTTTTCCATCTTCCCCGGATTCATTGTCTGACAGGTAACACAATTTTCACAGATTTGTTTTGCAATTGCTAAAATACCTGTTGCATACCAAGTTGCCAAAATATAATCTGCCATCCCCATTTTGCCCGCAAGTATGAATGTATGAACACATCGGGCAATCCATGGAAGTAAGGATCTGGGGGCCACCAAGCGGCCGTCATGGTAAACCCATATTCCTTCTGGATTTTTATAACATTGATCCTTCGACCAGGTCAACACCTCCTCCGTACTGGCCTGTGTGTCTGAAAGGTCAGCACGTCATTAATAGTGGGTGACGGATCTGAGCAATTATTTTTCCTTCGTAGAAATAATGACACCTGCATCCCCCCTTTTGACAGAGCTGCTGACTTAGCTGCATTATCAGCTTTGGCGTTTCCAAGTGCTACCTCATTCAACTGTCCTGTATGTGCTTAGCATTTGATAATGGCAAGTTTTAAGGGGCATTGAATGGCTCGCAGAAGGTTTTCTACTTGTTCTGCATTCTTGATGGTGGTTCCTAAAGAAGTCAGGTACCCGTGAATTTTCCAAATTTGTCCATAGTCATGTGTTACTCCAAAAGCATACCTGGAGTCAGTGTAGATATTAACTGTTTGTCCTTCAGCCAGAATACAGGCTCGAGTTAACGAAAACAATTCGGCATGTTGGGCTGAAAAGGAGTCTGGAAGAGAGGCTGTTTCGACAACATTAAACTGGGTTACAATTGCATAAGCCGGTTTAGGTTGGCTCCTATAATTTCGTAAGGCTGATCCGTCAACATAGTACACTAGATCAGGGTTACACATTGGTACATCTGTTAAATTGATACGTGGTTTAGTCACTAATTCGGTTACCATTTCGCATGAATGGGGTTTGCCGACTTCTTCCGTGGGGAGTAGAGTGGCTGGATTTAAGCTAGTACATCTTTTAATAAGGTTTGAATTTGATAACAGTTCAACTTCATATTTAGTGGTTTTTGCAGAAGTTAGGTGTTGAGTGGCACATTTAGTAAGTAAAATCTCGACAGAGTGTGGAATATATAAAACAGTTTGATGATTTAGATTTATTGTCTGAGCCTATTGTACAGCATAATAAGCTGCTGCCGAAGAAGGAAGACATCCTGGTAGTCCACTTACCATTGGATCTAGTTGGGCACTGTAATACGCTGTCGGTCGCTGACTGTCCCCATGTAACTGAGTCAAAACAGATTGTGCAAAACCCGACTTGTGATGAACAAATAAGTTGAATGGCTTCGTGTAATCTGGTAAACCCAAGGCTGGTGCTGAAGTGAGGGACTGCTTAAGATTCTGGAAAGCATTGCGGGATACGTCATTCCAAATCAACTTTTCTGGTAGTGAGGGTATGGACATGTCTAACAATGGTCTAACGATCTCGGAATAACTCATAATCCATTGCCTGCAATATCCTGACATGCCGAGGAAATGTTTCCTTTCTCTCTTGGTTACTGGTAGTGGAGCAGAGCAGATTGCTTTTACTCGGTCTTGAGTCAATTTTCTCATATCTCTGACCAATTCGTGTCCTAGATACCGAACCCTTTCTGAGACAAATTGTAACTTCGCCTTTGACACTTTGTGTCCTTTTGAGGCCAAGGCTTTTAATAACACAAGAGAATCCATTTCGCAGGCTAATTTGGAGGGTGAGGCGAGCAGTGAGTCATCAACAAACTGCACAAGTGTGGAATCCGCTGGTAAAATTAAATCCTCCAGATCCTTCTCTAAGCATTGTGAAACTATAGTAGGGCTTTTGGTAAATACCTGCGGGAGTCTTGTCCACGTAGATTGCGGTCCTTTATACGTGAAGGCAAACAGGAATTGGGACTCTGGGTGAATGGGTATTGAGAAAAATGTCGAACACAGATCAATCACCGTATAATACGTTGAGTTTGCCGGAATACTGATCAGTATAGTCGCAGGATTGGGCACCACCGGATAAGTTGGGAATACAGATTCATTCACAGCTCGTAGGTCTTGGACAAATCTCCATTTGTCACTATTGGGCTTCTGAACCGGAAAAATCGGTGTGTTACACGGACTTCTAGTTGGAACTATTATTCCCTGTGCCAGCAGAGACGTAATGACTGGCTCGATACCTTGTTCTGCAGCTGGAGACAAGGGGTATTGGGGTTTCTTAGGAAGTGGTACGGTCGAATTGATTGCTACCTTATATGGGTGTGCGGTAAGCATCTTTCCTACTTCATTAGAGTGTGTAGACCAAAGTTGCTCTGGGACCTTAGCAAGAAGTTCTCCTGTTCCTTGTTGCAATGGAAAGCTAGTGACCGAAAGTATCTTTTCTTCTAAGATAGCATCGAAATATATTTTCCTATTCAACTTGACAGAATAGTCTTCCCCTCACTCATGTTGCCCCAGAGTTCCATTAAGTGTGTGCCATTTCTCGTGTACTGGAGATCCTTGCATTCTCTTAACCATTCATCCTAAATCCTGGGGTTTATATGTGCCTGCAACCGTAGGGGTGCAGTGTGGAACGCTCCCTTTAACCCGAGACAAGGTCTGATTGTGGGAGGATAATTCAACCCCTGCCGCTATTCCTTCAGGTCCGATAAAAATTTGTTCCATCATCAATTGATGTTTACGGTGCAAGAATGGTTGATAAAAGATGTGTGCTGTAGCGCCTGATCCAGTTTTGTCATAATGCACTGTACAGTGTCACGTTTTGTGCCAATTTCCCAAGTTTTGAGATTTGAGGTAGTATGTGATTAACCTTGTCGCACACCAATATGAACTAACCAAATAGGATAGGGTTCTGCTTAGTGTGGGGTCCAAACTTTTCTAGGCATACAATATGGGTGTTGTGGGTTGAAGTAGTGGATATGCGCCACATTTATCTATGGGGAGTCGAACTTCCATACCGGTTGGAGAACAGAGGATAGTGGCACTCATTTTACATAATAGGTCACGTCCACACAGATTTACTGGAACTTCCTTAGACAGTACGAATGAATGACTATCTTCATAATCTTCTAATTGTACATTGATAGGGTTGGAGAAAAACATTTGATGAGCGTGTCCAGATAGTCCAATCATTGAGGTTTGATTAGTGGAAGTCGGAATTCCCTTTGTATCTTCCCTCGAAAGGAGCGAATAGGTGGCGCCAGTATCCACCAGGAATGGAATATCCCTTCCTTGTATTCGTATTTTTACTTCGGGTTCTCCTATGGCATTTAAACAAACGACGGGAAGCTGTTTGCTCGTCGCACTTGGATCTGGGATTGGGCGTCATTGGTCATTATAGGGATAATTTGATCGTTGGCCGAATTGATTTTGATTCTGTGGTCCAAATGGATTTTGAACAGAGAAATTAGTCTGCGGTTTAGCATGTACCTGGACTTGGGTCGCATACGGATTGGGTTCTAGAGATGGAGGAGGTGGTCTATTACCAGCCTGTTGAGCCCAATCATAATTTGGTTGTTGCTGTTTTGATGGGTAATTTCTAGTCCAGTGTCCAGCCTGGCCACAATTGTAACAGGTGCTATATTGTCCTTGCCCTACACCTCCTCTCCTTCTTCCTCTAAAATTTCTTCCTCTGCCTCGTCCTCTTCCTCTACCCTGTGGAGGGCAGGAGGAAGGTGTCGCTGGGGCGGGTGTTGTTGGAGCTGGTTGTTCCATAAACACAATGACCTTGCTTTTAGATTCTCTATTTTGCTCTTTTATGTCCTTTAACATAGAAGCAACCTTGGATAGCGATTCCTGCAAAACAGATACACTGCTTTGAATACTGTTGGGGGGGAATGACTCATCAGGGGAGGGCAGCAGCAGCCAAGTTCATGGCACTGTGGCTGGCTCTGCTGCACAGAAGGGCAGGAAAAAGATTGGGAGCGCGATAGTGATAGGGGATTCGATGGTGAGGGGAATAGATAGGCGTTTCTGCGGCCGCAACCGAGACTCCAGGATGGTATGTTGCCTCCCTGGTGCAAGGGTCAAGGAGTCTCGGAGCGGGTGCAGGACATTCTGAAATGGGAGGGAGAACAGCCAGTTGTCGTGGTGCACATTGGTACCAACGACATAGGTAAAAAAAGGGATGAGGTCCTACGAAAAGAATTTAAGGAGCTAGGAGCTAAATTAAAAAGTAGGACCTCAAAAGTAGTAATCTCGGGATTGCTACCAGTGCCACGTGCTAGTCAGAGTAGGAATCGCAGGATAGCACAGATGAATACGTGGCTTGAGCAGTGGTGCAGCAGGGAGGGATTCAAATTCCTGGGGCATTGGAACCAGTTCTGGGGGAGGTGGGACCAGTACAAACCGGACGGTCTGCACCTGGCCAGGACCGGAACCAATGTCCTAGGGGGAGTGTTTGCGAGTGCTGTTGGGGAGGAGTTAAACTAATATTGCAGGGGGATGGGAACCTATGCAGGGAGACAGAGGGAGATAAAAATGAGGCAAAAGCAAAAGACAGAAAGGAGATGAGGAAAAGTGGAGGGCAGAGAAACCCAAGGCAAAGAACAAAAAGGGCCACTGTACAGCAAAATTCTAAAAGGACAAAGGGTGTTAAAAAAGCAAGCCTGAAGGCTTTGTGTCTTAATGCAAGGAGTATCCGCAATAAGGTGGATGAATTAACTGTGCAAATAGATGTTAACAAATATGATGTGATTGGGATTACGGCGACGTGGCTCCAGGATGATCAGGGCTGGGAACTCAACATCCAGGGGTATTCAACATTCAGGAAGGATAGAATAAAAGGAAAAGGAGGTGGGGTAGCATTGCTGGTTAAAGAGGAGATTAATGCAATAGTTAGGAAAGATATTAGCTTGGATGATGTGGAATCTATATGGGTAGAGCTGCAGAACACTAAAGGGCAAAAATCGTTAGTGGGAGTTGTGTACAGACCTCCAAACAGTAGTAATGATGTTGGGGAGGGCATCAAACAGGAAATTAGGAGTGCATGCAATAAAGGTGCAGCAGTTATAATGGGTGACTTTAATATGCACATAGATTGGGCTAACCAAACTGGAAGCAATACGGTGGAGGAGGATTTCCTGGAGTGCATAAGGGATGGTTTTCTAGACCAATATGTCGAGAACCAACTAGGGGGGAGGCCATCTTAGACTGGGTGTTGTGTAATGAGAGAGGATTAATTAGCAATCTCGTTGTGCGAGGCCCCTTGGGGAAGAGTGACCATAATATGGTGGAATTCTGCATTAGGATGGAGAATGAAACTGTTAATTCAGAAACCATGGTCCAGAACTTAAAGAAGGGTAACTTTGAAGGTATGAGGCGTGAATTGGCTAAGATAGATTGGCGAATGATACTTAAGGGGTTGACTGTGGATGGGCAATGGCAGACATTTAGAGACCGCATGGATGAATTACAACAATTGTACATTCCTGTCTGGCGTAAAAATAAAAAAGGGAAATCAGGGATAGTATTAAAGCAAAGGAAGTGGCATACAAATTGGCCAGAAATAGCAGTGAACCTGGGGACTGGGAGAAATTTAGAACTCAGCAGAGGAGGACAAAGGGTTTGATTAGGGCAGGGAAAATGGAGTACGAGAAGAAGCTTGCAGGGAACATTAAGGCGGATTGCAAAAGTTTCTATAGGTATGTAAAGAGAAAAAGGTTAGTAAAGACAAACGTAGGTCCCCTGCAGTCAGAATCAGGGGAAGTCATAACGGGGAACAAAGAAATGGCGGACCAATTGAACAAGTACTTTGGTTCGGTATTCACTGAGGAGGACACAAACAACCATCCGGATATAAAAGGGGTCAGAGGGTCTAGTAAGGAGGGGGAACTGAGGGAAATCTTTATTAGTTGGGAAATTGTGTTGGGGAAATTGATGGGATTGAAGGCCGATAAATCCCCAGGGCCTGATGTTCTGCATCCCAGAGTACTTAAGGAGGTGGCCTTGGAAATAGCAGATGCATTGACAGTCATTTTCCAACATTCCATAGACGCTGAATCAGTTCCTATCGAGTGGAGGGTAGCCAATGTAACCACACTTTTTTAAAAAAGGAGGGAGAGAGAAAACAGGGAATTATAGACCGGTCAGCTTGACATCGATAGTGGGTAAAATGATGGAATCAATTATTAAGGATGTCATAGCAGCGCATTTGGAAAGAGGTGACATGATAGGTCCAAGTCAGCTTGGATTTGTGAAAGGGAAATCATGCTTGACAAATCTTCTGGAATTTTTTGAGGATGTTTCCAGTACAGTGGACAAGGGAGAACCAGTTGATGTGGTGTATTTGGACTTTCAGAAGGCTTTCGACAAGGTCCCACACAAGAGATTAATGTGCAAAGTTAAAGCACATGGGATTAAGTGTAGTGTGCTGACGTGGATTGAGAACTGGTTGGCAGACAGGAAGCAAAGTGTAGGAGTAAATGGGTACTTTTCAGAATGGCAGGCAGTGACTAGTGGGGTACCGCAAGGTTCTGTGCTGGGGCCCCAGCTGTTTACATTGTACATTAATGATTTAGACGAGGGGATTAAATGTAGTATCTCCAAATTTGCGGATGACACTAAGTTGGGTGGCAGTGTGAGCTGCGAGGAGGATGCCATGAGGCTGCAGAGTGACTTGGATAGGTTAGGTGAGTGGGCAAATGCGTGGCAGATGAAGTATAATGTGGATAAATGTGAGGTTATCCACTTTGGTGGTAAAAACAGAGAGACAGACTATTATCTGAATGGTGACAGATTAGGAAGGGGAAGGTGCAGCGAGACCTGGGTGTCATGGTACATCAGTTATTGAAGGTTGGCATGCAGGTACAGCAGGCGGTTAAGAAAGCAAATGGCATGTTGGCCTTCATAGCGAGGGGATTTGAGTACAGGGGCAGGGAGGTGTTGCTACAGTTGTATAAGGCCTTGGTGAGGCCACACCTGGAGTATTGTGTACAGTTTTGGTTTCCTAACTTGAGGAAGGACGTTCTTGCTATTGAGAGAGTGCAGCGAAGATTCACGACTGATTCCCGGGATGGTGGGACTGACCTATCAAGAAAGACTGGATCAACTGGGCTTGTATTCACTGGAGTTCAGAAGAGTGAGAGGGGACCTCATAGAAACGTTTAAAATTCTGACGGGTTTGGACAGGTTGGATGCAGGAAGAATGTTCCCAATGTTGGGGAAGTCCAGAACCAGGGGTCACAGTCTAAGGATAAGGGGTAAGCCATTTAGGACCGAGATGAGGAGAAACTTCTTCACCCAGAGAGTGGTGAACCTGTGGAATTCTCTACCACAGAAAGTAGTTGAGGCCAATTCACTAAATATATTCAAAAGGGAGTTAGGTGAAGTCCTTACTACTCGGGGGATCAAGGGGTATGGCGAGAAAGCAGGAAGGGGGTACTGAAGTTTCATGTTCAGCCATGAACTCATTGAATGGCGGTGCAGGCTAGAAGGGCACCTATTTTCTATGTTTCTATGTTTCCTGTCGCCATCTGAGACAAACTAATTTAAAGGGATCTCTAAGTTTGGGTTGTAGTCCGTTTACCACGGCGGTAATCATGGGAGAATCTACTTCCTCTATTTTCATGCCTGAACATTGGATCATGATTTCTCGCACTCTTTCTACGTAATCCTCAACATCCTCATTCTATCTTTGTGTAGTTTCCATGATTTTGGACCAATTCGTTTTCCTAGAGAATACTTGATGTAAGGCTTCCCAACATCTTCCCCAGAACCCCTCTCCTGGCTTCGTGCCAGGATCTGCATTGGGGGCCTCTCGATGGGTTTAACATCTTTGAATTTTGTCTCGAATTCGGCAAATTTAGTGTCCTTTAACCATGCTTTCAGCAAAATTTGACCATCGAATATACTGGGTTCGTGGCACAAGATGATCACTTTTAATTGGGCTTTTCAATACTGGTTTTAGGGTCTGACAATCCTTCCACAATTGTTCTTAACTCATTTGGTGACCATGGTCGATAAATAGGAATCGGAGCTCCGTCAGGGACTGGATTGGGGAAAAATCTTAATGGGAATGTAGATGGCTCTAGGGCACTGGACCCTGGTCCACGAGTATGACTTCGCGTACTACCTGCAGGGCCGTCATGGTATTGATTTCCTTGTGACAGGTCTACTTCTCCTGTAGCCGCACCTGCATTGTTGGGAGCGGGTGTTACCCTTTCTCCCTGTGCTCTGTCCCGAGGATCGCCTCCTCCCTGTTGGCCTGGAGCACCCACTTGGGGTAGAACACATGGCGGTGGTCGATGGCTGTAGGAAGTCCATTCCTCGTCCCAATCCTCATCTTCATCTTTTTCCCAACCCTAAAGGGCATTTGTCGGGTGTGCCTTTGTTTCTTTAGCAACCATAACAGATGGATGTTTACCATGTCTAGGGCGATTCACCTGCTCTACTCGTTCATCCACCTGCTTTCTCCCTCTAGTACACTGCTAGCTAACCCATCGGCTCTTCTCGTGTCGTTCCTCGGCTTCCCTTTTCCAATCTCCAAATGCTGACCAATTTACTTTCTTTTTACCTCTTCTACCTGGGTCTCTGTCTATAAGGCACTCCTCTAGACAGGTTATTCTCTCTAAATTAAATGAACCATCGGGTGGAAATGGCCTGTTTTCACCCTCAGTCCATTTTACCCATTTTTTTTTAGGTGGTCAAGTGAAGACTGACCACAATTCTTAAGCATAAAATAGACTGATGTGTCCTTTGGTACTGCACCCATTCTGGATGATTAAGATTTTTTTCACAGTTTCTGATCTCACAATCCTTTCGGTCAACTGAGTTCTCTATGCCCACTTCTCCTGGCCGTCACATGGCCAAAAAAGGCTCTTAATTCGGGCTCACTCTGGGTGTGTGAGATATGTTGACACGAACCAACCGTAGTTGATAAATCAGTTACTGTTTCTATTCTCAATCAATCCTTGTTTTTTTTTCTGAATCACAATTTTCCCTAGTGACTCTTCCCGTTTCTCTAATTGCAGTGTCACACAAAGGTATTGAACACAAAAGTATAACAATGACAATTAGGACAATCAACATTCACACGGGTATACAAATCATAGCCTTAAACTCTATCTAAACAAATAGTCAATTCTCAGTCTGCGTTTACGCCACTACAGACTGAGTCCTTAACTTATCTTAATAAAGTTTATGGTCCTATCACACAAGTACCCGAATCCTATCACACAAGGACCCTGTCCCACTAAGGCATTCATATCGCACAAGGAACTTTCCTTTAGGGACTTGTATTATCCTATCACACAAGGATCATCTTAATTTATGTCCTACCACACAAGGGCCCTGATCCTATCACACAAGGATCATCGATCGATAGCACTCTTTTTTTTTTTTACCTTTTACCAATGAAAATCTCCCCGGGCTGTTTCCAGATCGGATATTTTAAGGATCAGATCCCTTCTGCCTATAAGCTGAGAAGGAAATGATTACAAAAATAACTTTAGCTCTTAAATGTCGAGTCTCGTAGATCGCAGTACCTCCACTGTGGACAACAGATTACATATGCAATTCAACAGTAAAGAGACCTCTTGCGAGCAAAAGGCTCACCTTATTCTGGCCAGTGAAGCCCTTCACAGAAGAGGCAC
Organism: Pristiophorus japonicus; assembly: GCF_044704955.1. Lineage (NCBI taxonomy): Eukaryota > Metazoa > Chordata > Chondrichthyes > Pristiophoridae > Pristiophorus > Pristiophorus japonicus. The sequence goes on along the minus strand of NC_091991.1, from coordinate 101,951,694 downwards.
TATGCCGGCATCTGTTTACTCACAGAGTAGAGAGTAAGCGATCTCGGTAGACCCTCCAAGAAGTAACTGTCGAAATCTCGACTCTCAATATACGACTCTCAATATACAATCAGCTCCGGTAGATGTTCCTTTAATAAGTTTTACTTGCAGCATGGAAGAGTCTCACTAAGTCAAAGGCTAAGCAAATACTCTGAATATGGTACAGTTTCACAAGGTATTTATACAGTAAAAAACACGTAATGGTTCCATCCTGTGTATTGGTTCTGCCTTTGCAGTCAGCAAAAACAAATAAAGAGTTAATGATTGCCCCATCCTTGTCCTGACATTTTTTTTCCAAATGTCTCCTTTGTCAGTGTTTTTGGTGGGCCAGTCAGCAATAACTCGATTAGCGTGTGATAATGTGCTATCACCGGCTTTGCATTGTTTTAGGATTGTCCAGTTTCCTGGCCAGTAATTTGGGCCCATGATTTTCATAGTGGTTGATTGGGTATTTGGCTTCTTGCATATTATGGATAAGTCCTGTACAAGAGATAATGGCTGGTAATTTGATTATCTCTTGATGCTGCATCTTTACAACCTTTATCTAGCCTTTCTAAGGTCTGCGACAGACTATTGACAATACAGGGGAGCGCAATGGGTGGTACTTATCTCAGCAGGACAGTCTTAATGTTGTCTGGTGGCTATTAATCAGCAAACAGACCTTAAATAATTATTTTATATTTATTTTGCTTCGGTCTTCACAGTGGAAGACACAAAAACCATGCCAAAAATTGCTGGTCACAGGAATGTGGGAAGGGAGGACCTTGAGACAATCACTATCACTAGCGGGGTAGAGCTGGACAGGCTAATGGGACTCAAGGTAGACAAGTCCCCTGGTCCTGATGAAATGCATCCCAGGGTATTAAAAGGGATGGCGGAAGTTATAGCAGATGCATTCGTTATAATCTACCAAAATTCTCTGGACCCTGGGGAGGTACCAGCGGATTGGAAAGCAGCTAATCTAATGCCTCTATTTAAAAAAGGGGGCAGATAAAAGGCAGTTAACTACAGGCCGGTTAGTTTAACATCTGTAGTGGGGAACATGCTTGAAACTATCATTAAGGAAGAAATAGCGGGACATCTAGATAGGAATAGTGCAATCAAGCAGACGCAACATGGATTCATGAAGGGGAAATCATGTTTAACTAATTTACTGGAATTTTTTGAGGATATAACGAGTATGGTGGATAGAGGTGTACCGATGGATGTGGTGTATTTAGATTTCCAAAAGGCATTCGATAAGATGCCACACAAAAGGTTACTGCAGAAGATAAAGGTACGCGGAGTCAGGAAATGTATTGGCATGGATAGAGAATTGGCTGGCTAACAGAAAGCAGAGAGTCGGGATAAATGGGTCCTTTTCGGGTTGGAAATCGGTGGTTAGTGGAATGCCACAGGGATCGGTACTGGGACCATAACTGTTTACAATATACATAGATGACCTGGAAGAGGGGACAGAGTGTAGTGTAACAAAATTTGTTAATGATACAAAGATTAGTGGGAAAGCGGGTTGTGTAGAGGACACAAAGAGGCTGCAAAGAGATTTAGATAGGTTAAGCGAATGGGCTAAGCTTTGGCAGATGGAATACAATGTCGGAATGTGTGAGGTCATCCACCTTGGGGGAAAAAAAACAGTAAAAGGGAATATTATTTGAATGGGGAGAAATTATAACATGCTACGGTGCAGAGAGACCTGGGGGTCCTTGTGCATGAATCCCAAAAAGTTAGTTTGCAGTTGCAGCAGGTAATCAGGAAGGCGAATGGAATGTTTGCCTTCATTGCGAGAGGGATGGAGTACAAAAGCAGCGAGGTCCTTCTGCAACTGTATAGGGTATTGGTGAGGCCACACCTGGAGTACTGCATGCAGTTTTTTTCACCTTACTTAAGGAAGGATATACTAGCTTTGCAGGCGATTCACTAGGCTGATTTCGGAGATGAGGGGGTTACCTTATGATGATAGATTGAGTAGACTGGGTCTTTACTCATTGGAGTTCAGAAGGATGAGGGGTGATCTTATAGAAACATTTAAAATAATGAAAGGGATAGACAAGATAGAGGCAGAGAGGTTGTTTCCACTGGTCGGGGAGACTAGAACTAGGGGGCACAACCTCAAAATACGGGGGAGCCAATTTAAAACCGAGTTGAGAAGGAGTTTCTTCTCCCAGAGGGTTGTGAATCTGTGGAATTCTCTGCCCAAGGAAGCAGTTGAGGCTAGCTCATTGAATGTATTCAAGTCACAGATAAATAGATTTTTAACCAATAAGGTAATTAAGGGTTACTGGGAGCGGGCGGGTAAGTGGAGCTTAGTCCACGGCCAGATCAGCCATGATCTTGTTGAATGGCGGAGAAGGCTCGAGGGGCTAGATGGCCTACTCCTGTTCCTAATTCTTATGTTCTTTTGACTGTCTGTTGCAGAAGTTTCTGGCAGGACCAGGACTCCATTTTGTTTTTTTACAAAAAGGGTACAAAAAACAGCGTAATGCAATTTTAAAAATACATTTCCACAGTGCCTTCCTTATTGCTTGCTGTACCTGCAGGTTAGCTTTCTGTTTCTTGCACAAGGACAGCCAAATCTCTCTGAACACCAACACTTAAAAGTTTTGCACTCACATTTCCCTACATTATACTCCATCTCTCACTTACTGCCTACTCACTTGATCTATCTACATCACTTTGCAGACGCTTGTGTTCTCCTCACAGCTTGCTGCCATGCATAGCTTTGTATCTACAGCAAATTTGGATACATTACACTCGGCTCCTTCAGCTAGATACTTAATATAGATTGTAAATAGCATCGTGGAACGGGCTGAGCCAGGATAGTTAGGCTCCGGTGTTTTCAGGCTTGGTTTGCGATTGTGGTCACTGATAAACTTTCCACAAACACGGAAGGATTGGCTGCAGTTTTTGTATAAAGCCCGGTGTCAAACACACACTCTGTACATGCACATTTGGTGTTGTATCATAGTTTGTGGGATACCTTTTAAGCCTGTTCAGAAGAAATTTGAAAACGTTCTCCATTGGAATAGAATAATTCAATTTTAAAATAGAAACATAGAAATTTGCAGCGCAGGAGGAGACCAGTTCGGCACATCGTGTCCACACCGGCCGACAAAGAGCCACACGGCCCTCAGTCAGCAGCCCTGAAGGTTACATATAAACCTATGAACAATGAACAATGGCAGAAAGGCAAAGTGCACCCAGCCCAAACAGTCTGTCCCACACAACTGCCACACCCTTTATACTGAAACCTTCTACACTCCAACCCAACCGTAGCCATGTGATCTCCTGGGAGAGGCAAAAAACAGATTAAAAACCCAGGTCAATTCAGGGAGAAAAAATAAGGGAAAATTCCTCTCCAACCTATCCAGGCGATAGACACTAGTCCAGGAGATAAACCTGGTTGTGTTTGATTCCCTGCAGTACTTACCATAATATCTGCAGTGGCCAACAAAAGGTCCTCCAGTCTAATCCCAATTCCCAGCTCTAGGTCCGTAACCCTGCAGGTTACAGCACTTTCAGTTGTAGGCATTTTGTATTGCTGCAATGAATGATGCTCTGTAGAAATTTGAAACGTTGGTTAGGAGGGCGCAATGGTTCTCATGATTCTTTGATTAATGGCAGGTCAAACAGCCCCAAAACACACGGTTTCCTGACAGGGAATCTAAACTCGGGCAGCGGTGGTGGGAGCGCTGGATCCTAACCATGTGACCACCAGTGAAGCATTGAAAAAATATTTACTCCTTCAAACCAGCTTCTTCTCCCAGCTTTTCCTGCCTTCCACAATCAATAGCCCTCTTTTACTCTGCTCACTATTCTCCCCACAACAATGTACACTTTCTGCCAGAAACACACCAGCCCAGTCTTTGGTGCTTTCTCCTTTGACATTCAGGTCACCAGGAAAACCGTTCGCACAAAATAATGCAACAGACATGTTCGTGCAACCACAGCACCAAGTGCAGGTAGGCATCTAATGATAATGCACAGTGAGGGAAAATATTACCACAAGGATTAAGGTTTAATTCGCCGTGGGGCATGGCTCGAATTCCACCGGTGCCGTAAATTTTGGTGGGGATATTTTTGGTCTTATCACAAAAACCCATCTGTTTCAAGCAATGCTCTGTGGCCAGAGCAGGTCTATACCAGCTGACGTGTGGCGCGTTGAACATATAGTGATTAGTACACTGCGTTATGGCCTCAGCAAACTCGGCTCGAATCCGAGTCATGGCACAGTTCACACTATGTCTTCAGTACCTGCTGATGGAACGCAGCAAATCATCAATCTTTAATACTTGAAACAAATATTATTTTGTCGGCATTGAAAATGTATTTACTTCTTCAAACCTGACTCCTCTCCCAGCGTTTTCTGCCTTCCACAATCAATAGCTCTCTCTTACTTTGCTCACTATTCTCCCCATCACAATTTTTCTGGCGACGGCAGCAGCCGTGTGACCTAATGGATAAGACTTCGATACTAACGAAGAACTGTCATGGTCATTTAACTCACCGGGCGAAACTTTTCTTCTCTGTTCTGAATCATTCTCATAAACGAACATTTCTGACAGTCCCTCACCTGAAGTAATGAACACCTTTAGCTGACAGAAGCTGATTTTACACTTTCACCATTGTCGATCTGGGTGCTCGGTAAGGACAAGCAGTGAATGGGGACTTTGTCTGCGGGGTTATCTGTTTGGATACAAAAAGCAGGAAAGGGGATGGCTTATCACATTGCCTCACTAAAATGAGATGGCCAAGTGGTAAATGCGAATGGTGTGCTAACCCATTGTGATAGCACGCAGTATTTGAATCCCATCCTCATCGGTATTATGGTAAACCTTTGATGCCTCTGGTTATTTTGTCAATCACCTGAAACTTCATGTCCAAATTCACCTTAAATTCCAAGCATGCTACACTCAGCTTATGTCATGTCTCAAATTACGAATATAAACTTTAAAGGGAAAACTTTTCGAGGACTATAGGGTATGGGACTAACGGTACAGCACTCTCAGAGACACAGCACAAGCACGATGGGCCGAAGAACTTTCTTCAGTACTTAATGTGTTGCACTTCTTTTTTTCGGCGGCTCATTGATCTTGGGTTTTGATTCTTGCTTTGGGATTTTTAAAGCTGAGATGCAAGAGATCACGGATAATCAAAAATCAGTTTCAATCAGTCGATTGACATTGCGGAAAACAATAATACTTTAAATTAAAAAGTGTGAATTTGCGCCGTATTCACATAACGTCCGAAATCGTAGAGCTTCACAAAAGTAACATGAAAACCAACCAAATGAATAAAGTTAAAGGTCTCTGAATGTATTCGGCACTGTATCGCAGGTCTTAAAACACGTGTTCAATTCCAGCCAATACAGGATATTTTATATTTTCCTTCCTGCACTCATGAACTCGCCTGAATTAGAATAAACTTACATTCATCGTCAAACTTCACATCTTCTTGAAACAGTCTCTGCCCTGAATAATACTCAGTGATGTTTTCTCCAGCGCCAAAAAGATGTGGAAGCTGGCATTTGAATTGGTCTTATTGGTACCGAATTCAGAGAATTACAGTGGATATATGGCACAGAAACAGACCTTTCGGCCTAACCAGTCCCTGCCGCCGTTTATGCTCCACTGGAGTCTCCTCCTGTCTTTCCTCATTTAATTCTATCAGCACAGCCATCTATTCCATTCTTCTTTAATATGCATATGGATTGGGCTAACCAAACTGGAAGCAATACGGTGGAGGAGGATTTCCTGGAGTGCATAAGGGATGGTTTTCTACACCAATATGTCGAGGAACCAACTAGGGGGGAGGCCATCTTAGACTGGGTGTTGTGTAATGAGAGAGGATTAATTAGCAATCTCGTTGTGTGAGGCCTCTTGGGGAAGAGTGACCATAGTATGGTGGAATTCTACATTAGGATGGAGAATGAAACAGTTAATTCAGAGACCATGGTCCAGAACTTAAAAAAGGGTAACTTTGAAGGTATGAGGCGTGAATTGGCTTGGATAGATTGGCGAATGATACTTAAGGGGTTGACAGTGGATGGGCAATGGCAGACATTTAGAGGCCACATGGATGAACTACAATAATTGTACATCCCTGTCTGGCATAAAAATACAAAAGGGAAGGTGGCTCAACCATGACTATCAAGGGAAATCAGGGATAGTATTAAAGCCAAGGAAGTGGCTTACAAATTGGCCAGAAATAGCAGCGAACCTGGGGACTGGGAGAAATTTAGAACTCAGCAGAAGAGGACAAAGGGTTTGATTCGGGCAGGGAAAACAGAGTACGAGAGGACGCTTGCAGGGAACATTAAAACGGACTGCAAAAGCTTCTATAGATATGTAAAGAGACAAAGGTTAGTAAAGACAAACGTAGGCCCCCTGCAGTCAGAATCAGGGGAAGTCATAACGGGGAACAATGAAATGGCAGACCAATTGAACAAGTACTTTGGTTCAGTATTCACTAAGGAGGACACAAACAACCTTCCGGATATAAAAGGGGTCAGGGGGTCTAGTACGAAGGAGGAACTGAGGGAAATCCTTATTAGTCAGGAAATTGTGTAGGGGAAATTGATGGGATTGAAGGCCGATAAATCCCCAGGGCCTGATGTTCTGCATCCCAGAGTACTTAAGGAGGTGGCCTTGGAAATAGCAGATGCATTGACAGTCATTTTCCAACATTCCATAGACACTGAATCAGTTCCTATCGAGTGGAGGGTAGCCAATGTAACCACACTTTTTAAAAAAGGAGGGAGAGAGAAAACAGGGAATTATAGACCGGTCAGCTTGACATCGATAGTGGGTAAAATGATGGAATCAATTATTAAGGATGTCATAGCAGCGCATTTGGAAAGAGGTGACATGATAGGTCCAAGTCAGCTTGGATTTGTGAAAGGGAAATCATGCTTGACAAATCTTCTGGAATTTTTTGAGGATGTTTCCAGTAGAGTGGACAAGGGAGAACCAGTTGATGTGGTGTATTTGGACTTTCAGAAGGCTTTCGACAAGGTCCCACACAAGAGATTAATGTGCAAAGTTAAAGCACATGGGATTAAGTGTAGTGTGCTGACGTGGATTGAGAACTGGTTGGCAGACAGGAAGCAAAGTGTAGGAGTAAATGGGTACTTTTCAGAATGGCAGGCAGTGACTAGTGGGGTACCGCAAGGTTCTGTGCTGGGGCCCCAGCTGTTTACATTGTACATTAATGATTTAGATGAGGGGATTAAATGTAGTATCTCCAAATTTGCAGATGACACTAAGTTGGGTGGCAGTGTGAGCTGCGAGGAGGATGCTATGAGGTTGCAGAGTGACTTGAATCGGTTAGGTGAGTGGGCAAATGCATGGCAAATGAAGTATAATGTGGATAAATGTGAGGTTATCCACTTTGATGGTAAAAACAGAGAGACAGACTATTATCTGAATGGTGACAGATTAGGAAAAAGGGAGGTGCAACGAGACCTGGGTGTCATGGTACATCAGTCATTGAAGATTGGCATGCAGGTACAGCAGGCGGTTAAGAAAGCAAATGGCATGTTGGCCTTCATAGCGAGGGGATTTGAGTACAGGGGCAGGGAGTTATTACTACAGTTGTACAGGGCCTTGGTGAGGCCACACCTGGACTATTGTCTCCTAACTTGAGGAAGAACATTCTTGCTATTGAGGGAGTGCAGCGAAGGTTCACCAGACTGAGTCCCGGGATGGCGGGTCTGACATATCAAGAAAGAGTGATCAACTGGGCTTGTATTCACTGGAGTTCAGAAGAATGAGAGGGGATCTCATAGAAACGTTTAAAAGTCTGACTGGTTCAGACAGGTTAGATGCAGGAAGAATGTTCTCAATGTTGGGGAAGTCCAGAACCAGGGGTCACAGTCTAACATAGAAACGTAGAAAGATAGAAAATAGGTGCAGGAGTCGGCCATTCGGCCCTTCGAGCCTGCACCACCATTCAATGAGTTCATGGCTGAACATGCAACTTCAGTACCCCATTCTTGCTTTCTCACTATACCCCTTGATCCCCCTAGTAGTAAGGACTACATCTAACTCCTTTTTGAATATATTTAGTGAATTGGCCTCAATAACTTTCTGTGGTAGAGAATTACACAGGTTGACCACTCTCTGGGTGAAGAAGTTTCTCCTCATCTCGGTCCTAAATGGCTTACCCCTTATCCTTAGACAGTGACCCCTGGTTCTGGACTTCCCCAACTAAGGATAAGCAATTTAGGACCGAGATGAGGAGCAACTTCTTCACCCAGAGAGTGGTGAACCTGTGGAATTCTCTACCACAGAAAGTTGTTGAGGCCAATTCACGAAATATATTCAAAAAGGAGTCAAATGTAGTCCTTGCTACTAAGGGGATCAAGGAGTATGGCTAGAAAGCAGGAATGGAGCACTTAAGTTGCATGTTCAGCCATGAACTCATTGAATGGCAGTGCAGGCTCAAAGGGCCGAATGGCCTACTCCTGCACTGATTTTCTATGTTTCTAAGTTACCTCATAACCTTATCTAACCACCCCTTACAGGCATCTATACTATTTGCTTGAACCATTCCCCATAGAGGCGAGTTCCACATTCTTACCTCTCTTTGGGTTAAGAGATTTCTTCTGAATTTGCTATTGGATACTATTTTGTACTGATGGCTTCTAGTGATGCTTTTCCCCAAAAGTGAAAAATCTCTATCTGTATCTACTCTATCAAAACCTTTCATGATGTCAAATACGTCGATTAGTTCACCCCTCCGACTTCTCTTTTCAATAGAAAGGATATTGTTCATCCTTTCCAAATACTATACCCTCGCATTTCTGGTATTTTCCTTGTAAATCTTCTCTGCATCCTCTCCAGTGCCTCTTTATCCTTTTTGTAATATGGTGACCAGAATGGCACACAGTAGGCAAAATGTGGTCCAACTGTTTTGACCGGGAATAAAACCAGTATAGCCAGGATGCCTGGTCTGTTCAAAATAAGTCTGTGCCTCAGCTATCTGTTGTGCTCCTAACACAGATGAGACTGCACACAGGTAGGTTAAAGTAACAATGACCTCAGTCTTTATTAAGACACTCCAGAGTGAGTAACAGGCCTTAGGGGCGGGCTTATATCCACTGCTCCCAAGGGATGCTGGGATCCCTTGGGACTTCAGGGGATGCGCTCCGTAGTGGCGGAACATGGGAGTGCATGCTTTACAGATACACAACATCACTTCCCCCCAAAAAGTCAAAGTGAAAACTATTTACAAGGTGAGGCGGTCGGGAGCCTTTCTTTCCCTGGTGGACCGCCTCGGTACAAATGTCTGTTCTGGTGTTGGCTTTGCCCTCACTGGGCTGGCGTGTTGTTGGCCCTGCAGGGCTCTGGGTGAGCCTGGCCTTGTTGGGCTGTTGGGCGTGATGGGTTCTATTTCCTGGTCCGGCGTGTGTCGTTGATCCTTTGGGTGTGTGTTGTGGGCTCGAAAAAGTTGGTGTCTGCTGTGGGTTGTTCAGGGCAGTCTATGAACCGCAGCCTCGTTTGGTCCAGGTGCTTTCTGCAAATTTGTCCATTGTCTAGTTTGACTAAAAACACCCTACTCCCTTCTTTAGCTATCACCGTGCCCGTGATCCACTTGGGACCATGTCCAGAGTTTAGCACATACACAGGGTCATTCAGATCCATTTCCTGTGACACAGTGACGCGACCATCATTTACATTTTGTTGCTGCCACCTGCTCTCTACCTGATCATGCAGGTTGGGGTGAACCTGCGAGAGTCTGGTTTTAAGTGCCATTTTCTTGAGTAGCTCAGCCGGGAGCACCCCTGTGAGCGAGTGGGGTCTCGGTGCGGTAGCTGAGCAGTACTCGGGACAGGCGGGTTTGGAGTGAGCCTTATGTGACTCGTTTGAGGCTCTGTTTGATTGTTTGTACTGCCCGCTCTGCCTGCCCATTGGAGGCTGGTTTAAACAGGGCCGAGGTGACATGTTCGATCCCATTGCAGGTCATGAATTCTTTAAATTCGGCACTGGTGAAACATGGTCCGTTGCCACTGACCAGTATGTCAGGCAGGCTGTGGGTGGCAAACATGGCCCTCAGGCTTTCAATGGTGGTGGTGGCGGTGCTTCCCGACATTATTTCACATTCAATCCATTTTGGGAAAGCACCCACCACCACCAGAAACATTTTACCGAGAATTGGGCCCGCATAGTCGACATGGATCCTCGACCATGGTCTGAAGGGCCAGGACCACAAACTTAGTGGTGTCTCTCTGGGCGTGTTGCTCAACTGAGCACACACGCTGCATTGCCGTACACAGGACTCTAAGTCAGAGTCGATACCGGGCCACCACACGTGGGATCTGGCTATCGCTTTCATCATTACTATACCTGGGTGTGTGCTGTAGAGATCCGAGATGAACGTCTCCCTGCCCTTTTTGGGTAGGCTACACGGTTATCCCACAACATGCAGTCTGCCTGAATGGACAGCTCGGCATTTCGCCACTCGAATGGCTTGATTAGCTCTTGCATTTCAACGAGGATGCTGGCCCAGCTCCCATGCAGTACACAGTTTTTTTTACTAGGGACAGCAGAGGATCTTGGCTGGTCCAAGTCCTAATCTGGCGGGCAGTGACAGGTAATTTAACATTTTCAAACCCTTCCATGACCATCAACAAGTCTGCGGGCTGCGCCACCATCAGCAAGTTTGCAGGCTGCGCCATTTCCACCCCCGTGGTTGGCAATGGTAACCAACTGAGAGCATCCACACAGTTCTCGGTCCCCTGCTTGTGGCGGATGGTATAGTTATATGCTGATAGCGCGAGTGCCCACCTTTGTATGTGGGCTGAAGCATTCGTATTTATCCCCTTGTTTTCAGCGAACAGGGATATGAGGGGCTTGTGATCGGTTTCCAGCTCAATATTGAGGCCACACAGGTACTGATACATTTTCTTTACCCCGAACACACACGCTAATGCCTCTTTCTCAATCATGCTGTAGGCCCTCTCAGACTTAGACAAGCTCCTGGAAGCATAGGCGACAGGTTGCAACCTCCCTGCAACGTTAGCTTGTTGTAAATACACACCCGACTCCGTACGACAACTCATCACATGCTAGCACGAGTCATTTACGTCAGTTATACAATACAAGCAGCTTGTTGGAGCATAAAATGTTTCTGGCTTTCTCAAAAGCAATTACTTGTTTTATTCCCCATACCCAGTTCTCACCTTTACGCAATAACACATGTAGGGGCTCTAAGAGGGTGCTTAACTCTGGTAGGAATTTACCAAAATAGTTGAGGAGTCCCAGGAACGACCGCTGCTCCGTGACGTTCTGTGGCCTGGGCGTGTCCCTGATAGCCTCTGTCTTGGCGACTGTGGACCGAATGCTGTCCACCGTGATCTTTCTCCCCAAAAACTCAATTTCTGTTGCCATGAAGACGCATTTCGACCTCTTCAGCCACAGCCCTACGTGATCCAGTCGCTGGAAGACCTCCTCCAGGTTTTGTAGGTGTCCCGACCCGTGACCAATATGTCGTCCTGAAAAATCACCATGCGTGGTACCGACTTGAGTAGGCTCTCCATGTTTCTCTGGAAGATCGCTGCAGCCGACCGAATTCCAAACGGGCATCTGTTGTAGATGAGCAGTCCCTTGTGCATGTTGATGCAGGTGAGGCCCTTTGAAGACTCCTCCAGCTCCTGCGTCATGTAGGCCGAAGTCAGGTCGAGCATGGTAAAGTCTTGCCTCCTGCCAGCGTTGCAAATAGGTTGTCTGCCTTGGGTAGCGGGTATTGGTCCTGTAGCGAGAAATGATTAATAGTTACTTGTTAATCGCCGCAAATCCTGACCATGCCATCACATTTTAGTACTTGAACAACCAGGCTGGCCCACTTGCTGAATTCCACTGGGGAGATGATGCCCTCGCGTTGCAGCCTGTCCAGCTCAATTTCCACTCTCTCCCTCATCATGTGAGGTACCGCTTGCACCTTGTGGTGAATGGGTCGTGCCTCTGGGACCAAGTGGATCCGCACCATCGCCCTGGAAAAGTTTCCAGTGCCTGGCTCAAAAGGGAAGGAAATTTGTTAAGAACCTGGGTACATGAGGCCTCATCGACATGTGATAGCGCTCGGATGTCATCCCAGTTCTAGCGGATTTTGCCCAGCCAGTTCCTTCCAAGCAGTGTGGGGCCATCGCCCTGGAAAATCAAGAGTGGCAGTTCATGCACCGTGCCCTCGTATGTGGTCTTTACCATGGTGCTGCCCAGGACAGTGATAAGCTCTTTGGTGTACGTTCTCAGTTTCGTGTGGATGGGGCTCAGGTCTGGTCTGAGTGACCTGTTGCATCACAGTCTCTCAAAAATCTTTTTACTCATGATAGATTGGCTAGCACCAGTGTCCAGTTCCATGTCTATGGGTAAGCCATTAAATTTTACGTTTAGCATTATAGGTGGACATTTCATCAAGAATGTGTGCACCCCGTGTACGTCAGCACCTGCCGCCTCTCTCTGAGGCTCGAAATTGCTTTGGTCCACCATGGACCGATCTTCCTCGGCCACGTGGTGGTTAGCAGATTTTGCCCCATTGTTCCACAGCTCTTGCAAACATACGCTTTGAAGCGGCATGAATAGGCTGAATGCAAGGCAATTCACATCTTGTTGGCGTTGTGGAAGCCTCCACAACGCAAACAAGGTGTGAATTGCCTTGCATTCATAACTTGTTGCGGACTCTGAGTCATCTGGGTCACCTGAGGCCTGCTGGCAGTTGCAGACTCATGGTTTCTGCCCTGTACATTTTTGCTCGTAAACACAGTTCCAATTAATTTATGAACATTGCTAGCACTTGTGTGCTGAGAGATTTGTTTGGTGTTATCAGTGGTGGACATAAACGCCTGTGCTATCGCAATGGCCTTACTGAGAGTCGGTATCTCTACAGTCAAAAATTTTCATAGGATGGTCTCGTGGCCAATGCCCAGTCTCTGAGCATTTGCTCCAGGTAGCCATCAAACTCACATTGTCCTGCAAGTCGCCTAAGCTCGGCGACGTAGCTCACCACTTCCTGACCTTCAGATCGCTGGTACGTATAGAACCGATACCTCACCATCAGCACGCCCTCCCTCTGGCTAAGATGCTCCCGAACCAGTGTACACAGCTCCTCATACGACTTATCTGTGGGTTTCACTGGAGCCAGAAGATTCTTCGTGAGGCTGTCGTTCGGTGCGCCGCAGACCGTGAGGAGGACCGCTCTCCTTTTTGCAGCGCTTCCTTCTCCATCCAGCTCGTTGGCTACAAAGTACTGGTCTAACCATTCGACATTGGCTTCCCAGTCCTCACCCTCGGAGAACTTCTCCAGGATGCCCACAGTTTGCTGCATCTTTGTGTTGGATTCGTGTACCCGTCGCCAGTTGTTGTGTTCCTAACACAGATGAGACTGCACACAGGGAGTCTTTATTAAGACACTCCAGAGTGAGTAACAGGCCTTAGGGGGGTGGCTTATATACAGTGCTCCCATGGAATGCTGGGATCCCTTGGGACTTCAGGGGATGCGCTCCCTGGTGGCGGAACATGGGAGTGCATGCTTTATAGATACACAACACTATCGATGAGACAGTTTACAGCTTCCTGAAGTAATGGAAGGCCTTTTGCTTACATTCAATGCTGATTGTACATTTTCAACTTTGGCGATCTGGGTGCATGGGCAGGGCACGCGGGGAAGGGGTCTTTCTGGCAGAGTATTTCTGTTTGGATGCAAAAAGCAAGAAATGGAATGGCTGTGTTGTTGTAGATGGTAGACGTGAGGTGCTCATGTGTTAAACGTTTGATGCTGAAAAAATGTCCCAGCATTTTATAAATCTTACATAAAATAGGCTTTAAATCCAAATCTCCTTAAAACCACTGGTCTGTGCCTTGGTATTGTTCATATCTTGTTAAAATTAACATGGACCATTGGAATTCTTCGCCGTCATGAATTAATGTATCGCATATCAGGGATATAACTTTTCCTCACTTCTTCCTTCAGTTCATTCAGCTGGAGCGAACTGACAGAGATTTTTAAAAATGATATCAAAAGGGAATAATGTGCACGAAAATCCTCTTTTACCGCAAGTCCTGCCCGTGGATCCAAATCCACAATGTTGAAACTGTGCAGTCCGCTTCTGTGAGCAGAAGTAAGTTAGGTATTTACATGACATGAGGTCAGAGACTGTTAGAAATGTTCAGGTGTAACAGAGTTGGAACCCAGTGTGCTAACCGACCACGACAGACTCTAATCGACAATTGTTTGATAACATTATGATACAAACCGAAAATAAACCTCGTATCCTTTATGCTAAACGGTCACTGACGATGTCAGGATGATTTCTTTTTTTTTGAACTGCCAACTGACCAGAGAAATTACTTTCACTCCACGTGATCGGCTCAGCCTATCATTGGGCCGCATGGCGATTGGTGCAACCAAATTCTCCAGCTGAATCATGAATGTTCTTTCAGGAATGGAACATGTCCCCAACACTTCCTATTATACAATTGGCCCCAGTCCCATCCCACTTTCATGATGCTTAATCCACTCTCAGCTGGACTGGGCAACCATTCTCAAGAAAAAGTCTCATGGTCTGCTCAGCAAAAAGTCAATTTGCTCGAGGTGCAGCTCTGCCAGACTGCATGTTCTTTCAGATAGCTTTGCAACTGCACACAGGCATCCAGTAGATAGTGTAAGTGCTTTACGAGCATCGCTGACTATTTCCATTCAACAGCATATGATTCTCTTTACAAACCGAAATATGCATCTGTGACTTGTATTATGAAAGATGATCATGCAGCAATAATAGATCTAGATTCTCGTTTGTCTCGGCATTCTCATATTATACACTCCATTTTCAGTCAACTGTAATCAAAATGCTGCTTTGGTTCACTGTGAAAGCGAACAGACATGTGTGTGAAGACATTGACCAAGACATTTCTCCTTTACATGGCCTATAGTTTCAGTCTTTCAATACCCTTCCCCCATACGCTTTTCTGTCCCTGTTGCGGGTTAGATCAGCCCCGGAGGACCATGAAAGACAAGAGACAGAGATGGAGAGATACATGTGCAGAAAATAACAAAAAACAAGAATAATGCAGCTTGAGGGGAAATCCTTCTCGTCTCTTCAAATGTTGCAGCAGGGCATTGGGTGAAAGTTTAAACGCACCTCCCTCGCTGGCGTATCTCTCTGGTTCAGGAAGGAAATGCAGCCCGGCATCTCCAGCTCTTATTTTTTCTAGAATTGAACGGAGCTTTAAACAGTGTCGCAGTGAGCAAAAATCCCGAGTGGATTTCAAGCCCAACGCATTAACCCTTCCGGCATCGCAGACAGTTGCGGTTTTGCTGGAAAATTTCACTTTCCAGCCTCGGAACCAGCAAACCCTGCCCTGTAGGGGTACCGGGATAGGACAGGGGAGTAGGACTAGCTGAGAGCCGGCACAGGCTCGATGGGACGAATGGCCTTCTTCTGTGCAGTAACCTTTCTATGACTCTACAATTGGATATCGGTGGGATTCGAATCGACAACTTTTGAATATTTCTATCAAACAGAATCAGCGAAAAGTCCAATGCATGAGCCATTGCGTCACTGAGCGCAAAATCCGCAACGACATGTTCAGGAGAATCTGCTGAAAATGCTGCAGGAAACATGTACAGATAACCCGTGAGTTTACACATCTTCCCGTTTTTGACAAATGTCTTCCCACTGAGTTAGAATCGGGTCTGTTTCTGGTACATTATTCTTTACATCAGAGTTACTCTTACTGAAGAAGAGTGAAAACGCCTCCATTCCCTACTATAAACAAGTATAACTCTAATCCTCCATTGCAAAATTGTGTGCAAGAGGAACCTAAGTGCTCAAATGGAACAGCTAATAAAAAGTTAACGTTTGGGGATGCATTAAAGCTCCGAATCCTGTAGAAATGGCACAAGCAAAAGCAATGGCTACTCTAGGTGAGCGTCAGATTTCTCTGTGGTAAATCATATATCGGAGTAGTATTGCGCATGTATACCCTCACCGGTAGTAAGTCCAAAGCCAGTGACTACCCATAATAGCGGCGTCATGGTTACGGTTTACCTGTGAGGATATAATATGGTCTTGGTCTCACCAGCAGTTAGTGGCTATTACTACTTAATCTCTTAATCTGGGTCCAGTGTTTCCATTATCCCTTTCCATTCCTATCTACACATGCACATGCATCGCTCATCAGTATTAGTTCGTGGGGTCCAGTCCGCCACGTGGCAAACCCTGGTCGCCCAGGCAATGTTTGGACCATTATGGAGTCTCCTACATTTGGAAGGAATTCTATTGATTCTGCATTCTGGTTATCCTGATCTTTAATTATCTGTTGTTCCATTACTTCCCTTCGGAGAGATTTAAGTTGCTTGTCTAATATTGTAACATAATTTTGAATTCAGTCTCAGATTGGTCCTAGTTCTGTGCTTCCGGTGGAGTTTCCTTCAGATAGACGCATAGCACGTCCAGTCACTGAGTCATACAGGGTCAGTCCCGTCGTTTGGTTGGGTATTGCTTGAAGATGCATTAATATGCCGGGCAATACATCTGACCATGATTTTCCTGTTTCTGTAATAGCTTTAGCTATAGCTGTTTTGAGAGTTCGATCCATCAGTTCCATCATCCCGGAGCTTTGGGGGTGATAGGGTTACGTCGAATTGTAGTCGGATTCCCAGTAATTTACAGGCATCTTTCATTACCATTCCTGTAAAATGGTTTTGTTGATCAGAGTGTATCTGTTGCGAGTCGCATCATCGCGGGATAATTTCATATGCGAATATTTGGGCTACAGTACTTGCAGTGCATTGAAACATAGAAAATAGGTGCAGGAGTAGACCATTTGGCCCTTCAAGCCTGCACCAGTATTCAATATGATCATGGCTGATCATGCAACTTCATTACCCCACCCTGCTTTCTCTCCATACGCATTGATCCCTTTAGCCGTAAGGGCCACATCTAACTCCCTTTTGAATATATCTAACGAACTGGCCTCAACAACTTTCTGTGGTAGAGAATTCCATAGGTTCACAATTCTCTGAGTTAAGAAGTTTCACCTCATCACGGTCCTAAATGACTTAGCCCTTATCCTTAGATTGTGATCCCTGGTTCTGGACATCCCCAACATCGGAAACATTCTTCCTGCATCTAACCTGTCCAATCCTGTCAGAATTTTATATGTTTCTATGAGATCCCCTCTCATTCTTCTAAATTCCAGTGAATATAAGCCCAGTTGATCCAGTCTCTCTTCATATGTCAGCTCTGCCATCCCGGGAATCAGTCTGGTCAACCTTCACTGTACTCCCTCAATAGCAAGAATGTCTTTCCTCAGATTAGGAGTCCAAAACTGTACACGATATTCATGGTGTGGCCTCACGAAGGCCCTGCACAACTGCAGTAAGACCTCCCTGCTCCTATACTCAAATCCTCTTACTATGAAGGCCAACATGCCATTTGCCTTCTTCACTGCCTGCTGTACCTGCATGCCAACTTTCAGTGACTGATGAACCATGACACCTAGGTCTCGTTGCACCTCCCCTTTTCCTAATCTGTCACCATTCAGATAATATTCACCCTTCCTGTTTTTGCCACAAAAGTGGATAACCTCACATTTATCTACATTATACTGCATCTGCCATGCATTTGCCCACTCACCTAACCTGTCTAAGTCACTCTGCAGCCTCTTAGCATCCTCCTCACAGATCACAGTGCCACCCAGCTTAGTGTCATCTGTAAACTTGGAGATAATACATTCAATTCCTTCATCTAAATCATTAATGTATGCTGTAAATAGCTGGCGTCCGAGCACTGAACCTTGCAGCACGCCGACTAGGCACTGCCTGCCATTCTTAAAACGCCACGTTTATTCCAATTTTTTGCTTCCTGTCTGCCAACCAGTTCTCTATCCATGTCAATTCATTACCCCCAATATCATGTGCTTTAATTTAACACACTAATCTCTTGTGTGGGACCTTGTCAAAATCCTTTTGAAAGTCCAAATACACCATATCCACTGGTTTTCCTTTATCCACTTTACTAGTTACATCCTCAAAAAACTCTCAAAGATTTGTCAAGCATGATTTCCCTTTCATAATCCATGCTGACTTGGACCGATCCTGTCACTGCTTTCCAAATGCGCTACTATTACATTTTTAATAATTGATTCCAGCATTTTCCCAACCAACGATGTCAGGTTAACTGGTCTATAATTCCCTGTTTTCTCTCTCCCTCCCTTTTTATCTTGTGCAGTAACCTTTTATGTGGCCCCTTGTCAAATGTCTTCTGGAAATCCAAATACATCCACTGGTTCCCCTTTATCCACCCTGTTCGTTACTCAAAGAACTCCAGCAAATTTGTCAAACATGACATCCCCTTCATAAATCCATGCTGACTCTGCCTGACCGAATTTTGCTTTTCCAAATGTCCTGCTACTGCTTCTTTAATAATGGACTCCAACATTTTCCCAACAACAGATGTTAGGCTAACTGGTCTATAGTTTCCTGTTTTTTATCTGCCTCCTTTTTTAAATAGGGGCATTACATTTGCAGTTTTTCAATCTGCTGGGACCTCCCCAGAATCGAGAGAATTTTGGTAAATTACAACCAATGTATCCACAAACCCTGCCGCTACTTCTCTTAAGACCCTAGGATGCAAGCCCTCAGGTCTAAGGGATTTATCTGCCTTTAGTCCCATTATCTTACTGAGTACCACCTCCTTAGTGATTGTGATTGTGTTCCTCCCCCCAGGTGCCCTCCCCCCCCCCCCCCCACCCCCCATAGCCCTTTCACTATCCACTGTCGGAATATTGTTAATGTCCTCTACCATAAAGACTGATGCAAAATATTTGTTCAGAGTTTTTGCCGGCTCCATGTTCCCCATTACTAATTCACCGGCCACGTCCTCTAAGGGACCAATATTTACTTGAGCCATCCTTTTCCTTTTTATATACCTATAGAAACTCTTGCTATCTGTTTTTATATTTTATGCTAGTTTACTTTCATAGTCTTAATTTCCCTTTCTTAATGATTTTTTTAGTCATTCTTTGCTGGCTTTTAAAAGCTTCCCAGTCTTCTGTCCTCCCAATAGTTTTGGCCACTTTGTATGCCCTTGTTTTTAATTGGATATCATCCTTTATATCTTTAGTTAGCCACAGATGGCTATCTTTTCTCTTACACCCTTTTCTCCTCACTGTAATATATTTTTCTTGAGAATTGTGAAATATCTCCTTAAATATACACCATTGTTCATCAACCATCCTACACTTTAATCTATTTTCCCAATCCACTTTACCCAACTCTGCCCTCAAAACTTTGTAGTCTCCTTTATTTAAGCTTAGTACGCTGGTTAGAGATCCAACTTTCTCACTCTCCATTTGAATTTGAAATTCAACCATGCTATGATCACTCATTCCAAGGGGATTCTTTACTAGGGGACTGTTTATTAATCCTGTCTCATTACACAGGACCAGATCTAGGATAGCCTGCTCCCTGGTTGGTTCCATATGTTACTGCTCAAGGAACCCGTCCCTTATGCACTCTGTGAACTCCTCCTCAAGACTACCCTGACCAATTTAATTTGTCCAATCAACATGGAGGTTAAAATCACCCACAATTATTGCTATTCCCTTTTCACAAGCCCCCACTATTTCCTAGTTTATGCTCCAACCATCAGAGTTGCTACTGTTAGGGGGCCGAAAGAACGTGATGTGAATTTCGAAGAAGCAAGGAGGAAAGACTGTGTTGGTCTACTTGTTGGCAAAACATTGGTAGCAGCTTCCCTTGTGGTTGAGTGGTTAGTATTCGGTGATCTCACCACTGCGGCCCTGGTTCGATTCTGATCAGGGACAGTATGTTTGGGCTGCTTGAACTGTTCCTGAACAAATTTACAGCTTACCACATTGCAGCTGCCCAACCATCAGCAGCGCATCATTTGTTGCAGCGACACCAACTATACTTCCATGCCTGCTGTTTTAAAGTCAGCAGCAATTGGAATTGCTGATTGACATTAAATGTTGCCAACATTTAACTGCAGTGTGAGAACAATCACGTTTATCATTAGTTTTCCATGTAAGTCCTTGCGCTACATCACCCTAGCTTATCACAGCACGGCTATCAGTCAATTCATCGGGCCAGTGTGGAAAAATGCACATTTTGAACATTGCAACGTGTGCAAGACTGGAATCATAGAAACATAGAAACATAGAAAATAGATGCAGGAGTAGGCCATTCGGCCCTTCGAGCCTGCACCACCATTCAATATGATCATGGCTGATCGTTCACCTCAGTACCCTTTTCCCCCTTGCATGGGCCGTGGGCAATGATAACTTTTGAGCATTAAGATTTTCATTATCATTATACATTACATTAAGACAACCTGAGCTCCGGGATCTACTCGGGACCCATTGCCCAGAAGTGAGGACTGAGTGAGTGGGGCAATTCCTCCCGGGGGTGGGTTTTCTTTCAAAAAGATGTGAGAATATTTTCTTCCATTTCTTGTTGCTTCGAAATAGCTCAGTTGGGAGAGCACTAGACTGAAAATCTCGAGGTACCTGGTTCAATCCTGGGTTTTGCCAGTTCATGGTTATTTTGTGTTCTCTTCATTTTAAGGGGTCTTATATTTATAATTGCATTGTGGAGAACATCTGTTGTTGTAAATGTAGTTCCTGATTATATCTTTACAGCTATGTTACTCATCCTCCATGCCAAATTGGGTGCAAGAGGAACCGAAGCGCTTGCACTGGACAACAACTAAGCAGACAGAGTTTGGGGATACATCAATCGTGGCTTTGAATCTACTCTAGGTGAGGCTCAAACTCACAACCTGGGCATTTCCCGGGCCTGGACGGCAATATCAGTACCGTCCACTAACCGATTGCACCAATGTGTTGTCTCAGTGCTCCCATCATACAGCTGCCTATTCCACCTGTCTTGTGAGAGCGAAGATAAATAATTATAGAATAATTCAGCACAGCATGAGGCCATTCATCCCATCCTGTCTGTGCCGGCTCTCTGCAACAAGTCTTCCATTATGGAGACTCCATAGATTACCGCCATAGATGTGTTTTATTTCTGTGTGTACTTTTTTGTTATTTCTAATGAATTCGGATATACATGTACAAATATATTTGTGCAACCACCTGTGTGATTTAAATGAAATTGTGTGTAGCGTTAGTTATCAAATAATTTGTGTTCACCTCTTATTATAAATGTTCCATGCTGCTCCCGCCCGCCGTTCGCCACTCCCTTTAAGGCCCCGACCTGCCGGTGATGTTCCCTCGCAGGTCAGGGCCTGCAGCACCGCTCCTTCTAAAGCTGCACACACACACACACTCAAAACATACACACACACACTCAAAACATACACACACACACTCAAAACACACACACTCACAACATACACACACACACTCAAAACACACACACTCACAACATACACACACACACTCAAAACATACACACACACACTCAAAACACACACACTCACAACATACACACACACACTCAAAACATACACACACACACTCAAAACACACACACTCACAACATACACACACACACTCAAAACACACACACTCACAACATACACACACACACTCACAACATACACACACACACACTCAAAACATACACACACACACACACACACTCACAACATACACACACACACTCAAAACATACACACACACTCACAACATACACAAACACAAAACACACACAAAACATACACACACACTCACAACATACACACACACACACACACACACACACACACACACACAAAACATACACACACACACACAAAACATACAAACACACACACTCACAACATACACACACACACACACACACACACAACATACACACACACACAAAACATATACACACACTCACAACATACACACACACTCACACACACACACACAAAACATATACACACACACACAAAACATATACACCCACACTCACAACATACACACACACAAAACACACACACTCACAACATACACAAACACAAAACACACACACTCAAAACATACACACACACTCACAACATACACACACACTCACACACACACACACAAAACATATACACACACACACAAAACATACAAACACACACACTCACAACATATACACCCACACTCACAACATACACACACACAAATCACAGACACTCACAACATACACAAACACAAAACACACACTCACAACATACACACACACAAAACATAGAAACACACACACTCAAAACATACACACACACTCAAAACATACACACACACAAAACACACACACACACACAAAACATACAAACACACACACAACATACAAACACACACACACAAAACATACATACACACACACAAAACATACACACACACACACACACAAAACATACACACACACTCAAAACATACACACACACTCAAAACACACACACACACTCAAAACATACACACACAAAACATACACACACACACACACTCAAAACATACACACACACACACGCTCAAAACATACACACACACTCAAAACATATACACACACACTCACAACATATACACACACACACACAAAACACACACACTCACAACATACACACACTCTCAAAACACACACACACAAAACATACAGGAGGAGGAGGCGGGAGTCTGGGTCAGCGTCCGAGGCCTATAAAAGGCCCAGTCGGTGAGTCGGAGAGGCAGTCGAGGAGGCGGGAGTCTGGGACAGTGTCCAAGGCCTATAAAAGGCCCAGTCGATGAGTCGGAGAGGCAGTCGAGGAGGCGTGAGTCCGGGGCAGCGTCGGAGGCCTATAAAAGGCCCAGTCGGTGAGTCGGAGTAGCCCATCGATGCAGCTGCAGCGGGGAGGAAAAAATAAGTAGAAAGAAATTGAAAGGTGACTTCACAGCCAAGGGGGTAAGTGATTGGCTGGTGATTGGTAAGCAGTTTTTCTTTTTCTTTTCCATATCAGTAAGAAACTTTTAGCATTGTTGTCAAATTAAGTTTAAAAAAAAAAGGGTTCAGTCATGGCAGGACAGCTCGGACACGTGTTATGCTCCTCATGTACTATGTGGGAAGTCAGGGATGCTTCCGGTTTCCCTGACGACTACGTCTGCGGGAAGTGTATCCACCTCCAGCTCCTGACAGACCACATTGGGGCACTGGAGCTGCAGGTGGATGAACTCTGGAGCATCCACGATGCTGAGAATGACGTGAATAGCAGGAAAAGGGTACACAGCCAGATAGTAAATGGGTGACCAGCAGGAAGAGCAGTGCAAGGAAGGGAGTGCAGGGGTCCCCTGCGGTCATCCCCCTGCAAAACAGATACACCGCTTTTGGTACTGTTGAGGGGGATGACTCATCAGGGGAGAGCAGCAGCAGCCAAGTTCATGGCACCATGGGTGGCTCTGCTGCACAGGAGGGCAGGAAAAAGAGTGGGGGAGCTATAGTGATAGGGGATTCGATTGTAAGGGGAATAGATAGGCGTTTCTGCGGCTGTAACTGAGACTGCAGGATGGTATGTTGCCTCCTTGCTGCAAGAGTCAAGGATATCTCTGAGCGGGTGCAGTACATTCTGAAAAAGGAGGGTGAACAGCCAGTTGTCGTGGTGCATATAGGTACCAACAATATAGGTTTAAAAAAAAAGGGATGAGGTCCTACGAGACGAATTTAGGAGCTAAATTAAAAAGTAGGACCTCAAAAATAGTAATCTCAGGATTGCTACCAGTGCCACATGCAAGTCAGAATAGCAATCACAGGATAGCTCAAATGAATACGTGGCTTGAGGAGTGGTGCAGATGGGAGGGATTCAAATTCCTGGGACATTGGAACCGGTTCTGGGGAAGGTGGGACCAGTACAAACCAATCGGTCTGCACCTGGGCAGGACCAGAACCAATGTCCTCTGGGGAGTGTTTGCTAGTGCTGTTGGGGAGGAGTTAAACTAACATGGCAGGGGGATGGGAACCTATGCAGGGAGGGAGAGGGAAATAAAATAGAGGCAGAAGCAAAAGATAGAAAGAAGAATAGTAAAAGTGGAGGGCAGAGAAACCCAAACCAAAAAACAAAAATGGCCACATTACCAAAAAAATCTAAAGGGGCAAAGTGTGTGACAAAGACAAGCCTGAAGGCTCTGTGCCTCAATGCGAGGAGTATTCGGAATAAGGTGGACGAATTAACTGCGCAGATGGCAGTTAATGGATATGAAGTAATTGGCATCACGGAAACATGGCTCCAGGGTGACCAAGGCTGGGAACTCAACTTCCGGGGGTATTCAACATTTAGGAAGGATAGGCAGAGAGGAAAAGAAGACGGGGTGGTATTGCTGGTTAAAGAGGAAATTAATGCAATAGTAAGGAGGGACATTAGCCTGGATGATGTTAAATTGGTATGGGTGGAGCTACGGAATTCCAAAGGGCAGAAAACGCTAGTAGGAGTTGTGTACAGACCACCAAACAGTAGTAGTGAGGTTGGGGACAGCATCAAACAAGAAATAAGGGATGTGTGCAATAAAGGTACAGCAGTTATCATGGCCGACTTTAATCTACATATTGATTGGGCTAACCAAACTAGTAACAATGTGGTGGAGGAGTATTTCCTGGAGTGTATGAGGGATGGTTTTCGAGACCAATATGTCGAGGAACCAACTTGAGGGCAGGCCATCCTAGACTGGGTGATGTGTAATGAGAAGGGACTAATTAGCCATCTTGTTGTGAGAGGCCCCTTGGGGAAGACTGACCATAATATGGTAGAAATCCTTATTAAAATGGAGAGTGACACAGTTAATTCGGAACCTAGGGTCCTGAACTTAAGGAAAGGTAACTTCGACGGTATGAGGCGTGAATTGGCTAGAATAGACTGGCAAAGGATACTTAAAGGGTTGACGGTGGATAAGCAATGGCAAACATTTAAAGATCACATGGATGAACTTCAGCAATTGTGCATCCCTGTCTGGGAAGATGGCTCAACCATGGCTAACAAGGGAAATTAAGGATAGTGTTAAAGCCAAGGAAGAGGCATATAAATTGGCTCGAAAAAGCAACAAACCTGAGGTCTGGGAGAAATTTAGAATTCAACAGAGGAGGACTAGAGTTTAATTAAGAGGGGGAAAATAGATTACTAGAGGAAGCTTGCAGGGAACATAAAAACTGACTGCAAAAACTTCTATAAATATGTGAAGAGAAAAAGATTAGTGAAGACAAATGTAGGTCCCTTGCAGTCGGATTAAGGTGAATTTATAATGGGGAACAAAGAAATGGCAGACCAATTGAACCAATACTTCGGTTCTGACTTCACGAAGGAAGACACAAATTACCTTCCGAATGTACTAGGGGACAGTGGGTCTAGTGGGAAGGAGGAACTGAAGGATATCCTTATTAGGCGGGAAATTTTGTTTGGGAAATTGATGATATTGAAGGCCGATAAATTCCCGGGGCCTGATAGTCTGCATCCCAGAGTACTTAAGGAAGTGGCCCTAGAAATAGTGGATGCATTGGTGATCACTTTCCAACAGTTTATCGATTCTGGATCAGTCCCTATGGACTGGAGGGTAGCAAATGTAACACCACTTTTTTAAAAAGGAGGGAGAGAGAAAACGGGTAATTATAGACCGGTTAGCCTGACATCAGTAGTGGGGGAAATGTTGGAATCAATCATTAAGGATGAAATAACAGCGCATTTGGAAAGCAGTGACAGGATCGGACCAAGTCAGCATGGATTTATGAAAGGGAAATCATGCTTGACGAAGCTTCTGGAATTTTTTGAGGATGTAACTAGCAGAGTGGACAAGGGAGAACCAGTGGATGTGGTGTATTTGGACTTTCAAAAGGCTTTTGACAAGGTCCCGCACAAGAGATTGGTGTGCAAAATCAAAGTGCATGGTATTTGGAGTAATGTACTGATGTGGATAGAGAACTGGTTGGCAGACAGGAAGCAGAAAGTCGGGATTAACTGGTCGTTTTCAGAATGGCTGGCAGTGACTAGTGGAGTGACGCAGGGTTCAGTGCTGGGACCCCAGCTCTTTACAATATATATTAACGATTTAGATGAAGGAATTGAGTGTAATATCTCCAGGTTTGCAGATGACACTAAACTGGGTGGCGGTGTGAGCTGCGAGGAGGATGCTAACAGGCTGCAGGGTGATTTAGACAGGTTAGGTGAGTGGTCAAATACGTGGCAGATGTCGTATAATGTGGATAAATGTGAGGTTATCCACTTTGGGGGCAAAAACACGAAGGCAGAATATTATCTGAATGGCGGCAGATTAGGAGGTGCAACGAGACCTGGGTGTCATGGTTCATCAGTCACATGCAGGTACAGCAGGTGGTGAAGAAGGCAAATTGTATGTTGGCCTTCATAGCTAGGGGATTTGAGTATAGGAGCAGGGAGGTCTTGCTGCAGTTGTACAGAGCCTTGGTGAGGCCTCACCTGAAATATTGTGTTCAGTTTTGGTCTCCTAATCTGAGGAAGGACGTTCTTACTATTGAGGGAGTGCAGCGAACATTCATCAGTCAGATTACAGGGATGGCTGGACTGTCATATGAGGAGAGACTGGATCAACTGGGCCTCTATTCACTGGAATTTAGAAGAATGAGAGGGGATCTCATAGAAACGTTTAAGATTCTGAAGGGATTGGACAGGTTAGATGCAGGAAGAATGTTCCTGATGTTGGGGAAGTCCAGAACCAGGGGACATAGTCTGAGGATAAGAGGTAGGCCATTTAGGACTGAGCTGAGGAGAAACTTCTTCACTCAGAGAGTTGTTAACCTGTGGAATTCCCTGCCGCAGAGAGTTGTTGATGCCAGTTCATTGGATATATTCAAGAGGGAGTTAGATATGGCCCTTACTGCTAAATGGATCAAGGGGTATGGAGAGAAAGCAGGAAAGGGGTACTGAGGGAATGATCAGCCATGATCTTATTGAATGGCGGTGCAGGCTCGAGGGGCCGAATGGCCTACTCCTGTGCCTATTTTCTATATTTCTATGTTTCTATACACACAAACACAAAACATACACACACACACACACACACACACACAACACACACATACCCCACACACTCACACATACAGAATACACACAAAGCATGATGTCTATCACTGCAAGGTACTGCACGAGCTCTTTCAGGATGGTGATGACAGCGAAGAGGGTGACTGGATTGGACATCATCAAGGTCCCTCCTTTTTTAAAAAGTGGTGTTATATTAGCTACCCTCCAATCCATAGGAACTGATCCAGAGTCTATAGAAGGTTGGAAAATGACCACCAATGCATCCACTATTTCTAGGGCCACTTCCTTAATACACTGGGATGCAGACTATCAGGCCCTGGGGATTTATTAGCCTTCAAGCATATCAATTTCCCAAACACCATTTCCTGACTAACAAAAGCAAGCTTGTTTTTTTTTATTTTGAACTGAGTGCCTGCGCACTGTTCTGCCAGCGCTGCCTGCCCTACTGGCAGGAAACCATGCAAATCGTTGTAAATGTCATGTTCAAACTGCAAACTGAGTTGCCTTCGGCCTTTCATTCGACATGGTATAGCTGCAGCTAATAATGAGGAGCGGCGAGAGATCATGGCGGAGGTGCGGCAAATGAGGGTAAAGGGCCCAGAAGAGCCGAGGGCCCAGGGGCAGCACGGACCAGCCTACACTGCGATATGTGCACTCACTCGGTCCATGCAGCAGAGCTGGTCTCCAGTCGTCTTGGTTAATCCTTGCCAATGGATAAAGGCCAAGCTCTGTCAAGCCCGTGTGGGGGCTGATGTGCAACGGTCACCACATGTTAAAAAAAAAACACGCACCGGCCTCCTCCACCCCTTCAACTGGTGTTCCGGACTGGAACATCGGGTCCTTCATTGAAACATCTGTGAACTCATGTGGAAGCAAGTTATCCTCGTTCGAGGGATTGCCAATGATGACTTGATAACCCTGGGCCAGCAGGAGACGATGTGATGACCACGGGCCAGCTGGAGACCATGTGATGATCCCGGGCCCAGGAGACCGTGTGATGACCCTGGGCCCAGGAATCCATGTGATGACCCCCGGCCGGCAGGAGACCATGTGATGACATTGGGCCAGGAGACCATGTGATGACCCTGGGCCGGCAGGAGACCACTTGATGAACCTTGGCCCAGGAGAGCATGTGATGACCCCGGGCTGGCAGGACACCATATGATGACCCCGGGCCGGCAGGAGACCACATGATGACCCCAGGCTGGAGGGAGAACATGTGATGACCCTGGGGCCAGGGGACCATGTGATGACCCTGGGCCCAGGTGACCATGTGATGACCGTGGGCACAGGAGACCATACGATGACCCCGGGCCGGCAGGGGACCATTTGATGACCCCAGATCGGTAGGAAACTGTGATGACCCCGGGCCGGCAGGAGACCATGTGATGACCCTCGGCCAGCAGCATACCATGTGATGACACTGGGCCCAGGAGATGATATGATGACCCCGGGCCAGCAGGAGAACATGTGATGACTCTGGGCCAGCAGAAGACCATGGAATGTCCCTGGGCCTAGATGATGATCCCTGGCGGGTAGGAGACCATGTGATGACCCTGGGCCAGCCAGAGACCATGTGATGGCCCTGTGCCCAGATGATGACCCTGGCAAGAAGGAGACCATGTGATGACCCCGGGGCAGGAGACCATGTGATGACCCCGGGGCAGGAGACCATGTGATGAAACTGCACCGGCAGGAGACCATGAGATGACCCCCGGCCGGCAGGAGACCATGCGTTGACCCTGTGCCGGCAGGAGACCATTTGATGCCCCAGGGCCAGGACACCATATGATGACCCTGGGCCTAGGAGAGCATGTGATGGCCCTGGGCCCAGGAGACCATGTGATGGCCCTTGGCCCAGGAGACCATGTGATGACACTGGGCCCAGTAGACCATGTGATGACCCTGGGCCAGGAGACCATGCGATGACCCTAGGCCCAGGTGACCATATGATGACCCTGGGCCCAGGCAACCATGAGATGACCCTGGGCCGGCAGGATACCATGTGATGACCTTGAACCAAGGAAACCAGATGATGAGCCTGGGCCCATGTGACCATGTGATGGCCCTGGGCCCATGTGACCATGTGATGACCCTGGGCCCATGTGACCATGTGATGACCCTGGGCCCATGTGATCATGTGATGACCCTGGTCCCAGGAGACCATGTGATGACCCCGGGGACACAAGACCATGTGATGAACCTGGGCCAGCTGAAGAACATGTGATGGCCCTGTGCCCAGGTGATGATCCCTGGCTGGCAGGAGACCATGTGATGACCCTGGGCCAGGAGACCATGTGATGACCCTGGGCCCATGTGACCATGTGATGACCCTGGACCCAGGAGACCATGTGATGACCCTGGGCCAGGAGACATATAATAACCCTGGTCCCAGGAGACCATGTGAAGACTCCGGGGACACGAGACCATGTGATGAACCTGGGCCAGCCGGAGACGATGTGAAGGCCCTGTGCCCAGGTGATAATCCCTGGCGGGCAGGAGACAATGTGATGAACCTGGGCCAGGTGACCTTATGATGACTCCGGGCCGGCAGGAGAGCACGTGATCACGCTGGGCCAGGAGACCACGTGATGGCCCTGGGCCAGCCGGAGACGATGTGAAGGCCCTGTGCCCAGGTGATGATCCCTGGCGGGCAGGAGACAACGTGATGACCCTGGGCCAGGAGACCATGTGATGAACCTGGGCCAAGGTAACCATGTGATGACCCTGGACCCAGGACAGCATGTAATGATCCTGGGCCCAGGAGATCATCTGATGTCCCTGGGTCCACGAGACCATGTGATGACCCCGGGCCAGCAGGAGACCATGTGATAACCCTGGGCACAGTAGACCATGTGATGACCCGGGGACGGCAGGTGACCATGTCATGACTCCGGGCCAAGGAAACCATGTGATGACCGTGAGCCCAGGAGACGATGTGATGACCACGGGCCCAGGAGATCATGTGATGACCGTGAGCCCAGGAGACCATGTGATGACCACGGGCCCAGGAGACCATGTGATGACCACGGGCCTTCAGGAGAACATGTGATGACACTGGGCCAGGAGACCACGTGGTGGCCTTGGGCCAGCCGGAGACCATGTGATGACTGTGCCGCGGACACATAGCGCAGGAGCCCAGTGCGCAGGCGCTAATCAGAGTTGGGCTCGGGCTGTGAGAGGCTGAGGCCGGACCCCAAATTTGCAGCGAAAACGAAAGCATCGGGCCGCAGGGGAGTAACGCACTCGGCGGGTAGGCTTCATAAGCACCTGGTGTAGGTCGCACACCCGGACTCGCAAACTACAGGTCCCGAATTTGCTGCTCCGGGGCTTATTCGCGGTTCCGGGCCCAGGCTGACGGCCGCCATCTTTGTAAAGGGCAGCTGCAGATTTGTGAGATTCATCGAGACACAGCGCATGCGTCATGAGCGAGGTGTGGGCGGGGCTTCAGGGTCCCAGTGACTGAACCCAGACAGAGTCAGACCTTCAGGGGAGGGGAACCAGTGAGTGTAGAACTGAACCCAGACAGAGTCAGTCCTTCAGGGGAGGGGAACCAGTGAGTGTAGAACTGAACCCAGCCAGAGTCAGACCTTCAGGGGAGGGGAACCAGTGAGTGTAGAACTGAACCCAGCCAGAGTCAGTCCTTCAGGGGAGGGGAACCAGTGAGTGTAGAACTGAACCCAGACAGAGTCAGTCCTTCAGGGGAGGGGAACCAGTGAGTGTAGAACTGAACCCAGCCAGAGTCAGACCTTCAGGGGAGGGGAACCAGTGAGTGTAGAACTGAACCCAGCCAGAGTCAGAGCTTCAGGGGAGGGGAACCAGTGAGTGTAGAACTGAACCCAGCCAGAGTCAGAGCTTCAGGGGAGGGGAACCAGTGAGTGTAGAACTGAACCCAGCCAGAGTCAGACCTTCAGGGGAGGGGAACCAGTGAGTGTAGAACTGAACCCAGACAGAGTCAGTCCTTCAGGGGAGGGGAACCAGTGAGTGTAGAACTGAACCCAGCCAGAGTCAGTCCTTCAGGGGAGGGGAACCAGTGAGTGTAGAACTGAACCCAGCCAGAGTCAGACCTTCAGGGGAGGGGAACCAGTGAGTGTAGAACTGAACCCAGCCAGAGTCAGTCCTTCAGGGGAGGGGAACCAGTGAGTGTCGAACTGAACCCAGCCCAAGTCAGTCCTTCAGGGGAGGGGAACCAGTGAGTGTAGAACTGAACCCAGCCAGAGTCAGTACCTTCAGGGGAGGGGAACCAGTGAGTGTCGAACTGAACCCAGCCAGAGTCAGTCCTTCAGGGGAGGGGAACCAGTGAGTGTAGAACTGAACCCAGCCAGAGTCAGACCTTCAGGGGAGGGGAACCAGTGAGTGTAGAACTGAACCCAGCCAGAGTCAGTCCTTCAGGGGAGGGGAACCAGTGAGTGTCGAACTGAACCCAGCCCGAGTCAGTCCTTCAGGGGAGGGGAACCAGTGAGTGTAGAACTGAACCCAGCCAGAGTCAGACCTTCAGGGGAGGGGAACCAGTGAGTGTAGAACTGAACCCAGCCAGAGTCAGTCCTTCAGGGGAGGGGAACCAGTGAGTGTCGAACTGAACCCAGCCCAAGTCAGTCCTTCAGGGGAGGGGAACCAGTGAGTGTAGAACTGAACCCAGCCAGAGTCAGTACCTTCAGGGGAGGGGAACCAGTGAGTGTCGAACTGAACCCAGCCCGAGTCAGTCCTTCAGGGGAGGGGAACCAGTGAGTGTAGAACTGAACCCAGCCAGAGTCAGTCCTTCAGGGGAGGGGGACCAGTGAGTGTAGAACTGAACCCAGCCAGAGTCAGTCCTTCAGGGGAGGGGAACCAGTGAGTGTCGAACTGAACCCAGCCCGAGTCAGAGCTTCAGGGGAGGGGAACCAGTGAGTGTCGAACTGAACCCAGCCCGAGTCAAAGCTTCAGGGGAGGGGAACCAGTGAGTGTAGAACTGAACCCAGCCAGAGTCAGACCTTCAGGGGAGGGGAACCAGTGAGTGTAGAACTGAACCCAGCCAGAGTCAGTCCTTCAGGGGAGGGGAACCAGTGAGTGTCGAACTGAACCCAGCCCGAGTCAGTCCTTCAGGGGAGGGGAACCAGTGAGTGTCGAACTGAACCCAGCCCGAGTCAGTCCTTCAGGGGAGGGGAACCAGTGAGTGTAGAACTGAACCCAGCCAGAGTCAGACCTTCAGGGGAGGGGAACCAGTGAGTGTCGAACTGAACCCAGCCCGAGTCAGTCCTTCAGGGGAGGGGAACCAGTGAGTGTAGAACTGAACCCAGCCAGAGTCAGAGCTTCAGGGGAGGGAAACCAGTGAGTGTCGAACTGAACCCAGCCAGAGTCAGTCCTTCAGGGGAGAGGAACCAGTGGGTGCAGAACTGAACCCAGCCAGTGTCAGCACATTCAGGGGAGGAGCACATAAGAACATAAGAAATAGGAGCAGGGGTAGACAATATGGCCCCTTGAACCTACTCTCTCATTTGATATGATCATGGCTGATCCGATCATAGACTCAGGTCCACTTCCCTGCCCGCTCCCCATAACCCCTTATTCCTTTTTTGGTTAAGGAAGTGTCTATCTCTGTATTAAATTTATTCAATGACTTTATCAGGGAGGCTTTGAGGGTGTCCTTGTAACGTTTCCTCTGCCCATCTTTGGCTCGTTTGTCGTTAAGGAGTTCCGAGCACTTGCTTTGGGAGTCTCGTATCTGGCATGCGAACAATGTGGCCTGCCCAGCGGAGCTGATCAAGTGTGGTCAGTACTTCAATGCTGGGGTTGTTGACCTGGTCGAGGACGATAATGTTGGTGTGTCTGTCCTCCCAGGGGATTTGTAGGATCTTGTATACCTATAGAAACTCTTTCGTGCTTGTTTATTTTGATAGTCTATCTTCCCTTAATAATTTTTTTAGTCATTCTTTGCTGGCTTTTAAAAGCTTCCCAATCTTCTATCCTCCCACTAATTTTTGTCACTTTGTATGCCCTTGTTTTTAATTGGATACCATCCTTTATTTCTTTTTTTAGTCATGGATGGCTATCTTTTCTTTTACACCTTTTCCTCATCACTGGAATATATTTTGCTTGAGAGTTGTGAAATATCTCCTGAAATGTACGCCACTGTTCATCAAGCATCCTGCATTTATTCTATTTTCCCAGTCCACTTCAGCCAACTCTGCCTTCATACGTTTATAGTCTCATTTATTTAAGCTTAGAACTGAACACAGCCAGAGTCAGCACCTTCAGAATAGGGAGAAGGAGGGGAACCAGTGAGTGTAGAACTGAACCCAGCCAGAGTCAGACCTTCAGGGGAGGGGAACCAGTGAGTGTAGAACTGAACCCAGCCAGAGTTGATGGTGAAAATTGGGAGCGGAGGACAAGCTGCCTTCAGATGGAGATTTGTTTGAATTTCAGGACAGGGAGGGGAAAGTGTATGGGGCAGGGATTTACAGCTTTGGAGGAACAAGAGAGGAAAGAATGTTCCATAAAATCTAGAATTGTCTGTTCTGAATTTATGTCCTGTACTTGCAGTAACGATTTTTATAAATTCCTTTTCCAGGGTATTCGAGGGGCAGGATTTGCAGACGGGGAACTCAAACCAAACATCACGTCAAGATCTGACGGACTCAATTAATTCCTCACGATCTGAATATCATCGGACTTTGAATGTGGAAGGAGAAATGTTTGTCTGTTCTGTCTGTGGGAACGTATTTCAAACATCAGTGTGACTGGACAAGCCCCAAGACACACACACCCGAGTGAGAGTTTCCAGTGCACTGACTGGAAAGACCTGTAACCCAGCCTGAAAAAACATCGCAGCATTGACAGCGGGGAGAAACCGTATGCCTGTTCTGCGTGTGGACCAGAGTTCAACTGATTGTCCAACCTGGAGAGACACAAGGACACCCGCACCATGGAGAAACCGTGGGAATGTGCGGACTGTAGGAGGGGATTCAATTACCCGTCTGAGCTGGAAGTGCATCGGCGCAGTCACACTGGGGAGAGGCCGTTCACCTGCTCCGAGTGTGGGAAGGGATTCACTATCTCATCCCACCTGCTGGAACATCGGCGCAGTCACACCGGGGAGAGGCCGTTCACCTGCTCTGAGTGTGGAAAGGGATTCACTGTGTCATCCCACCTGCTGAGACACCAGCGAGTTCACACTGGGGAGAGGCCATTCACCTGCTCCGAGTGTGGGAAGGGATTCACTCGGTCATCCCACCTTCTAACTCACCAGCGAGTTCACACTGGGGAGAGGCCGTTCACCTGCTCCGAGTGTGGGAAGAGATTCACTCGTTCATCCCACCTTCTAACTCACCAGCGAGTTCACACTGGGGAGAGGCCATTCACCTGCTCAGAGTGTGGGAAGGGATTCACTCAGTCATCCCACCTGCTGATACACCAGCGAGTTCACACTGGGAATAGGCCATTCACCTGCTCCGAGTGTGGGAAGGGATACACTCAGTCATCCGACCTGCTGATACACCAGCGAGTTCACACTGGGGAGAAACCATTCACCTGCACTGTGTGTGGGAAGGGATTCACTGTGTCATCCCACCTGCTGAAGCACCAGCGTGTTCACACCGGAGAGAGGCCATTCACCTGCTCTGAGTGTGGGAAGGGATTCACTCGATCATCCACTCTGCTGACACACCAGCGAGTTCATAAGTGAATGCAGGGTTTGGATTCTGCTGTTACCCCAGATTGAATCGTGCCCATTCTGACAAGTTGGAGTTTCTTTCTACTGACATTGATAAACTCCAACCCAGTTATAGGTGTAAGTATTCGGAATATTTGACCAATTAATCAATGGGAAAAGGGTGAGATAAAAATAATGCTGATTGTGTTTGCATCCTTACTTGACCCTTTAAAAAAACATAAATAGGAGCAGGAGTAGGCCATTGGCCACTCGAACCTGCTCTGCCATTTAATAAGGTCATGGCTGATCTGATCTTGGCCTCAGCTCCACTTCGCTGCCCGCTCCCCAAAATCCTTCACTCCCTTATCGTTCAAAAATCTGTCTATCTCCACCATTAATATATTCAATGACCCAGCCTCCACAGCTCTCTGGGGTACAGAATTCCATAGATTTGCAAACCTCAGAAGAAATTTCTCCTCATCTCAGTTCAAACTCAGCAATCCCTTATTCTTAAACTATGCCCCCTAGTTCTCGATTCCCCCATGAGTGGAAACATTCTGCATCCAATTTGTCGAGTCTCCTTAGTGTCATGTATTTCAATAAGATCACCTCTCATTCTTCGAAACTCCAATGAGTATGGGCCCAACCTGCTCAACATTTCTTCATAAGTCAACCCCCTTCCCTCTAGGAATCAAACTAGTGAAGCTTCTCTGAACTGTCTCCAATGCAAGTATATCCCTCCTTTAAATAAGGAGGAGACTAAAACTGTACGCAGTACTATCGGTGTCTCACCAATACTCTGTACAGGTATAGCAGGACTTCGCTGCTTTTATACTCCATCACCTACAATAAAGGCCAACATTCCTTTTTTTGCCTATTCTCCATCTACCAAATGTTTGCCCAATCTCTGAGCCTGTCTATATCCCTTTGCAGATTTTTTGTGTCGTCCTCACAATTTGCTGTCCCACCCATCTTTGTAACATCAGCAAGCTTGGCTACATTACACTCGGTCCCTTCATCATAGTATTATTATAGATTGTAAATAGTTGAGGCCCCAGCACCGATCCCTGTGGCACCCCACCAGTTACCATTTGACAACCGAAAAATGCCCTGTTTATCCCGACTCTCTTTTCTGTTAGTTAGCCAATCCTCTATCCATGCTAATATATTACCCCCAACCCCATAAGCTCTTATCTTGTGCAGTAACCTTTTATGTGGCACCTTATCGAATGCCTTATGGAAATCCAAATACACATTTACTGGTTTCCCCTTATCAACCCTGCTCGTTACATCCTCAAAGAACTCCAGCAAATTTGTCAAACATGATTTCCCTTTCATAAACCATGCTGACTCTGCTTGATTGAATTATTATTTTCCAGATGTCCCAATATTGCTTCCTTAATAGCTTTTTCCCAATGCAAGATGTTAGGCTAACTAGTCTATAGTTTCCTGTTTTCTGTCTCCCTCCGTTTTTAAATAGAGATGTTACATTTGTGGTTTTCTAAACAACTGGGACCTCTCCACAATCCGGGGAGTTTTGGTAGCTTACAACCAATGCATCCACTATCTCTACAGCCACTTCTTTTAAGACCCTAGGATGCAGGCCATCAGGTCCAGGGCAATGTCCACTTCTGGTCACATTATTTTACCGAGTACTTTTCCTGTAGTGTCAGTGAGGTTTTAAGTTCCTCCTTCCCTATAGCCCCTTGATTATCTATTATTGCGATGTATTTAGTATCTTCTACCATGAAGACCAATACAAAATATCAGAAGGGTTTTATTCAAATATTGAAAGCTGCAACAAATGGAGCCAAACTTTGTTAAATAATTGATAATAAAATGAATTGAATCCTCAGGTTGTGTTTGGATTTCTGAGACATGATGTGCCTTGAAATACCGCCAGTGCCAAGTAGATGACGCTGTCCTTGCAATTAATTTGAACTGATTGGAGCGTGGCTGCCCCCTGGAGCAGGAGGCATGTGGGCAGCTCAGGGTCAGACCCTGAACGTACTGCACCCCACAGGGACATCACACACTGCCCCCTCCCTGGGGCAGCTCAGGGTCAGACACTGAACATACTGCACACTATAGGGGATGCACGAACTGCCCTGTCTCTGGCGAGACAGCTATTAAGGAAGCAGTATCGGATTCATACCAAATCCCACATTCTGTGCTGCAGGCTGAGAAGTCACAGAGACCACGTGGAACCTCACGGACTTTGGAGAGACTCCCAGACCCCAGAGCTTTGGCCCACAGACCTGGGACACTGGGTCACTGGGTCTCCGCACGGGGTGAGCGATCCGTCTGCCCCTCAGATGCCCCATGTTAGCTCCACTGTCACTGTGAGCTGCGGGGAGTTACGTTTACCCACAGCAGCTCTCCTCCCCTGAAGATGCTGACTCTGGCTGGGTGCAGAAATACAGAGCAATCGTCTTCAATTCCCAGCACACACTCAGGAAACGTGCCCCACTTGCCGGGCACTGTACAGGACTGGAGCAGACAACATCTCCCTCAATTGTCCTGGTCCCAGACTGACCCAGAACCAGGCCTCCCCCCCCCCCCCCCCCCCCCTCCCCCTCACCCTCCCCTGTCCCAGACTGACCCAGACCCCCTCCCCCTCACCCTTCCCTGTCCCAGACTCCCCACCCTCCCCTGTCCAGACTGACCCAGACCCCCTCCCCCTCACCCTTCCCTGTCCCAGACTCCCCACCCTCCCCTGTCCAGACTGACCCCCCCCTCACCCTCCCCTCCTTCCCCCCTCACCCTCCCCTGTCCAGACTTCCTAAAAGGTTCTTGGTAAGATGCCACACAAGGGGCTGCTCTATCAACTCAAAGCCTAGACCATAAGAAATAGGAGAAGGAGTAGGCCATTTGGCCCCTCGCACCTGCTCTCCCATTTAATAAGATCATGGCTGATCTCATCAGGGACTCAGCTCCACTTCGCTGCCCTCTCCCCATTATATTTTATTACCTTATCTCTGAAAAAGCTGTCTATCTCCGGCTTAAGTATATTTAATGACCCAGCCTCCACAACTCTCTGGGCAACAGAATTCCACAGATTTACAAACCTCAGAGAAGAAATTTCTCCTCATCTCGGTTTTAAAGGGGCCCTTATTCTGAGACTGTGTTCCCCAGTTCTAGTTTCCCCTCTAAGTGGAAATATCGTCTCTGCACCAACCTTGTCGAGACCCCTCATTATCTTATATGTTTCGATAAGATCATCTCTCATCCTTCTGAACTACAATGAGTACAGGTCCAACCTACTCAATCTATCTTCATAAGTCAACCGCCTCATCTCTGGAATCAACCTAGTGAACCTTTTCTAAACTGCCTCCAATCCTTCCTTAAATATGGATACCAAAACTATATGCAGTACTCCAGCTGTGGCCTCACCAATACCCTGTACAGTTGTAGCAGAACTTCTCTGATTTTATACTCTATCCCCTTGCAACAAAGGCCAACATTCCATTTGCCTTCCTGATTACTTGCTGTACCTGCATACTAATTTCTTGTGTGTCATGCTCAAGGACGCCAGGTCCCTCTGTACTGCAGCATTTCTCCTGTTAAATAATAATTTGCTTTATTATTTTTCCTGCCCAAGTGGATAACCTCACATTTTCCCACATTATACTCCATCTGCTGAAATGTTGCCCACTCACTTAGCCTCTCTATATCCCTTTGCAGATTTCCTGCGTCCTCACAACATTCTTTACCATCCATCTTTGTATCATCAGCAAACTTGGCTACATTACACTCGGTCCCTTCATCCAAGTCATTAATATAGATTGTAACTAGTTCAGGCCCCAGCACCGATCCCTGAGGAACCCCACTAGTTACTGTTTGCCAACCGGAAAATTATGCATTAGTCCCAAATCTCTGTTTTCTGTTCGTTAGCCGATCCTCTATCCATGCTAATATATTACCCCCAACCCCGTGAGCTTTTATCTTGTGCAGTAACCTCTTATGTGGCACCTTATCAAATGCCTTCTGGAAATTCTGCTCCACAATTCAATATGATCGTGGCTGAACAGCCAAAAATCCAGACGGTGCTTCTGACAAAGGAATCCAATGCTGGGCCCAGCAAGAACAAGTAAAGTGGAAAGATTTAATCTAATAACACATTGGTTCTTTTCAGAGCCACCCACTCTAACTGAAAGGGCCTCTTACTGTCTGAAGATATTGATCTATTGATCACAATCTTACCAGCTGTGCTTCAGTTGGTAGCAACTCTCACTTCTGAGTCAGAAGGTTGTGGGTTCAAGTCCCATTCCAGGGACTTGAGCACAAAATTCTAGGTTGACACACCAGTGCAGTGATGAGGGAGTGCTGTCCTGTCGGAGGTGTCATTTATAGGAAGAGACGTTAAACCGAGGTCCCTTCTGCTCTTTCAGGTGGATGTAATAAATCCCACGGCCACTATTTTGAAGAAGAGCAGGTCAGTTATCCCCAGTGTCCTGCCCAATACTTATCCTGCGAGCAACATAACACAACAGCTTATCCAGTCATTATCACATTGCTGTTTGTTGGAGCTTGCTGTGTGTGAAATGTCTACCGCCTTTCCTATATTATGACCGTGTCTACACTTCAAAAAGTATTTAATTGGCTGCGAAGCATATTCAGAAGTCCGATCGTCGTGAAAGGTGCAATATAAATCCAAGTCTTTCATATTAAATCCCTACTGTTGATAAGCTGGGAGATTCCTGACCAAAAGTGACCCTCAGTCGATCTCAGTTATAAACTGGTCAATGTCTGTTGAACATGTAGAAATCTAGATTGACAAACAGAGCAGCGAGTTTGCTGCTTAGATCATTGAATATATATATTAAAACATTAATGAACCTTCCTCGTAAGTTTTTTTTGCCTGTTAGCAGATTAGAAACACAAAGAACAGAGTATAAATCAGGAGATGCTATAACTGATGACCCCATTCAAGAATATTTCATTGTGGCGATCAACAAATCTGATTGGATGTTTAAAGTGACCAATCGGAGAGATACAGAACAATGGATATTGACAAGGCGGCCAATGAACCAATCACAATCATTACCTTCACCGATCTCTCATGAGCATAGTGTTGTGGGCGGAGTGTGGGGCTGCCCATATAATGCTGGCTCGGAGCAGAGTTTCCTCAAACCTGCGCCTCACTGAACGAGACGATGGCTGATGAAAAGTAAAGAGTTACCGCCAAGAAAGGTGCCACGAAAGTAATCAAGAAAACACCACCGAAGGGCAGCAAGAAGCATAGAAAGTCGAGGAAGGAGAGTTACTCCATCCACATCTACAAAGTGATGAAGCAGGTTCACCCAGACACCGGCTCGTTTGTGAACGATATTTCCGAGCACATCGCGGGTGAGACTTCCCGCCTGGCCCATTACAACAAACGCCGCACCATCAGCTCCCAGGAGTTCCAGACCACCGTGCACCTGCTGCTGCCCGGGGAGCTGGCCAAGCACGCCGTGTCAGAACGGACAAAGGCGGTAACCGAGTACACCAGCTCAAAGTAAAACTGTATGC
The DNA here is from genome assembly GCF_044704955.1 of Pristiophorus japonicus. Taxonomy (NCBI): domain Eukaryota; kingdom Metazoa; phylum Chordata; class Chondrichthyes; family Pristiophoridae; genus Pristiophorus; species Pristiophorus japonicus. Next base: position 101,911,531 of record NC_091991.1, on the reverse strand, counting down.
TGACCTGAGAGAACAAACCCCAAACACAACGGCTGTTTTAAGAGACACCCACAAACTCTCTGGAAGAGCTGTACAAACGCATCGCTCGTTAGACTCAAATCACTAATTATTTCCTGAACAAGTGAGAACCTTTGCAGTTCCAGCTGTAGGTTTAGTTTTGAATTCTCCGAAAAGCAGCTTCACTGTCCGGTTCGACCTTAGCGTCGCTGGAATTACCCGCTCACAAACTACAAACACGGTCCCAGGGCGCTCTTTCCCTTTGCTCTCAGGCCCATTCGTTTACACCGCCTGCCAAATTAAGAGCTTGTTTAGGGGCTGAGATTCAGATTTCAGTCACACATTCTCTCTCGCAAGCCCTTTTCATGTTTATTTTTCAATTCCTGTTGCAGGTCAGTCCGTTTATTAACCCGACATTCCCCACAGTGTAACAACCCCGAATGGGAGTTCTTACCGAGACCAGAACCGGGGCAGTTTGAACATTCTGTCCCTCTTCTCTTTTCACAGGACTCCCAGTTCTGGTCTCACTCCCACAGCAGCTCCTGTGAAAAGATGCTTACTTTTACAGAGTTTGAGTTGGAATGTGTCCTGTTACAGAATCAGTGGGGACTGACTCTCGCTCGTTAAAGACCGTTTGAAACTGAACCCCAATTTAATCCTGATTTAAACAAGCTGGAATTTGCAATGGAAATATGGAATATGACAAAAGGAAACCAAAAGTGTTTGGAAATATTTGGCTAATGGTAAATGTAACATAATCCACAATTTTAATAATTATTAGAAGGATTTTTGAATTAAAAAATCGTTCGGGTCTGACTGTTGAGAACAGTAATTTCCGCCCTATTTTCATTGGCGGGCTAAACAGACTCTGGCCATGGGAAATGACAAATGAAATCCACTGCAGAGTGACCAATCACAAGTTCGCTCCCTGCATTCCTCCAGAAGGTATAAGAAGGGCAGATGTGGGCGGAGTATCTCATTCTTTCGCTGAACGTGTGGATTGTGAAACTATCTGGAAGAGGAAAAAGCGGCGGCAAAGCTCGGGCCAGGTCTTGCTCCTCTCGGGTGGGACTGCAGTTCCCTGTGGGCCGTGTTCACAGGCTCCTGCGGAAGGGGAACTACACTCAGCGTATGGGTGCCGGAGCCCCGGTCTACATGGCTGCTGTGCTCGAGTATCTGACTGCTGAAATCCTGGAGCTGGGCGCAGCGCGGCCCGCAACAACAAGCAGACCCGCATCATCCCCTGACACCTGCAGCTGGCCATCCGCAATGACCAGGAGCTCAACAAGGTGCTGGGAAAGGTGACCATCGCTCAGGGCAGGGTGCTGCCTAATATCCAGGCTGTGCTACTGCCCAAGAAAATGACCAGCAAGTAGAGTGGACAAGATTTAATCCAATAGCCCAAAGGCTCTTTTCAGAGCCACCCACAGTATCAATGTAAGGGCAGGTTACTTTTCTATGGATCATAATTGCCCCAGATCTAAATCAGAACATAAGAAATTGGAGCAGTAGTAGGCCATTTGACCCCCCTAGCCTGCTCCGCCATTTAATACGATCATGGCTGATCTGATCATGGAATCATCTCCCTTCCCTGCCCGCTCTCCATAACCTCATATTCCCTGATCATTTAAGAAACTGTCTATTTCTGTCTTAAATTTATTCAATGTCCCAACTTCCACAGCTCTCTGAGGCAACTAATTCCACAGATCCACAACCCTCAGAGAAGAAATTTCTCATCTCAGTGTTAAATGGGCGGCCCCTTATTCTAAGATTGTGCCCTCTAGTTCTAGTTTCCCTATCAGTGGAAACATCCTCTCTGCATCCACCTTGTCAAGCCCCCTCATAATCATATACATTTCGATAAGATCACCTCTCATTCTTCTGAATTCCAGTGAGTAGAGGCCCAACCTACTCAACCTTTCCTCATAAGTCAACCCCCTCATCCCTGAAATCAACCTTGTGAATCTTCTCTGAACTGCCTCCAAAGCAAGTATATCCTTTCGTAAATATGCAAACTAAAACTGCACGCAGTGTTCCAGGTGTGGCCTCAACAATACCTTATACAACTGTAGCCAGACTTCCCTGCTTTTATACTCCTTTCCCTTTGCAATAAAAGGCCAAGTTCGTTGGCCTTCCTGATCACTTGCTGTACTTGCATACTAACCTTTTGTGTTTCATGCACAAGTACCCCCAAGTCCTGCTGTACTGCAGCACTTTGAAATCTTTCTCCATTTAAATAATAACCTGCTCTTCGATTTTTTTTCTGCCCAAGTGCATGACCTCACACTTTCCAACATTTGCCAAATTTTTGCCCACTCACCTAGCCTGTCTATGTTCGTTTGCAGATTGTGTGTGTCCTCCTCACACATTGCTTTTCCTCCCATCTTTATATCATCAGCAAATTTGCCTATGTTACACTCGGTCCCTTCCTCCAAGTCGTAAATATAGATTGTAAATAGTTGGAGTCCCAGCACTGATTCCTGTGGCACCCCACTGGTTACCAATTGCCAATCCGAGAATGAACCATTTATCCCGATTCTCTGTTTTCTGTTCGTTAGCCAATCCTCTATCCATGCTAATATATTACCCCCAACCCCATGAACTTTTATCTTGTGCAGTATCTTTTATGTGGAACTTTGTCAAGTGCCTTCTGGAAGTCCAAATACAGCAAATCCACTGGTTCCCCTTTATCCACCCTGATCATTACATCCTCAAAGAATTCCAGAAAATGTCAAACATGACTTTCCCTTCATAAATCCATGCTGACTCTGCCTGATCGAATTTTGCTTCTCCAAATGTCCTGCTACTGCTTCTTTACCAATGGACTCCAACATCTTCCCAACCACAGATGTTAGACTAACTGGTCTATAGTTTCCTGCTTTTTGTCTGCCTCCTTTTTTAAATAGGGGCGTTACATTTGCAGTTTTCCAATCTGCTGGGACCTCCCCAAAATCCAGGGAAGTTTAGTAAATTGCAATGAATTCATCCATTATCCCTGCCGCTACTTCTCTTAAGACCCTAGGATGCAAGCCATCAGGTCCAGGGGATTTATCTGCCTTTAGTCCCATTATCCTATTGAGTACCACCTCCTTAGTGATTGTGATTGTGTTAAGTTCCTCCCACCCCACTCCTCCCATAGCCCCTTGACTGTCCACTGTTGGAATATTGTTAGTCTACCGTAAAGACTGATACAAAATATTTGTTCAGAGTTTCTGCCATCTCCATGTTCTCCATTACTAATTCCCCGGTCTTGTCCTCTCAGGGACCAACATTTACTCTAGCCACTCTTTTCCTTTTTATATACCTATAGACATTTTTGCTATCTGTTTTTATATTTTGTGCTAGTTTACTTTCAAAGTCTTCCCTTTCTGAATCATTTTTTTAGTCATTCTTTGTTGCCATTTAATCGCTTCCCAATCTTCTGTCCTCCCACTAGTTTTGGCCACATTGTATACCCTTGTTTTTAATTGGATATCATCCTTTATATCTTTAGTTAGCCACGGATGGCTATCTTTTCTCTTACGCCCTTTCCTCCTCATTGGAATATATGTTTCCTGAGAGTTGTGAAATATTTCCTTAAATGTACACCACTGTTCATCAAACGTCCTAAATTTAATCTATTTTACCAGTCCACTTTAGCCAACTCAGACTTCATATCTTCATAATCTCCTTTATTTAACCTTTGTACGCTGGTTAGAGATCCAACTTTCTCACTCTCCATCTGAATTTGAAATTCAATCACACTATCATCACTCATTCCAAGGGGATCCTTTACTCAGAGATTGTTTATTAATCCTGACTCATTACATTAACAATTCAGCTGTTAGTTTCCTGATCAGAAATGACCCTCAGACATGCTCGGTTATAAATTGGTGACTGTTGACAAATATTGCAATGGGTTTGCTGTTATAAAATCCTGTTCCATCGTACCATAAATAATTTCTGGCCTCGAGGCTTGGTAAATTTACCTCGATTGCGATGGCTGGGAATCGAAGCTCGGTCAACTGCTTCCCTCGATATCGAGGAAGACTTGCTTCCGCTCTAAAAGTGAGTTCTTAGGTGACTGAACAGTCCAATACGGAATTACAGTTGTAGTGGAGTATTTAAAATTAACACTCAACACTAGGTCTGGGTTCGAAGATTCAAGTAGTCTTTAATATGCTTGCAAGGGAGAGTCAAGTCTGCAGTCAACCTCACTTGCTCTCTCTGACCAAAGAACACATAGGTTTTTTTATACAGTTCCTCGGTCTATAATGGCTGGACATTCAATACATGAGACATACATTGATTTAAATGGTCAAAACCCTTGTCACTCAAAGTAAAGGTACATTATTGACCACAACTATCTCCAGTACTTTTCCACAAACCTCAGTGTGTACCAAAAGTTCATTAACACATTGGAATGTTATCTTATCTCTCTTCCCTTGACCAGATGGAGTTTTTCCAAAGTGTCACTTTTGACCTCTTGCCCTGTCTACCTGCCCCTCTGAGCTTCCTGTGGTTCAACAGTTTAGCCTCCTGTAACTGTCCTCATTCATTCTGATATGTTATTTCCCTTTAAACACCGTTAGAATGTTGACCACTACAAAAGCCTATGTCAGCTCGTTTTAATTCCGAGATCCATTTTTAACATAATTATAACAGAGTTCGATAGCCCCACTTCACAGATTTTCATCATCATCATCTTAGGCAGTCCCTCGAATCGAGGATGACTTGCTGCCACATCAAAAAGTTTACAAGTGTTTCAGTGAAGGACCTAATATTCCAGCTCCCGAACTAAATCTTGAAGGATGGAAAATACCTGTGCGTGATTGTTAGAATGTGTGGTGACCATTGCACACCAGTCACCTCTGTCACAGGTGGGACAGACAGTCGTTGAAGGAAAGGGTGGGTGGGACTGGGTTGCCGCACGCTCCTTCTGCTGCCTGCACTTGTTTTCTGCATGCTCTCAGCGACGAGGCTAGAGATGCTCAGCACCCTCACGGATGCATTTCCTCCACTTAGGGCGGTCTTTGGCCAGAGACTCCCAGGTGTCGGAGGGGATGTTGCATTTTATCATGGAGGCTTTGAGGGGGTCCTTGAAACGTTTCCTCTGCCCACCTGGGGCTCGCTTGCCATGTAGGAGTTTCGAGTAGAGCGCTTGCTTTTGGAATCTTGTCAGGCATGCGAACAATGTGGCCTGCCCAATGAAGCTGGTCGAGTGTGGTCAGTCCTTAGATGCTGGCCTGATTGAGGACGCTAACGTTGGTGCTTCTGTCGCCCCAGGGGATTTCCAGGTACAGCCCTGTAGACCATTAGCTTGGTGCTAGATTTGAGGGCCTGATCTTCGAACACTCTCTTGCTCAAGCAGCTGAAGGCTGCACTGGAGGCGGTGTTGAAACTCGTCGTCGATATCTGCCCTTGCTTAAAATAGGCTCCCGAGGTATGGAAAATGGTGCAAATTGTCCAGGGCCGCGCATTGAAGAGAGACATAGAAACAGAGAAAATAAGTGCAGAGATTGGGGTGGTCTTGGATCTGGGCTGGAGGCAACAAATGTTGAACAGGTTCCCACTGGTTCTGTAGTTTAGTTCCACTCCAGCGGGAACTTATTCAGTGTGAGGTGGAGCATTGCTGCGAGGAAGATTGAGCACGATATGGTTGGCACGATAACGCAGCCCTGCTTCACCCTGGTCCAGACATGGATTGGGTCTGTGATGGATCCATTGATCAGGATCACGGCTTGCATGTCATTGTGGAGCTGGCAGAAGATGGCAACCAACTTTTTGGGACAGCCAAAATGGGGGAGGACACTCCATAGTCCCACACGGTTGATGGTGTCAAAGGTCTTGTAAGGTCAAAGCCAGGTTGGTGCTGTTCACTGCATTTTTCTTGCAGTTGTCGCGCCGATTCTGGGGAGGTCCCTGCAGATTGAAAAACTGCAAATGTCACACCCGTATTTAAAAAAGGAGGCAGACCAAAAGCAGGAAACTATAGACCAGTTAGCCTAACATCTGTGGTTGGGAAAATGTTGGAGTCCATTATTAAATAAGCAGTAGCAGGACATTTGGAAACGGAAAATTCGGTCAGGCAGAGTCAGCATGGATTTATGAACAGGAAGTCATGTTTGACAAATTTGCTGGAATTCTTTGAGGATGTAACGAACAGGGTGGATAAAGGGGAACCAGTGGATATGATGTATTTGGACTTCCAGAAGGCATTTGACAAGGTGCCACATAAAAGGTTACTGCACAAGATAAAAATTCACAGGGTTGGAGGTAATATATAAGCATGGATGGAGGATTGGCTAACTAACAGAAAACAGAGATTTGAGATAAATGATTCATTCTCGGGTTGGCAATCAGTAACTAGTGGGGTGCCGCAGGGATCAGTGCTGGGACCCCAATTATTTACAATCTATATTATCAACTTGGAGGAAGGGACCGAGTGTAACATAGACAAATTTGCTGATGATATAAAGATGGGAGGAAAAGCAATGTGTGACGAGGACACACAAAATCTGCAAAAGGACATAGACAGGCTAAGTGAGTGGGCAAAAATTTGGTAAGTGTGAGGCCGCACGGACTGCTGGGCTAGGCTGCTACACTGCTCCTTCCACTCCCCGGCCTGCTCCGATGGTCTATAACAGGCCGGGGGCTGCACAGATGGCTGTGCTAGGCAGCCACTCTGCTCGTTCCGTTCCCCGGCCTGCTCCGAAGCTGAAGTGGAGTCAAACTCTCTCCTGGCCCACGGTCAATGCTACGTTCAGAGTGTCTAGTGTATAGACCCCTCATGATTTTGAATATCTCTCTCAAATCTCTCAACCTTCTGAGCTCCATGGAAAATAACACCAGCTTCTCCTGTCTATCCACACAACTGAAGTCCCTGATCCCTGCTATCACAGGAATAGGAGATGGCAATTCAGCCCCTCGAGCCTGTTACATAGGTTCAGGAGGAGGCCATTCAGCCTCTACGGGCTTGTTAGACATGAATAGGAGGAAGCCCTTCAGCCCCTTAAGCATGTTAAATTAGGAACATGAAGAGGTCGTTGAGGGCCTCGGGAAACTTACATAGGAACGAGTCATTCAGCCCCTCAACACAGTGTTGTAAGAACAGGAGCCGCCCATTCATCCACGCGAGCTTGTACACAGGAACATGATCAGGTCATTCTGCCTCTCTAGCCTGTTACACTGGAAGAGGAGGAAGTCTTTCAGCCCATCGAGTCTTTATCCTTCGGGATTGTAGGAGGCCATCCAACCACCTCGAGCTTGTTACATAGGAAATGGTTGTGGCCATTCTGCCCAACATATCTATTACACAACAACAGAAGGAGGTCAATCAGCTCCTCCATCTTGTCACACAGAGAAGGAGGAGGAGCTCATTCAGCCCCTTGTGACTGTTACATTAGGACCAGGAGAAGGACAGTCACCCCATAGAGCATTTTGCATAGGAACAAGAGGAGACCATTGAGTCCCTTGAGATTGTTACGAGGAACTAGAGAAGGCCATTCATCCCCTGGAGCCTGTTACACAGGAATGGGAGGAGGCCATTCAACCCCTGGAGTCTGTTACATGGGAACAGGAGAAGGCCATTCATCACCTGGATCATGTTCTATCAGAACCGGATGTGGCCATTTTGCCCATCGAGTTTGATACATTGGAACAGAAGGCATTCAGCCTCAGAGCCCTTACCATTAGGAACGGGAGGAGTCCATTCAGCCCCAGAGCCTGTTACACAGGAAAGGAATGAGGACATTCTGCCCCTCGACCTAGTTGTATAGAGCAGGAGATCATTCAGCCCATTGAGCATGTTACAGAGAAACAGAAGAGGCCATTCAAACATAAAGCCTGTTATACAGTAATAGGATGAGGCAATTCTGCCCTGCAACCCTGTTAAACAGAACAGAAGGAGGCCATTTAGAACTCCAAACTGTTACACAGGAGCAGATTGAGGTTATGCTGCCCCTCAATTCTGTAATATACAACCGAACACTATTCCATCCCTTGAGCCTTTATCATTAGGAACAGGAGGAGGTCATTCAGCCCCTGGAACCTGTTACACAGGCAATGGAGGAGGCCATTCAGCCCCTCCAGCCCACTACACAAAAACAGGAGGAGGCCATTCAGCCCCAGAGCTTTTAACATTAGGAACAGGAGAAGACAATTCAATCCCTTAAGCCTATCGCATAGGAATGAATGGAAAGGAGGCCATTCAGCACCTCAGATCTGTGACTTAAGAACAGGAGCTGGCCATTCAGCCCTTGAGCCTGTAGCATTATCAACTGTTCAGCCCATCCAGCCTGTTACAAAGGAACAGGAGGTAATTGTAGGATAAGGAGGAGGTGATTCATCCCCTCGAGCTAATTATAATATACGGGGTCATGGTCCCATTAACGCGGATTGTGGTTCCATTGTCCGGGGCGGCTGTTCCATTAACCAGGATCATGGTCCCATTCAACCGGGGTCGGGGTCCCATTCAACCGAGGTGACGGTTCCTTTAACCAGGTACACAGTTCCTTTAACCAGGTTAAGTCTCCCATTAAGCCGGGTCACAGTCCCATTAACCAGAGTTCGGGTCCCAATAACCTCAGAGAGGAAGCCATTAACAAGGTTCAAAGTCTCTTTAACCGGTGTCAGGGACCCATTAAACTGGTTCAGGGACGCAATAACTGGGGTCACAGTCCCTTTAACCAGGGGAAGTGTGCCTTTAACCGGGGCTGGGCTCCCATTATCCGGGGTCGGGCTCCCATTAGCCGGGGTCGGGGTCACAGAAACATTGAAACATAGAAAATAGGTGCAGGAGGAGGCCAATCGGCCCTTCGAGCCTGCACCACCATTCAATAAGATCATGGCTGATCTTTCACCTCAGTACCCCTTTCCTGCTTTCTCTCCATACCACTTGATCCCTTAAGCTATAAGGGCCACATCTAACTCACTCTTGAATATATCCAACAGACTGGCATCAACAACTCTCTGCAGTAAGAAATTCCACAGGTTGACAACTCTTTGACTGAAGAAGTTTCTCCTCATCTCAATCCTAAATGGCTTACCCCTTATCCTTCGACTGTGTCCCCTGGTTCTGGACTTCCCCAACATTGGGAACATTCTTTCTGCATCTAACCTGTCCAGTCCCATCAGAATTTTATATGTTTCTATGAGATCGCCTCTCATCCTTCTAAACTCCAGTGAATAAAGGCCCAGTGATCCAATCTCTCCTCATATGTCAGAACAGCCATCCCTGGAATCAGTCTGGTGAACCTTCGCTGCACTCCCTCAACAGCAAGAACGTCCTTCCTCAGATTAGGAGACCAAAACTGAACACAATATTCCAGGTGAGGCCTCACCAAAGCCCTGTACAACTGCAGTATGACCTCCCTGCACCTATACTCAAAACCCCTAGATATGAAGGCCAACATACCATTTGCCTTCTTCACCGCCTGCTGTACCTGCATGCCAACTTTCAATGACTAATGTACCATGACACCCAGGTCTCGTTGCAACTCCACTTTTCCAAATCTGTCGCCATTCAGATAATATTCTGCCTTCGTGTTTTTGCCCCCAAAGTGGATAACCTCACACTTATCCACATTTTACTGCATCTGCCATGCATTTGCCCACTCACTTAACCTGTCCAAGTCACCCTGCAGCTTCTTAGCGTCCTCCTCGCAGCTCACAACGCCACCCAGTTTAGTGTCATCTGCAAACTTGGAGATATTTCACTCAATTCCTTCATCTAATCATTAATGTATATTGTAAATAGCTGGGATCCCAGCACTGAGCCCTGCGGTACACCACTCATCACTGCCTGCCATTCTGAAAAGGACCCGTTTATCCCGACTCTCCGCTTCCTGTCTGCCAACCAGTTCTCTATCCACGTCAGTACATGGCCCCCAATACCATGTGCTTTAATTTTACACACCAATCTCTTGTGTGGGACCTTGTCAAAAGCCTTTTGAAAGTCTAAATACACCACATCCACTGGTTCTTCCTTGTCCACTCTACCAATTACAGCCTCAAAATATTCCAGAAGATTTGTCAAGCATGATTTCCCTTTCATAAATCCATGCTGACTTGGACCGATCTTGTCACTGCTTTCCAAATGTGCTGTTATTTCATCTTTAATAATTGATTCCAACATTTTCCCCACTACTGATGTCAGGCTAACCGGACCATAATTACCTGTTTTCTCTCTCCCTCCTTTTTTAAAAAGTGGTGTTACATCAGCTACCCTCAAGTCCATAGGAACTGATCCAGAGTCGATAGACTGTTGGAAAATGACCACCAATGCATCCACTATTTCTAGGGCCACTTCCTTAAGTACTCTGGGATACATACTATCAGGCCCCGTGGATTTATCGGCCTTCAATCCCATCAATTTTCCTAACACAATTTCCCGCCTAATCAGGATAGCCTTCAGTTCCTCCTTCTCACTCGACTCTCGGTCGCCTAGTACTTCCGGAAGGTTATTTGTGTCTTCCTTCGTGAAGACAGAACCAAAGTATTTGTTCAACTGGTCTGCCATTTCTTTGTTCCCCATTATAAATTCACCTGAATCTGACTGCAAGGGACCTACATTTGTCTTCACTAATCTTTTTCTCTTCACATATCTCTCGAAGCTTTTGCAGTCAGTTTTTATGTTCCCGGCAAGTTTCCTCTCGTACTCTATTTTCCCGTTCCTAATTAAACCGTTTTTCCTCCTCTGCTGAATTCTAAATTTCTCCCAGTCCTCAGATTTTCTGCTTTTTCTGGCCAATTTATATGCCCCATTAACTGGGGTCAGGATCCCATTAACCGGGGCCGGGGTCCCATTAACCAGGGTCGGGGTCCCATTTACACATTAACCAGTGTCGCGGTCCCATTAGCCGGGGTCAGGATCCTTTTAGCAAGGTTAAGTGTCCCTTTAACCGGGTTCAGGCTCCCCTTAACCGGGATCAGGCTCCCTTTGACACGGGTCTGGTTCCCATTGACCCGGGTCACGGCTCCCATTGACCAGAGTCAGGCTCCCGTTGACCGGGGTCAGGCTTCCGTTGACCGGGGTCAGGCTCCCGTTGACTGGGGTCAGGCTCCCGTTGACCTGGGTCAGGGTTCCATTGACCCGAGTCAGGGTTCCATTGACCCGAGTCCGGGTTCCATTGATTGGGTCAGGGTCCCAATGACAGGGGTCAGGGTCCCATTAACCAGGGTCAGGGTGCCATTGACATGAGCCAGGGTTCCATTCACCTGAGCCAGGGTTCCATTGATTGGGTTGGGGTCCCATTGACCGGGGTCGGGGTCCCATTGACCGGGGTAACAGCACCCTTAACACATTAACCGGGGTCAGGGTCCAATCATCCGGGGTCAGGCTCCCGTTAACCAGGGTCAGGGTCAGGGTCCCATTAACTGGGGTCGGGGTCCCTTTGACCGGGGTCAGGGTTCTATTGATTGGGTCAGGGTCCCAATGACCGGGGTCAGGGTCCCATTAAGTGGGGTCAGGGCCCCCTTAATACATTAACCAGGGTCACGGTCCCAGTAACCTGGGTCACGGTCCCATTAACCGGGATCAGGGTCCCATTAAATGGGGTCAGGGTAACATTAACTGGGGTCAGGGTAACATTAACCGGGGTCACGGCACCCTTAACACATTAACCGGGGTCAGGGTCCAATGATCCGGGGTCAGGCTCCCGTTAACCGGGGTCAGAGTCAGGGTCCTATTAACTGGAGTCGGGGTCCCTTTGCCACGGGTCTGTTTCCCATTGACCTGAGTCAGGGTTCCATTGATTGGGTCAGGGTCCCATTAAGTGGGGTCTCGACACCTTTAACACATTAACTGGGGTCAGGATCACATTAAGTGGGGTCCGGACCCATTAACCAGGGTCAGGGTACCAATAAACGCCGGGAGGGATCCATTAATCAGGTTCACAGTTTTTTTAACTGGGGTTACGGTCCCATTAACCGAGGTTATGGTCCCATTAACCGGGGTCAGGATCCCATTAACCAGGGTTAGAGTCCCATTAAGCGGGGTCAGGGTCCCATGAACCGTGGAGAGGAACCCATTAACCAGGTTCACAGCCTCTTTTACCGGGGTCAGGCTCCAATTAACCGGGGGTCAGGCTCCCATTAACCGGGGGTCAGGCTCCTATTAACCGGGGGTCAGGCTCCCATTAACTGGGGGTAAGGCGCCCATTAACCGGGGGTCAAGCGCCCATTAACCGGGGGTCAGGCTCACATTAACCGGGGGTCAGGGTTCCCAATATCCGGCGTCAGGGTCCCATTAACTGGGATCAGTGTCCCTTTGACACGGATCTGGTTCCCACTGAACCGGGTCACTGTTCCATTTGACTGAAGTCAGGGTCCCCTTGACCGGAGTCAGGGTCCCATTGACAAGAGATCAGGGTCCCATTGACCGGGTTCACGGCTCCCTTAACACATTAACCGGGGTCAGGGTCCTATGATCCGGGGTCAGGATCCCATTAACGGGGTCAGGATCCCATTAACTGGGGTCAGGGTCAGGGTCCCATTAACAGGGGTCGGGGTTCCTTTGACACGGGTCATGGTCCCATTGACCGACATCAGAGTCCTATTAACCGGGGTCGGGGTCCCATTAACCGGGGTCATGGCCCCATTAACATATTAACCAGGGTCACGGTCCCATTAACCAGGCCCAGGGTCCCATTAACCGGGGCCAAGGGCCTGTTAACCGGGGCCAGGGGCCTGTTAACCGGGGCCAGGGTCCTATTAACCGGGCCAGGGTCCCATTAACACATTAACCGGGTCAGGTTCCCATTAACTGGGGTCAGTGTCAGGGTCCCATTAACTGGGGTCGGGGTCCCTTTGACACGGGTCTGGCTCCCATTGACCTGGGTCAGGGTTCCATTGAACGACATCAGGGTTCTATTAACCAGGGTCGGGGTCCCATTAACCGGGGTCATGGCCCCCTTAACACTTTAACCGGGATCAGGATCCGATTAACCAGGGTCAGGATCCCATTAACCGGGGTCCAGTTCACAATAACGGGGTCACAGTCCCATTAGCAAGGTTAAGTGTCCCATTAACCGGGGTCACAGTCTCACTGACCCGGGGTCTGGATCCCACTGACCCGGGGTCTGGGTCCCACTGACCCGGGGTCAGGGTCCCATTGACACATAAACCGGGGTCAGGTTCCCATGATCCGGGGTCAGAGTCCATTTAACCGGGGTCAGGGTCCATTTAACCGGGGTCAGGGTCCACTTAACTGGGGTCAGGGTCCCAATAAACGAGGAGAGGAACCCATCAACCAGGTTCAAAATCCCATTAACCGGGGTCACGGTCCCATTAACCGGGGTGAGGATCCCATTAACCGGGGTGAGGGTCCCTTCAGCAAGGTTAAGTGTTCCATGAGCCGGCGTGATGGTCCCTTTAACCAGGGTCACAGTCCCTTTAACCAGGGTAAGTGTCTCATTAACCCGGGTCATGGTCCGATTAACCCGGGTTCGGGTCCCAAGAACTGCGGAGAGGAACCCATTAACAACATAGAAACATAGAAACATAGAAAATAGGTGCAGGAGTAGGCCATTCGGCCCTTCTAGCCTGCACCGCCATTCAATGAGTTCATGGCTGAACATGCAACTTCAGTACCCCATTCCTGCTTTCTCACCATACCCCTTGATTCCCCTAGTAGTAAGGACTTCATCTAACTCCTTTTTGAATATATTTAGTGAATTGGCCTTTAACCGGTTCACAGACTCTTTAACCGGAGTCAGGGTCCCATTAACCAGAGTCAGGGTCCCATTAACCGGGTTCAGGATCCCATTAAACGGGGTCAGGGTCAAAATAACCGGGGTCACAGTCCCATTAACCAGGGTAAGTGTGCCTTTAACCGGAGTCAGGGTCCCATTAACTGTGGTCATGGTCACATTAACCGGGGTCAGACTCCAATTAACCAGGGTCAGAGTCCCAATATTCGGGGTCTTGGGTCCATTAACCGGGGTCAGAGACCCATTGACCCGCTTCAGGGTCCCACTGACCAGAGACAGGGTCCCGCTGACCGGAGACAGGGTCCCACCGACCCATTAACCGGGGTCACCGTCCCATTAACTGGGGTCACCATCCCATTAACCGGGGTCACCGTCCCATTAACCGGGGTCAGGGTCCTGGTCCCAATAACCGTCGAGAGGAAACAATTAACCAGATTCACAGTCTCTTTAACTGGGGTCACAGTCCCTTTAACCAGGGTCACAGTCCCTTTAACTAGTGTTCGGGTCCCAAGAACCGCGGAGAGCAACCCATTAACAAGGTTCACAGTCTCTTTAACTGGGGTCAGGTTCCCATTAACCGGGGTCAGGGTTAGCATCCCATAAACTAGGGTCGGGGTCCCTTTGACACAGGTCTGTTTCCCATTGACCCGGGTCAGGGTCCCATTGACCGAGGTCAGGATCCCATTATCCGGGGTCAGGGTCAGAGTCCCATTAACTGGGGTCACAGCCCCATTAAACCATTAAACGGGGTCACAGTCGCGTTAAACGGGGTCAGGTTCCCGTTAACCGCTGTCAGGTTCCCGTTAACCGGGTGATGGTCCTATTAACAAAGATCACGGTCCCATTCACCGGGGTCACAGTCTCTTTAACTGGGGTGAAGGTCCCATTAACCGGGGTCAGGATCCCATTAACCGGGGTCAGGATCCCTTTAGCAAGGTTAAGTGTCCCTTTAACGGGTTGGGCTCCCATTCACTGGGGTCGGGGTTCCATATAACCCTGGTCAGGGTCCCATTAACCTGGGTCAGGCTCTCATTAACCGGGGTCACAGTCCCATTAACCGGAGTCAGGTTTCTATTCACTGGGGTCAGGGTTCCTTTAACCTTGGTCAGGGTCCCATTAACCGTGGTCAATGTCCCATTAGCCGATGTCAGGGTCCCATTAACCGGGGTCAGGGTTCCATTTACCGTAGTCAGGTTTCCATTAACTGGGGTCAGGGTTCCCATTAACCGTGGTCAGTGTCCCATTAACCGGGACCGGGGGACGAGCGTCTGCACGGCCCACCCTCACTGCCTCAGTCCCCGGCCCATGGCCCAAGCCGCTCCCGGGGTCGGACCCTCCCTCTGCCCAGCCAAACATCTGCCCGTCGCCAAGCGCAACACATCTGCTCCCCACATGGTGCATGCGCTGTGCACTCCGGCCTCATTGCCACAAAACCTCCATGACATCAGCACGCTCAAGCTGAGCGATGCCGCCGCGCATCACGTGACTGTGACAACAGCCCGAGTGTGAGAGAGAGGGGGAAAGAGAGAGAGAGAGGGAGCTGTCAATCAAAGGAGCTGCAGACAGTCGGCCCCGCCCAGAGGGTGGTTGCAAAAATAAATGCAAATTCTGCAACCATGCACAAATCAAATGAGCAATTTTCTAAACAGAAAGAGGATCAAAACTACAAATGCTCGTGTGCAAAGGCAGCTAGGATTAACCTTTCAGGTCGACAGAAGGTTCAATGTCCCTGAGCCGTTAATCTGAGCTTCCCTTCCCCACAAAACCAGCAGGACCTGCTCAATCCTTTCCAGCATTTTATTTTATTCTTTCTGTATCATAGAAATTTACAGGAGGCCATTTCAGCCCATCATGTCCGCTCCAGCCAACCAAGAGCTACCCAGCCTAATCCCACTTTCTAGCTCTTGGTCCGTAGCTCTGTAGGTTCCGGCACTTTAAAGTGCACATCCAAGTACTTTTTAAATGTGGTGAGGGTTTCTGCCTCTACCTCCCTTTCAGGCAGTGAGTTCCAGACCCCCACCACCCTCTGGGTGAAGACATTTCCTCTCATATCTCCACTAAAGCTTCCGCCAGTGGCTTTAAACCCATGCCCCGGTTTTTGACCACTCTGCCACTCTATCTAGGCCCCTCATAATTTTATATACTTCAATCAGGTCTCCCATCGCCCTCCGCTGTTCCAAAGAAAATGTCCTGCTTTCCTCTTTGATCGTTTCCTGTGAAACTTTCAGCCTTATACTCAGTTTATATTTGCAGAATCATAGAAACTTACAGCACAGAAGGAGGCCATTCAGTCCTGTGTGTCTGTGCTGGATCTTTGACAGAGCTGTCGTGCTGAATTACACGCCGCCCGCTCTTTTGACCCTAACCTGTAGGTTGCTCATCCTCAAATACCTGCCCACTCCCTTTTAAAATGATTGACGGTGTCATGTATTCAACCAGCATTGTAACCCATGTATAAACTGACCTAAGTTGTACACCGTGAGAACACAGACCACTCCTAACCTGGACCTTCAGGTATAAAAGGGGAAGCTCCACCCACCTTGATCACTTGAGTGCTAAGGAATAAAGGACAGGTCACGGACTGACCTTCTCTCAAGCATGGGCCTCGTGTGCATTTATACTGTGTAGTAAGGACGTATCAATGGCGACAAGAAACTGGGATTTAAACCACGCGAGCATGGCCACTAGCAGAACAGACGAGAGGTACTGTGTTAAGGAATGGTTGGGACAGAGATTCAACATTGTTAAAGCAGCACACAGTTCTCCAGGCAGACAAGGGCAGTCAGGCATGCCCCAACATGTAGTCGAACCCAGAGGGGAAGTTCGACAGAGACAATGGCAAGCTGAACAGCGATTCACGCCATTGCAAGGGACAATGCGGCCAGTAATGGGGCCATCAACACCTGTTAATGGTGCACTCAAGGACAATAACAGGGGCAGTCAGGGACGATCGACTGGCAAGGGACCTTTTGTTTCAAACCGCAACTCATGCTGGAGGTGTGGAGGCATACGTTCAGCCGGAGTTTGCAGAGATGAGCAAAACACCTGCAGAAATTGCAGAAATGGACACTGGGGGAAATCGCTGGAAGCTGAAGTTCAGCGAGTTCATGTGGAGCACGTATACAGTTCATACACCAGGACGCCACCTCAACGTGCTCCTCAATGGCATCCCAGTATCAATGGAGTTAGACACGGGTGCCAGCCAGTCCCTGATGGGTATCAAACAGTTCGAAAAGTTGTGGGCATCCAAGGCCAGGAGGCCAAAATTATCGCCGATTGACGCACAGCTACGGACTTACACAAAGCAGATCATTCCGGTGCTGGGCAGCGCCACGGTAGTCGTGACACACAAAGATTCGGATAATAGGTTGCCACTCTGGATTGTCCCAGGGGACGGTCCCGCACTACTGGGGAGGAGTTGGCTTGCTGTCATGAACTGGAAATGGGGCGATGTTAATACAATTTCCTCTGTGGAGCGAGTATCATGCTCACAGGTCCTGGAAAAATTTGACTCATTATTTCAACCCGGCATTGGCACTTTCATGGGAGCCAAGGTAGTGATTCACATAAACCCAGACGCCAGACCAGTACACCACAAGGCCAGAGCGGTGCCGTACGTGATGCGGGAAAAGATAGAAGGCGAATTGGACCGCCTGTTGAGGGAAGGCATTATCTCGCCAGTCGAATTCAGTGACTGGGCGAGCCCGATTGTGCCGGTGCTCAAGGCGGATGGGTCGGTCAGGATATGTGGCGATTACAAGGCCACCATCAATCGGGTGTCACTCTGAGACCAGTACCCGCTACCGAGAGCGGAGGACCTCTTTGCGATGCTATCCGGTGGCAAACTTTTTTCAAAATTGGACCTGACCTCAGCTTACATGACCCAGGAGCTGGCGAGTGAGTCGAAGAAGCTGACCACCATCACGACACACAAGGGGTTGTTTGAGTACAACAGATGTCCATTCGGGATTCGCTCGGCCGCCGCGATCTTCCAACGAAATATGGAAAGCCTCCTCAAGTCGATTCCAGGGACAGTGGTTTTTCAGGACGACATCCTCATTACGGGTTACGATACTGAAGAACACCTCCACAACCTGGAGGAGATGCTACGCAGACTGGACCAGGTAGGTCTGCGACTGAAAAAGGCGAAGTGCGTCTTCCTAGCTCCAGAGGTAGAATTCCTGGGGTTGAGGTTAGCAGCAGACGGGATCAGCCCGACTGCATCCAAGACGGAAGCGATCCAGAGAGCACCCAGACCTCGCAACACGACGGAGCTGCGTTCGTTCCTGGGGCTCCTGAACTATTTTGGTAACTTTCTTTCCAAATTGAGCACGCTGCTCGAGCCGCTACAAGTGCTCCTACGCAAAGGTCACGAATGGGTCTGGGGGGACAGCCAGGAAAGGGCTTTTAATAGAGCATGCAATTTGTTATGTTCCAACAATCTGTTAACGCTATATGACCCATGTAAGAAACTTGTGTTAACGTGCGATGCGTCGTCCTATGGTGTCGGGTGTGTGTTGCAGCATGCCAAT
The DNA here is from genome assembly GCF_044704955.1 of Pristiophorus japonicus. Lineage (NCBI taxonomy): Eukaryota > Metazoa > Chordata > Chondrichthyes > Pristiophoridae > Pristiophorus > Pristiophorus japonicus. The sequence continues at coordinate 101,893,314 of NC_091991.1, read as the reverse complement.
GCCAAGGGTCAATTACAGTCGGTAGCTTATGCCTCCAGGAGTCTGTCCCAGGCAGAAAGGGGCTACGGGATGGTAGAAAAGGAGGCGCTCACATGTGTATATGCGGTAAAGAAAATGCACCAATACCTGTTTGGCAAGAAATTTGAGCTGGAGACAGATCACAAACCCCTAACGTCCCTTTTGGCCGACAACAAGGCCATAAATGCAAACGCATCGGCCCGCATACAGAGGTGGGCACTCACGTTAGCTGCCAATGACTACACAATTCGGCACAGACCGGGCACCGAAAACTGCGCCGATGCATTCAGCAGGCTCCCACTAGCCACCACTGAGGGGGCTACCGAGCATGGTACTGAGATGGTCATGGCTGTTGAAGCTTTCGGAAGCGAAGGCTCACCCGTGACAGCCCGTCAGATCAAAGTCTGGACAAATAGAGACCCGCTATTGTCTCTAGTCAAGAAATGTGTCCTGAATGGGGACTGGGCAGCCACTACAGGGCATGCCCTGAGAAACTTAAACCATTTCACAGGCGCAAGGATGAACTCTCGATTCAGGCCGATTGCCTACTGTGGGGAAACCGTGTAGTCATGCCCCAGATGGGCAGAGAGGTGTTCAGCAGAGAACTCCACAATGGGCATTGTCACGATGAAGGCAATTGCCAGGTCACACGTTTGGTGGCCAGGGATAGACGCAGATCTGGAACTTTGTGTTCGCAGGTGCAACACGTGTGCCCAGCTGGGCCATGTGCCCAAGGAAGCCTCCCTTAGCCCCTGGCCATGGCCCGCCAAGCCTTGGTCACGCATCCATGTGGACTACGCAGGTCCTTTCATGGGGAAAATGTTTTTGGTTGTAGTAGACGCCTACTCCAAATGGATCGAGTGTGACATTTTAAATTCAAGCACATTCTCTGCCACGGTAGAAAGTCTACGGGCAATGTTCGCTGCCCACGGTCTACCGGACATCTTGGTCAGCGACAATGGCCCGTGCTTCACAAGCACTGAATTCCAGGACTTCATGGCAGGCAATGGAATTAACCATGTTAGAACGGCACCGTTCAAGCCAGCCTCAAACGGCCAGGCAGAACGAGCAGTGCAGATAATCAAACAGGGGATGCTCAGATTCCAAGGGGGTTCCCTACAAACCTGCTTATCACGCCTCCTGTTGGCCTATAGATCCCGACCACACTCGCTCACAGGGGTTCCACCCGCAGAGCTACTAATGAAAAGGATGCTCAAAACCCGATTATCCCTTATACACCTCACCATGAAAGAAATTGTCGAGAGCAGGCGCCAGTCACAATATCACTACCATGACAGGAATGCGAGGGCGCGATGTATTGATGTAAATGATCCTGTTTTTGTCCTCAACTATGCTGCAGGGCCCAAATGGCTCGCAGGCACTGTGGTTGCCAAAGAGGGAAATAGGATTCTGGTAGTTAAACTTACCAATGGACAAATCTGTCGCAAACCTGTGGATCAAACAAAAAGGAGGTTCAGCAACCCCATAGAAGAAGCAGAGGAAGAACACGATATAGAGTTCACTCCACCACAGGTGACCGAACACCGGAACCAAAGGGAGGAGAGCCAAGTCACTGTGGGCAGTCCGGACAGGCCTGAGGCACTGCAAACAGCAGACAGTCAGGCCAGCGCCCAACAACCGGAGCCCCAACTCAGGCGCTCTACAAGGGAGCGTAAACCACCAGAGAGACTCAACCTGTGATCCCAATAAGACTTTGGGGGGGGAGGTGATGTCATGTATTCAACCAGCATTGTAACCCATGTATAAACTGACCTAAGTTGTACACCGTGAGAACACTGACCACTAAGTGGGAGTCACTCCTAACCTGGACCTTCAGGTATAAAAGGGGAAGCTCCACCCACCTTCATCACTTGAGTGCTAAGGAATAAAGGACAGGTTACAGACTGACCTTCTCTCAAGTATGGGCCTCGTGTGCATTTATACTGTGTAGTAAGGACGTATCAGACGGGATCAGCATCCACTACCTTTTTAGGCAGTGCATTCCAGACCCCTCATCTGCCCTCTTGATGTTTTATAATGATTTTAAAACCATGACTGTGGTTTTTGGTATATGTGTGTGCTGTTTATTCTGTACCTGTCATTCTCTCATATGTGAGTGTGTATTTTATTCTGTACCTGTCAGTTTCTGGTATATGTGTGTGCATTTCATTCTGTACCTATCAATCTATTGTATATGAATGTGTGTTTAATCTGTATCTATGAGTTTCAGGTATATGAGTGTTTATTGTATTCTGTACCTATCAATCTCTGGTATAGAAACATAGAAAAATAGGTGCAGGATTAGGCCATTCGAGCCTGCACCACCATTCAATAAGATCATGGCTGATCATTCCTTCAGTACCCCTTTCTTGCTTTCTCTCCATACCCCTTGATCCCCATATCTAACTCCCTCTTGAATATATCCAGTGAACTGGCATCAACAACTTTCTGAGGCAGGGAATTCCACAGGTTAACAACTCTCTGAGTGAAGAAGTTTCTCCTCATCTCAGTCCTAAATGGCTTACCCTTTATCCTAAGATAATGTCCCCTGGTTCTGGACTTCTCCAACATCAGGAACATTCTTCCCGCATCTAACCTGTCCAATCCTGTCAGAATATAGGCCTAGTCGACCCAATCTCTCCTCATACAACAGTCCTAGCATCCCAGTAATCAGTCTGGTGAACCTTCGCTGCACTCCCTCAATAGCAAGAATGTCCTTTCTTAGGTAAGGAGACCAAAACTGCACACAATACTCCAGGTGCGGTCTCACCAAGGCCCTGTATAACTGTAGTAAGACATCCTTGCTCCTGTACTCAAATCCTCTTGCAATGAAGGCCAACATACCATTTGTCTTCCTAACTGCTTGCTGCACCTGTATGTTTGCTTTTAATGACTGGTGTACAAGGACACCCAGGTCCCTCTGTACATCGACACTTCCCAAGCCATCACCATTTAAATAATACTTTGTCTTTATGTTTTTCCTATCAAAGTGGATAACTTCACATTTATCCACATATAAGTGCAGTGTTTAAACTGTACCTGTCAGTTTCTGGTATGTGCATGTGGGGTTTAATCTCTACCTGTCAGTTTCTGGTTGATGAGCATGGTGTTCAATCTGAACCTATCAGTTTCTGTTATAGGAGTGCAGGTTTAATCTGTACCTCTCATTTTTTTGTTTGTGAGTTTATTTTTTATTATGTATCTGTTATATGACTGTGGTTTGAATCTGTGGCTGTCAGTTTATGCCAGAGGATTGTGAGTTTAATGTGCACCTATCAGTTTCTGGTATGTGATTGTGGGTTTTTCACTGTTCCAGTCAGTTTCTGGTACGATAGTGTAGTTTTAATCCGGTAGATCAATGTGGTGCCTAACATGTTCTTGTATATGTGTGTGGGGATTAATCTGTACCTGTCAGTTTCTGGTATATGAGTGTTTGTTCTCTCTATACTTGTTCATTTATGGTATGGAAGTGTGGGTTTTATCCTGTATCTCTCAGTTTCTGGTATATGAGTGTGGTGTTTAATCTGTACCCATCAGTCTCTGATAAGTGGGTTTTAATCTGTACCTGTCAGTTTCTGCTTTGTGAGAGTGGGTTTACATAGAAATATAGAAACAGAAAATAGGTGCAGGAGTCGGCCATTCGGCCCTTCAAGACTGCACCACCATTCAATGTGAACATGGCTGATCATGCAACTTCAGTACCCCATTCCTGCTTTCTCTCCATACCCCTTGATCTCTTTAGCCGTAAGGGCCACATCTAACTCCCTTTTGAATATATCTAATGAACTGGCCTCAACAACTTTCTGTGGTAGAGAATTCCACAGATTCACAATTTTCTGAGTGAAGAAGCTTCTCCTCATCTCGGTCCTAAATGGCTTACCCCTTATCCTTAGACTGTGACCCCTGGTTCTGGACTTCCCCAACATCAGGAACATTCATCCTGCATCTAACCTGTCCAATCCCGTCAGAATTTTATATGTTTCTATGAGATCCCCTCTCATTCTTCTAAATTCCAGTGAATATAAACCTAGTCGGTCCAATCTTTCTTCATATGTCAGTCCTGCTATCCCGGGAATCAGTCTGGTGAACCTTCGCTGCACTCCCTCAATAGCAAGAATATCCTTCCTCAGATTAGGAGACCAAAACTGTACATAATATTCAAGGTATGGCCTCACCAAGGTCCAGTACAACTGCAGTAAGACCTTCCTGCTCCTATACTCAAAGCCTCTTGCTGTGAAGGCCAACATGCCATTTGCTTTCTTCACCGCTGCTGTACCTGTATGCCAACTTTCAATGACTCATGTACCATGACACCCACGTCGCGTTGCACCTTCCCTTTTCCTAATCTGTCACCATTCAGATAATATTCTGCCTTCCTATTTTTGCCACCAAAGTGGAACAACTTCCCATTTATCTACATTATACTGCAACTGACATGCATTTGCCCACTCACCTAACCTGTCCAAGTCACACTGCAGCCGCTTAGCATTCTCCTCACAGCTCACACTGCCACCCAATTAGTGTCATTTGCAAACTTGGAGATATTACATTCAATTATTTCGTCTATATCATTAATGTATATTGTAAAAAGCTGAGGTCCCAGCAGTGAACCTTGCGGTACCCCACTAGTCACTGCCTGCCATTCTGAAAAGGACCCATTTATTCCGCCTCTTTTCTTCCTGTCTGCCAACCAGTTCTCCATCCATGTCAGTACATTACCCCCAATACCACGTGCTTTAATTTTGCACACTAATCTCTTGTGTGGGACCTTATCAAAAGCCTTTTGAAAGGCCAAATACACCACATCCACTGATTCTCCCTTGTCCACTCTATTTACGTCCTCAAAAAATTCTAGAATATTTGTCAAGTATGATTTCCCTTTCATAAATCCATGCTGACTTGGACCAATCCTGTCACTGCTTTCCAAATGCTCTGCTATTGCATCTTTAATAATTGATTCCACCATTTTCCCCACTACCGATGTCAGGATAACCGGTCTATAATTCCCTGTTTTCTCTCTCTCTCCTTTTTTCAAAAGTGGGGTTACATTAGCTACCCTCCAATCCACAGGAACTGATGCAGAGTCTATAGAATGTTGGAAAATGACCCCCAATGCATCCACTATTTCTAGGGCCACTTCCTTAAGTACTCTGGGATGCAGACTATCATGCCCTGGGGATTTATCAGCCTTCAATCACATCAATTTCCCTAACACAATTTCCTGACTAATAAGGATTTCTTTCAGTTCCTCCTTCTCGCTAAACCCTCTGTCCCAAAGGTTTTCCAGAAGGTTATTTGTTCTTCCTTAGTGAAGACTGAATCAAAGTATTTGTTCAATTGGTCTGCCATTTCTTTGTTTCCTTATTATAAATTCACCTGATTCTGACTGCAAGGGACCTACATTTGTCTTCACTAATATTTTTCTTTTCACATATCTATAAAAGCTTTTGCAGTCAGTTTTTATGTTCCCTGCAAGCTTACTCTAATATTGTATTTTCCCCCTCCTAATTAAACCCTTAGTCCTCCTCTGCTGAATTCTAAATTTCTCCCAGTCCGCAGGTTTGCTGCTTTTTCTGACCAATTTATATGCCTCTTCCTTGGATTTAACACTATCCCTAATATCCCTTGTTAGCCACTGTTGAGTCACTTTCCTCGTTTTATTTTTATGCCAGACATCACCCCCGGCAACCACATTTTAATTTGAACCACATGTCTAAAGTTTGATTTATCTAAGTCTGTCGGTTTTAGTGCCCCTCCTTTTTAACCAGGCGGCAATTGTTTAATTTGTGGTTTTGGTGCCCTCAGTAAAACCCAAGGGGCACTTGATTGAGTTTTTGGAGGGTGACCCCCCCCTTTAACTAGGGGGCACTTGTTTACAGATACAACACAAAATAGTTGTCGAGCTGTTGGGGACGGGGCCTGTACACTTGGTGCTGTGAGTCTGTGAAGGAAGGAGCTCCTGCAATTCTCTCTGCAAACCTTTGTACCCAGGAGAGGAGGAAGGGGCCTAATGAATCAACACTTCGAGGGAGAGGAGAGCAAGCGCATCAACAACACCACTTCCAAAGAGTTGGAGAGAGGGAAAAGAAAACAAACAACAAACAATTTGAAAAAAAAACAGCATTTGTGTGGAAGGAGGGAGAGCCATCTACAAACAAACTATGGTGAGTGTATTTGGTGCACTCATCAAAAAGACTTTGTTTTATCAGTGGGGGGAGGAAAGAAGATTAGAGACGGTCGGAATATCATGGGGTGTATGTGTGTCTAAGTGTGTGTGTGGTTCTTGCCAACAACTGGGCCCCACACACCACTAAAAGCACCCCTCCCCCATTGCATGGCCCGGGACAGCTGGAGTTGCTTGGGTGAAGACTCGTTTTTCAATCAATCATTACATCATTAAGACCTGGTAGAGGACGTGCCAGGGTAGTTCCATGTCCTGGGTGAAAACATCTCCCCTGCCCCCAAGCACCCTCCCCCCACTTCCTCCACAACAGAAGGCCACTCTTATAAGACTTAGTTTGGTTTCCATCGGGGAGTGCACCCCTGCAAGCACCCACTTAATCTGTGAGGAGTGACCCTGATCCCACAGCCTCCCTCTTTCCCAGCTCTCTCTCTCACTCTCTCTCTCTCTGTCACTCCCCTCTCTCTCTGCGAAGCCTCTTTCTCCACTTGTTTAAAAAAAAATTACTTAAAAAAACAGCAGAGAGAAAAAGGCCCCTCCCAAACTGTTAAGCAGGGGAGACGTCTGCCTCATTAAGAGCTCCCTCTGCTCAAATAAAGGAGGCCATTAAGACCTTTAGGCCTGAGACATTGGGCTGAGTGTAACCCTTAAAGGGACCCTGACATGGAGAGTCCATCTGCGTCGGTGGCAGGGCCAGTGCAAACTTATGCGCGTGTGGTGTCCGCCTTTTAAACTACTAACCAAAAAACATGGGGTCAAGAGCTACAACACTGAGGTGTGTGTGAGGGCAATGGCTGGGGTAATCGGCCCCTTGGCCATTGTAGCCACCTCTAAAATGTCCGGGAGACTGTGTTCTTCCTGGGGATGGAGCGGGCGGTGTCTCTGGACCTCAGTAAGGGGCTCACGGTGGGCCCAACTTTCCTGTCGATGGATCCTCTTGAAGCCACCGCACAGAGAGTTGTAATATCAAGCGTCATGCCCTTTGTTACTGGTAAGCTCCTCCTCCCCCACCTACGTCAAATGGGGGCGGTGAGATCTGGGATAAACCCCATACCGCTCGGCTTCAGGAATGCCAGCCTCCCTCATGTGTTCTCCTTCTGCTGCCAGCTTTTCATCCAGCTGGCATGGGAGGAGATAACGTGGTCCACGAGGGGACAGCCTACCGCGTCTTCTGGATGGTGTGCGGTGCCATGCCTGTAAGGAGGTGGCACACGTTCGCAAGAACTGCCCCACCTCCAAGGTTGCTAAAACAGCCAAAGTGTCCAAGACAGGTGCCGCCACCATTCCTCTCCCTGTCACCATCTGTGTGTCGGGAGCTGTAGGTGAGCGGGCATCATCGGGGGCCTTTTTCTTCACAGCCTCTGGCGGGGGGGAGGGAGAGTGTCCGTGCAGAAGGAAGGTGAGGAGGAAAATGAAACACCATCAGACGAGGCCCCTCAGTGTGCTCGGCCCCTTTTTATCACCGGCGAGCGCAGAACATCCTGAGCCGGTGCCCGAGCCCTTGACCACACCTGCTTCCATGGAGAGTTTACCACCCGCAGAAGGAGGGAGCAGAGACGGGAGCCCTGGCAGACATGGAGGTCGCCCTGTCTCCACGCCCTTCCAGATAAAAAAGGAACACTGCTCAGGAAAGCGGAGGATGATAAAGGTCCCTCCGTGGAGGAGTTGGTGCCTGGTATGTGTCCCACGTTCCCCACCAGCGCTCCCAATGCGCGCCGGAGGCAGAGGGAGTCTGTCCCTGAGAAGGGTGAGACATCCGAGGCTGCCCAACCTGTGCCTCCCAGGGATGGTGATGAAGAAGTGCCTGTTGTGGGGGGCGCTGGGCCGCAAATTTAATGTATCGCCGCCGAGTTGAGCATCACGTGGTTTAAGGTGGGCAAGGCCGAAGAGGCTATGTCCGAGCCCGCCCAGCCAAACATTGACATCCCCCAGGGTCTGCTCGATCTGGCGGTAAAAGAAAACGATTTAAACAAATGTTATGAACCCTCACCTGCTGGGCCGGAGGGTGGTGATGGGGAAGGTGAGGAAACTTCAATCTTCGTCCCTGACGTTGGAGCTGGGGGACATGGAGGATCTGAAACTATTTTTTGGCCCAGTTTCTTCATGCTCCCCGGTGCCTGGGGTGGACGGGAACCTCCATCCGCTGCCACTTCCCGACCCTGCATTCCAGGAGGATCCCAGGGGGACGCCTCTGCCGATGATCCTGAGGGTGGGATCGTGACAGAGGTAGGACCAGATGGTGCGGCCGGGCCATTTGCCACACCCTGTTCTCGATGGACCGGCTGCTGGTGGCGACCTCGCAGAAGAGGACAGAGACTCGGTGGTAAGTGCGGGAGCGGATTTAGAGTCCATCGCCAGTGAGATGATGGATCTCCTCATGCCCGTCGCTCAGTCGCCCATCATTCCTGCCAAGGAACTCTGGGACTTTTTGGTGGAATGCCAGGGTCACTGCAATAGAGCCCACCTGGCCGTGGACAAATGGTCCGAGCCGGCGCTGCTCATCAGGTCCGTCCGTGCCGCCGTCAAAACCATGAACGTGGACAGGACCTTATCAAAACAAGAAAACCTCAAGCTGCACCAGATCAAAACGTTCCTCGCTTAGTTGCTGAGGTCATCAAATGACTCCGCTCCCCCCCCCACCCACTCCACAGTAGTTTAAGTTAGAGGTTGCACTATGCTCTTGTCATGAAGATAACTATAGCCAGCCTCAACATCAAAGGCGGCAGAGAGGCTCGCCATAGATTTAACAATTTTTTGCTCCTACAGGAGGGGATATATGCGGTGTGCTTCCTGCAAGAAACCCACACTGTTGCGGGACATGAGGCCACGTGGCTCCTGGAATGGCAAGGAGAGATCTGCATGATCCACCTCACTGCCATTTCTTGTGGGGTGGCTATCTTGCTGACCCCACATTTTCAGCCGGAGACCTTGGGTTCGAGGAGCCTGTGCCAGGCCGCTTGCTCCATGTCAATGTTCACCTGGGGGATGCTCCAATTAGTGAACGTGTAAGCACCCCAGCCTGGTCCGCAGCAAGTGCACTTCTTGGAAGACGTGGCTACTCTTCTAGGCTTCGTTGACGTTGCTCGGGGTGAGGGACTGCTCCGGCGCACCGCAGAGCATGACGGCGATGGAGAAGTTGAGAGACCTGGTCAGGTCCTTCGACTTGGTGGATGTCTGCCAAAATCTCCATCCCGACTCCAGCACCTTTACTTAGGTGAGGCCTGGAAGAGGATGTTCCAGAATTGAATGCCTGTATATATCCTGGGCGTACATCCCCTGCATTCTGGCGGCCTCCATGCGGCCGGTGCCATGCTCGGACCACCACTCTGCGCGCGGGTGGGATCTGCGTACTGTCATTTTAACAACCTGCTGCTGGAGGACGAGTGATTCCAGGATTCGTATCGTTGGTTCTAGTCTGACTGGAGAAGGAAGCAGGGGTCTTCCCCTCCTTGAGGTTATGGTGAGATGTGGCCAAGGCTCACATCCATCTCTTCCAGCAAGAATACGCGAAGGGATCGACCAAGAGGCGGGAGGCCAGGGTGGGGCACCTGGAGAAGGAGGTGCTCGACCTGGAATCCCGTCTCGGTCAAGTCATCGAGGACCCATCTCTGCGAACAGTGTATGAAGTGAAGAAGGCCGCGCTGAACGACCTGCAGCTTGTCGGGTCTAGAGGCGTGTTGGTGAGGTCGAGGATCCAGTTCAGCCAGGACCTGGACTGCAGCTCCCCCTTCTTCTACATGCTGGAAAAAAGACAGGGGGTCCGCAAGCAGCTCTTGGCACTGCTGGCCGACGATGGTTCTCTCGTCTCCGATCTGGACGGCATCAGCAACAGGGCCCGAGCCTATTACAGGGCTCTGTTCTCTCCGAATCCATCCAGCGAGGAAGCGCATAGAATTTTCTGGCAGGACCTGCCGAAGGTCAGCCCGCAGTGCGCCGAAAATCTGGATGCTCCGCTAAGCCTGGCGGAGCTGACCGTTGCCCTCGGCCAGCTCTCAAGGAGAAAGTCCGCGGTTCTGGATGGGCTGACCATGGAGTTCCACAGGGCTTTCTGGGACATCCTGGTGGGCGACTACATGTGGGTCCTGGAGGATAGTCTAGCGACCGGGCAGATGCCCCTCTCTTGGTGCAGGGCAGTCATCGTCCTGCTGCCTAAGATGGGCGATCTCCGCCTACTTAAGAACTGCCGCCTGGTCTCCCTCCTCAGCACGGATTACAAAATTCTTGCCAGGGTGATGTATGCTCGCTTTGTCACCGTGCTGGATCACATCATCCAACCCAACCAGTCCTACATGGTCCCGGACTGTACAATCCATGACAACATCCATCTGGTCCAGGACCTGGTCCACCATTCCCAGAGGGCTGGTCTGGCAGTCGCCTTCCTTTCCCTAGACCAGGAGAAAGCCACGAGTATCTGTTCAGAACTCTGCATGCTTTCGGGTTTGAGATGCTTTTCGTCGCCCGTATCCGACTTTTGTAGGCCGCCGCAGAGTGTCTGATTAAGATTAATGGGCCTTTGACAGTGCCCCTTCACTTTGGGAGAGTGGTGCACCAGGAATGCTCCATGTCCAGACAGTTATCTGCCATCAGCATGCAGCCTTTGCTGCGCCTCTTGCGGAAGAGGTTGACGGGACTGGCTCTGCAAGGGCCGGGCGTGGAGGTCGACCTCTCAGCTTATGCCGATGACATGCTCCTCATGGTCAAGTATCCCATTGACCTGCGGAGGATGCGTGAGTGCCAGGAAATTTACTCGGCCACATCGTTCACCAGGATTAACTGGGAGAAATGTTGCAGACTCCTGGTGCGTCAGTGGTGGGTGGACTCCGTGCCAGGTGAGCTCAGGCTTTTTCCTGGAGCACGACCCATCTCCTCTATCTGAGAGTCTACCTTAGCCCTAATGAGGAAGCCTGGCCGGTGAACTGGCAGGAGCTGGAGGCCAAAGTCGCCGCTCGCCTAGGGCGCTGGACAGGACTGCTCCGAGTGCTGTCCTGCAGGGGTCGAGTGCTGGTCATAAACCAGCTGGTGGGCACTATGCTGTGGTAACAGCTGGTCACTTTGACCCTTCCCCCTGCGTTTGTCGCCAAGATACCAAAGAACCTGGTGGACTTCTTCTGGAACAACAGGAAGCACTGCGGTTCTGAGTCTCCTGCTTAGGGAGGGCGGTCAGGCATTGGTGTGCATCAGCACCCAGCATGTGACTTTCTGCCTTCATACCCTGCAGAGATACCTCTATGTCGAGCCCCCTCCTAGGTGGCATGTGCTGGCGACGTATTTCTTCTGCCAGCAGTACAGCCTCATTTACAACACGCAGCTCCTGTTTGTGAGCCTGGGGAGGCATCAGGACCGCCATGCGGGGGCTGCCTATCTTTTACCAGGAACTCATCAAGGTTTGGAACAGAGTTGCCACCAAGCACAGCTCTCCCCCATCTGGAGTGGTGGCTGTCCTGAAGGAGCCGCTGCTCAGGAATCCGTACCTCCACGACCGCGGTTTTAGGTGGCAGGTGGATGAGAGGGCTGTGGCTGGCGAGGTGACCAGGGTCAGGGACCTGCTCGCTGGTGGAGGAGCGGGCCGGATGGCGCCAGACGTGCTGGCATGGTGCCTATCCTGGGCTGACGTCTGGTACACAGCCAATGCCATCAAGTTGCTAAAAATAGCGCTGGACCCTGAATCCATTAGATGTGTCGAGGAGGCTCAAGCATGTGCGGAGATCCTGTCCAAACTGACCCCGTACAGATGGAATTCTTCATTGGCGCCAAGCCCCAAAACCTCCCTCGGGAGCCAGCACCTCACAACTTGAGACTCCTCGGGGAAATCTCCTCCGTGCCTTTCAGTTCTGCATGGAGGAGTTTTCTGTACGGGCTGCTCCTGCACACTCTCCATGTTGCCATCCTCATCTGCCGTCCGGACATGCCATGGCACACCATCATGCCATCCAGAGGAGGCGGGGTCCCCAATGGAGTGCACTCTATGCGGGAATCCTCCCTCTATTTATTGGGGATTTGGCCTGGTGGGTGTTGCACGGAGCAGTCCAGTGCAATAAGTTTTTAAGTCGATTCTCGGGTTCCCAAGCCACCTGCAATTTCTGTGGTCTGGAAGAGTCCGTGTTCCATGTTTTTATCGAATGTGCGAGCTTGCAGCCTCTATTCGTGTATTGAAGGAGCTGCTCCTCAAATTCTGGCTGCACTTCAGTCCCACACTCCTGATCTTTGGGCACCCTGTGCGGAGGGGAGCAGGCAGGCCGGAAGGCCTCCTCGTAGGACTGCTCCTGGGCATGGCCAAGGTGGTCATCAGCTGGTCCAGGCAGCGGGTGGTCAAGGGGGTCATTCATCTCGACTGCCTGCCTCTCTTCCACGGTTACATCCGAGCCAGGGTGTCCCTGGAGATGGAGCACGCGGTCTCCACCGTTACACTCGCAGCCTTCTGTGAGAGGTGGGCGCCGGAGGGACGAGAATGCATCATCACCCCCGGCAACCAAATTTTGATTTGATTTAATGTCCAAAATTTAATTTGTTTATTGTGTCGGTTTTAGTGCCTCCCCTTTTAGCCAGGGGGCACTTGTTTAATTTGTGTTCTTAGTGTCCCCTCCCAAAAAAAAACAAGGGGGCATGTGAAATTTTTTTGGAGTGTGCCCCCCTCCCCCCCGCTTTAATCAGGGGGCACTTGATAATTAGTTTACAACAAAATAGTTGTAGGTGGAGGGGCAATGTGTGACGGGGATTGATGGAGGGGGAGGGGCAGTGTGTGATGGAGGGGGAGAGGAGGGGCAGTGTGTGGGGGGGTTGATGGACAGGGAGTGGAGGAGAGGGACAGTGTCTGATGGAGATTGATGGATCTGGAGAGTCAGTATGTGATGAGGGTTGGTGTTGGGGGAGGGGCAGTGTGTGATGGAGGGGGAGGGGCACTCTGTGATGGAAGGGGAGGGGCAGTGTGGAATAGGGGATTGATAGATGGGGAGAGGTAATAAGTGATGGGAGATTGATGAAGAGGGTGTTGAGGGGCAGTGTTTGATGGGGAGGAGTAGTTTGTGATGGGGGTTTGATGGTGGGGGAGGGGCAGTGTGTGATGGGATATTGATGGAGGGGTAAGGAAGTGGCAGTGTCAATCAACAACAAAAAAACAATTTGTGGTCATTATCCTGTTATGCATTAATATTTGGGTTCAGCAGACACCAGAGGGCGCCGTGGTCGGAGGTCATCGGGTTGTACGCATGTGGCATGTGTGCTTGGTCACCTGTATATAAGCTGGGTGTTTTTGTCACGCAGTCACTCTTGGGCTGGAGTGAAGATGGATCAGTTTGCACCTGAGTGAGTTTACAGTAACCAGACTCTTGAGACATTACAATTGGTGACGAGCTAATTTAAGAACGTTCGCATGCACAATGGGAACTTTTGGAAACCTGGAGAGATTCGTGGAGGGCGAGGATTGGGTTGATTTTGTTAACCGCTTGAATCAGTATTTTGTGGTCAACAGCATGGAGGCAGAGCCCTACACAGTTAAGCGAAGGGCAGTTCTCATCGTTCGTGGTCTAAAAATTTACGGCCTCATGAAGATAGGTCTGGCAGAAAAAGGGTACGAGGAATTGTGTACGTTGGTGGGTAACCATCTGAAGCCACAAGATATTTTTGGGATTCGTTCAGCTGCAACCATATTTCAGTGGAATATGGAGAGTTTACTGAAATCCATTCCAAGAACTGTCGTGTTTCAAGATGACATTCTAGTCACAGGTCGCGACACTGCTGAACATATGAACAACCTTGAAGTCCTACACCGTCTGGACAAAGTGGGACTCAGGCTAAAATGCTCGAAGTGTGTATTCATGGCACTTGAAGTCGAATTCCTCAGGGGCAAGATTGCTGCTGATGGCATCAGGCCCACTGATTCAAAAACTGAGACCATCAAAAATGCACTCAGGCCTCAGGTTGTGACAGAGCTGCGTTCGTTCTTTGGGCTATTCAATTACTTTGGTGACTTCTTACCCCGATTGAGCACTTTACTAGAGCCACTGCATGTATTACTAAGAAAAGGCGCCAACTGGGTTTGGGTTGTGTCTCAAGATCTCTTTGAGAAAGCCAAGAATCTGCTATGCTCAAACAAGTTGATTGTTCATTATGATCCACGTAAGTGTCTTGTATTGGCCTATGATGTTTCATCATATGGGGTTGGCTGCATACTCCAACAAGCAAATGAATCGGGCAAGCTACAACCTGTTGCGTATGCTTCGAGAAGTCTGTCTAAAGCAGAAATAGCTTACAGTATGGTCGAGAAAGAAGCTTTGGCCTGTATGTATGGGATAAAAACAATGCACCAGTACCTGTTTGGCCTTCGTTTTTAACAAGAAGTAGACCACAAGCCACTCATTTTATTGTTTGTGGAAAACAAAGGTATTAATACCAATGCATCATCCCACATTCAAAGGTGGGCACTGACATTATCTGCCTATGATTATGTCATCTGTCATAGACCTGGTACTGTGCCGATGCACTGAGTTATCTGCCCTTACCCGCAACTGAGATGGAGACACCTCAACCTGCAGATCTACTGTTAGTAATAGATGCTTTTGAGAGTGAAGGAACTCTGTCACTGCTCAACAAGTTAGGATCAGGGCCAGCCGTGACCCTATTTTATCAGTTGTGAAATGGTGTGTAGTCAGTGGTGATTGGTCTGCCATACCTATGGAGATGCATGAGGAGACCAAACCTTACAACCATCGCAAGGATGAGCTGTCCATTCAGTCAGACTGTTTACTGTGGGGTAATCGTGTAACCATGCCTAAGAAAGGTAGAGAAACATTTGTACGTGAACTTCATAGCACTCATCCTGGTATTGTCATGATGAAGTCCATTGCTCGGTCTCATGTATGGTGGCCTGTAATTGACACTGATCTGGATTCATGCGTGCATCAGTGCAATATTTGCATGCAGCGAAGTAAAGTACCAGTGGAATCTCCGCTGAGTCTTTGGTTGTGGCCATCCAAACCATGGTCGAGGATCCACATTGATTTTTTGGGCCCGTTCTTTGGAAAGATGTTTTTTGTCATCGTAGATGCATATTCTAAGTCGATAGAGTGTGTTATTATGTCATAGAGCACGTCTACAGCCACCATTGAGAGCCTTCTTATCATGTTTGCTACTCATGGTTTGCCTGTCAATGTTGTGAGCGACAACGGATCTTGTTTCACAAATCTTGAGTTACAGGAGTTCAAGAAGCTCAATGACATCATGCATGTGAGATCAGCTCCATTCAAACCTGCTTCTAATGCTCAAGCAGAGTATGCCATTCAAACGATCAAGCAAAGTATGAATCATGTAACTCAGGGCTCACTGCAGAGACATGTATATTGCTCAGTTACAGGTCAAGACCTCCTACGCTTACTGGGGTTCCTCCTGCTGAACTACTGATGAAGAGAAATCTCAAGACAAGGCTTTCTCTTCTTCATCCTGATTTGAATGATCGTGTTGAAAACAGACATCAAAGTCAGCAATGTTGTCATGATCATGTTGCCGTGTCACATGACATCTCGGTCAACGATCTGGTTTATGTACTGAACTATGGTCAAGGTCCAAAGTGGATCGCCGGCACTGTTGCAGCCATCGAGGGTAACAGAGTGTTTATTGTCAGCAGGAAACACCTTGACCAGGTTAAACTGCTGCACATGGATGAACTGCCACTGAGTGAGTAAGATGCAGTCAGTGATCAACCAACCATTGTTCACTCATCAGAGGACTCTGCTGATATTACTGACACTGAACCTTCAGTCTCTGATGTGGTCATTAGCACTCCCATCAGAGCACCTACTCAGCCCTCAGCCTCAACGGACTCAGAATGCTCGCCCAGGGCCAAAGTTGAACTGAGATGATCAACTTGTGAGAGGAAAGCCCCAGACCATCTCAATTTGTAAAAAGACTACTGTTAATGTTTTAAAAGGGGGATGTTGTTATGTATTTATGCTTGGGGGTCACCAGACACCAGAGGGCGCCGCGGTCAGAGGTCATCAGGCTGTATGCATGTGGCATGTGTGATTAGTCACCTGTATAGAAGCTGGGTGCCTTTGCCACGCTGGCATTCTTGAGCTGGATTAAAGATGGATCAGGTTGCACCTGAGTTTACAGCAACCAGACTCTTGAGTCATTACATATCCCATTGCTGATTTTGGGAGCTTGCTGTGGGCAAATTGGTTGCCACCTTTTCTACAGTACAACAGTCTAGTACAGAAGTACTTCATTGGACGTAAATTGCTTTAGGATGTCTGATGGTCAAAGGTATTTTATAAATGCAAGTCTTCCTTTCTTTTATCTGCTTCAGTGAGATTAATGTCCAGAGCGGGTTGAAGACCGAATTCAAATTTCAGCAAAGATCGTTCAAAGTATGTGTAGATTGTTGAGGTGCCTGTAATCCAGAGTATTTGCATAGCCTACTTCCCAGTCCTTCAGATTCACATGGATTGATTTGGCTTCTTCTCCTAGTTTTCCAAAAGTTTCAGCGGCCGTTCAAGCTCAAATGGTTTGGACAGAAAGAGCGCTCATCTGGGATTTGAAACTGAGACCTCACACATATTTCAGCTAACAAACCCGAAGCGAGAAACGTAACATTAGAGCAACTAATGTTGCTAGCAGCAGGCACACTCCTGAACTACCCATAACCAAACCATTTGTTGCACATTCTTAATAACCAGAGCACGTGAGACCGATGCAGCTTTGACTTTGCCTTCTCGACCAGCCTTCGAAAGAGCCGCACTACTCCACATTTAATGTGCATTTAGGACGGCAATGTATCAAGGCAGCAGGTGTCCTTCCCGAGCGCAGCAACAGAATTTCTGCATTACTTTGGCGTGAGGCCTCAGATTTGGACAATGTATCAGCAAAGGCAGTGAGAAGGGATGGTGGCGGCCAATGATGCAACAACTGCCCCGGATGTGACATGTCGATTCTGTGACTGTGGCCAGTATTGTTTGGGCAGCGGATTTACTATCAGTTTAGAGCCCCGCCGAACTCTTTCCTCGCCCATCATGTTTTGCCGTGTCATGACATTCGGAGCAGGATTCGGGCAAATGGTTCGCTTTCTCCCCTGGGTTCGCTGTGGCTCGGACTGCTCTTTGTACCAAGTCACCCAGTTTGTAAAGTTAAACCTGAAAAAACTCCCTAGCATGGAAGGGGAGGCTGTCCAAATCTCAGTCCCGTCAGACAGATTTTTTGATCAAAACAATTACTACGCATTTCTAGGCAGCTCCTACTCAGACCAAGGGAGAGCCACCAGCGGCAGAGATAGGCCCTACCCAGACCCACACAGTTCCTACATAGCCAGATAGTTACTGCACAGACATAGGCAGTTCACGCACAGACCAATTGAGCTTAATCCGAGCAAGGGAGCGCCAAAACAAATCCAGACAGGCCCGACACAGACACAGAATGGTCCGACACAGAACAAGATTTTTCCTACACAGAACACAGCCAGAATATTTCTACACAGTCCCAGACAGCTGCTTCACAGACACAGGCAGCTACTGAACAGAGGAGCACTGCTGCTACCGCACTCAACACAGCTACTTCTACAACACAGACGCAGTCACTCCAATGCAGACCCAGAAAACTCTTGCACAGTCCCATGCTGCTTCTACACTGACCCCGACAGCTCCGTACACAGACCGATCATCACCTACACAGGACCAAACATCTCCAAATCATCTCCCACACAGACACAGATAGCAAGTACACAGACCCAGACAACTCATCATCATCATAGACATAGAAACATAGAAAATAGGTGCAGGAGTAGGCCATTCGGCCCTTCGAGCCTGCACAGCCATTCAATGAGTTCATGGCTGAACATGCAACTTCAGTACCCCATTCCTGCTTTCTCGCCATACCCCTTGATTCCCCTAGTAGTAAGGACTACATCTAATTCCTTTTTGAATATATTTAGTGAATTGGCCTCAACAACTTTCTGTGGTAGAGAATTCCACAGGTTCACCACTCTCTGGGTGAAGAAGTTTCTCCTCATCTCGGTCCTAAATGGCTTACCCCTTATCCTTAGACTGTGCCCCCTGGTTCTGGACTTCCCCAACATTGGGAACACTCCTCCTGCATCTAACCTGTCTAAACCCGTCAGAAATTTAAACGTTTCTATGAGGTCCCCTCTCATTCTTCTGAACTCCAGTGAATACAAGCCCAGTAAATCCAGTCTTTCTTGATATGTCAGTCCCGCCATCCCGGGAATCAGTCTGGTGAACCTTCGCTGCCCTCCCTCAATAGCAAGAATGTCCTTCCTCAAGTTAGGAGACCAAAACTGTACACAATACTCCAGGTATGGCCTCACCAAGGCCCTGTACAATTGTAGCAACACCTCCCTGCCCCTGTACTCAAATCCCCTCGCTATGAAGGCCAACATGCCATTTGCTTTCTTAACCGCCTGCTGTACCTGCATGCCAACCTTCAATGACTGATGTACCATGACACCCAGGTCTCGTTGCACCTCCTCTTTTCCTAAGCTTAGGCAGTCCCTCGAAGTGAGGATGACTTGCTTCCACGCCAAAAAGGGATGAGTTCACAGGTGTTTCAATGAATAATGTTCCAGATCCCGAAATACATGTTGAAGGATGGAAGATGCCTGTGCGTGGATTTGTTTTAACGTGTGGTGGCCGTTGCACACCAGCCACCACACGGGCTTGACAGAACTAGGTCTTGGTCCAGTGGCAAGGATTACCCAAGACGACTGGAGACCAGCTCTGCTGCAAGGCCCCAGTGCGCACACATATCGCAGTGTGGGCTGGCCCGTGCTGCCCCTAGGCCCGCCTTTCCTGATCCCGGTCACTTCCCTCTACAAACTCTTGCCTCTCCTTCGCCCCCTCCCCCTGTGCCTGCCCGCACTGCAATCAGCGACCTGGCTTCGAGCGGTAGCCCTCCTGCAGCAGCACGCACTGCTCCCTGCAGTGGCCCCGGCCTGCTGATGGTCTTGATAGACAACAACTACACAGACCCAGTGGCTGCACAGTCCTTCACCTAAAGTAAGCCTTTTGCTTGCATAAGCCGATTGTACATTTTCAACATTTTCGATCTGGGGCAACAGGCAGAAATAGTGCATGAGATCTGAGACTTCGGTTTCAAGACTTAACAGAAAGCTGGCATGGCCGATCGTGCAGCACTCGCTCAGTATTGCACTGGACTGTCAGCCTGGTAATGTGTGCAAGTATTTCGCGTGGGATTTGAGTTTGTCAACGCTGAGCCACGGCTGACATCTAAATTCACTTCATCCGTACGGAGTGAAATGACAAAGGTAAAAAAGAAAAATTGGCATTGGAGTAAAACTTCAACTTGGCGCCCAATAAGTAAACCGGGAATCCATTTCATAAGCAACGAAAAATAAGCTGTTTCTATAATGGACATTCTATATTAAAAATAATGTGCTGTCAGTCCCGGATCATGCTCTCACTGTTAAAACGGGATGCGTTGTTAGTTCCATCATTCTGTGTCTGTTTAAGAGGGATATGGTGTTAGTCCCCGATCATTCTGTATTTGGTTAAAAGGGATATGCTGTCACTCCCGCATCATTCTGTTTCTGTTTAAAAGGGACGCTCTCTCAGTCCCGGCTCATTCTGTGTCGGTTTAAACGGGTTTGCAGCCAGTCTTGGATCATTCTGGCTATGTTTAAAAGGGATGTGCTCTCAGTCCCAGATTATTCTGTGCCTGATTAAATGGGATAATTTTCAGTCACGTATCATTACGTGCCAATTTAACAAGGATTTGCTGTCAGTCCCAGATCATTCAGTGGCTGTTTAAAATGATTTGTTGTTAGTTCCGGATCATTCTGTGTCTGTTTAAAAAGGGATGTACAATCAGTGCCGCTTTATTCATTGTCTGTTTAAAAGTGATGTGCTCTTAGTTCCGTATGTCCTGTCAGTCCCGGTTAATTCTGCGTCTGGTTTAAATAGATTATTGTCAGTCCCGGATAATTCTGCCGCAGTTTAAAAGGGATGTGATGTCAGTCCCGGGTGATTCGGTGTCTGTTTAAAGGAGATGTGTCTCAGTCAGGGAACATTCTGTGTCTGTTTAAAAGGAATGTGCTGTTAGTCCCGGATCATTCTGGGTCTGTTTAAAGGGGATGTGCTGTTAGTCCCGGATCATTCTGCGTCTGTTTAAAGGGGGTGTGCTCTCAGTCAAGAAACACTCTGTGTTTGTTTAAAGGGGATGTGCAGTTAGTCCCGGATCAATATATTCAGAAGGCATCTGCTGCAAACCCAGGATCACTCTGTGTCTCTTTAAAAGGGATGCGCTGTCAGTCCCGGATAATTCTCTCCTGTTTAAAAGAGAGGTTCTGTCAGTCCCTGATCATTCTGTGTGTGTTTACATAGAAACAATAGGAGCAGTAGTAGGCCATTCGGCCCTTCGATCCTGTACCGCCATTCAATATGGTCATGGCTGATCCTGTATCTCAATATCATATTCCTGCTTTCTCCCCATACCCCATAATGCGTTTTGTGTCTAGAAATCTATATATCTCCTTTTAAAATATATTCAGTGACTTGGCCTCCATAGCCTTCTGTGGTAGAGAATTCCACAGGTTCACCACCCTTTGAGTGAAGAGATTCCATATCAACTCAGTCCTAAATTTCCTGAGACTGTGACAACTTGTTCTTGACTTCTCAGCCAGGGGAAACATCCTCCCCGCATCCAGTCTACCCATCCCCGTCAGAATGTTATATGTTTCAATGAGATCCCCTCTCATTCTTCTCAACTTTAGTGAATACAGGTCTAGTCGACCCAATCACTCCTCAGACGACAGTCCTGCCATTCCAGGAATCAGTCTGGTGAACCTTCGCTGCAATCCCTCTATGGCAAGTATATCCTTTCGTAGGTAAGGGGACCAAAACTGCACACAATACTCCAGGTGTGGTCTCACCAAGGCCCTGTATAACTGTAGTAAGACATCCTTGCTCCTGTACGCAAATCCTCTTGTAATGAAGGCCAACATACCATTTGCCTTTCTAACTGCTTGCTACACCTGCATGTTTGCTTTCAATGACTGGTGTACAAGGACACCCAGGTCCCTCTGTACATCGACACTTCCCAAGCCATCACCATTTAAATAATACTTTGTCTTTATGTTTTTCCTATCAAAGTGGATAACTTCACATTTATCTATGATATATTGCATCTGCCATGTGTTTGCCCACTCACTCAATCCATCTAAATCGCCTTGCAGCGTCTTTGCATCCTCCTCACAACTCACGACTAGTTTTGTGTCATCAGCAAACTTGGATATATTACATTTGGTTCCCTCATCCAAATCATTTGTAAATATATTATGAATAGCTGGGGCACAAGCATTGATCCCTGTAGTACCCACTAGTCACTGCCCACCACCACGAAAAAGACCCGTTTATTCCTACTCTCTGTTTCCTGTCAGTTAACCAATTTTCAATCCATACTAATATATTACCCCCAATCCTATGTGCTTTAATTTTGCACACTAGCCTCTTATGTGGGACTTCATCAAAGACCTTCTGAAAATCCAAATACACTACATCCACTGGTTATCCTTTATCTATTCTATCAGTTACATCCTCAAAAAACTCCAGTAGCTTTGTCAAACACGATTTTCCTTTTCTAAATCCATCTTGACTTTGTCTAATCCCGTTGATATTTTCTAAGTGTCCCGTTATCAAATCCTTTATAATAGACTTCAGCATTCTCCCTACTACTGATGTTCGGCTAACCGGTCTGTAGTTCCCTGTTTTCTCTCTCACTCCTTTTTTAAATAGTGGGGTTACATTTGCCATCCTCCAATCTGCAAGAACAGTTCCATAATCTATAGAATTTTGGAAGATGACAACCAATGCATCCACTATTTCCATGACTACCTCTTTTAGTACTCTGGGATGCAGATTATCAGGCCCTGGGCATTTATCGGCCCTCAGCCCCATTAGTTTTTGCAGCACTATTTTCTTACTAATAATAATGTCCTTTAATTCCTCTTGCTCAGTAGACCCTTGGTTCCCTAACATTTCTGAGATGTTATTTGTGTCCACTTCTGTGAAGGCAGAATCAAAGTATTTATTTAATTGTTCTGCCATTTTCTTGATCCCCATTATAAATTCTCCCGCTTTTTGACTGCGAAGGACCTATATTTGCCTTCATTAATCTTTTTGTTTTTACATACGTGTAGAGACTTTTGCAGTTGTGTTTTAATGTTACTTGCAAGTTTATTCTCTATTTTCCCCTCTTAATCAATCTCTTGGTCGTTTTTTGCTGAATTCTAAATTGCTCCGAATCCCCAGGCTTGCTACTTTGTCTGGAAACTTTGTGTGACTTCTCTTTGGATCTAATACTATCCTTAATTTATTTTGTTAGCCATGGTTGGGCCACTTTTCTTTTTGTGTTTTTGATCCATAAATGAATGTAAAACTTTTGCAATTCATCCATTCGTCCCTTAAATGTTAGCCATTGTCTATCCACCATCATGCCTTTTAATGAATCTTCCCAATCTATCATCCCTCATACTTTCATAGTTTCCTTTGGTTAGATTTAGGAATTTAGTTTTGAATTGGACTACTTCACTTAATAAAGAATCCAATTATGTTATGGTCACTCTTCCCTAAAGGATCCTGCACAACAAGACTATTCATTAACCACGTCTCATTGCACAATACCCAATCTAGGATAGCCTGTTCCTGAGTAGGCTCCTCAACATATTGTGCCAAGAAAAACATCTCATACACACTCCTCATCCTCCACAGTATTATTACTAACTTGGTTTGGACAGTCTATATGTAGATTAAAGTCATGACGATTACTGTAGTACCCTTGTGACATGCATCTCTAATTTCATGTTTGATGGCGTCCCCTACACTACCACTACTGTTTGGAGGTCTATAGACAACTCCCACCAAAGTTTTCTGCCCCTTGGTGCTCCTTAGCTCCACCCAGACTGATTCTGCATCTGGATTTTCTGAGCCAATAGCCTTTCTCACTATTGGTCTGATTTCATCCTTTACTAACAACGCCACACCACCCACTTTTCCTTTTTGTCTGTCCTTCCTAAATATCGAATATCCTTGGATATTCAATTCCAAACCCTGGTCACCCTGCAACCATATCTCCGTAATTGTAATTATATCGTATCTGTTTATATTTATTCGTGCTGTTAATTCTTCTACCTTATTACGAATGTTTCCTGCATTCAGATATAGGGCTTTTATGCTAGCCTTTTTAACATTATTAGACTCTTAACATTTTTTGAACTATAGCCCTATTTGTCATATCACTATTTTTTCTCAAAGGGATGTGCTGCCAACCCCGGTTCAGTCTGTGTCTGTTTAAAAGGGATGTTTTATCAGTCCCGCATCTTTCTGTGCTTTCTCAAGCAGTATTTATGTCAGTTCTAGATAATTCTGTATAGAAACATAGAAACATAGAAAATAGGTGCAGGAGCAGGCCATTCAGCCCTTCTAGCCTGCACCGCCATTCAATGAGTTCATGGCTGAACATGAAACTTCAGTACCCCCTTCCTGCTTTCTCGCCATAACCCTTGATCCCCCGACTTGTAAGGACTTCATCTAACTCCCTTTTGAATATATTTAGTGAATTGGCCTCAACTACTTTCTGTGGTAGAGAATTCCACAGGTTCACCACTCTCTGGGTGAAGAAGTTTCTCCTCATCTCGGTCCTAAATGGCTTACCCCTTATCCTCAGACTGTGATCCCTGGTTCTGGACTTCCCCAACATTGGGAACATTCTTTCTGCATCTAACCTGTCTAAACCCGTCAGAATTTTAAACGTTTCTATGAGGTCCCCTCTCATTCTTCTGAACTCCAATGAATACAAGCCCAGTTGATCCAATCTTTCTTGATAGGTCAGTCCCGCCATCCCGGGAATCAGTCTGGTGAACCTTCGCTGCACTCCCTCAATAGCAAGAATGTCCTTCCTCAAGTTAGGAGACCAAAACTGTACACAATACTCCAGATGTGGCCTCACCAAGGCCCTGTACAACTGTAGCAACACCTCCCTGCCCCTGTATTCAAATCCCCTCACTATGAAGGCCAACATGCCATTTGCTTTCTTAACCGCCTGCTGTACCTGCATGCTAACCTTCAATGACTGATGTACCATGACACCCAGGTCTCGTTGCACCTTCCCTTTTCCTAACCTGTCACCATTCAGATAATAGTCTGTCTCTCTGTTTTTACCACCAAAGTGGATAACCTCACATTTATCCACATTATACTTCATCTGCCATGCATTTGCCCACTCACCTAACCTATCCAAGTCACTCTGCAGCCTAATAGCATCCTCCTCGCAACTCACACTGCCACCCAACTTAGTATCATCCGCAAATTTGGAGATACTGCATTTAATCCCCTCGTCTAAATCATTAATGTACAATGTAAACAGCTGGGGCCCCAGCACAGAACCTTGAGGCACTCCACTAGTCACTGCCTGCCATTCTGAAAAGTACCCGTTTACTCCTACTCTTTGCTTCCTGTCTGACAACCAGTTCTCAATCCACGTCAGCACACTACCCCCAATCCCATGTGCTTTAACTTTGCACATTAATCTCTTGTGTGGGACCTTGTGGAAAGCCTTCTGAAAGTCCAAATATACCACATCAACTGGTTCTCCTTTGTCCACTTTACTGGAAACATCCTCAAAAAATTCCAGAAGATTTGTCAAGCATGATTTCCCTTTCACAAATCCATGCTGACTTGGACCTATCATGTCACCATTTTCCAGATGCACTGCTATGACATCCTTAATAATTGATTCCATCATTTTACCCACTACTGAGGTCAGGCTGACCGGTCTATAATTCCCTGTTTTCTCTCTCCCTCCTTTTTTAAAAAGTGGGGTTACATTGGCTACCCTCCACTCCATAGGAACTGATCCAGAGTCAATGGAATGTTGGAAAATGACTGTCAATGCATCCGCTATTTCCAAGGCCACCTCCTTAAGTACTCTAGGATGCAGTCCATCAGGCCCTGGGGATTTATCGGCCTTCAATCCCATCAATTTCCCCAACACAATTTCCCGACTAATAAAGATTTCCCTCAGTTCCCCCTCCTTACTAGACCCTCTGACCCCTTTTATATCCGGAAGGTTGTTTGTATCCTCCTTAGTGAATACCGAACCAAAGTACTTGTTCAATTGGTCTGCCATTTCTTTGTTCCACGTTATGACTTCCCCTGATTCTGACTGCAGGGGACCTACGTTTGTCTTCACCAACCTTTTTCTCTTTACATACCTATAGAAACTTTTGCAATCCGCCTTAATGTTCCCTGCAAGCTTCTTCTCTTACTCCATTTTCCCTGCCCTAATCAAACCCTTTGTCCTCCTCTGCTGAGTTCTAAATTTCTCCCAGTCCCCAGGTTCGCTGCTATTTCTGGCCAATTTGTATGCCACTTCCTTGGCTTTAATACTATCCCTGATTTCCCTAGATAGCCACGGTTGAGCCACCTTCCCTTTTCTATTTTTACGCCAGACAGGAATGTACAATTGTTGTAATTCATCCATGCGGTCTCTAAATGTCTGCCATTGCCCATCCACAGTCAACCCCCTAAGTATCATTCGCCAATCTATCCTAGCCAATTCACGCCTCATACCTTCAAAGTTACCCTTCTTTAAGTTCTGGACCATGGTCTCTGAATTAACTGTTTCATTCTCCATCCTAATGCAGAATTCCACCATATTATGGTCACTCTTCCCCAAGGGGCCTCGCACAATGAGATTGCTAATTAATCCTCTCTCATTACACAACACCCAGTCTAAGATGGCCTCCCCCCTAGTTGGTTCTCGACATATTGGTCTAGAAAACCATCCCTTATGCACTCCAGGAAATCCTCCTCCACCGTATTGCTTCCAGTTTGGTTAGCCCAATCTATGTGCATATTAAAGTCACCCATTATAACTGCTACACCTTTATTGCATGCACCCCTAATTTCCTGTTTGATGCCCTCCCCAACATCCCTATTACTGTTTGGAGGTCTGTACACAACTCCCACTAACGTTTTTTGCCCTTTGGTGTTCTGCAGCTCTACCCATATAGATTCCACATCATCCAAGCTAATGTCTTTCCTAACTATTGCATTAATCTCCTCTTTAACCAGCAATGCTCCCCCACCTCCTTTTCCTTTTATTCTATCCTTCCTGAATGTTGAATACCCCTGAATGTTGAGTTCCCAGCCCTGATCATCCTGGAGCCACGTCTCCGTAATCCCAATCACATCATATTTGTTAACATCTATTTGCACAATTAATTCATCCACCTTATTGCGGATACTCCTTGCATTAAGACACAAAGCCTTCAGGCTTGTTTTATTAACACCCTTTGTCCTTTTAGAATTTTGCTGTACAGTGGCCCTTTTTGTTCTTTGCCTTGGGTTTCTCTGCCCTCCACTTTTCCTCATCTCCTTTCTGTCTTTTGCTTTTGTCTCCTTTTTGTTTCTCTCTGTCTCCCTGCATTGGTTCCCATCCCCCTGCCATATTAGTTTAAATCCTCCCCAACAGCACTAGCAAACACTCCCCCTAGGACATTGGTTCCGGTCCTGCCCAGGTGCAGACCGTCCGGTTTGTACTGGTCCCACCTCCCCCAGAACCGGTCCCAATGCCCCAGGAATTTGAATCCCTCCCTGCTGCACCACTGCTCAAGCCACGTATTCATCTGCGCTATCCTGCGATTCCTACTCTGACTAGCACGTGGCACTGGTAGCAATCCCGAGATTACTACTTTTGAGGTCCTACTTTTTAATTTAGCTCCTAGCTCCTTAAATTCGTTTCGTAGGACCTCATCCCTTTTTTTACCTATGTCGTTGGTACCAATGTGCACCACGACAACTGGCTGTTCTCCCTCCCATTTCAGAATGTCCTGCACCCGCTCCGAGACATCCTTGACCCTTGCACCAGGGAGGCAACATACCATCCTGGAGTCTCGGTTGCGGCCGCAGAAACGCCTATCTATTCCCCTCACAATTGAATCCCCTATCACTATCGCTCTCCCACTCTTTTTCTTGCCCTCCTCTGCAGCAGAGACAGCCACGGTGCCATGAACTTGGCTGCTGCTGCCCTCCCCTGATGAGTCATCCCCCTCAACAGTACCCAAAGCGGTGTATCTGTTTTGCAGGGGGATGACCACAGGGGACCCCTGCACTACCTTCCTTGCACTACTCTTCCTGCTGGTCTTCCATTCCCTATCTGGCTGTGGACCCTTTCCCTGCGGTAAGACCAACTCACTACACGTGATACTCACGTCATTCTCAGCATCGTGGATGCTCCAGAGTAAATCCACCCTCAGCTCCAATTCCGCAACACGGTCCGTCAGGAGCTGGAGGCGGATACACTTCCCGCACACGTAGTCGTCAGGGACACCGGAAGTGTCCCTGAGTTCCCACATGGTACAGGAGGAGCATAACACCCGACCGAGCTCTCCTGCCATGTCTTAACCCTTAGATACACTTAAACTGGTAATAACAATGTTAAAAGTTACTGACTAATATAAGAAGAAAAAGAAAAACTACTCACCAATCACCAGCCAATCACTTACCCCCTAGGCTGTGACGTCACCTTTGTATCTTTGCCTTCTCCCTGTAGCTGCACCGGTACGCCTCTCGCCGACCCCGGACTCGCGCTGCTCCGATCTCCCGCCTCCTCGACTGACTGCTCGAACTGCTCGACTCCCGCTGGCCTTTATAGGCCTCTCGCCGACCCCGGACTCGCGCTGCTCCGAGCTCCCGCCTCCTCGACTGACTGCTCGAACTGCCTGACTCCCGCTGGCCTTTATAGGCCTCTCGCCGACCCCGGACTCGCGCTGCTCCGAGCTCCCGCCTCCTCGACTTTAAAGGTGGTGTGCTCAAAGTTGCGAATCATTCTGTATGGAATCTTTTTAAAAGGAGTGAGATTCCCACTGTGATGACTGAGTTGTTAAGGTGTTGTGTTCGAGGTTACATTGGATTTCACTGCGCAGATGTGAACCCAGCTCGCAACGCATCTGTTCATTTACTGGAAATATTGTCATTTATTTCCGAAATCTACTCCTTTAGATGAGCAGTTGTCCTGAAGTTGCTCACATTTCTCCTCACCACAATTTTCATGCCAATGGCAGTGGCCCCGTGGCTTAATGGATAAGGCATTTAACTTCAATGTTAACTGTGATATAATTAGAAGATTGCAGATTCGAGTCCTGCTGCAGTCGATTAACTCAGTGAATCATCTTTTTCTCTGTTCTCAATCTGTCTCAAGACCAACCATTTCTGACAGTCCCTCAATTGAAGTAACGGAAGGCCTTTTGCTTTCAGAAGCTGATTCTACATTTTCAACATTGTCGATCTGCTTGCACGGACAGGACACGCGGTGTAGCGCACTTTCTTGCAGAGTATTACATTTTGGATACAAAAAGCAGAAAATGGAATGGGTGTGGGTGATGAGGTGGCCCAGAGGTGAGGTGATGCACTGCTAAACTATTCTGCTCTGCACGCGCGGATTTAAGGACCGTCCTCAGCATTGTGCTAAACATTGAATGGCTATGGTTGTTTTGTCAGTCACCTTAAATCTCATGTCCAAAATCACCTTTTGTTCCCCAACATGCTGCACTTAGCACTAGTCGTGTCTGAAATTATTATAATATACTTCAAAGGGAAGACGTTTGTAGGACTATAGAAAGTGGCACTAATTAGATAGCTCTCTCAGAGACACAGCACAGGCTCAATGCACCAATTCTTCACTACAGTCACAATCTGAGATTTCAATACTTCATGAGTTGCACAGGTTTCGTTCGTTGGTCTAGGGGTATGATTCTTGCTTTGGGATTTTCATAGCTCAAAAAAGAGAGGTGCTGAGTTCAAATCCAAATCCAGGACAAATCCCATAAGATGTAAGAATCCTAAATCTAACTGAGTTTATGACCACGAGCACTAAAATGCTCTCCCATTGATACCCATTCCACTTGCCCAGCGTCATTCCCTAAAACTAGAACCGTCCCCTCCCTTGTTGGACTTGTGGCAAACCGGCTGTAATGGTTCCCTTGAATGCATTTTAGGAATTCTGTCCCCTCAATACCTTTCATCCTAATTCTATTCCAACAATATTAGGGTAGTTCGAAACACGTTGCAGTCAATTTCTTGTTCCACAGGTGGAATTTTGTATTTGTTAAGTCACAATAAACAATATTGGCTCATTTGTTCTTCACTGTCAGAGGAAGAATTAGCTGATATCCTCATGTATTTTATGTTGGAAACAAACACAGTTCATCATTCAGAATCAGAATCAATCCACAGATTGATACTGAGTTAAACACGAGAGATACAGGCATCATCGGCAGACATGGATAAATTAAAAACACACCCAAACTCCAACAGGCAGCGAAAGGTAGATATCAATGAGTGGAGGCGAGGCACTGAATTTGTGATTTGGCCCCGTGCCGTAGGTGCTCAAAACGCCTGTCTATCAAACAGTAGTTCCTGGGTTCGACTTCTAG
This sequence comes from Pristiophorus japonicus, assembly GCF_044704955.1. NCBI lineage: Eukaryota > Metazoa > Chordata > Chondrichthyes > Pristiophoridae > Pristiophorus > Pristiophorus japonicus. Next base: position 101,863,663 of record NC_091991.1, on the reverse strand, counting down.
CGGGGTCTGCTCATTTCCTGTTCATGGGCCACAAAGGACGAGTTTAAATGTAACTACGGTTGCACCAGTTCTCATTCTCGAGTAAGGCTCCAGTCGCTGTGGGCCCTGGGTCGAACTTCACCACTGCCATAATTTCTGGAGGGGCTGACTTTGGCCTCATTGCAAAAAATCCATCTTTTCTGAGCAATGCTGTGTTTGACTTTGCTAAGGTCAGAGCAAGTGTGCAGCAGCTGAAATGTGCCCTGTGGTTCGTACCCTGCATTATGACTGCAGCGGCCTCAGTTCGAATTCGAGTCATGGAACAGCTTGCTTTACTAACTTGAATGAAATATTTTGTTGGCGGTGAAATCCCACTTACTCCTTCAAACCTGCCTCTTCTCCCAGCTTTTCCTGCCTTCCACAATCAGTAGCCCTCCTTTACTTTGCTCACAATTCTCACTGCAACAATTTTTGTGGCGAAGCCATGACCACGTGGCCTGATCGATAAGGCGTCTGACTTCGGTGCTAACAAAGTCCAGTTGTGGTCGTTTAACTTACCGGGCGAAAATATATTTACTCTCTTCATAATCTGTCTCAAAACCGATCATTTCTGAAACTTCCTCACCTGAATTAACGGAAGTGCCTTTGATGACAGAAGCTGATTGTACACTTTCAATATTAAAGGGTTGACAGTGGATAGGCAATGGCAGACATTTATAGATTACATGGATGAACTTCAACAATTGTACATCCCTGTCTGGAGTAAAAACAAAACTGGGAAGGTAGCTCAACCGTGGCTAACAAGGGAAATTAGGGATATTGTTAAATCCAAGGAAGAGGCATATAAATTGGCCAGAAAAAGCATCAAACCTGAATACTGGGAGAAATTTAGAATTCAGCAGAGGAGTACAAAGAGTCTAATTAGAAGGGGGAAAATAGAGTATGAGAGGAAGCTTGCAGGGAACATAAAAACTGACTGCAAATGCTTCTATAGATATGTGAAGAGAAAAAGATTAGTGAAGACCAACGTAGGTCCTTTGCAGTCAGAATCAGGTAAATTTATAATGGGGAACAAAGAAATGGCAGACCAATTGAACAAATATTTTGGCTCTGTCTTCAGTAAGGAAGACACAAATAACCTTCCGGAAATACTAGGCGTTCGAGGTCTAGCGAAAAGAGGATCTGAAGGAAATCCTTATTAGTCAGGAAATTGTGTTAGGAAATTGATGGGATTGAAGGCCGCTAAATCCCCAGGGCCTGATAGGTTGCATCCCAGAATACTTAAGGAACTGGCCCTAGAATTGGTGGATGCATTGGTGATCAGTTTCCAACATTCTATTGACTCTGGATCAGTTCCTAGGGACTGGAGGGTAGCTAATGTAACACCACTTTTTTTAAAAGGAGGGCGAGAGAAAACATGGAATAATAGACTGGTTAACCTAACATCGCTGGTGGGGAAAATGTTGGAATCTATTATTAAAGATCAAATAGCAACGCATTTGGAAAGCAGAGACAGGATCGGTCCAAGCCAGCATGAATATATGAAAGGGAAATCATGCTTGACAAATCTTCTAGAATTTTGTGAGGATGTAACTGGTAGAGTGGACAAGGGTGAACCAGTGGATGTGGTGTATTTGGACATTCAGAAGGCTTTTGACAATGTCCCATACAAGAGATTAGTGTGCAAAATTAAAGCCCATGGTATTGGGAGTAATGAAGGTGGTGAAGAAGGCAAATGGCATGTTGGCCTTCATAGCTAGAGGATTTGAGTGTAGGAGCAGAGAGGTCTTACTGCAGTTGTACAGAGCCTTGGTGAGGCCACACCTGGAATATTGTGTTCAGTTTTGGTCTCCTAATCTGAGGAAGGACGTTCTTGCTATTGAGGGAGTACTGTGAAGGTTCACCAGATTGATTCTTGGATGGCAGGACTGAGATATGAGGAGAGACTGGATGAACTAGGCTTGTATCCATTGGAGTTTAGAAGAATGCGAGGGGATCTCATAGAAACATCAAAAAATTCTGATGGGATTGGACAGTTTAGAGGCACGAAGAATGTTCCCGTTGCCAGGGAGTTCCAGAACCAGGGGTCAGAGTCAAAGAATAAGCAATTTAGGACCAAGATAAGGAGAAACTTCTTCACTCAGACAGTGGTTAACCTGTGGAATTCTCCACCGCAGAAAGTTGTTGAGGCCAGTTCGTTAGATACATTCAAAAGGGAGTTAGATATGACCCTTATGGCCAAAGGGATCAAGGGGTATGGAGAGAAAACAGGAAAGGGGTACTGAGGTTGAATGATCAGCCATGATCTTATTGAATGGCAGTGCAGGCTCGAGGGGCCGAATGGCCTACTCCTGCACCTAATTTCTATGTTTCTATGTTTCTATGTCGATCTGGGTGCTCGGGCAGGACTAGCAGTGAAGGCACTTTGTCACATGGGATTTCTGTTTGGATGCAAAAAGCAGGAAACGGAATGGCTGATTGCGCTATACTACTAAGATGAGGTGGCCGGGTGGTTAAGGTGATGGATTGTTCATCTATTGTGCTGTGCATGCCTGGGTCTGAATCTTATCCTTGTCATTATTGTTTTAAACCCGTGATATCTCTGGTTTGTTTGTCATTCACCTTAAACTTCATGTGCAAATTCACCTTTTTCTCCCAAGCAGGCCATGTCATGTCTCAGATTACTAAGCGAGCCCCGCTAGCTTTGAGACAAAAATAAAGAAAAACTTCTGAATTTGCGCCGTTTTCCCCACATTGTCCATAATCCCAGAGTTACACAGGAGCAATGTGAATAGAAATCAACTGAGTCAAGTTAAAGGTTTCCAGTTGAGTTCAGCGCTGTGTCTCATTTGATAAATGTACATTCAGTGTCAATCTCCACAACTTCTTGGAAAAACCCTCTTCCCTGAAGACCAGTCAGTGTTGCTTTCTCGAGCGCAGAAAGTTGTGAGAATTTGACTTTTAAATTGGTCTCCTGGGTGCCGAGTTCATAGGAATAGAAACATAGATACATAGGAGCAGGCAACCCGGCCCTTCGAGCCTGCACCACCATTCAATAAGATCATGACTGATCATGCAACTTCAGTACCCCACTCCTGCCTTCTCTCCATACCCGCTGATCCCTTTAGCTGTAAGGGCCACATCTAACTCCCTTTTAAATCTAGCCAACAAACTGGACTCACCAACTTTCTGTGCTATAGAATTCCATAGGTTCAAAATTCTCTGGGTGAAATAGTTTCTCCTCATCTCGATCCTATATGGCTTACCCCTTATCCTTAAACCCCTAGTTCTGGACTTCCCCAACATCAGGAACATTCTTCCTGAATCTAACCTGTCCAATCCCGTCAGAATTTTATATGCTTCAATGAGATCCCCTCTCATTCTTCTAAATTCCAGTGAATATAAGCCTAGTCGATCCAGTCTTTCTTCATATGTCAGTCCTGCCATCCCAGGAATCAGTCTGGTGAGCCTTCACTGCACTCCCTCAATAGCAAGAATGTCCTTCCTCAGATTAGGAGAACAAAACTGCACACAATACTCAAGGTGTGGTCTCGTCAAGGGCCTATACAAATGCAGAAAGACCTCACTGCTCCTATACTGAAATCCTCTCGCTATGAAGGTCAACATGCCATTTGCTTTCTTTACTGCCTACTGTACCTGCATGCCTACTTTCAATGACTGATGTGTGAATGTAGATGGAAGAATCATGAAAGGGTTAATAAAATGGTTCTACGAATCAATAAGAAAATAAGAAAAGACAGAATTGGTTTCCCGTGAGAAAGTAGTGGACAAAGTCATCACTGATGAACAAGGGTTTATGGCCATGACTTGATAAGGAACACATTTGCTTCGTGTGATTAAGCTGGGCTATTCCGCTCGTAAAAGCATAAAGTGTTCTAAAGATAAACAGGCTGTCAATTCATGAAGCCCTAGTAACAACACACTGTGATTGATGAAGCAGGCCATACCTCCTTCGGTTTGTAAGAATAAAAGGGATGAGTCTGTGAGGATAGGCAGACCTTTTGTCTGCCTGCCCCGGAATCTGTAGACTCTGTGCTGGCAGTTTGGTAACAGGTCCGAAGCTGCTTCAATAAAGATGTAAAGATTGAAGGTATCTGAATCGATTATTGTCGAATGCAGCTGACCACCCGAACTAGGACTTACTGCATGCCTACTTTCAATGACTGATGTACCATGGCACCCAGGTCTCGTTGCACCTCCCCTTTTACTAATCTTTTATCATTCAGATAATAATCTGCCTTCCTGTTTTTGCCTCCAAAATGGATAACCTCACATTTATCCACATTATACTGCATCTGCCATGCATTTACCCACTCAGCTAACCTGCCAATCACCCTGCAGCCTCTTAGCATCCTCCTCACAGCTCACGCTGCCACCCAGCTTAGTTTCACCTGAAAACTTGCAGATATTACATTCAATTCCTTCGTTTAAATCATTAATATTTATTATAAATAGCTGGGGTCCCAGCACTGAACCTTGCGGTACCCCACTAGTCACTGCCTGCTATTCTGAAAATGACCCATTTATTGCCATGCTTTGCTTCCTGTCTACCAACCAATTCTCTATCCACGTCAATACAATACCCCCAAACCCATGTGCCTTAATTTTTCGCACTAATCTCTTGTGTGGGACCTTATCAAAAGCCTTTTGAAAGTTCAAATACAGCACATCCACGGGTTCTCCCTTGTCCACTCTACTGGTTACATCCTCAAAAAATTCTCGATTTGTCAAGCATGATTTCCCTTTCATAAATCCATGCTGACTTGGATCGATCCTGTCACTGCTTACCAAATGTGCTGCTATTGCTTCTTTAATAATTAATTCTAGCATTTTCCCCACTACCGATGTCAGGCTAACAGTCCATAATTTCCTGTTTTCTCTCTCCCTCCTTTTTTAAAAAGGTGGGATTACATTAGCTAACCTCCAATCCATAGGAACTGATCCAGCATCCATGGACTGTTGGAAAATGACCACCAATGCATCCACTATTTCTAGGGCCACTTCCTTAAGTACTCTGCGATGCAGACTATCAGGCCCTGGGGATTTGTTGGCCTTCAATCCCATCAATTTCCCTCACACCATTCCTGACTAATAAGGATTTCCCTCAGTTCCCTCAGTTCCTCCTTCTCGCTAGACCCTTAGTCCCCTTGTATTTTCAGGGGGTTATTCGTGTCGCCCTGAGTGAAGACAGAACCAAAGTATTTGTTCAATTGGTCTGCGATTTCCTTGTTCCCCATTATAAATTCACCTGAATCTGACTGCAAGGGACCTACATTAGTCTTCACTAATCTTTTTCTCTTCACATATCTATAGAAGCTTTTGCAGTCACTTTTTATGTTCCCTGCAAGCTTACTCTCATACTCTATTTCGCCCCTCCTAATTAAACCCTTTGTCCTCCTCTGCTGAATTCTAAATTTCTCCCAGTCCTCAGGTTTGCTGCTTTTTCTGGCGAATTTATATGCCTCTTCCTTGGATTTAACACTGTCCCTAATTTCGCTTGTTAGCCACGGTTGAGCCACCTTCCCCATTTTATTTTTCCGCCAAACAGGGATGTACAATTGTTGTAGTTCATCCATTAGATAGGATATGTAGTGCAGAAACAGGCTATTTGGACAAAGCAGTCCATGTTGGTGTTTATGCTCCACTAGAGCCTTCTCCTGTCTTTCCTCATCGAACTCTATCAGCATAGCCCTCTATTCCCTTCTCCCTCATATGCTTATCTAACCACCCCTTACATGCATCTATACCATTTGCTTCAACCGGACCCTGTGATAGCGAATTTCACATTTTTACACTCTCTGGGTAAAGGAGTTTCTTCTGAATTCCCTACTTGATTTATTGTTGACTATCTTATATTAATTGTCTTTGGTCATGCTCTTTCTCACAAGTGGAAACTCGCTTTCTGTATCTACGCTATCAAAAAACATTCATGATTTTAACAACCTCTATTGGGTCACCCCTCAGACTTCTCTTTTCAAGACAAACAAGACTAAGCCTGTTCATCCTCTCCTGATCAGGGACTAGACTTTCCATTTTTTTTGCATTGCTACCGCCACTTAACGTCCTTTTGAACACTGAGCTGAAGTATAACGTCCAGATACCACCCATTTAGGCACAAAATTGAAAATAACGCCCACTTTTTGCTCATTTATTGCCGAGCGTTATTTTCAGCATGTAATTAATGCTGAGAAATAATAATACTGCTCACCCACTTTTTATTGTCGTAAAGATCAGAATTGCCAAAACTCACACCCAAAATATCAGCGAGCATTACTTTTGCCACCTCACACACATATCGCCGAAAATATTTATCGCCGAAAAACTGCTGTGAAAACGTTGCTCTCACCTGAACTAATCAGAGCGATGTGGATGCCATTTTGTAAGTCGCAGGTCAGTTCATTTAAAAGGCTGCTTCAACTTCTAGGGAGTTTTGATGTACTGTGGAGTCCTTTTAAGGTGATTTGAACATCTTATCATACTGTGGACGATTGGAATTTATTTTAGGTGCCTAAGTGAAAAATGTATTGATTGTGAACAATAGGTATAATACTGATAGTTATTATAATGGGGCCTGTAATTTCTCAGCTTGTCTTGATGACGATGCACATGCTGCAGATTAAAGCTGGCAGAAGATATATTCAACAGCATTATTTGCCCAATCTAAGATGTGCCAGACTGCTGAGGAGGACGAGACCTTACACCCCACACACTTCAGGGAGAAGTAGTCTTACCTGAACACGCCTGATAACACGTGCCTTAGGAGACTGCGCTTCCACAAAGAGGCGATCAGTGAGATATGTCAGCTCATTAGGGGAGATCTGCAACCTGCCAGCACCATCAGGATCGCACTGTCTGTCGAGGTCAAGGTCACTGTGGTACTTTCCTTCTATGCATCGGGTTCCTTTCAGGCCTCAGCTGGCAACATTTGAATTATATCTCAGCATGCCACATATTGCTGCATTCAACAGGTCCCTGTACGCACGCAGGATAGACTTTATCAGCTTCCCTATGATCAGGGAGGCTCAGATGAGAGGGTTTTAGGTTTCTACCGAATTGCTAACTTCCCAAAGGTGCAGGGAGAAATAGACTGTATGCACATCGCCAAGCAGCACCTTTCAGGATGCACATGTTTTTCGGAACTAAAAGGGAGTCCACTCCCTGAATGTACAACTCGTTGTCGACCACCAGCAAATTATTTTGGCAGTGAATGCAAAATTTCCGGGCAGCATTCATGATGCTCACATCCTGCGTGAGAGCGCTGTATCGGACATGTTTACCAGTCTGCCAAAGGTCAATGCTGGATGCTTGGTGACAAAAAATATGGCCTCGCCACCTGGCTGATGAACCCCTTGCATAACACCCAGACAGAAGCTGAGAAGCGATACAATGAGAGCCACAGAGCCACATGAAATATCGTCGAGAAAACCATGGAGTGCTTAAGCAGCACTTTAGATGCCTGGACCACTCAGGAGGCGAGCTCCAATACCACCCTGAGCAGATAGCTAAATTCGTGGTGGTGTGCTCCATGCTGCAAAACTTGGCTATCAGGAGGGGACAAGAATTGCCAGAAGCGACTGCCAGTCCACGTCAGGAGAGAGAGGAGGAGGAGGACGAGGAGGTGGACACTGACCTCGAGCCAGATAATCAAACTGACGTTGAAGCCATGTCCCCGCCTCCTCTAGACTGCTGGAAAGGGCCCATGGTGGCTACATAGCTGCAAGACTCTTACGTCAGCAGCTCATAAATGAGTACTTTGCTTGAAATAACATTGGTGATATTTACAAAGCTGCAACACTGCTGTGTCTGTAGCTCATACATCAATAGTGTGCATCACCTTGGTGACAGCTAAAGTTTAAGTTGATTCAAGTTAAGTTTAATATTCCCCTTTCATGTTAAGGCATCACCAGTGAGTAACAGTGCAGCTATCTGGGACAATTCACAACAAGGTTATGTTAAATAAAAAATATTTAATGAGAATATTTGTATGAAATCTTAAATATAACTGTAAAAAACACCCCACCCACATCTACCCGACCCCGCAACAAATTTATAATATTTATATAATTCATTATACCTTTCACATTTCCAACCACAGTTCATAAACATTGAACACAAATGCAAAAAAACAAGGTGCCCCCTCCCCCCTAACCTCTCAACAAAATAGCAGCAACACCAATAAAATACTGTGAGCAAGACAACAGCTGCGGCCATGCACCTCACTTTCCTTTCCCCAGCCCCCCACCTACCCGCTTCTCCTCCCCACCTCTACCCGTTCCCCTTCCCCTCCTGACTCCAAGCCGCCTGGCCGAGGAGCTCCTCAGGCGCTGCTTCATTGGGGGAATGATGACAAAACCGCTGCTTGGACATATACCGGAGAGGATGGCCCCGAGATGGGAACGTGCTCCGAGCCAGAAGCAAGATCTTCCTCCATGTAGCTGGCAATAGGCGTGTGGCACCTTGGGGTCCAGTGCCATGCTCCGGGACCAGTGGGTGCTCTCTGGCACCAGTGTTCCTGGCTGTCACCTGGTGGGCCTCCGCCATCTGCGGCACATACTCGCTCATGGTAGCAGACATGCTGGCCATCTGTTGGGATATGCCGCCCCCCACCATTGTCTGTAGGATCTGCTGACCTATGTCAGCACTCCTCCTGGACAAGTGTACCATGTTGCCGCTCAGATCTGCTGCTCGTGGAGCAGGCCTGCTGTGTCGAACCACCCTCCGTGTGGTCAGCACCATCCTGGAGACACCTCAGGTGCCTTGCGACTAGGTGCTTGGGCCCGGTACCTCCACGGTGGAGGAGGGAATGGCTGCAGGAGCACGAGATGTAATGGGTGTCAGCTCCTCGAAGTCTGCACTCTCATCCGTGGCGAAGGCACCCAGCAGCTCCACGGGCGAGAATCGGGGCTCCTCAGCAACAGATGCACCATCGTCCTGCGACAATGGCCCCACATCCCCATCTTCTGGATTCGGTGGTGTTGCATGGGGCTGCGCTGCTGGCTGAGCTACAAAACGTAAATGAGGTTATTAGAGGAGAAGGCGGTGGGGTAGGGTCACAAGGTGATTCCAACGCTACACATAGCATATGCACGTCAAAAACAGCACCACTATCAAAACCATCACAGATATCACATTTCATGACCATGACCAAATTCTGCATTGCAACGATTCTCATGAGGCTATCATTATTTAGAGAACACTTTTTTCAATTATATATCATATGTTATTGGTCGGATATGAGTGGGTGTGGCATATATTGACTTTACATCATGCAATGGTGTATACTGTACTCACGTGGCATCACATTAGGTTCTGCAGCTGCCTGCGTGGCCAACCGGGGGTGGCTCCCCTCTACCCGCTCCTTGATGTCGGTGAGCTCGATGATGACTGGTGATCTACCATCCGTTCACCACTGCTTGGCCCTATTACTTGAAAGCTTCTTCTGTAAAAGATAACACAAGCACGACATGACATGAAATAGTTGCGTGTCGCAGAGACTGATATGACACAAAACCGACAGATGTAGTCATGATTATTATGATAATTATCAATCTTTACCTAGAGCTGTACACCTTAAACGCAGGCTTTGAGTAAAACGCTCCCGGCATAAGTGCAAGACATCTCATCTGATTGTAATCAATCATTACATTTACATATTAAATTATATCAATACATAAGTAAATGTAAGTAAATGTAATACTTACTCTGGTGGATCCGACAAGGTTGCTCCAGTGCTTGCGACATTGTTTGCCCCCACGTACCTTGTTGGTCGCCGACGAGACCAGCTCCACTATCTCAGCCCATATCCTCCGGTAGATTCACCCCAGCATGACTCCACCTCCTGCAGGAGGGAGGCATTTGCCTCATCAGAGAATCTCCTCGCTCATCTGCATCCTCCCAATTGTTCTTCTCCCAGCTCACTGCTTTCGCCAGCATCAGTCTCCACAGTATGTTGGGTTGCCTCCTCCATCCCTTCCATTTTAAATATTATTTTTTCGACAGAAACTCGGTGGCAACAACGTTATTTGTGCTCAGCAGGCCTTTTGCTGCTGGTAAATCTCCCTCCTGCCTCCAAAAACAGCCAAACAAACACACAATACATCCACACACGCTTTCAGTTGCTCTCTGCTCCCTCTCTCTCTCCTTTTCTGCACATGACCCCTGACCTCCTGAAACGCGGGAAACGACTTCTGCCATGCGTTGCTATGGACACCGACATTTTACGGCAGAAGGTCAAAAAAATTTAATGCTGACGCCCATTTCAGACCACTCGCAGTAACGCCCATTTTATAAAATGGAAAGTTGTGATTTTGAAAATGGGCGATAATCCGGCGATCTCAAAACCCATATTTACCGCTAACACTGTCAATAACGCCCATTTTTGGGTGATCTGCACATTAATGGAATGTCTATCCCAATATACCCTCGCATTTCTGGTATCATCCTTGAAAATCTTCTCTGCACCCTATCCAGCGTCTCTATATCTTTTTTATAACATGGCGACCAGAATTGTATGCTGTGTGCCAAATGTTGTCTAACTACACAGGGTTCTGTACTGGCCAGGAAACAAACTGGTGTGGCCAGGCTGCCTGGTCTCATTAAAAGAGGTCTGCACCTCATCTTTCAATAAGGCAGTTTACAGCTTTCCTGAAGTAATAGAAGGCATTTTGTTTACAGAAGCTGTGCGTACAATTTCAACATTGTCGATCTGGGTGCACGGGTAGGACTAGCGCTGAAGACCCTCAATGTTGAAAATGTACAGTCAGCTTCTGTGAGCAAAACGAATTTTGGTAGTCCGGTTACACGAGGTCAGAGACTGTTAGAAATGGTCGTGTATCAAACAGTTTCGATCCACGTTGGAACTCAGTGTGCAAACCGATCGCAATTTCCTGATATCAGAATGATACACACTGAAAATAAACCACTTCTCCATTATGCTACTCGGTCACTGACTAAGTCACGTTGATTTCTTGTTTTAATTGAAATTCCAACTGAAGTAAATGACTGGAGAATACCACGTGATCGGCTCGGCTGATCCTTGGGCCGCGTGGCGAGTGGTGCAAAATAATTCTGCAGCAAAAACTGCAACTGGATCATTATTTTTCTCCAAGAATTGGAAACTGCCCCTATACTTCCTGTTATACAAGTAGTCCCAGTCCCATCCCATTCTCATGATGCTTAATCTATGCTGAATTGGAGAACCATTTTCAAGAAGGAGGCTCATAGTCTGCTCAGCAGAAAGTCAATCAGTCGTAATAAGGTGGATGTATTGACTGCACAGATAGCTGTTAATTGGATATGATGTAATTGAGATTACGGAGACGGGCTCCAGGGAGAGCAAGGTTGGGAACTGAACGTCCAGGGGTATTCAATATTCAGGAAGGACAGACAGGATGGAAAAGGAGGTAGGGTAACGTTACTGGTTAAAGAGGAGATTAGTGCAATAGTAAGGAAGCACATTAGCTTGGATGATGTGGAATCTATATGGGTAGATCTGCGAAACACCAAAGGGCAGACAACGTCAGTGGGAGTTGTGTACAGGCCAGCAAATAATATTAGTGAGGTTGGGGATGGCATCAAACAGAAAATTAAGGACACATGCAATAAGGGTGCAGCAGTTATCATGGGTGACTTTAATCTGCATATTGATTGGGCTCACCAAACTGATAACAATACTGTGGAGGAGGATTTCCTGGAGTGTATTAGGAATGGTTTTCTAGACCAATATGTCGAGGAACCAACTAGACAGCAGGCCATCCTAGACTGGGTCTTGTGTAACGAGAGAGGATTAATTCCCTTTGGGAAGAGTGACCATAATATAGTAGAATTCTTCATTAACGTGGAGAGTGACACAGTTAATTTAAAGACTAGGGTACTGAACTTAAAGAAAGGAAACTTCGACGGTATGAGACGTGAATTGGATAGGATAGACTGGAAAATGATACTAAAGGGTTGACGGTGGATAAGCAATGGCAGACTTTTAAATATCACATGGATGAACTACAACAATTGTACATCCCTGTGTGGTGTAAGAATAAAAAAGGGAAGGTGGCTCAACCGTGGTTTCAAAGGGAAATTAGGGAGAGTGTTTAATCCAAGGCAGTGGCATATAAATTGGCTAGAAAAAGCAGCAAACCTGAGGATTGGGAGAAATGTAGAATTCAGCAGAGGAGGATTAAGGGTTAAATTAGGAGGGTGGGGAAGACACGAAAAACCTGCCGAAAATATTAGGGGACCGAGGGTAAAACAAGAAGGGGGAACTGAGGGAACTCCTTATTAGTCAGGAAATGGTGTTAGGGAAATTGAAGGGACTGAATGCCGATAAATCCCCAGGGCCTGATAGTCTTCATCCAAGAGTATTTAAGGAAGTGGCCCTAGAAACAGTAAATGCATTGATGGTAATTTTCCAACATTCCATGGACTCTGGTTCAGTTCCTATGTATTGGAGGGTAGCTAATGTAACCCCACTTTTTAAAAAAGGAGGGAGAGAGAAAACACGGAATTATAGACCGGTTAGCCTGACATCGGTGGTGGGGAAAATGCTGGAATCAATTATTAAAGATGTATTAGCAGCGCATTTGGAAAACAGTGACAGGATCAGTCCAAGTCAGCATGGATTTATGAAAGGGAAATCATGCTTGACAAATCTTCTAGAATTTTTTGAGGATGTAACTAATAGAGTGGATAAGGGAGAACCAGTGGATGTGGTGTAGTTAGACTTTCAAAAGGCTTTTGAAAAGGTCCCACACAAGAGATTAGTGCGAAAAATTAAGGCACATGGTATTGGGAGTAATGTGTTGACGTGGATAGAGAACTGGTTGGCAGAGAGGAAGCAAAGACTGGGAATAAACGGGTCATTTTCAGAATGGCAGGCAGTGACTAGTGGGGTGCCGCAGGGTTCAGTGCTGGGACCCCAGCTTTTTACAATATACATTAATGATTTAGACGAAGGAATTGAATGTAATATCGCCAAGTTTGCAGATGACACTAAGCTGGGTGGCAGTGCGAGCTGTGAGGAGGATGCTAGGAGGCTGCAGGGGGACTTGGATAGGTTAGGTGAATGGACAAATGCATGGGAGATGCAGTATAATGAGGATAAATGTGAGGTTATCCACTTTGGTGGCAAAAACAGGAAGACAGATTATTAGGTGACAGATTAGTAAAAGGGGCAGTGCAACGAGATCTGGGTGTCATGGTACATCAGTCATTGAAGGTAGGCATGCAGGTACAGTAGTTAGTAAAGAAAGCAAATGGCATGCTGGCCTTCATAGCGAGGGGATTTGAGTATAGGAGCAAGGACGTCTTACTGCAGTTGTACAGGGACTTGGTGAGACCACACCTTGAGTATTGTGTGCAGTTTTGGTCTCCTTATCTGAGGAAGGACATTCTTGCTATTGCGGGAGTGCAGCGGAGGTTCACCAGACTGATTCCCGGGATGGCAGGGCTGACATATGAAGAAAGACTGGATCGACTACGCTTATATTCACTGGAATTTAGAAGAATAAGAGGGGATTTCATAGAAACATATAAAATTCTGACGGGATTTGACTGGTTAGATGCAGGAAGAATGTTTCCGATGTTGGGGAAGTCCAGAACCAGGGGTCACAGTCTAAGGATAAGCGGTAGGCCATTTAGGACCGAGATGAGGAGAAACTTCTTCACTCAGAGAATTGTGAACCTGTGGAATTCTCTCCCACAGAAAGTTGTTGAGGCCAGTTCATTGGATATATTCAAAAGGGAGTTATATGTGGCCCTTACAGCTGAAGGGATCATGGGGTATGGAGAGAAAGCAGGAATGGGGTACTGAAGTTGCATGATCAGCCTTGATCATATTGAATGGTGGTGCAGGCTCGAAGGGCCAAATGGCCTGCTCCTTCACCTATTCTCTATGTGTCTATGTTTCTATGTAATCTGCTGGAGGTCCAGCTCTGCCAGACTGCATGTTCTTTCAGACAGCGTTCCAACTGGACACAGGCATCCAGCTGCCGTGTGAGCATTGCTGACTATTCCCAGTCAACAATATTAGATTTACTTTACAAAACTAATTGTCAATCTGTTACTTGTATTATCAAATAATATTTTGCAGCATTGACCATGTTGTCGTCTGTCTCGGAATCCGCATTTGTTATGCTCTAAAATTAATCAACTCCAATCAAAATGCTGCTTTCTTTCTCTGTGAGAGTGGAGAGCGATATATGTGAAGACATTGGCCAATAATTGTCACCGTTAATTGTCCTATAGTCGGTCTCTCTTCACCCTTATCTGCGCCTGTTGCGGCTTAGATCAGCCCTGGCCGGCCACGGAAACCTTAGAATTCAATTAGCAAAGAATAGAGAAAGAGGAGAGATAGAGAGAGGCATGCGAAGAAAATGAAGAGAAAATTAATATTGCAGCTTGAGGGGAACTCCTTCTCGTCTTTTTGAATTTTGCAACATGGCACTGGTGGATCTCTTCGGCTCTGAGTGAGGGAAATGCAGCCCGTCAGCTCCAGCTCTTATTTACTCGTGTATTGAACGGAGCTTTAAACAGTATCGCAGGAAAACCCGAGTGGATCAAGTCCTACGCATTAACCCTCCTGGCAATCGCAGCTGCAAGCGGCAGGCGCTACGCCTCCGGTGAGCAGAAAGTTGCAGTTCTGCCGCAAAATGTCACAGTCCAGCGCTGGAACCAACGAACCCTGTCCTACAGGGCTACAGAGATTGGACGGGGAAGTGGGACTATCTGGCATGGGCTTGATGGGACAAATGGCCTACTTCTGTGCGGTAACCATTCAATGATTCTACAGTTGGTTTTTGGTTTTACTCGAATCAACAAACACTTAGAATCAGCTAGCAGTCTAATGGTTGTCGCTTCACAGCCTACCAAAGTCCAATTTCAGGACAGGGTTCAATTGGATTTGGTGCTGGAATGTGATATTATCCACCAAATCGCAACTGTCTTATCGACGGAGATGGAGAGGGACAGAGGGATCTAGGGGTCCTTGTACATGAAAACCAAAAGCTTAGCATGCAGGTGCAGCAAATAATTAGGAAGGCAAATAGAATATTGACCTTTATTCTAAGGGGCTTGTATTCTTTGTACAAAATCTCGTGTTCTGAGAGGCTCTCAGCCTCAATTTTTAAGTAGAATATCGCCCGCCTCTTTAAGTAGGGACATACGAGGGATATGCAGGTCGGTTTTATTTTGTTGCTTGAATTCACATAACACGGATTAAAGCAAGGCCTCGCTAGAAGTCAAGCCCATGATTGCTTGGTTACGAGAGAGGTACTTCAACGAACAAGCCATGGAGCCATAGTACTTACGCTTCTGCTCCAGGGCCACAGATATTGTAGGTGTCCCCTGTTTGATTCTCCAACTATCGGTACTTTCTGAATTGTTGAGTTTGTTTTGCTTTGTGGATGAGCTCCTGCCCACACTCCCAGATTGACAACGTGGGCATTGTGGAGAAGCTTCTGATAACAAACGTATTGATAGCTGAAAGGGTAGAAAAGACTTAAACCGCCAAATCATTTAAAATGTACTTGGATATGCACTTAAGGGCTGTAACCTACAAGAGCTAGAAAGTGAGACAGGGTGAATGGATCTTTGTCGGCCGGCGCGGATACGACGGACGAATGGCTTTCTGTGCAGTAACTCTCTACTATTCTATGAGTCTATGACATTTTATGTTACAGTTTCGGCATATCTGGTACTGAATTCCTGATTTTATTAATACAATCGCGTGTTTCTTGCCATATAACTGGGCACATGCTCTGCAAAATCTTTTGGCAGCTACTATTTTAAGTCTACTGCAGTGACGCCACGATTCGTGATTATTGAACTTGAACCCGAGATCCAGAGATGGATTAAGTGTGCCTCGGGCTCTGGGCAGTACCCTGGGCATTGGTCCCATACTTCCATTCACATCAAGCAGTAAATGACATTAGTGAGCTAAGTCACAGGGTATTGAGTATGCATCAGGTCAAGGTCAGGTCAGGATTACATCTCAGGTTATATTATTGATAATCTGACGACACTCATTTAATATTTTATTATGTTTCCAAAGATTCAAACCGATACCTTCATGGAACCCTGTATAAACAGTGAATAACAATGCTCTAATAAAAAATATCCTTCCATTTTGAAACTGAATTGACAATGACAATTTTGAACAAGACACCGCATTTTATTTGGAAGACCATCATTTGTCATTTACAATCCATTTTCTCCACAGAGACAACTGCAAGTATAAATTACATTGGTCTTCTCCTAATGTTTTGCCGGCTAATCTAGTCACTGATTTTAGAGATGTCAAGTCCTCTCAATACTTTGCTTTCGACGCTGATGATTGAAATACTATTAAGTCGAGCTTGTCCCATTTGGTTCGTGACCCTATCCTTGATGTGTTTTAGTTTGGAGCTGGACCGATCAAAGCTGCAATGTGATACAGATTCAGCGTCCCAAATCCGGAGTCCGGAACCAAAACACCAGGCTGATCCGTGGCAAGGTAATCCGGAAACCGAAACATATTCCGAAATTTGGACATTCCCGCCTCGGCCGCCCGATTTCCTCCAGACTTGGCCTCCGGAACTCCGGCTGGCTCTGTTCCCCGCCTCGGCAGCCCGACTTTCCCCCCCGCCGCCCCCCACCCACTCCGCCTGAGCCGCCGGAACTCTTGCCACCTCAGTCGGCCAATATCCCTCCCGCCTCGGCCATCCGATCTCTGGCCACCTCGGTCCCCTGTTCAGCCGCCCGACCTTCACTCGCATCGGCCGGCTGATCACCCCCTGCCTCGGCCCCTCTACTTTCGGCTGTTCGACCTACCCCTGCCTCCGCCCCCCGCCTCGACCGCCTGAACTCCGGCTGCCCGACCTCCTACTGCCTCAGTTGCCCGACCTTAGCCCCCCGCATCGGCCGCACAAACGCCCCCCCTCCCACCCACAACGGCCTCCGGCTGCCCGACCTCTCCCCTCCTCAGCTACCTGACCTCCGGCCTGACCACTCTCCCATCCATTGGCGACACGAACACCCTCCTCTCCCCTTCCTACCTTGTCACAGGCGTTTCCGGATTCGGGACATCGGAAATACATTCTGTATTCCGGAAATACCCGAACCTCAGCCAGGGCGTTTCTGAAAATTTCAGTGCAAAGATGTTCTGAAATACGGAAATACCCTAAATCAGGAACGGCCTCAGTCCCGAGGTTTCCTCTACCATCATGGACAGATATATCCGAAGAGCTATATCAGTGTTGGAAAAGATTTGGATGAGGACGTTTGTGTGGAGGAATTGCTACATTCTCAGCTCTGCTGACTTAGTTTGTTTGACACAAATTGAGGCTTCAAACTCTGCTGAGGATGCCACCGTTAGAAAACTGGATGAATTAACTGTCAATCATAGGTTCCAGATCATTGCGATAGGAGCGGGCATGATGCTGCAGCTTGCTTGATCTCATGAGTCGAGAGAACATGCTAGTTTGGACAGGAATTTAAACTTACAGTTGATTTCCCTCTTTTCTTCAAGGCGGTGTTTCCAGGTCGTGTTTAATTGATCAATGATGACAAGGAACACTTCAGTTTTGAATTTCTCCTTGGGTGACAGCACAGAGTTTTCAGGAGCTTCATTGTCATATCAGCAGCTGCGTACCTGGAAGCCTCTCTGATCTGAATTGTACTCGTTGTGACCACAATATTGGTTTCCATATTTACGAAAGGATATACTTGCTTTGGAGGCAGTTCAGAGAAGGTTCACTAGGTTGATTCCGGAGATGAGGGGGTTGAGTAATGAGGAAAGGTTGAGTAGGTTGGGCCCCTATTCGTTGGAGTTCAGAAGAATGAGAGGTGATCTTATCGAAACGTATACGATTATGAGGGTGCTTGACAAGCTGGATGCAGAGAGGATGTTTCCACTGATGGGGGAGACTAGAGCGAGAGGGCACGATCTTAGAATAAGGAGCCGCCCATTTAAAACAGAGATGAGGAGAAATTTCTTCTCTCAGACGCTTGTAAATCTGTGGAATTCACTGCCTCAGAGAGCTGTGGAAGCTGGGACAATGAATAAATTTAAGACACAAATAGACAGTTTACAAACGATAAGGGGATAAGGGGTTATAGTGAGCGGGCAGGGAAGTGGAGCTGAGTCCATGATCGGATCAGCCATGATATTGAATGGATGAGCAGGCTCGAGTGGCCGTATGGACTACTCCTGTTCCTATTTCTTATGTTTTTATGTTCTTAACATTTAATTCTTAGGTCTTCAAAGTCCCCAAACACTGTCTGCAGAGTCTTGACAAAATCGACAAGGGACGTGACTAAGGAGACCATGACATTCAGCTTAAAGCTGAAGGAGAAATTGGTCAGGTGAAAGCTCTTCAACATTGTGTTCCAAGTAACAATGAGAATAGCTGGATCCAGTTCGCCCAGTTTGTCAAAGATCAATTGAGCTTCATTTCGGCATTACTTTCTGTTCCATGTCAGTTGGCAGGGATTCCAACATTTCACATATGGGAGTGTAACCTTTGAGCAGGGTTGACACTGCTTCATACCTTGCTGAGCATCGAGTAGCACAAAGCTGTTTGACGACAGGCAGGCCGAAATGAATTCGTTGTTCATAAAGTAGTTGCAAGTGATATGTCGATACAGAGAGAAACGTATGAACTTTTGTAGATTGACAAAAAATTTGACGATCACTGGGCTGCATTCGGCACTATTTTCCCCACAAGGTTGAGTGAGTGCGCTGCACATTGTATGAGCATCGCATAAGGTGATAATTTGGACACCAATGTATTTCCGATTCCTATTTGAAGCACTATCATAAGAATGTCAATATCAATCTCATCCAGAAATGCCCATATTATTTCTGCTATTTCTTGAACAGTATGGTTGAGTATCGGCAAGAATTTTAGGAACATTTCCTCAGGAACATTTCCTCAGGGCCAGTCGGTAGAACATAGTGGGTGACAAATGTCAGCTGATCTGAGTGTGTGACATCGGGTGTTGAATCAACAGATATTGAATCGAACTCCTGGAAAATCGTCTCAAGTACGTTGCCACACATTAGACTAATCAGTTCTTCACAAGTGGTGAAGACAAGTATGAAATATCCCCTTTCCATTGTTGGAGAACTGCTTGATGTGTTCAGCAAGAAATGCAGCGTAGTTTGTGAGAACACACTCAATTGATTGCATTACTTAGCAACACAACAGTTTCGTCTCTGCCTCGCAATGAATTGCCTCATTCAAAGAGAAACGTTATCACAAAAATAGCCCACTCTAGCACCTTGCACCGCTACTGCGTTTCATTTTCAAACTGGAAGATAATATGACCATCCACACAGACAGTGCCAGCTTCTCTCGTGCACATTACTACCATGGCTTCTCCTGGCTGGTGGCTGTTTTTTGAGATGAAATCCTCTCATCTCCATGCTTCCTGTCATTAAACACATGAGTAGTGGCTACTTGTTCATCCTGTGACCTTGCAATCAAAGTAGTATACTCTACCGTTTGAAGGTGAATAACAGAGCCACATTTGCTCCACACGTTCCCCTGTCAGTGGTTGCACACGTGTGAAAAAGAACTTTGATCAGTACTGGTGACATCTTTCCTTGGCATGAATAATGCCAGAGTTTTGGAAGACTTTATCACGGTTTCAGCAGTCCTTGCTACATTTTACAAACAAATGCCTTTGCATTTCTTCTGACATATTGTCTCCATTCAGCCCAATGTCAATCGTAAGTTGTGCATCTTCCAGCTCATTATGTACCAGTTGGTTTTCATCTTATTCAACTTTTTAGACTTGGAGCTCCAACTCGGCCAACTCCGGGTCTGGTACCACTGGTGGTTACATTGTTGAACTTGACTGCACAGTGTCGACTTGGCTTACATCTTTATGATCTTGAATTTTAGTTGGAAAACAATATCTAGTTTAAGCAGTTGAGCTACTTCTCGTCTCTTTTGCTCCTCACGTAGCTGGTGCTGTTTCATTTTTTTCGTGCCCGAATTGAGTGTAGAATGCATCTCTAGAAAAAGTGCACCTAAAGTCGGTTTACATCAAGTCGAGAATAACGTGCGCCTGAGCCCTCGCAGCTTCGCTCTGCACTTGCTACATCACTTATGTCAATACCCTTACCCTTAATCCGATCCTGTATGGGGCCCATTCTAGGTTTGGGCCCTGTGCCGCTGCTCCATCTGCCCCCGCCCCTTAATCCTTCCGTGCCAGGACTTCTCACAACTCTCTCCACGAAATATTTATAAGCACGAAATACAGAACCTCAGTCCATGTGCCCATATCCTGAATAACGGTGTTTAACTGTCTTACATAGTGTACTGTTTAATACGGCACACACTGCTCCCAGGATGTTCAGCCACCCCACTGCATTACATTTATTGGAAAAGGCTGACATTTGTGTCTGGGCTGAAATCCTGGGATTTTTTGGTGAGGAACAGAAGGAATATTTCAACAAGTTTTTTGAAGATCAGGCAGTGGCAGCAGCTGTTTTCAAACACGTGGAGGAGAACGAGATCCTGTACACCATGTGCTACAACCCTTCCTATTGCTGGATCCTCGGTCTGGCACTGGGTCCATTCTTTACACAAAGTGCCAGGAGACTGCAGTGAGTTCCGAAGACCATCACACAACTATATTTCTGCTATATTTACAACATCCTGAAAAACAATTTATAATGATTTAAAGCCACCATAATGTGTTACTGAAGAGCGGCGAGATGGCCATCACAGGAGTATCGAGAGAAGAAGATTTTGTTTAGAAATACAATTTTATCATGTATAAAATTGGCTGTGTGATTGATAATGAAGAGGAAAGTCATGGGCTGCAGGTGGATATCAATCTACTGGTCAGGTGGGCAGAGCAGTGGCAAATGGAATTTAATTCGGAGAAGTGTGAGGTGATGCACTTTGACAGGGCTAATAAGGAAAGGGTATACACATTAAGCGGTAGGCCACTGAATAGTGTAGATGAACAAAGGGACCTTGGAGTACTTGTCCACAGATCCCTGAAGGTAGCAGGCCAGGTGGATAAGGTGGTAATGAAGCCATACGGAATGCTTGCCTTTATTGCTGAGGCATAGAATATAAGAGCAGGGAGGTTTTGCTTAAATTGTATAATACTTTGGTTAAGCCATAGCTGGAGTAGTGCATGCAGTTCTAGTGGCCGTATTATAGCAAGGATGTGATTGCACTAGAGAGAGTGCTGGGGAGATTACTAGGTTGCTGCCTGGAATGAAGAATCTTAGTTATGAGGATAGATTGGTTTGTTCTCATTGGAACAGAGGAGTTTGAGAGACCTCATTGAGGTGTACAAAATATTGAGGGGCCTGGACATAGTGGACAGTAAGTGTCTATTTCCATTGGTGGAGGGGGCTATTATGAGGGGGCAGAGTTTTAAGGTGGTTGGTGGAAGGTTTAGAGGGGATTTGAGGGGGGCTTCTTTACACAGAGGGTTTGTCGGGATCTGGAACTCATTTCCTGGATGCAGAAACCCTCACCACTTTTAAGAGATGGTTGGATGGGTACTTAAAGTGCCGTAAGCTGCAGGCTTACGGACCTAGGGCTGGTAATTAGGATTAGACTGGATGACCTTTTGTTGGTCGGTGCAGATATAATGGTAAGTTCTGCAGGGAATAGAATACGGCCAGGGTGATCTCCTGGACTAGTTTCGATTTACTGGATGGGCAGGAGAGGAATTTTCCCAGATTTTTTCTCGCAAATTGGCTTGGGTTTTTATGTTTTTTGCCTCTCCCAGGAGATCACATGGCTCCAGTTGGGGTGGAGAGTAGATGTTTTTAATATAAGGGGTGTTACAGTGTTGTGGGGCGGACTGTTTGGACTGCTCTTTGCCTTTCTGTCATTGTTCATGGGTTTGTATATAACATTTAGGACTGCTAACGAAGGGCTGTGTGGCTCTTCATCGGCCGGCGCAGACACGATGGGCCGAAATGGCCTCCTTCTGCAATGTAAATTTCTATGTTTCTATGTTTCTATGAAACCTTCCCAGTTCCTAGCTGGGTTCATGATGCAGCATTTTGGAAAGAGATGATTCTGCCCAGAGCGTGGTGTACACATTCCCGCCCCTCACTATCCAAGAGTTTGTAGACACACTCGCACAATTCCTGACTTTTGATCCTGGAGACTTCTGGAAAATCTTCAGTGAAGCCTACAGCTTGAGGGGATGAGGGGCAATTTGAAATATTTGAGATAATGCTGGTCTCTCCTCCCCACAGGCAGCTTGGCACCTGAAGGAGTTTCCTCATCAAACAAACTGCAAAGTGATTGCTTAGTGAAGGAAAAGGTTGGAGGACAGATTGCAAACTGCTAAAAGCAACTTCCTGAACAAATTCCAGTATATGTTTGAATCTGTGGAAACACTTACATTTAAACTTTTGAGACTGACGCCAATTGACTGACTGTCCTCTCTCGTGTCATTATACACTGTGAGACAATAAACCACCTCGATCTGGGGAGATGCGTCATTCAGTATGAAGACGTCCAGCGGCTTGACCCCGTACAACACAGATGCCAAAAGTTGAGGTGACTGTTTATTTGTCTCTTACTGTTGGGTGAATTGTATTACATTCACGGAATGTGTTGTTGCTCCATAATTAAGGGAAGCAAAGAGATCAGTGAAACCAGAGAGAAGCTGATTCAACACAACAATGACCAATAATTAGAGGATCGGTTATTAATTCCCTAAGGACTGGAGTATCTAAAATGGATCCTTTTAGATAAGTTGGGATTTTGCATGATTTATCAGATCAGAAAATATAAGTCACTGAAAGAGTTTGTTCATTCAATTACATTAAATTTAATTTGATAAGACTTAACATCAGAATGTAAACAAAAAATATAAAGCATCAGAACAGAAAACAATTTAAAATATTTTTACCAGCCACTATTTCAACTAGAATTCAACTAGGCCTCAACTGGAGTATTGCATGCAGTTCTGGTCACCACATTGCAGGAAAGATGTGATTGCACTGGGAAGGTTGCAAAGGAGATTTACAGGAATGTTGCCTGGCCTGGAGAATTGTGGTATGACAAAAGGTTGGAGATGCTGGGTATGTTTTCTTTGGAACAGAGGAGGTGGGTAGGAGAGCTGATTGAGATGTATGAAATTATGAAAGGCCTAGATAGAGTGGACATGAAGGAACTATTTCCCTTGCCAGTAGGAGTCAACAACCAGGGTGCATAGATTTAAATTAATTGAAGGGGGGGAGGTTTAGAGAAGATATGAGGGGAAATGTCTTCACCCAGAGAGTGGTGGAGGTCTGGAATTCACTGTCTAAAAGGCATTAGAGGCAGAAACCCTCACCACATTTTAAAAATACTTCAATATGTACTTAAAGGGCTATGGACCAAGAGCTGGAAAGTGGGATTTGGCTGGCTAGAAACATAGAAACATAGAAAATAGGTGCAGGAGTAGGCCATTCGGCCCTTCTAGCCTGCACCACCATTCAATGAGTTCATGGCTGAACATTCAACTTCAGTACCCCATTCCTGCTTTCTCGCCATACCCCTTGATCCCCCTAGTAGTAAGGACCTCATCTAACTCCTTTTTGAATATAGTGAATTGGCCTCAACAACTTTCTGTGGTAGAGAATTCCACAGGTTCACCACTCTCTGGGTGAAGAAGTTCCTCCGCATCTCGGTCCTAAATGGCTTACCCCTTATCCTTAGACTGTGACCTCTGGTTCTGGACTTCCCCAACATTGGGAACATTCTTCCTGCATCTAACCTGTCTAACCCCGTCAGAATTTTAAATGTTTCTATGAGGTCCCCTCTCATTCTTCTGAACTCCAGTGAATACAAGCCCAGTTGATCCAGTCTTTCTTGATAGGTCAGTCCCGCCATCCCGGGAATCAGTCTGGTGAACCTTCGCTGCACTCCCTCAATAGCAAGAATGTCCTTCCTCAGGTTAGGAGACCAAAACTGTACACAATACTCCAGGTGTGGCCTCACCAATGCCCTGTACAACTGTAGCAACACCTCCCTGCCCCTGTACTCAAATCCCCTTGCTATGAAGGCCAACATGCCATTTGCTTTCTTAACCGCCTGCTGCACCTGCATGCCAACCTTCAATGACTGATGTACCACGACACCCAGGTCTCTTTGCACCTCCCCTTTTCCTAATCTGTCACCATTCAGATAATAGTCTGTCTCTCTGTTTTTACCACTAAAGTGGATAACCTCACATTTATCCACATTATACTTCATCTGCCATGCATTTGCCCACTCATCTAACCTATCCAAGTCGCTCTGCAGCCTCACAGCATCCTCCTCGCAGCTCACACTGCCACCCAACTTAGTGTCATCCGCAAATTTGGAGATACTACATTTAATCCCCTCGTCTAAATCATTAATGTACAATGTAAACAGCTGGGGCCCCAGCACAGAACCTTGCGGTACCCCACTAGTCACTGCCTGCCATTCTGAAAAGTACCCATTTACTCCTACTCTTTGCTAGCTCTTGGTCTGCCGGTGTGGACACGATGGGCCGAAATTTCCTCCTTCCGTGATGTAAATTTCTATGATACTACAAATCTATGAATTCTAGGTACTTATCCTTATCCTTAGACTTTGACCCCTGGTTCTGGACTTCCCCACCATTGGGAAAATTCTACAGTCTAAGGATAACGGTTAAGCCATTTAGGACCGAGATGAGGAGAAACTTCTTCACCCAGAGAGTGGTGAATCTGTGGAATTCTCTACCACAGAAAGTTGTTGAGGCCAATTCACTAAATATATTCAAAAAGGAGTTAGATGTAGTCCTCACTACTCCGGGGATCAAGGGGTATGGCGATAAAGCAGGACTGAAGTTGCATGTTCAGCCATGAACTCATTGAATGGTGGTGCAGGCTCGAAGGGCCGAATGGCCTACTACTGCACCTATTTTCTATGTTTCTATGTTTCTATACCATTGAATTTCATGAACTCCTGAAACTCAAGACTTGTGAAACAAGATCCGTTGTTGCTCAAAACAATGTCAGGTAAACCATGAGTCGCAAACATGACACGTAGGCTCTCAATAGTGGCTGTAGATGTACTGGATGACATAATAATACACTCTATCCACTTTGAATATGCATCCACCACAACAAAAAACATCTTTCTAAGGAATGGACCAACTAAATTGATGCGGATCCTTGACCATGGTCTAGATGGCCACGACCAAAGACTCAACGGAGATTCCGCTGGTACATTACTTAGCTGCATGCAAGTATTACACTGATGCACACATGATTCCAGATCACAGTCAATTCCAGGCCACCATACATGAGACCTAGCAATGGCTTTTATCATAACAATACCAGGATGAGTGATATGAAGCTCATGTATAAATTTTCTCGACCTTTCTTAGGCATGTTGACACGATTACCCCAAAGTAAACAATCTGACTGAATGAACAGCTTATCTTTGCGATGATTGTAAGGTTTGGTCTCTTCACACAACTCTGTAGGTATTTCAGACCAATCACCACTGAGGGCACAATGTTTCACAACTGACAAAATAGGGTCATGGCTGGTCCAGATCCTAACTTATTGAGCAGTGACAGGAGTTTCATCACTCTTAAAAGCATCCATTATCAACATTCCATCCGGGGTTGAGGCTTTTTCACATCAGCTTTCGGCAAAGGCAAATGACTCAGTGCATCGGCACAATTCTCAGTACCGAGTCTATGATGAATAATGTAATTATAGATCGACAATGTCAACGCCCACCTCTGAATACAGGACGATTCATTGGTATTAATACCTTTGTTTTCAGAAACGGCTTGTGATCTGTTTCGAGTTCAAAACGGAGATTCTGAAGCATCTTTGTTACACCATGCACACAGGCCAAAGGTTCTTTGTCTACCATGCTGTAAGCTCTTTCCGCTTTTGATAAAAAGCATGCGCAACAGGTTGAAGCTTACCCGACTCATTGGGTTGTTGGAGTACGCAGCCAACACCATATGATGAAGCGTCACATGCTAATACAAGACACTTACATGGATCATAATGAACAAGCAGCTTGTTTGAACATAGCAGACTCTTAGCTTTCTCAAAGGCTCCATCTTGAGACATACCCCAGCCATAATTGTTACCTTTTCTGAGTAGCAAAGGCAGTGCCTCTAATAAAGTGCTCAATCTGGTTAAGAAATTACCAAATTAGTTGAGCAGCCCACAAACGAACGCAGCTCTGTCACATTCCGAGGCGTGGGTTCATTTTTGATGGTTTTTGAATCAGTGGGCCTAATGCCTTCAGCAGCAATCTACCTACCAAGGAATTCAACTTCAGGTACCATTCAGCTTCACATTAACAGTTATCAGCTGGCTGTTTGACGAGAATGAATACAACTCTACACTTCCTCCTCAGGTTGTGTATCAAAGTCGGCACTGGACTGGTCATCATCAACAATATGATGAGCAGCAGCAGCACGCTTGCTCAGTTGTCGGCACATTTTTGGGAGATGTCGAACTTTCGAACAGCCATTACAAGAGTATTGTTTAAACCAACACTGATGAGGCCGATGATTGCCCCCATAACGCCAACACGGTGAACTCAGCTTCATACCAGTTGTCGGGCTCTGAGCAGCTATAGGTTTCACGTAAACAGTTGACTTGGCCCTGCCATGAGCAGCTTTGCCAGAAGACGACACAATCCTGTTTACAGTAACTGACAAGCCTGCCGTGGAGCTCCGACCATTGGATGATATCGGCCTCAAGTTCTCATCAGTCGTCATCCAATCCTGGGCAATCGCGATGGCCTTTTTTAAGTCCAGTTTCTCTTCGGCCAATAACTTCTGAAGCATCACATCATGGTTGATGCCTATCACGAAAACGTTTCTCAACCTGTCTCCCGAACTTACACGGCTCAGCAAGACATCATAGGTCGGCGATTAATCCCGACATGTCCAGGCCCTCAGCACGGACATGCATGTAAAAGTGATAGCGTGATATGATGATCCTTTCCTTTGGCTTTAGATGGTCATGCACCAAATCACACAATTCCTTGGCAGTTAGACGTAAAGGCGAGAGAAGGTTCTTCATAATGCTGTAAACCTTCTGACCACAGAGGGCGAGGAGAACCGCCCTGCGACCGCCCTGCGATGGACTGCATGAGCCTCCCCCTCCATTTTGTTGGCAACAAAATATTGATCCAGGCAGTTGACAAATCTGCCCAATTCTTGCCATCCACGAATTCGTGCAGAATTCCAATAGTGCCCATTGTAAATAAGAAAGTTCTTAGTTTACGTCATCGCCAAGGTAATAACACAAGAGTCCTGTTATTATAAACTGCCTCCGGTGTGTACCCGATCTCTTTTATTCCCACTTCGGATAAGTACAAGAGTTGACTTCCTGTATTACCTGAATGACATCTGACAGTGGTGCCCTCTGGTGTCAGGTGACGCCAAACGTAAATATATTATCCATCAATCTGACTCTACATTTATTTCAGTTGTAACTGGCCCAATAGTTTTTGAGGAATTTTCGGAAGTTACCTCCCGGAGCGGGGCCTCACACCTACTTGAACAAGCTTTTGGTCACTGACCTAATTTCTACTTATCTGTCTCAGTGTCAAATTTTTAAAATCTCAAAATACTCCTTGTGACATTTCACTGTGTTAAAGGCGCTATATAAATAAAAGTTTTGTTGTAGAAATAGGACAGAACTCCGAGTTTAAATCAAGCAGTTACATGTTCACTCCAATACTGTTCAGGGTGTGCCTCGTCGAGGGGACCGATTCCTTAATTGATAATATTGGGAATCAGGAATTCTTTCAGCTGTTAATGTTTAGAATTATTCAGTCCTAAACATTAAATTAAGGATGACATGCAGGATCGAAGGCCTTCTGGTTACAAAGGTTCCAGTCTAATGTTTGTGGGATATTATTCTCAGAAGACGGACACACACGGGCCAGCGGTGTGGCCTCGCACAAAGCGGACATTTTCTGGGTAAACCGCGGGCAGTCAACCCGGGAATTTCCAATAATCCTCCTCCTGTGTGTGAGGCCCCGCTCGGGGAGGGAACTTCTGAAAATTCCTCAAAAACTATCGGGCCAGTTACAACTGAAATAAATTTAGAGGCAAATTGAAGGGGAATAAAATGAGAGACTTCCATTGCCCTATAAATTAGGAGTACCGGGACAGTTGAATCTTGGAACGGGACAGAATAAACTCTCCTTGTTACATGAAATCCTGGGAGATGGATTTTACAGCAGCAGTTAGCGCCGTTTCACAATGTAACTCACCCCATGATATTATACAGATTAATGTAATGCACAGAATATAAAATAGAGGGAATCGTTGCTTTATCATGTTATTGAGGGAAAAACACACCGTTCCTATAAAACCCAGGATTTAAGGAGTTGAAGAAATGAGACAGGTTTCCCCAAACATGATGGGCCCGGTTACTGAGCTCATAGAGCGTAATTCTGATCATAAGGGAATGAGACCAGACTACGGGTCATTTAAAGACTTCACACAGACAGCACTTTATTTAATCAAAAGATTTACTGACAGTCCCTGAATAAATGGAGAGTTGGACAGAGTGAGATTTTTACCAGTGACTTCAAGGGGGGAATATTCTCAATGATCATCAGGCGCGATCGGTGGCGTGCTGTGTGTAAAAAAAAATATTTTTTGACGGTGGTCGGGACCCCGCTGTCAACCTGCCACCACCAGAAGCCTTTCCCAAATGTGGTTCTGTCAGCGCTGAGTAGACCAGACATGCAGCTGTGGTGGAGAGAATTCAGGTATCGTGACCTTGTTAACTGAGGATTAACAACTAATTTCAGCTCACCTTCAGATTTTATCAGTTCGCCCACAGGATTTATACTGCTCAGTGATCACGTGTGGTGAGCAGGACAGCATTTGAATGGCCATGGAATCATCTCATTATTTGACGGCAGGTAATGTGCTCAAAGCACCCATCTCACAACTGTTCACTTTCCAAGCTCAGCAACTGATTCTTAATGTATTTGCAAGACAGATTGAGGTTTATGCAGGTTGCAGGTGTTTGGACAAAACTATCTATCCAATGCCACCTTATTGGAACAACCACTCTCATCATTGACAGATCACTTTTGTCACCTGTCCCAGCAGTTGGAGGAGCGGCAGCGTCGGAGGAGCAGTCAACTGGTGCAGCTGCAGCGGGGAGAGAAGGCAGAAAAGAAGTAAAAATAAATCGAATTGTAACGTCACAGCCAAGGGGGTAAGTGATTGGCTGGTGATTGGTCAGTAGCTTTTCTTCTTTATCTTTTCCTTTATCAGTAAGAAACCCTTGACATTGTTGCCAAATTAAATTACTTTAAGTGTTAAGTCATGGCAGGAGAGCCCAGACCCGTGTCATGCTCCTCCTGTGCTATGTGGAAGTCAGGGACGCTTCCAATGTCCCTGACGACTACATGTGCAGGAAGTGTATCCAGCTGCAGCTCCTGACAGACTGCAATGCCGCACTGGAGCTGCACATGGATTCACATTGGAGCATGTCGTGAATAGCACATTAAGTGAGTTGCTCACACCGCAGATAAAGGTTACTCAGATACATAGAGAATGGGTGACCATCAGGCAGAGCAGTGGAAGGAAGGTAGTGCAGGGGTCCACTGCAGTCATCCCCCTACAAAACAGATACACCACCTTGGGTGCTGATGGGGGTATGACTCATCAGGGGCGGGCAGCTGCAGCCAATTTCATGGCACCAGGGGAGCTAGGAGTTAAATTAAAAAGTAGGACCTCAAAGATAGTAATCTCAAGATGGCTACCAGTGCCACGTGCTAGTCAGAGTAGAAATAGCAGAATAGCTAAGATGAATACTTGGGTTGAAGAGTGGTGCAGGAGGGAGGGATTGAAATTCCCAGGACATTGGAAGTGGTTCTGGGGGAGGTGGGACCAGTACAAACCGGAGAGTCTGCACCTGAGCAGGACCAGAACCAATGTCCTAGTTTGCTTGTGCTGTTGGGGAGGGGTTAAACTAATATGGCAGTGGGATGGGAACCTATCCAGGGAGACAGAGGGAAGTAAAATGCGGGCAGAAGCAAAAGAAAGAAAGAAGAAAAGTAAAAGTGGAGGGCAGAGAAACACAAGGCAACAATCAAAAAAGGCCACATTACAGCAAAATTCTAAAGTGACAAAGTGTGTTAAAAAGACGAGCCTGAAGGCTCTGTGCCTCAATGCGAGGAGTATTCGTAATAAGGTGCATGAATTAACTGAGCAGCAGCTATTAACAAATATGATATAATTGGGATAACAGAGACATTGCTCCAGGGTGACCAAGGCTGGCAATACTGGGAACAAAACATCCAGGGGTATTCAACATTTAGGAATGAGAGACAGAAAGGAAAAGGAGATGGGGTAGCATTGCTGGTTAAAGAGGAAATTAACACAATAGTAAGGAAGGACATTAGCTTGGATGACATGGAATCTGTATGGGTAGAGCTGCGGAATACCAAAGGGAAGAAAATGCTAGTGGGAGTTGTGTACAGACCACCAAACAATAGTAGTGAGGTTGGGGACAGCATCAAACAATAAATTAGGGATGCATGCAATAAACGTACAATAGTTATCATGGGCGACTTTAATCTTCATATAGATAGGGCTAACCAAACTGGTAGCAATACGGTGGAGGAGGATTTCCTGGAGTGTATTATGGATGGTTTTCTAGACCAATATGTCGAGGAACCAACTAGAGGGCTGGCCATCCGAGACTGCGTGATGTGTAATGAGAAAGGACTAATTTGCAATCTTGTTGTGCGAGGCCCCTTGGGGAAGAGTGGGCAAAATATGATAGAATTCTTTATTAAGATGGAGAGTGACACAGTTAATTCAGAGACTAGGGTCCTGAACTTAAGGAATGGTAACATTGATGGTATGAGACGTGAATTGGCTAGAATAGACTGGCAAATGATACTTAAAGGGTTTACGGTGGACATTTCAAGATCACATGCATGAACTTGAACAATTGTACATCCCTGTCTGGAGCAAAATTAAAACGGGGAAGGTGGCTCAACCGTAGCAACAAGGGAAATTAGGGATAGTGTTAAATCCATGGAAGAGGCATGTAAATTGGCCAGAAAAAGCAGCAAACCTGAGGACTGGGAGAAATTTAGAATTCAGCAGAGGAGGGCAAAGGGTTTAATTAGAAGGGGGGAAATAGAGTATGAGGAGAAGGTTGCTGGGAACATATAAAACTGATTGAAGAAGCTTCTATAAATATGTGAAGAGAAAAATATTATACAAGATAAACTTAGGTCCCTTGCACTCAGAATCAGTTGAATTTATAATGGGTAACAAAGAAACAGCAGACCAGTTGAACAAATATTTTGGTTCTGTCTTCACAAAGGAAGACACAAATAGCCTTCTGGAAATACTAAGGGACCAAGGGTCTCACGAGAAGGAGGAACTGAAGGAAATCCTTATTAGGCGGGAAATTGTGTTAGGGAAATTGATGGGATTGAAGGCCGAAAAATCCCCGGGGCCTGATAGTACGCATCCTAGAGTACTTAAGGAAGTGGCCTTAGAAACAGTGGATGCATTGGTGATCATTTTCCAACATTCTATCAACTCTGGATCAGTTCCTATGGACTGGAGGTAGCTAATGTATCACAACTTTTTAAAAAAGGAGGGAGAGAGAAAACGGGGTATAATAGACCGGTTAGCCTGACATCAGTAGTGGGGAAAATGTTGGAATCAATTATTAAGGATGAAATAGCAGCACCTGTGGAAAGAGTGACAGGATCGGACGAAGTCAACATGGATTTATGAAAGGGAAATCCTGCTTGACAAATCTTCTAGAATTTTTTGAGGATGTAACTGGTAGAGTGGACAAGGGAGAATCAGTGGATGTAGCGTATTTGGAATTTCAAAAGGCTTTTGACAAGGTCCCACACAAGAGATTGGTGTGCAAGTTTAAAGCATATAATTTTGGGGGTAATGTATTGTCATGGATAGCGAACTGGTTGGCAGACAGGAAGCAGAGTGTTGGGATAAACGAGTCCTTTTTAAGAATGCCAGGCAGTGAATAGTGATGCACCGCAGGGCACAGTGCTGGGACCCCAGCTTTTTACAACATACATCAATGATTTAGATGAAGGAATTGAGTGTACTATCACCAAGTTTGCAGATGACACTAAGCTGGGTGGCCGTGTGAGCTGTCAGCAGGATGCTAAGAGGCTGCAGGGTGACTTGGACAGGTTAGGTGAATGGGCAAATGGATGGCAGATGCAGTATAATGTGGATAAATGTGAGGTTATCCAGTTTGGCTTCAAGAACATGAAGGCAGAATATTATCTGAATGGTGGCAGATTAGGAAAAGGGGAGGTGCAACGTGACCTAGGTGTCCTGGTACATCAGTCATTGAAAGTTGGCATGCAGGTACAGCAAGCAGTGAAGAAGGCAAATGACATGTTGGCCTTCATAGCTAGGGGATTTGAGTATAGGAGCAGGGAGGTCTTACTGCAATTGTACAGGGCCTTGGTGAGGCCTCACCTGGAATATTGTGTTCAGTTTTGGTCTCCTAATCTGAGGAAGGACGTTCTTGCTGTTGATGGAATGCAGCGAAATTTCAACAGACTGATTCCAGGGATGACAGGACTGACATATGAGGAGAGACTGGATTGACTGGGCCTGTATTCACTGGAGTTTAGAAGAATGAGAGGGAATCTCATAGAAACATATAAAGTTCTGACGGGACTGGGCAGGTTAGATGCAGAAAGAATGTTCCCGATGTTGGGGAAGTCCAGAACCAGGGGTCACAGTCTAAGGATAAGGGGTAAGCCATTTCGGACCGAGATGAGGAGAAACTTCTTCACTCAGAGAGTTGTTAACCTGTGGTATTCTCTGCCACAGAGAGTTGTTGATGCCAGTTCGTCAGATATATTCCAGAGGGAGTTAGATATGGCCCTTACGGCTAAAGGGATCAAGGGGTATGGAGAGAAAGCAGGAAAGGGGTACTGAGGTGAATGATCAGGCATGATCTTATTGAATGGTGGTGCAGGCTCGAAGGGCTGAATGGCTTAATCCTGCACCCATTTCTATGTTTCCATGTTTCTATCTCAGTTTAACCACCACTATTCTCATCTTGGTCCTCAGAATGTGACCATGATCATGCCCAGCACCAGCAGCATCATGCACAACAATAGCACCAACATCCACATCAACCTTCTCCGCTACCACTTGATGCTGCACAGGACTCAACCACATTGCTGCCCAGGATGCCAGGGATGCTCTCACCATGGTCAGATATGCTTCACTTGATGCGGCACATTCTGGCAGCCTCATGTTGCGCCAGGTTGGCACCGCCCAACACCAACATAATAACGCATCCCAACAATGCACCAGCCATTCCTTTCACGCTCATATGTATTGTCTGACCATTCACTGTACCTCAATGATCCACTTACGAAGGCGCACACAGATCTGTCCAAGAACGGAAAGTATTGAAAGAAGGTTTCAATGTTTGACAGCACATTAACAGAATCGTCTCATGAACATTGGCGAAAATTCACATTTGCCTACCCTTTGTCTTGTTAATTAGTCTGATTATACTGGGTAGATGGTGAGTATGAGCGGTGGCCATTTGAGATGTGGATGTGATATTGTAGATAGAGAGGGATAGGAGGAGGAGTGATATAAGTTGTTATGAGTAATGATGTGGAGGAGTAGGGTAGGGAAGGCAGAGCGATGGGGTTGTGATGAGTGGTACAGCAGGTTGAGTATGAGTACGGCGTTGTAGCAACATTTAGTGATTTACTTAGTTCATTGAAGGGTTTGCACCACTGTAGCCGGTCCTCTGGATGACATCCCTGCTGGTGCCCTTCTGTGCAAAGTGCAATTAGCTGCGTTGGTCTCCTGGGGAGGTCATTGCAAGTGAGGTGGACCTCCCTGCGTCCTCTAAGCATATGGACGGTGTCATGGGATTGCTTAGGTGCATCCGTGCACCTCTGTGCAGTGCTTGTCAGTGTTTGAAGCACCTCAAACTGTAGAGCACTGACAGCACAACTGTACAAATCAATATGCCCCTGGTTCCTTGAAGGAAATCCTCTATGAAGCCTCATCGAATTATGTCATTAGGCTCACTTTCTTCAAATGGCCGGAAAACGCGCTGTGCGAGGCTTAACAAGACTAATCATGGGAGACTTTCATGGATTGGGCTGGAGCCGGCAGCAAGTTTGGGACCCCCCACCGAACCTGGCTGCACCAGACCCGCCCAGCTGGAGAAATGACTGCCGAAAACCGGGTTATTAATATCCTGAGGTTCTATAAGTGATTGCTGTAATATCCGAGAGATAACATATATGAGATCCGGCGTGTGGTTCAGATTTGTTTCTCACTCTCTGTTTGTGTTTAGACCGAGTGAGAATGCGATCAATAACCTAGGAGATTCAGGAGTGAAACTGCCGTCTGAGGAACCCGGACACTAAAATACAGCAACTGTGTTAAGTTCCAGACTGTGTGGGATTGTGTTTATAATAACGGGATGTTTAACACTATAATTACAATTAGTATCAGTAATAATGTTATTAATAAACACTGTACATTATTATTCGTATTAGTAATAATGTTATTAATAAACCCAGTATATTATTATCAGATAAACACTGGGGATTTACCATGAATCCTATTATTTATTTTTCCCTTCGATCCCCAGACTGCATAAAAACTATCTCACATATCCTCCGGATGATGATCTCGTCTCCATTCTAAGGACAAACCGTTCACAAATGGTTTTGTCCCTGGGGTCTAATAACCTGAGAGAGTCATGATGAAACTGGCTCAGTGGAACCCGGACTATAAAATAGAGAAAGTGTGGTAAGTTCCAGATTGTGTGTTCATAATAACTGGTTGTCTAAAACTGTACATTATTCTTAATTTCAGTAATAGTGTTATTCATAAAGACTGGGGATTTACTTTGATTCCTGTTATTTCTTTATCTCTGATCCCCAGGCTGTGGGAAAATTATCTCAGAAGTTCTTGTGCCGAAGATCTCACCACCGCTTTCAGTGCAAACTGGTCACTGAAGAATTTGTACCTATGGTCACAGTCCTTCACATCTGTTCCCTTTCTCTGCCGCCTCATAATGACCTACAACATTCTGGAGCTGACCGAATGAGTGTTGTGTTAATCTTTAATGTCATAGAAAACATAGAACCAGTGAAAATAGGTGCAGGAGTAGGCCATTCGGAGTAGGAGTCTGTACCACCATTCAGTATGATCATGGCAGAGCATGCAACTTCAGTACCCCATTCATGCTTTCTCTCTATATCCCTTGATCACTTTAGCCGTAAGGGCCACATCTAACTCACGTTTGAATATATCCAACGAACTGGCCTCAACAACTTTCTGTGGTAGAGAATTCTCTGAGTGAAGAAGTTTCTCCTCATCTCGGTCCTATATGGCTTACCCCTTATCCTTAGGTTGTGACTCCTGGTTCTGGTGTTCCTCAACATCGAGAATATTCTTCCTGCTTCTCACCCGTCCAGTCCCATCAGAATTTTATATGTTTCTATGAGATCCCCACTCATCCTTCTATACTCCAGTGAATACAGGCCCAATCGATCCAGTCTCTCCTCATATGTCAGTCCTGCCATCCCGGAAAACATTTCGGTGAACCTTCGCTGCACTCACTCAGATTAGGAGACCAGACCTGAACACAATATTCCAGGTGAGGCCTTACTAAGGCCCTGTACAACTGCAATAGGACCTCAATGCTTCCACACTCAAATCCCCTCGCTATGTAGGCCAACATACCATTTGCCTTCTTCATCGCCTGCTGTACCTGCATGCCAACTTTCAATGACTGATGTACCTTGACATCCAGCTCTCATTGCATCTCCCCTTTTCCGAATCTGCCACCATTCAGATAATATTCTATCTTCGTGTTTTTGCACCAAAGTGGATAACCTCACATTTATCCACATTATACTGCATCTGCCATGGGTTTGCCCCCTCACCTAACCTGTCCAAGTCATCCTGCAGCCTTTTAGCATCCACCACACAGCTCACACCGCCACCCAGCTTAGTGTCATCTGCAAACTTGGAGATATTACACTCAATTCCCTCACCCAAATCATTAATGTATATTTTAAATAGCTGGGGTCCCAGCACTGAGCCCTGCGGCACCTGACTAGTTACGGCCTGCCAATCTGAAAAGGACCCGTTTATCCCGACTTTCTGCTTCCTGTCTGCCAACCAATTCTCTATCCACGTCAGTACATTACCCCCAAGACCATGTGCTTTAATTTTGCACATCAATCTCTTGTGTGGGACGTTGTCAAAAGAATTTTGAAAGTCTAAATGCACCACATCCACTGGTTCTCCCTTGTCCACTCTACCAATTACATCCTCAAAAAATTCTAGATTTGTCAAGCAGGATTTCCCTTTCATAAATCCATGCTGACTTGGACCGATCCTGTCACTGCTTTCCAAATGTGCTGCTATTTCATCTTTAATAATTGATTCCAACATTTTCTCCACTACTGATGTCAGGTTAACTGACCTACAATTACCCGTTTTCTCTCTCCCTCCTTTCTTTGAAAATGGTGTTACATTAGCTACCCATATCAAATCCATAGGAACCGATCCAGAGTCGATAGACTGTTGGAAAATGATCACCAACACATCCACTAGTTCTAGGGCTACTTCCTTAAGTACTCTGGGATGCAAACTATCAGGCCCCGGGGACCTTCAATCCCATCAATTTCCCGAACTCAATTTCCCATCTAATAAGGATTTCCTTCAGTTCCTCCTTCTCATTAGACCCTCGGTTTCCTAGTATTTCCGGAAGGTTATTTGTGTCTTCCTTCGTGAAGACAGAACCAAAGTATTTGTTCAACTGGTCCGCCATTTCTTTGTTCCCCATTCTAAATTCACCTGAATCCGACTGCAAGGGATCTACATTTGTTTTCACTAATCTTTTTTTCTTCACATATATCTATAGAAGCTTTTGCAGTCAGTTTTTATGCTCCAGCAAGCTTCCTCTCATACTCTATTTTCCACCTCCTAATTAAATCCTTTGTCCTCCTCTGCTGTATTGCATAATTCTCCTCGTCCTCAGGTTTGCTGCTTTTTCTGGACAATTTATATGCTTCTTCCTTGGATTTAACACTATCCCTAATTTCCCTTGTTAGCCACAGTTGCGCCAACTTCCCCATTTTATTTTTACTCCAGTCAGGATGTACAATTGTTGAAGTTCATCCATGTGATCTATAAATGTTTGCCATTGCCTATCCACCATCAACCCTATAAGTATCACTCGCCAGTCTATACTCGCCAATTCACGTCTCATACCATCGAAGTTACATTTCCTTAAGTTCAGAACCATCGTCTCTGAATTAACTGTATCACTCTCCACCTTAATAAAGAATTCTACCATATTTTGATCACTCTTCCCCAAAGGGCTTCGCACAAGAAGATTGTTAATTAGTCCTTTTTCATTACACATCACCCAGTCTAGGATGGCCAGCCCTCTAGTTGGTTCCTCGACATATTGGTCTAGAAAAACATCCCGAATACACTCCAGGAAGTCCTCCTCCACTACATACTACCAGTTTGGTTAGCTCAATCAATATGTAGATTAAACTCGCCCATGATAACTGTTGTACCTTTATTGCAAGCATCGCTAATTTCTTGTTTGATGCTGTCCCTAACCTCACTACTGTTTGGTGGTCTGTACACAACTGCCACTAGCATTTTCTGCCCTTTGGTATTCCGTAGCTCCACCCATACAGATTCCACATCAACCAAGCTAATGTCCTTCCTTACTATTGCATTAATTTCCTCTTCAACCTGCAACGCTACCCCACCTCCTTTTCCTTTCTGTTTATCCTTCCTGAATGTTGAATACCCCTGGATGTTGAGTTCCCATCCATTGGTCACCCTGGAGCCATATCTCCGTGATGCAAATGACATCATATCCGTTAACTGTTATCTGCGCAGTTAATTCGTCCACCTTATTCCGAATACTCCTCGCACTGAGTCACAGTGCCTTCAGGCTTGTCTTTTTAACACCCTTTGACACTTTAGAATTTTGCTGTAATGTGGCTCTTTATGCTTTTTGCCTTGGGATTCTCTGCCCTCCACTTTTACTTTTCTTCTTTCTATCTTTTACTTCTGCCCCCATTCTACTTCCCTCTGTCTCCCTGCATAGGTTCCCATCCCCCTGCCATATTAGTTTAACTCCTCCCCAACAGCACTAGCAAACACTCTCTCTAGGACATTGGTTCTGGTCCTGCCCAGTTGCAAGGCCTATATAAGATAATGCGTGGGTTCGACAAGGTGAATGCAGAGAGGATGTTTCCACTCTTTGAGGAAACTAAAACTAGGTGACATAGTCTTAGACTAAGGGGCTGCCCATTTAAAACAGATAAGGAGGATTTTCTTCTCTCAGAAGGTTGTAAATCTATGGAATTTTTTGCCCCAGAGAGCTGTGCATGCTGGGTCATTGA
This sequence comes from Pristiophorus japonicus, assembly GCF_044704955.1. Classification (NCBI taxonomy): domain Eukaryota; kingdom Metazoa; phylum Chordata; class Chondrichthyes; family Pristiophoridae; genus Pristiophorus; species Pristiophorus japonicus. Next base: position 101,825,255 of record NC_091991.1, on the reverse strand, counting down.
ACATAGTTAAGGCAGAGATAGTTTTTTGAGTGAAAGGGGAATAAATGCGTTTGGGGTGCGGGCAATGACGTTGAGGTGAGTCCATGATGATATCAGCCATGATCTTATTGCATGGCGGAGCATGCTGGAAGGGCCTGGTGGCCTACTCCTGCCCTTACTTGATATATTCTTGTGTAAGAGGTAACCTTGGACAGAAGATCTGAAGGATTTATGTTTTAACTCTCTTCACCATTTAGGGTAATCAGAGCTGTGATCAACCAAGGCTGTGTTATTATGCATCAAGTTTTACAGATAGATATGCTATTCAAACAACCTTTAAGTCACTGGTGCAACTCGAACCTCAGAATGGAGAATTAGTCTGCTTCGGGAGACTGAGAGATGAGTTTTGTGTTGGTGTCCTCTTTGGAGTTTTTCTGGTCATTGTTCAAGGTCTCCTCCACATTTGTCTATCTCAGGGACTGTGTAGTGGACTATATTCTGCTTTTACTTTAGAAGGGCTGCTCTTATACAATTGCTGTTGACAGAAACAAGCCTTCCAGTGACTTTCCAATCTCTCTCTCTCCAATGGTTACACAGATTGATGCTATTAAAAGATCCAGCAGGCGTTTGTGAGGCAGTCGTTGAGGCGGGAGTCTGGGGCAGCGTCGGAGGCCTATAAAAAGGCCCAGCAGGAGTTCGTGAAGCGGGAGTCCGGGGCAGTGTCGGAGGCCTATAAAAAGGCCCAGCAGGCGTTTGTGAGGCAGTCGTTGAGGCGGGAGTCCGGGGCAGCGTCGGAGGCCTATAAAAAGGCCCAGCAGGAGTTCGTGAGGCAGTCGGTGCAGTTGCAGCAGGGGCAGAAGGTAAACAAAGATGTGGAAAGAAATCAAAAGGTGATGTCACAGCCAAGGGGGTAAGTGATTGGAATGTGATTGGTGAGTAGTTTTTCTTTTCTTTTCCTTATCAGTAGGTAATCTTTATCATTGTTGTTTCCAAATTAAGTTAATCTAGGGATTCAGACATGGCAGGAGAGCTCAGACATGTGTTATGCTCCTCCCGTACTATATGGGAACTTAGGGACGCTTTCAGTGTCCATGATGACTACGTGTGCGGGAAGTGTGTCCTGCTGCAGCTCCTGACAGATGTTGAGGATATCATGAATAGCACGTTTAATGAGTTGGTCAGACCGCAGTTAAGGGTTACACAGACAGATAGGGAATAGATGACCAACAGGAAGAGCAGTGGAAGGGAGGTAGTGCAGAGGTCCCCTGCGGTCATCCCCCTCCAAAACAGATACACTGTTTTGGGTATTGTTGGGGGGATGAATCAGCAGCAGGGGAAGTCAGCAGCAGCCAAGTCCATGGCACCATGGGTGGCTTTGCTGCACAAGAGGGCAGGAAAAACAGTGGGAGCGCTATAGTGGTAGGGGATTCCATGGTAAGTGGAATAGATAGACATGTCTGTGGCCACAATCGAGACTCCAGGATGGTATGTTGCCTCCCTGGTGCAAGGGTCAAGGATGACTCGGAGCGGTTGCAGGACATTTTGGAAAGTGAAGAGCCAGTTGTTGTGGTGCATATAGGTACCAACGATATAGGTAAAAAAACGGGATGAGGTCCTACCAGGTGAATTTAGGCAGCTAGGACTAAAATTAAAAAGTAGGACCTCAAAAGTAGTAATCTCAGGATTGCAATCAAAACCATGTGCTATTCAGAGTAGGAAACGCAGGATAGCTCAGATGAATACGTGGCTTCAGGAGTGGTGCAGAAGGGAGGGATTCAAATTCCTGGGACATTGGAAGCGGTTCTGGGGGAGGTGGGACCAGTATAAACCGGACGATCTGCACCTGGGCAGGACTGGAACCAATGTCCTAGGAGGAGTGTTTGTTAGTGCTGTTGGGGAGGAGTTAAACTAATATGGCAGGGGGGTGGGAACCTATGCAGGGAGACAGAGGGAAGTAGAATGGGAGCAGAAGCAAAAGATAGAAAGAAAAAAAGTATAAGTGGAGGGCAGAGAAACCCAAGCCAAAAATCAAAAAGGACCACATTACAGCAACATTCCAAAAGGGCAGAGTGTGTTAAAAAGACAAGCCTGAAGTCTCTGTGCCTCAATGCGAGGAGTATTCATAAAAAGGTGGTCAAAATAACTGCACAGGCAGCAATTAATGAATATGATATAATTGGCAGCACGGAGACATGGCTCCAGGGTGACCAAGGCTGGGAATTCAACAGCCAGGGGTATTCAACATTCAGGAAGGATAGACAGAAAGGAAAAGGAAGTCGGGTAGCGTTGCTAGTTAAAGAGGAAATTAACGCAATAGTGTAGAAAGACATGAGCTTGGATGATGTGGAATCTGTATGGGTGAAGCTGCGGAACAGCAAAGGGCAGAAAACGCTAGTGGAAGTTGTGTACAGACCATCAAACTGAATTAGTGAGGTTGGGGACAGCATCAAACAAGAAATTAGGGACGCATGCAAGAAAGGCACAGTATTTATCATGGGCGACTTTAATCTACATATAGATTGGGATAACCAAACTGGTAGCATTACGGTGGAGGAGGATTTCTTGGAGTGTATTAGGGGTAGATTTCTTGACCAATATGTCGAGGAACCAACCAGAGGGCTGGCCATCCTAGTCTGGGCAATGTGTAATGAGAAAGGACTAATTAGCAATCTTGTTGTGCGAGGCTCATTGGGAACGAGTGACGATAATATGGTAGAATTCTTTATTAAGATGGAGAGTGACAGTTAATTCAGGGACTAGGGTCCTGAACTTTTAAGGAAAGGTAACTTCGATGGTATGAGGCGTGAATTGATTAGAATAGACTGGCAAATGCTATTTAAAGGGTTGACGGTGGATGGGCAATGGCAAACATTTCAAGATCACATGGATGAACTTCAACAATTGTACATCCCTGTTTGGAGTAAAAAATAAAACGGGCAAGTTGGCTAAACAGTGGCTAACAAGGGAAATTAAGGATAGTATTAAAACCAAGGAAGAGGTATATAAATTGGCCACAAAATGCAGCAAACCTGAGGACTGGGAGAAATTTAGAATTCAGCAGAGGAAGACAAAGGGTTTTAATTAGATGGGGGGATATAGAGTATGAGAGGAAGCTTGCAGGGAACATAAATACTGACTGCAAAAGTTTCTATAGGTATGTGAAGAGAAAAAGATTAGTGAAGACAAAAGTAGCTCCCTTGCAGTCAGAACAGGTGAATCTATAATTGGGAACAAAGAAATGGCAGACCAGTTGAACAAATACTTTGGTTCTGTCTTCATGAAGGAAGACACTAATAACCTTCCGGAAGTACTAGGGGACCGAGGGTCTAGTGAGAAGGAGGAACTGAAGGGTATCCATATTAGGCGTCAAATTGTGTTAGGGAAATTAAGCGGATTGAAGGCCGATAAATCCCCGCGGCCTGTTCATCTGCAGTGTACTTAAGGAAGTGGCCCGAGAAATAGTGGATGCATTGGTGATCATTTTCCAACAGTCTATCGAATCTGGATCTGTTCCTCTGGATGCAGGAAGAGTGTTCCCGATGTCTGGGGAAGTCCAGAACCAGGGGACACAGTCTTAGGATAAGGGGTAGGCCATTAAGGACTGAGATGAGGAGAAACTTCTTCACTCAGAGAGTTGTTAACCTGTGGAATTCCCTGCCGCAGAGAGTTGTTGATGCCAGTTCATTGGATATATTCAAGAGGGAGTTAGATATGGCCCTTACGGCTAAAGGGATCAAGGGGTATGGAGAGAAAGCATCAAAGGAGTACTGAGGGAATGAGCAGCCATGATCTTATTGAATGGCCTACTTCTGCACCTATGTTTCTATGCTACCGCACAGCACCTAGTGAATGCCAAGGTTCGTCGAGATCTCCTTATCTGCAGCTTCCAGACAATCTGCAGAACACTTTTGGAATAAGGTCAGTAAACTCAACATATCTTCTTGAACTAAGCAATGCAGGTCTCTTGCTAGTTCTTTAGTTTCCTTAGAATCGGTATTGAAATGCCTAAAATGTTTCCAGAGGGAGCAGATTGAAGAAAAAAATATGATTTGAAGGAATTGATTCCAATATAGGGAAACCCATTCGCAAGTCCAGCACCTTAACCACTCGGCCATCGCAGCTGCAGGAAATCTACCCCCAACAAGTTACATTTTCAAATACTGCGGATGCTGCAATCTGAAATAAAAACAGAAAATGCTGGAAATCTCAGCGTGTCAGGCCGCATCTGTCGAGCGAAAAACAGTTAACATTTCGGGTCGATGACCCTTCGTCAGAACTGGAGAATGTTCGAAAAGCACACATTCTGAAGAAGCATTGAAAGGGGGAGGGGAAGAATGAACAAAGGGGAAGGTCTGTGATAGGGTGGAAGACAGGAGGGATGAGAGAGAGAGAAAAGGGATGATGGGACGAATTGAAATGGTAATGGCAGGAGTTAAAAATGGTTAGTCTAGATAGGGTGTGAATGGCAGAATAATAACGAGCTTCCATTGGAGACAAAGAGAAAACTAACCTAAGAAAGGGAGAGGAGGGAGCGGGGAAGGGATCCAAAGATGGCTAGTGGTTATGCTCTAAAATTGTTGAAGTCGATGTTGAGTCCAGAAGGCTCTAAAGTGCCTAAAGAAAGATGAGGTGCTGTTCCTCGAGCTTGCGTTTGAGCTTCATTGAAACAGTGCAGGAGTCCGCGATGGAGATATGAGAGTGGGAATGGAGTGGAGAATTAAAGTAACAGGCGACAGGAAGCTCAGGATCATTCTTACGGACTGAGTGGCACTGTTCCGCAAAGCGGACACACAATCTGCGCTTATTCTCCCCAATGAAGAGGAGACCACATCGTGAGCAGCAAATATAGTATACTAAATTGAAAGAAGTACAAGTAAATTGTAACCTTAGACTCCAACATTCAGCGACAGGTAGCTGATAGATATCAGTGAGTGGAGGCGAGGCACCAGAGGTAGGATTTGGCTCCGTGGTTTTCCTGGTCAAAGCGCATATCTAGTAAACAGGCAATCATGAGTTCAATAGCCAGCAACATCTGCTCGTTTTCTATTCGTGACCCACAAGAGCTTAATTTCTTCCTGGGTGCAAATGCTGCAATCCTTTTAAATGTTACTACGGTTTACCAGTTCCCATTCTGGATTAACGCTCCATTCGCCGTGGGACGTGGGTCGAATTCCACCGCTGCTATAAATTTTGTTGGGGCTATTTGTGGCTTTATCACAAAAACCCATCTGTTTCAAGCAATGCTCTGTGGCCAGAGCAGGTCTTTACCAGCTGACGTGTGGCGCGTTGAACATATAGTGATTAGTACACTGCGTTATGGCCTCAGCAAACTCGGTTCGCATCCGAGTCATGGCACAGTTCACACTATGTCTTCAGTACCTGCTGATGGAACGCAGCAAATCATCAATCTTTAATACTTGAAACAAATATTATTTTGTCGGCATTGAAAACATATTTACCATTTCAAACCCGCCTCTTCTCCCACCGTTTCCTGCCTTCCACAATCAATAGCCCTTTTGTACTTCGCTCACTATTCTCCCCACAACAATTTTTCTAGCGACGGTAGCGGCCGTCTGGCCTAATGGATAAGATGACTGACTTCGATACTAACGAAGAACTGTCATGGTCATTTAACTCACCGGGCGAAACCTTTCTTCTTTGTCCCGAATCATTCTCACAACTGAACATTTCTGACAGTCCATCACCTGAAGTAATGAACACCTTTAGCTGACAGAAGCTGATTTTACACTTTCACCATTGTCGATCTGGGTGCTCGGTAAGGACAAGCAGTGAATGGGGACTTTGTCTGCGGGGTTATCTGTTTGGATACAAAAAGCAGGAAAGGGGATGGCTTATCACATTGCCTCACTAAAACGAGATGGCCAAGTGGTAAATGCGAATGGTGTGCTAACCCATTGTGATAGCACGCAGTATTTGAATCCCATCCTCATCGGTATTATGGTAAACCTTTGATGCCTCTGGTTATTTTGTCAATCACCTGAAACTTCATGTCCAAATTCACTTTTTATTCCCAAGCATGCTACACTCAGCTTATGTCATGTCTCAAATTACGAATATAAACTTTAAAGGGAAAACTTTTCTAGGACTATGGGGTATGGGACTAACGGTACAGCACTCTCAGAGACACAGCACAAGCACAATGGGCCGAAGAACTTTCTTCAGTACTTAATGTGTTGCACTTCTTTTTATCGGCGGCTCGTTGATCTTGGGTTTTGATTCTTGCTTGGGGATTTTTAAAGTTGAGAGGCAAGAGATCACGGATGATCAAAAATCAGTTTCAATCAGTCGATTGATATTGCAGAAGACAATAATACTTTAAATTAAAAAGTGTGAATTTGTGCCGTTTTTCACATATTGTCCGAAATCGTAGAGCTTCACAGAAGTAACATGAAAACCAACCAAAGGCCTCTGAATGTATTCATCACTGTATTGCAGGTCTTAAACACGTGTTCAATTCCAGCCAATACAAGATCTTTTACATTTTCCTCTCTGCACTCATGAACTTACATTCATCGTCAAACTCCACATCTTCTTGAAACATTCTCTACCCTAAATATTAGTCCCTGGATGCCGGGACTGACATATCAAGAAAGACTGGATCAACTGGGCTTGTATTCATTGGAGTTCAGAAGAATGAGAGGGGATCTCATAGAAACGTTTAAAATTCTGATGGGTTTAGACAGGTTAGATGCAGGAAGTATTACACCAGGCACCTTAGTTTAGATAGCAGTTTGGATGAGAGTTAAACATTTACCTCATAGATGGTTGCGGTCAGCACAACTAGAGGATCCATTGACCTATACACTTTTGCAACTATCGTTACTTCAGTCCAAATACGTACTGGCAATTGCAGTCAGCACAGTTAACAGGACTTTTAACACACAAATACGGTTGCAACCGTTGTGCCCTTCGTTCAATGTGGTGCCGGCAGTTAATTTAGAATTATCACATTTCACTTTTTCATGATTAGTCTTGTCTTGCCACACAAGCTGTTGTCCAAGATATTGCTGACTTTTGTCCAAACAAGCTGTTGCCCAAGCAAAAGCAGCCTATGGTTTCTGAAACTTAATTTCTCTGTCTCCCCTGACCTCCCCATTCAGGCTCTCTTCAAGAAGCCTTCAATTAGTGATTGGACAAATCAAATTGGTCAAGGTAGCCTTGAGGAGGAGTTCATAGCGTGCATAAGGGACGGATCCTTGAGCGCAAAGTGGCCTAAACTAGTGGGAGGACAGAAGACTGGGAAACTTTTAAAAGCCAGCAAAGAATGAGTAAAAAAATGATTAAGAAAGGGAAGATAGACTATGAAAGTAAATTAGAACAAAATATAAAAAGAGATAGGTATATCAAAAGGAAAAGAGTGGCTAAAGTAAATGTTGGTCCCTTTGAGGACGAGATGGGGGAATTAGTAATGGGGAACATGGAGATGGCAGAAACTCTGAACAAATATTTTGTATGAGTCTTTACGGTAGAGGACACAAACAATATTCCAGTGGATAGACAAGGGACT